>NC_056539.1:24155833-24796666 GCF_910596095.1 Thunnus maccoyii | reverse complement strand
AGACATCTGTAGCAGTTTGCATGCCCTCCAGAACAGTTTAGAGGTCTCATTTTGGAGATACGGGGGCAGTCAGGGTGAGAATAAGACTGAGACAAGGGAATATGCAGCAGGTGGCAGGTGTCGCAGTCAGAGGCAGGTAAGGCCATCAGAGGTAAGCCTTCTCCAGCTGTGTAAGGCATGAGGCCACAAACGTAACAGCTGGAATTAGGCCGTATGTGGTTGGCAACTTGCCACGCCATCGTCAGGAAAATATTGATATCATTTACTCTTACATCCGGGGCTTTCGTGGCCTGTGGAGCTCCTATGATGGACTCCACCAGGATCAGTGTCAAGAGATGTCGGACGATCCGCATTCTTGAAATGGAAGTCATGGATCCACAAAATCTGGCAATAAACCTTCACAGTGAGACTTTTGTGGAAGTGTTTAGTTCATGTAGCAGTATTCACCAGGTTTAGGAGGAACATCAGCACCATCATCTGGAATCTGGGAGGCAGCTTTTACCTGTGAAATGCATAAAGTGAATGTAGACTAGCTGTCCTGTCAGAAATAAAACACAAATCTTACAAATGGTAAGGCAAGGCCAAAGCAATCATAACAGCAGCTGATAAAATTCCTTACTTGTGGTTTCCGTCATGAGGCCAGCCTTTTTTTCTCTCTTCTGTCTGGGAATTCAGGTTATGGCTCTAACATCTGTCATGAAATAACAGCGAGTGGACTCTTTCCCCTCTATTCATCCTCACTTTTATCAGGACAAGAATGTAGGTACAACCCAAAATATGCACACCAGGATCTAGTGAGTGAATCACAGGATCAATACCCACTGATCAATCACGATGAGACGGCAGGATTTCAATCATCAAAACGGGACGATCAGACTTTGAGGCAGCTTTACGTAAGATATGATTGGGTTGCATAATCCCACAGAAACATAAGCGCAGTTAGTAAAGACAACAAAAAGGAAGACTAAATGCATATCAGCACACATACTGTAAAAGCAGGAAGATCTGGACAAATGGACACACATGAACACGTATAAACACACACACTGCTGATTTATGTTAAGCTAATAGGCAATACAGACATGCAGACTTGTTAATGGTTGCGAAATGTGTTTTTAATCGTCAGAGCACAGATACTCTAGTTATCTTCAATCAGTTATCAGTGGTCACTTATCTCAACTAAAGACTACCGTCTCTCCAAAACATTTTTGTGTAAGAATGCTGATAAATAGCTTATTATATGACTCGATGTTTGGAGAGTGTGCACAGTTATAGTTTATTTGCAGTGTTTTGTGGTTTTATGCAGTTTGAGCTCTTGTTTTAGAATGATTTGTGTGTTTTTCTGGTTTATTTTTTATTTTTTGTCATATTGGTGTCACAAAATAACTCCTACCTTTATTTTTTTAACCTTTCCAGTCGGTTACGTTGATGTTCTGCGTGTGTCAGTTTGTTTATACATGTTTCTTGGTTGACCTCAGCCTCGGAGGAAGTCACACTGGTTCACACACACTTGCTTACACATGCTAAAAAGTGCTACATTCCTATCTATCTGCTCAATCTTTAGAGCATGTTTTATGTTAGATTTTTGGCCACAGTCCAATCAGTTATGTCGGTGCAGGTGTTTTATATCCGGGTGCGTGCCAAAGACAGAACACCTGCCTTACATCACTGTTTGGGGATATGGGCAGAAGTGCAACATGCTTGAAGCTGATTTTCCTATGGGTTTAACTGGTTTGTGTTTTTCCTTCTTCCCTCACAGGCGACAGGACAGCCCTATGAACAATATGCCAAGATGATTTTCATGGAACTAAATGACGCCTGGTCGGAATTTGAAAGCCAAGGACAAAAACCCCTCTACTGAAGAAAGAGTGATAGGAAGTGAGCGATGAGAGGATGTCTCTGCTGATTGTGTTATCTAACCTGAAATGTTTCACCACTCTGGTCAACATACTACAGCCACAACCCACAATATCTGCCTTTATACCTGTGCTTTTACCCATGCTTCTCTTCTCGCCACACAAACACAGAACATCTGGTTGACTACAGAACTACAGTGTCCAGACTAAAGAGTGTAACTAAACAAATGGCTCCCCGTTGCTCCAATTTACCTACCTACTGTATGTGTGTGGTGCAAGATTGTCCTTCCTTGTTGAATGTCCTTAGCCCTGAACCAACCCACCAATCAAAGCAGAGTCACCGGGATGTCTGAAAAAAAAAACAGAGCAACTCAACTTGATTCGGAGACAGATCAAAATAAAACAAGAGACAATGGACATACAAGATAAGAGACAAACAAATCAGGGAGTGACTTGAACAAGCATTTCGCAGACAGCTCTAAATAGAGATTCAGAGCACTAGCTAGACTGTAAGGCACAGCAAGCATTTAACAGCAATCAAGCCATTTACCCACAACACACTCTGTTCAGGAAGTAGATTTCACTATGTACTGCATGTGAAAATTGAAAATGTTGTCATAAATAATCCAGAGTTTTTTAAAATGGAATTGAATGTTTCAGTAGAAGTAAAAAAAAAAAAAGTAACTGCAACATAAATTTATGTTGTTCACTGACTGAAGTGAAATTGAACTGAAGCCAAACTTGTTTTCCTTCCCAAATAGGCTGTTTGGAGATACAAATTAGCAATTATCTGTCGAATTTAGGAAGTTTTATGAAAGTGCAAAGAGGATGAAAGTACTTTTTTTCTGCTTTTGAGACTGACGCTGATTACAGGTTTGCTTCCATCTCCACTAGCCTTAAATTTTAGTTTGCTGGGTGATATTGAAAATGAAAAACTAAATAAGATTTTAAAAAAAAACATGGGTCTCTACAATAAAAAACACAGGTTAGAAGGCTGCCAACATTTCCATTTCTGACTTTGTATTAATATGGCAGATTGAAACATAACGGTGATATCATTAGTGCGTCTGATCTAATCGAGCCTTGTGTTTTTGCTGTGTTTGCTGCGAACTGGACATTGTATATTTTAGGATTAGCACATGTACAGATCCTTACATGAAGCACCTTGAGGCCTCATGCATTCTTGCTCATACAGTAACATGTATTTTTGCATGATAGCAACCGGGGAGCTCAGTGAAAGCACAAACTGACTAATCTGTGCAGCTTTGAAGGAAAGCCATTGTTATTTATTTATTAGTTAATTTTTGTTCATGTTCATTTTTTTTTTGATTTGTGTATGAGGGCTGCTCCTTTTGAGTTCAAACAATCTGCACATGTCTTTATCTTACGTTTTGAAAGAAAGATATTTTTGGGCCACTATGTTTCACTTACCAACTGACTGACTGACAAACTAACAAAACAGGGGAGTAATTTGTCAGACTATATCAGAGTTTTTGTTGGTATAGCGTTTTATAAACTGCAATATCTTTTTCCAAACTACAGCAATCACATAACTTGTGCTTAAACACTGCAGTTGTGCTCATCTGAGTTTTCTATTGGTCCCAAAAAACTCCCTACAATGCAATAATAGTCGTGGTTTGATTTTGCAGACATGGATGATTTTATCATAGGACGATATGTAAATCGTGTCAGACTGATGAGTGAATTAATGTGCTTTACTGTATTTCATATATCTTCACATTTTAAATTCCTAATTTCACTAAGGTCCTACTGTACATATATCTGCTCTCATTATCACAGTTTTATCAAAACACTGATTGATATGCAGCAGTTGCAACATGTTTTTTTTTTTTTTCTTTGATTACTTGATGTCATTTGTTTACCTTTGTGAGACATTTCTGTCACAGCACTGACACTTTTATTTATAATAATCATGCAGCTTTTGTCTGGACAAATAATACTATGTCATATCAAATGTGAGGTACAGCAAACATGTCTCAAAGTGTCAACCTTTTGTCAGGAGCTGTACATGTTGCAGGTGCTTTTTCTAATAGTTTGAATCCAGAACAGATGTGAATTTAAATCTCTCTTCATATAATCTCATTAACATACAGACTGATGTGATTGTTCCACTGTATGATGGTCTCTCTTCAGCCTTTGGTACATGTTTTAGGGACATTTACTCCTGAGTAAGTAAATAAATATGACTCGTTAGCATGATGCAGAAACTGAAGCAATTCTCAATTTTTGAAAACATCATAATTTGGTGGTTTGAGGTTCTTAAAGGACACTAATATAACCGTGACCCTATGAAATCTTCATCTCTCAGCTTTGTTTTTTACAAAAGTTCTACTGTAAAATCCACTTGAGATGTTTACTGATTCAAAAATAAAATGTGTTTTGAATCATTTTTAACTTGCATATTGAGCAAAATATTTTTCCTTCACATGTTTAAGTTATTAACATCATTACTGTTACTGTTTTCATGCTCTCTCTCTGTGTTTTGGAGATTTAGATGAACGATGAGATACTTAACCATCATCTTTGTTGGAATTCATTTTTGCCCATGATTCTCACTTTCTTCATCTGCATTGAGGATGTTGACTGAATACTGACCAGTGTAAAAAGAGTCCGACTGCTACAAAGTGATGTTTCTTTAACCGGTTTGGGACCCAAAATGGATCAGAGGACTCAAATGTGGTGGTCACCGCATCACTGGAAAGAGATTAAGAAATGTGTGCTTGAACAAGACTCTGGGTCTCAGGCTGAAAATGTTAAAGAACTCCTACCAGACACAGGAAGTGTGTAGTATGTGCTTCTGTGCTCTATTTACACCGAGGACCTACATGTGAAATAACCCTCATAAGCTCCCTCGCTGACTGAATTCTCTATCTGCAATCTTACAGCTATGTTAAAAAGCTAACCTCTATATTGTAGTCGATGGATGTGTGTTGTTTGAAGTTGTGGTACGTATGGAAGTGATCTGATTTGGATACGGACTACTGTAAGTTATGTGTTTGCCTGTCTGCTGTTAAAGTATTACTAAAATGTGTAAAATTCTGTTCATGTGTTCCTTTTCAGTTCTGTTTACTGTTACAGGATGTACATAATGATCAAGTGCAGTGCACAGAAATAAATAGTAAACAGAAAACAGATGTTTCCTCAGAGTATCTTTGCTTTGCTGCTCTGGAAAAAAGAGTTTTAAATGGAATCAGCTTGAGGCTCTTAAAACAAACCACCACCAGTCATTAACAGGATGTTTTTTTTGACTTGATGCTTCTTTATCCATTGAATTTGGCACAGATAGTGTTTCTCCTTCCGGTCACTAGAGGGTAGCGGTGTACAACTCACTCTTGGAATGGTTTAAATGGCACATGCACTGTGCTTACAGGTATATTAGATGAAAAGTTACTGCTTGTTTGTGTTTGTGTATACAAATGCATCCTTTACTTGATACATATAATGATTGGTCAATAATACAAATAACGATTTATTCTTGCAGATGATGCTTTCAGTTTATGGTGGTGGTCCAGATTTCTGCAATAATGTAAATGAAGACAGACGGTAACAACATGTTGCATGACAATGCTGCTGTTCATTACTTGTTCTTCATCTAATCTCCTCTCATATGTGACCAGTTAGGGCTTGATATGTTTTCTCCTGGGCCCAAATCCGGGAAAAACAGGGCTGCAGTCTCATTGTTTAACCATCCAAAAGGAAAGTTATGGTAATTGAAAATAACCCCCCCAATCAGTGATTCATTGTTAAATATGGTTACTGCTGCACTCTTCAGATTTTCCCTCCTCTAACTCCTCTCTGCTGACAGTGCTGACGCACTTCCTGAGAAAGATTCAGTGCTGATGGATGAAGATCATTATCATAGGCTAATGTTTTATTTTTCACTATACCATAGACCATTAAGCACAAGTCTAATTTACATATCAAGCTGTTACACACATACACAGAGGTTCAAGTCAACATCCTGATACCAGCAGGGACATGGATGCTGTTTGGAGTTAGTCCAACATACACAAGCATGTAGACATATTCAGGGATGTTACCACAAGAGCACAAGAAGGTTAAGAGATTCACTGACACTAACTGCAGATATATGATCAAATGCATAAGAAAAATGATAATAATTATGAACAAAAATGGAAAACTATTATTTCAACTCTAGGAGTTGCTCTGATATGTTATATTTGAGAAAACTGGATGACTTATTCTGAATATGTCTTCCTATATGTTTAGGTCTATGTACTGCCACACATTTCAATTCTTTAAATCTGCCCTGTTTTAATTGCAGAACTGTTTTAATTTTAATTGGTCTTTATTCTACTCACCAATTCAGAGTAGGTTTTTATGACATTCATTGATGGAGAAACGTTTTTGCTTGTTAGTCTTCTGCGTTATAAATGAAAGAATAAACATCAAATAAGAACTCTGTAAGACTTAAATACTCTTTATTTTGGGCAAAAATTCCTATACGTCTCTATTTGGGGATATCATATTCCCTAAAACGTGATTAACAAACATTAGTTTCACAATATCGATTTCAGGACAGTACATCTTCCCACTGAGTTAAATACCTTTGAGGAAAATCATTGCAAGTGTCCCACTAATAAAAATAATTAATAAGCATAGACTGCACAGATGCAGTGCTCTGTGCGCTCTATACACTGCATACTGAACAGATCTCTGGTTTATGATTCCTGTGAGCGACACAAAACATATTTTTCTGCCTGTTTCTGTCAAAGAACCACTTGTTTGTATCTCAGCATCTTTCCTGAGGGAGACAGTGTGAGCATACTAGCCACTGGTTATCTATTCAATTTAATTTGATTGGTTTTACTTACTTATTGATTGATTTTGATCTAAACAGTAATGTATATATCTGTAGTATACACACATCTGGGGCTGATTATCATCTGCAAAAAGCTATATGCCCAAACTGAATAGTTAGTTCTGTACAGTTTTAAAGAGCTGTCTCACAAGGATTTCTGCTCTCGTATTGCACAGCAAATAGCATAATAACAATATAAACATTTAATAGCGCTGCTAAATTCACTGTGAACAGAAATGATCATGTAAAGACGGGATGAGGTGAAGAAGTTATGTGAATTTTGACATTTACTGAAGAGGCCCAATCAAAGCTTGTTAGTATGATTTTATCTGACCCTATGTATTTTACTGATTTTGGATGTTGGACGTGTGACAGAAACATTCCCTAGTCTGCATGACACCTTGGGTAATATGGCATAGCCCTTCTGGGGGGCCTTTTAGATACAAACAATGGATCCATGGTCAAGTTTGGAACTGTTCCAGATGTGGGCATGTTGTGACACATAATATGTTGTGAGATAGCTGTCAATCACTTGATGGACGGCTCCCAACTGAGGTAGTGCCCCTGGAAAACATGTTATTCATATGATAAGATACAGATGTGTAACCCTATATAAGCTGTGCATCGACAGTGGTACATTGCCCAGACCATCTTTGTACATGGAATGGACTCGATGGCCATTGTCTAATAAACGTCTACAAAACAAGAACTTCGCCAGCTCTTCCTTTGAACGATATCATCACACATCCTTCCTTTCAAAGCTATTGAGTGACATGCTGTTCTTGAAGTGTTCACAATGTTGTGAATGAATTCAAGGTTCAGGGTGCATCTTGCTTTGACAAAATGACAGATGGCATTTAACCTAGAGAACATTGTTTTCATGAATCAAGACTGTTGCCCTAGATAAGCTGTGGGACCTGCATAAATAATGTCACTCACTCTGAGAAGCACTACTGTCAATTTACCCATGAAAGCACTTAACCCCTAAGTGCTCCAGTGGTCACTTGATGAAAGACCTCCTGCTTGAATCTCATATGACTGACTGTGTGTAACTGTCTTCCTAAAAAGACGGATATATGTCTGCAAAACAGTGTACTAGTATAAATAAATATCTTCAAAAGAAAAAAACAAATCACGGGGTTGTTGTAAAAGCACACTGTGTACTGTTGTTGTTTTGACTGGCTGGGAAATGTTCATGTCTCCAGAGATGCGACTCCTCCAGTCTGGGAACTCCTTAGTAGAAAAAAAAAACAACACATTTTCACATGGCCTCCCCTATAAACAGTCATTAAAAGAAATACTTTGCTTTTTTCAGATTTTTTGATGGTTTGTTTTGCAAGTAGTAGGTAGAAAGTCAATGTTACTGCTATTTTGTGTTGTATGTTGTGAATTGTGTGTGTAAATTTAAACCTGTAATATCCAAAAGAATAGTAATAGATTATTTTTTTATTTAATTTTCTTTATTCTACAGTAAGAGGTGGAAACAAAACAGTTGAGCAGACATTTTTCCTACAATGAGTCCTCCCAAAGGCCTAGCTGACTAGTAGATATACAATATAAATGTTATTATTTTTAAGCAAGGAAATCTCATTGAGATCAAGGCCTTTTTTGCAAGAGAGACCTGAGGACAGGTTTCATACTGTATACACAGGGTCACAATAAGATGGTTCATTCACATCATAATCACACAAAACACACAAAACAATCATCATACACTCTCACAGATACGCTACTTAAAACAGTCACAAACATTATGAAGAATATCGTAATGTTTGTGTAAAAACTTTAAAATCCCTCAGAGGAACAAGTGTCTCAAAGTTCAAAGTGTTTTGCAGTTCATTACAGTAGTAAGGTGCATTAAAAAATCTAAAATCATCATAAAAAAAATCATAAAATTTTTATAAAATAGAGTCATGCACAACGACAGCCAAGCAACAGCCCTGTGAGACTGCACGGGGCTTTGAGCTAAATGCTAACATCGGTTAAGCAGGTATAATGTTTACCATGTTCACCTTCTTAGGTTAGCGTGTCAGCAAGCTAACTTTTGCTTATTAGCACTGAACGCAAAGTCCAGCTGAAGCTGATGATGTCATTAATTTAGCAGAAATTTGAGCATAAACCAAAGTATTGGACAAATTAAAAGTTTGATGTGAAAACCCAAGTCAATGATTCATCATGAGGAACGCGGATGTCTGTGCTAAGTTTCATGGCAATCCATCCATCAGCTGTTGAGATATTTCACTCAATATCAAAAACATCATGGTGACGCTAGAGAAAACGTCAGAGGATCACCAAAGTCAGTAAATATCTGTAAAAATGTCTGGCAATCCATCCAATATTTCTTGAGATATGTCAATCTGGGCCAAAGTGGTCGACCGCCCGACCGATATGGCGTAATTCTTGTTTAAAGTCACAGGCACTATCACTGTGGGAAAGCAAGGAAGCAAACTAATTTAAAGTCCATCGCTTCATGATGCCAAAAATAGTTCTCATTATGGTTATCAGCTCTTTGGTCTCTGCATATTGCATCTAGCTAGCTCACTGTTTTTCTCTCCCTACTATACTAATAATGACTCCAATACAGCATCATTGTCTTGTGATTAAAATGCAGCCATTACAGACCCAGGGATGTCAATACAGATGCACTCATTTCATTCTCAAGGTTCTCTGTAAGTGGGTTTCTACAGTAATAATGTGAGGGGGGACACATATGGAGTGACTGAAAATAAGTGAACTTTTGGATGGAGATGCTGGGGCTGATATGGGTTGTTGACCGCTAAAACAAACCATGTTGGGAGCTAGTTTGCGACATATCATAGATTAAAGACATGTGTGTTATGTCTGTGGGAATCTCCCGAATACTGAGAGTTTTAATATGATCTGTTTGTGAGAGAGTAGTTTTTCTTACCGCTGCTCTCTTTGTGCTGAGAGAACCACTGACTGAACATATTTCCACACGATTAAATTTACTTTTTCTTTCCTTTTAATGGAGTTAAACATGCTCTGCTTTCCCGGTCATAAACTTCTATCTAAACACTCCTTGAAACATGCAGTGACTTGTTAGAGAGAATTATGAAATATGTCCTACAGCGTGTGATACAATAAGAATGAAGTATCATGCTGCTTTGGTATGTGTGTGTGTCTGTGTCTGTGTGTCTGTGTGCGTATGTGCATGAATAGGAATGTGAATCTTGCATGCCAGGAGACTCTGATATTGCTGCTTGGGTGTGTAGATTTCACACAGGAAGCAGAAATGGAACATTTCATTAGGTTTCAGTGCGGTTTTTGGCATATCCTGCTCAAGTGCATCTTTCACAGATGAGAACAAACAACAGATCACAAGCTTTATCTTAATGTATGACAACAGAAGCCTGATGTCTACTGAGATGCAGAGCACACATATACATATACCAAACTGGTTTTCTTTTGAAGAAAATACACTAAACATGTACAGTTTCAACACTATGCAACCCTGAATCTCTAAAATCGGAAAATGCAAGCCTTCTTCTGGTAACCTGTTTTAAAGGATGGAGCTGAAAAAACGTGTTTGTATCATTTTTGTGTCATAAAACTTAAAAACAGGTGATGTTCAAATATGCATTCATCTTAGATTTTTCATACAAATACAAGATAATCAAGATTCTGGTCAAGATTTCAGGCTGTTTGGGGTTTTTAAACTACTCAGGTGTCATGCAGGTCAACTCTCCAACTGCTGCAGTCAGCAGAGTTTTGCAGTGAAGTATCTTACTGGCAGTTTAAAAATAGGCTCCCTTTCTGGCTCTGCCACTTCACAAGCATGGGTTAGATGTAACGGCAGCTGTGATGGAAAAATACAACAGAACTTTAATAATAACTTTTATAGGCGTTCAGAAACAGTTTTAATTGAATTCTAAAATGGCTGTTGTTAGGGTCTGTTGCTATTCGCCTTTCAAGCTCTTCATTGCTTCCTCTCTGCAGGTCCACCTGATCATCACTTTGACTTGAAACTTGAAACAGTCATTGTTTGCAGCATGTGCAGCTACAGTTGGGGACTTCCTGGATTGCTTGAAGTGAATTAATTGAAGTTAAATCTTGCATTTTGATTTGTCCTGCGCACCAATAAACCTGCATTCATTCCCTGGTCACTTGAGGGCAGTGTAACAAGCTGTAACTTAACACAGCACTGACATATTATCAATTTATAAAGTTTTTATGGTGAACATGTTACCATGTTCTTATTTACACATTCAGCAGATACAGAGCAACACTAGCATTCATTTGAAGTCGTATTCTGTCCATCTGATGATTATAAGTCCAACAATCATTCTCTTTTTAGCTGTGTTTTGCTCCCCACCAACTCCTGGCTTTTTAGCTGTTAAATGCTCCACTAAGTTCTCTAGTGAGTCTGTAACTTTGTCTGTCTGCTGTTTGATGAGGGGCAGTGTACAGTTTTATCGGAGCTGCCCGCTGTGGCCCAAAACGATGCTAAGAGCAGGGAGAGTGAATCAAAACAGTAAAACTGTGGTTCGTAAAACCAAATCAGTGAGCTGCAGAGTTGATGATAATTCTCTGTTGTTTTGTCACCAGGAGTGACCCCTTTCACGTTACATGTAATCATTTGATCCATTGTTGTAATAAAAATATTGATTATAGAGCTCTAAGTTTTGTGTCTGTTTCAGTGCAGTGGCCACTCCACACTCTACTAAACAAACAGGATTTATTTTTGTGCTTGCAATAACATGATATCAAGTTTTTTCCTGTCTCACTGATAAGAGATTGTATCGCCGAGTTTGTTTGACCCGGTCAGGATCAGTGCAAGGTTGAGCGAGGGTGCTGTAAATGGTGTAGCATTGCAACTCAGAGGCTGCTCTAGGCGTGCGTCAGAGGAATTACGGGATCAAGTGTGTGCACACACAGAAAACCCCTATGTGCCTCAACTAGAGGGGAAAATTTAAAAGGGGACCACTGACAGAGGGTAGGCTTTGCATAGAGCTCTTGTTCCTCTAAGTCTGTAAGTCTAAAATCCCAGTGTGCCCACAGCTACAAATATAAACATCCAGTCCGAAATAGAGATGGCTTCTATCCAGAAAAATCTAATCGCCATGCCATCCACACTTCTACAGTACACTTACACCTGTAGCCCGTAGATGCAGATTGTATTGCCACGTACATGCATGCCCATCCTGGCCTGTGTACAGTGTTGTGAGGGATTGGTGTGTATTCTGACACCCCGGGTCAGAAATAGCCCCTCATGCCCAGAGACACACTGATCCACATAAAGCTCTCCGTCTATAGGACTTTCTCTGCAAGCACTGTTGACAATGGCAGGTCCCAATCTACTACATGTATTAAGGATGTCAGCTGGAAGGCAAACTTTATTTTTTATGTTGTACTTCTGGAGATCTACGAGTATGGGGCAGCTGGTGAGTAATTTTTCTCAATCACAGTTATAACATTTCATACGACATAAAATACAAGCTGCAGCTGCGAGATGAATGACACCCTACACGCACCCTGCCCATCTGACTGTTGCTTATTCATTTAATCTTGAGTCACTAGAGTTGTTTTTGTGTTGCTGTTTGTTTGTGAAGAAACATATTGGTTCAACCTTGTATTCTCTTCAGACTCTCTTCTGAAACGACAATTTCTTTCCCTCCCTTGGACTCTTTTATCCCAAAATCTTTGTCATGATAAACCTATGCTTCGGTTGTTTTTATTTCTCTACATTTTTTTTTCTTCAAATTTGAATGAGGCAGCACAACAGGAACCACAGAGATCATAACTCTGTTGTATCTTTTCCTGGAGACATGAACTCATGCTTAATCTTTGGTTATTGATTCTTTTGTTTGTACATATTTAAACATGGAAGCCCATAGTAAAAGAGCTGGAGTCAGGATATATTTAGTCTAGTTTACCATTAAGACTGGAAGCAGGGGAGAACAGCTAAAGTGGTTTAAAAACACACCTCTAAAACATTCTAATCAACACGTTATATCACACTTGTTTAATTTGTACAAAAGCCAAACTGTACAAATGTCATGTGGCAGTTTTAAGGGGGTTTTGTGCTGGCTGGGAGCAGTGACTTCCTGGAGTCATCAGATGTAAGATTTACAGGCACTGTTAGGCAGATTTGTATATTTAGACAGAACCAGGGTAACCTAACCAGCTGCTGACCGTAGCTTCATACTCAACAGACAGATATGACAGTGGTATTGATCTTCTCATCTTAACTCTCTGCAAGAAAGCAAATAATGATTTCCCAAAATGTTGAACTATTCCTTTAACACGACACACACAAGGACAATGTTTTGCTACTCCTTTCACTTGCCAAAAAAGCAGCTTTTCCTTTAAAAATCACAAAATATGTAGCTTCTGTTGAAAACCCATCCAAATTTTATCAAGTCCTGATTTAGCTTTCCGTCTAAAAGCTCTACCTTGATATCAGAAATGTTGTATCGTCACCCCTCATGTTCAAACGAGTGTCTCAACATGAGAGCCAGCTGCTGCCTGAGATCAGGTACTTTGACCACAGACACACTTCAGATGAGCCTCGGGCAAAAGCTGACCAGACTGGCTTCGACCTCCTGTTTTTCAATCTATGTCAGAGTTAACAGCCGCGGTCGTTTTGCAGGGTGCAATTTGCTGTCCATTTGACCCATTTGGTTTATTTAAACTAAGGAGTGCCAAAGGTGAGATTATGGTCACAGACATCTCCATGGTGATGAGAGGCTTCTGTACTGTGCTGTTTGCTCAGTTGGACCTTTAGGGCTGAATTTACACAGGAGCTAAAAGTTGATCTTCATGTCCACTCTGCTGGCCGGGCTGTTGGACACTAAGATCTTGTCCACAGTATTTTATTATTTTTATGTGCAATTTCAGGGGTTAGCAACACTTTTACATTCTACAGTTAAGTACATGGTGTGTGTTGTTTCAGGCAGATTTGAGTATTTTTACACTTAGTTTATTTATTTTATTTAGATGTAATTCATTTTAGGCCAATAAAATTAATAAAAAATATCTCTCCACCAGGATTTAATTAATGTTGGAAAACAAATACTTTATTTTCTATTTTTTCATGATTTCCCTGAAACAACTATGGAACCTTCTGGTACTGATTACAATTATAGGGAAAATGGAGATAAAGTTTATTAAAAAAATATTAGAGAAAGAGTTTTGTTAGTTGAGCAGTTCAATAAGAAGAGATCAATTGGGAATTGCATAACAATATGAACAGAGAAAGACTCCATTGATAGCATCTTCGTTGAGTGAAACCCCATATGGCGATAGTAGATGGAACAGCATTGATCCCCAGGAGACTAGACGCAGGTGGTTGATAGAAACTTTCAGTTGAACATCTTGGAGGTCACAGTAGTGATGGGAAAGTGGTGGATTGAGCAATAGTAGGTATCTGTCATACAGGCCAGAGACTGATTGGCTCAAGGAATGCAGACAGAAAGATTGTTGCTCAGATATGATGATATCGGGATTGTAGAGACTTTGATAGCATGGAAAAGTGGAAATGACATGGCAAACATTCATCCATAGAGGAAATATCAGCTCTGTTTAAATGATGAATTAAAAACTCGTGGGAATATATCTGAATTAATAAATAAAATCAAAACGATTACAACATTTTTAAGACTTTTTTTTGTCTCTAGGAGTGTGTTTTGTTTAGGCTGATGACCTCAGTATTTCTAAAATCTTAGATAAACTTGTTTTTACTCTGTCAAAACAGATGGTAATTTAAAATGGAAGACAAAAAGCATTTATTAATAACTAGTTCCATCTATCCATTCTCTATACTTGCTTATTGTCATTCAAGGTCACAGGGAACTGTAAGGTTTCCATTTTAGGCTGCATGTCCGCATGTCTTTGGTCTGACAGCACTTTATCTCAAGCAGCAGATGTCACGTAAGGCCTAACCCGTTCCCAGGTCGTAAAATACCAATGCTTTGTCACACCCCTCAGCGTTTGATACACATATATGTGTGTGTGTGTGTGTGTGTGAAAGGGGAGGGGATCCATCAACCAGCTGCACACAAAAATCTTAATCAGTCTGGAATAAATTCAGTAATCAAAAGTAAGTAGTTGATTTAATGGTAAATAAAAGTTTTGTAACGTAACGCAAAGTGGAATGTCTTCGTCTCCATAGCAACACTGGCTGAGGATCACGTTTAATGTAGCCTTCCGCTATCAGTTATATCTGTGCATGAGTGGGTTTTTTTTTTTTTTTTTGGCAGTATCTGTCTGTCTGCAGTCCTGTGAATCATCCACAATCCTAATCGTCACATCATGACCAAATGTTCTGGAGCTGACGGTCTGTAAACAAAGTATTTTGCCTCAGTTGTTGTTTTTGTGGCATAGGATAATAATAATGCTTTTAACCGTACAGCAGCGCAACTATTCTAGGAAGACTTCACCTGATTTTTACTTATTGGAAACTATCTACATCACGGACTTCCAGTGAAATGAAATTCTCCACTTTGCTTAATTCGGTGTGTTGCTTCATCTCCATTATCGCTGTCCTCTTCATTATTTAAATCTTTATTTATCCTCCACATACGAGCACTTTCTTACCTGTGCTGTCCATTTCCACTAATTCACTCTCACTTCCTATTTGTGCTGTGTTTTGTGGTAACTTATTTTATTAAGGAAAATAAAAACACACACTGGTTTCCAACTGAGTGCTCCTCAGTCATTGCTTGATCTGTGTCAGTCATCAGAAATGTCAAGATGTATTAATATCATGGCTCAAGACTCTCATTGCATGCCATGCCCCTCTTCTTCATTTGTTTCCTGTCTGCTTATCTATCATCAGCTGTCCATTAAAGGCAACAAATGCCCAAAAATATATCTATATCACCTAAAAGGTGCATTATTTCAATGTAGTGGGAATGGATAGCTAGAAAAAAACAAGATGGACAAACAAGACTGTTTCAAAAACCCAAGATGAACTGACATGATGCCATTAGGTAGTATATGTGTAGTATTCCTGTCATTCTGTTTGTTTGCAATCTCTTTTGCCTTTTATATCCTACTTTTCAGTGTTTTGTTTGCCAGCAAACTTTTTCTTAAAAAAACTAAACTGCCATAGGTGTGTTGCAAGTTGTGATGTAAGCTGTAAATTATTCATGGCTTCAAGCAACAATAAACAACTCAAACCACATTTGAAAACCATGTTTTCTTGGAAAACATTTGAATGCAAAATAAACAAAACAATATATGAGATTCTATGGCCCCAGCCATGGGAGTTTGATTCAGAAAGAACACTTTCATTCAGAAAAATACTGAGAAACTTTGCTTCAGTACGCTCGAATGACACTTCCCTGGCAGGCTTTATGACCTCAGAGCTTTCATTTAGAAGAATAAGAGAATTTGATTGGCTTACGGTTCCAAACTGATGCTCTCTCCTCCGCTGAGAGGATTCAATAAGACATTAAGGTAGAGACCTGGGTATGACTCAAAGAGAAAGCCGCCTGGATATTATTGCCTGCTGCTTGTCTAATACAGTCTGCTTTTGCGCGAGTGGGCGCTGAATGAAAACAACCCAATGCAGACAGAAGTGGGTGGTTGGGGAGTTGGGAACATTATGTAGACGTGTGAGATTCTCAGTGGCTTGGAAACCCAACTTGTTGCTACTGTCTTGATATGAAACCAAACTCTGCAGCCACTCTTAATTCATCTACATTTCAGAAAACAATCTTAAAACCATTTATTGTTCAAATATTCACTAAGTGGTCTAAAGGTACAGACCTCATCTGTCTAGATTTGAACACTAGATTTGGACCAGTGTGAGATTGGAAGGCTGATACAAGTGCCAGTGATTTATTTTTGTTGTTACAAAGGAAATTTATAACAACACATATTTCGTCTTTCTCTTTTTTAACAGCCCATGCCTGCATTATCCCTCTTCAAGCTGCTGTTTCATATGAGGAGCGGAAGTCACAAAACCTTATAATAAAAACCAGTTTGATGAAGACTGAGTGATGAATGACCTGATAAATCATTTTTACTGTCACAATCTGCACACTATAGCTTTATTGTGTGCTGTTATTGTTTAATGTGTCCAGTGGGCAATGACTTAATCACAGGCCACACTTATAACCTATCTACTCTAGGGTCCTTTAATGGAAGTCTTAGCTGCACTATAGTGATGACAGTGTTGGTCGGTCCACCACTTTGGTCCAGACTGAAATATCTCAACAGATACTAGATGGATTCCCATGAAATTTGGTAAAGGTATTCAAGGTTCCCAGAGGATGGAGTGCCCTGGTGGCTGAATGGTTACTGCAGATGCCACAGCCAGGGACCTTTGTTACATGTCATACCCCTCTCTCTCTCTCCCTTTGATTCCTGTCTGCCTCTTTGCTGCCTACCATCCAATAAAGGCAAAAATGCCAATGCCATCTTCAAAAAAAAAAAGTTACGAGAGAATGGAACTTACTTTAATGATTTTCTGAATTTTCATCTGGCACCACCAACAGGTCAAAATTTTCTATTATCCGCTAAAATATCTCATCGTCAGCTAGAGGGATCATCATAAAATGTGGCACAGACATTAATGGTCCCCACAGAATGAACTGTAATAACTTTGGCATCACTATCCGGTAAAGATTTTCATTTGTCCAGTACTTGCTGGTTTATAATCAAATAGGCTGCCCGCAAAACTAATAACATTCCCATTCACCTCAGCTGTACCTCAGCTCTTCGTATTTAGTGCTAATTAGCTAATGTTAGCATACTAGCATGCTAAATTAAGACTGCAAGCTTGGTAAAAAAAAACAACAAAAAACATACCTGTTAAACATCAGCATGTTAACATTTTCATTACGATCTTGTTTGCACGCCTATATTAGCACTTTGCTCAAAGCACAACATTACAGAGCTGCTAGCATGGCTTCTTGTTTGTTGATTGTTGTTTGTTAAAATCAGTAGAAAAGGACAATTTCCTAAAATAGCTTTCAAATTCTTCCAAAAGAATTGATTTCAAAGCAGTAAAAAACTTATAACAAGCTGACAACAGGAGCAACACAACTTTGATCGGTCACCAGATTACAGTCTCCTGCTTGACTCCCTCACTGTTTCTTTATTGTCCTGGCTAGAGGAGACGGCTCACTAGATTTTAGATAATAAAATCTGATGACGCACAGGCTTGGCATGGGACACCTCAGCACTTTCTCCCTTTCAGTCTTTCTCTCTAATTCTTTCCATATTTGTTTTCTTCTGGGAAGATGGAAAGAAGAGAGAGAGAGATACTCCCTTGCAATTTCACATTTTCTCTCTCTCAAAGGGGAAAGTGAGAGGGAAGCTGTGTGAGAGAACGAGGGCATAACCGACTTGATGTGGAACAAGTGACTGAACAGTTGAATGTATGACTCTGTGTGTGTGTGTGTGTGTTTGTGTGTGTGTACGCAGAAACAAGGTGGAGATTGTGTCCCGGGGAGAGGCTGTGTTGGTGGTTTTATGAGTGACTCCATCATGTTTTGATGATGCAGTTTTGACAGCGCAAAGAACAAGCAGACAGTCAATACGGTGCTGTCATTTCATCGCATCATCGTGTTACACACTGCTGCAAACTGTGTGCTGATGTGTGTTTGTGTCACAGTGTGTGTAAGACACAGAGAAATAGAAAGAAAGAAAAGAATGACCACAAGATGAATAAGAAATACTATCACCCCTTAGGTCCTTTGCTTTGTCTCTGATGCTAAGAATCACCCTACAGCCTTGCTGCAGACATTTTGTGGCCCCACAAAATCCTGACAACACAGCTTTTTGTGTTTTCCAGGTTAGTGTATTATTGATGATAAGACCCATTAAATCTATTAGCTCCGGTTGTCATGTTAACTCCTGTGAGACATAAGGGCTGTATATTTACTGTAGGCGGTTTTTGCTAAGTGCATTCACACAAGCACACACATGCCTAGTGATTGGGTTGGGTGGGTTTATTGCATCATAAGTGTGTACATCACCTCAGTTCAGCTCCAGTTGTGCTGCGACACACAGGCAAACCTCCATATGAGAAACAGAGCAAGAAAACGGTAAAGTAGTGTTGCAATGATTATTCTCAAGATACATTTATTTCTCCACATTTTTTTTCCATGAATTGAGCAATGATTTAGTCTTTAATAGTAAAAAATGCTCAGGCTGCAAGGTGAAGTGTTCAAATTGACAACAGCCCCAAACCACAAAGATATTCAATTTATAATGATAACCTGATTAATTAGTTATTCAAATTCTTGTTGATTAATTTTCTGTCAGTTTACTAATTCAATGAAAATCGAAAAAGAGAAAAGAGAGAATGGAAGGTTTGTCATTTGTTGTGATTCAGTGAAACGACACCATGCCTTAAGTCAGTGCTAGTACATCAGGTCCTTTTAAATGTTGCTGTGCCATATGGTGGTTTGCTCACAGCCTACATTGGCTCACTCTCTTTTTTTTCCTCTGCTTCTCTGACATGTTCTCTGTCTCTTCTCTCCCAAGACTTGATGTTTGGCAGGTGCTGTGCTGCGTCTTTCGTTCAGCTCTGCAGCTGAACAGCTTCTCTGTTAATTCAGTGGAAAAATACTGTGTCGTCTCATGACAATTGTGAATTTAATAACTATTCTTGACATTCACATAGGGCCTATGTATTTCAAGGAAGAGAGAGACAGCAGAAAGCTCAGTTCCTCAGCTTTTTTGCAGATGATATGATATTGGCATTTGGTATTTTCTTTGGAGTTTGTATTTCCTCTTACTGTCAATTGTCTAAATGTAATCTACAGTCAGTGGCCTGAATGTAACCTGTTAGCTAACCTGGTCACATGACCAGTAGGTGTAACTGTGTCCAGTTTGTGCACAGAACCTCCTTCTCTATGCTCATTTCACAGAATCTCATGATCTAGATTTGTGTTTGGATCCCATTACCTCGGTCAGTTCACAAATTGGCAGATGTCAGCAGATTTTATTGCTCTCTGGCTGGTTGGTCTACACATTTGGTCCATTTAGATATTGGCTACATTAACCAGAACTTGTGATAAACGCAGTGTCAGCCTGTATTTCAGCAGCCGTAATTTTCAAGGAGATGTGATACAGCTGTGCTCTGGAAAAGACATCACACTTAAACTTTGTCAGCACATACTACTGCTTGCATAATGATAAATTCATGATATAAACAAGCATGTGAACTCAGACTTAGGCTCATTCTCTGAGATGATGTAAAATAAAATACAAAGTCTGAGCATGAGGTGATAGCAGTTGTCTTCCACAGAAGTGTTAGTTTGGTCGACTCTCAGACATATTAATAAAGTTTTCCACTACTTAACACACATCTTGTCTTGACACTTCTTTCAGTTTGGTAGGAGGCAAAGCTGCATTTCTCAATAACAGGGACATTCATAGTGTGACCCTGGGCACACTGCCAATGGAAATAAGACTGAGGTGTCCAGTACATATACCTTCCACAAAGATGAAAACACAGAGATTTATTGTACAAATATTCTAGCTATGAACAGAAAATTTAATATATGAAAAAATAAAATCAAGAAATTAAAAATAAATACATTGAGATGTTTTGAATTGCAAAATAGCACTCAAAAGACTCCTTAGCATGTTTAAAATTAGAAAATTTAAAGTTTGACTGAAGAGACCTAAGAACTTGTGCATCTTGATGTAGAGGTGTAGAGTGATGGATATTTTTTATTCTCAGTAGGTTCTGGCATTGTATCCTGGTGCAGAAAGTGACCAGCTTTGATCCACATGCTGTGCTCCACTTTACCTGTAAGAAAGGAGTGAAATGAATGTATAAAAATGACCGTATAGATTGTCAAATTAAAAGGTTTTGCCCCACTTCAGTTCTGCTGAACTCCACATAATTTGGCCATTTCCTCTCACTATCCTCTGAGACAGACTCTTCCATGCAATCCTCCCAGAGGACAGGGAGCAGTCAGATGACCCACTTTTTAGTTTTCAGACATCAGCGGACTAGTGGACATCCGAGCAGTGGGTATTTACTTCTTCCTGGCCGTGACGAAAGCCTTTTTTGTCAGGTGGAGCTGCTTATAACTGCATATACGATTTGCTGTTCTATCTGTATGTAGGCCTAAATCAAAGGATGCTGGACTTGCTGTTTGGGTTTGTACTTAGCAGGACATCCTTATTCACACTAATGCTGCCTTCAAATGGGGTTGTGTTCACGAGAAGAGTCCATATGAACGACGCTCTCTTGTGGTATTCATGACTTTCAAAGTGGGTATTTTGTGTTGTTGCCATGGAAGTTAATTTTTCGGTGGATGGCAAGTTAATATCCATGTTTTTTTTGCAGCAATGCTCTCACGACTTAAACACTAAAACACCAAGCATATTGTGTACACGACTTCCCATGTCGTAACCACAAGGTCACAAGTTCCTTTTGAAGGCAGCATAACAGTCAACTTTGTTCAGAGTCAAGCTGTTGTGGAATTTTATAGGAAGAGTTTGACATCTTGGCAATTACTGTTCACTTTCTTGTCAAGAGTTAAATGAGAGGATTGATACTACTCTTGTTTGTTTAATATGTAACTGGAACCAGGAGACTGTTAGTTAGCACAAAGAGTTTAGCACAAAAACTGAAACAGCTAGCCTGGCTGTGTCTAAAGATAACAAAATCTGCCAACCTGCACATCTAAAGCTTCCTGGAGTCTTCCTTGGGACCAAATTGTCATTTTTACACTTTTGGTTTGGTATGGATTAAAGACACAATGTGTTAATTACTAAGCCTTAGAGGTGCTGGTTACCTTTGGACAGAGCTAGGCTAGCTGTTTCCACTTGCTTTCAGTCTTTGTGCTAAGCTAAGCTAACTGGTTGCTGGCAGTAACTTCATATTTACCATACAGGCATGAGAGGGGTATTGATATTCTCCTCTAACTTTCTGCAAAAAAGTGAAAAGGCATATTTAGCTAAATACCATTTAAGAGAACAGCGACAAACACCTGAAAGTGCCCATGGTATGGAGTTATTCTTGCAAAGCAAGCTCTCTATATGTCCCCTCATCTGCTCTTATTTCCCGCCTTATTTCCTCCCTTTTATAGAGAGAGAGATTCACGGCCTATCATGTGAAAACGGGTTACATTTCATCCTTCAGCGATCAAAGAGATGTAATGTGAAACAGGCTGCTGGCAGGGGAATCACACTGCAGCAGACTCATGCATGCATTTAAAATGAGGGGATGACATCACCCTCTTCAGTGACATCATTTCAACCAGTCTGCAAGCATGACATCACCCTCTTGGTATGTAATCCCTCCCGCCCTCGACCCAGCGATGATTTTTTTTTTTTTTTTTTGGTGCACTGTGCATTCTGATTAATTATTTATAAGTGTCTTCCACATAGCAGCACACAGCACTGTTTGTTAGAAAGAGCTAACTCATGATGATGATACAGTGTTAATGTAGCTCTGCTGTCAAGTCACCTCCATATAAGCAATGATGACATGGGAATAATGATAATGATGTCATCGTTAGTACAGCATAATTTAACCCAGAATTAGTTAAATAGTAGTAATACTGCGTTGAATAGTATTTTAAAATACATTTCTTGGTGAAGAGCATTTTTTTTGCCTTGGTTAAAAGGTTTAATTGATGATATTTATTAAAGGTATATTATGCAGGAGAAACAATGTATAGACTCATACAAAAGTAATCCCTGTCAATCATCACTTATGACCCACTACAAGTGTGTGTCAGTGTATTTATCGGCAGAGACACTGCCTTGTTTGTGCTTTAGAACGTAACTGCTGAGAAGCAATCAAAAAATATCATTTTATTTATCTGATTGATGGCTTTGTTCTGGCAAGCTCCCTCTCTTCATTCACTCTCTAGTTCACTCAGCCGCCGCTGTTCTCTCTCTCTCTCTCTCTTTCTCTCTTTCTCTCTCTATCACTAGTTGAGCTGGGGAGGAGGGGCCAACTTTGAATACTGTGTTAACAAATACCAACCTACAAATCCTGCATAGTATACCTTTAAATGTTATCAGAATCAGATAAAGTTAATTGGCCAAATATGGCATGTAAAAGGAAGTTGACTCAGTCAAATCAGTCACCCGAAATCTGCTTACACACATGAATGTAGATGTATTGCTGAAAAAGAGATAACAACATATGAAAAGAGCTGTACATCAAATATTCAGTGTATATACTGTATATAGGTGATGATATTTTGATATGCGGGTGATGATATTAATAAACTGCACTGATAACATGTCTGAAATCTACAAAAACAGACCCCTGTGAATGATAACTTCACCATAATAGGATGCAGGTCACTGAGAAATTTGCTAGCAGCAGGAGTTGCCCTTTATTAGTGGGAATGACCTTTGCTACAGAACATAAAGCAATGCTCCAAACAGAGCATGACCATCTCATAGGTCTGCAGATTGGATCATTATGATCTAAAACAAAAAAAACATCAAGATTAGATGAATTTCCTGGCTTCAGAGGTGGTAACAATAGAGGGCTGTGTCACTTTTATCTGAACAAAATCAGCTTCTCAAACAGTGAGGTTATTCATATTTAGGATTTTTACCAATTTATTTATTTATTTTTTGCACCACACAAACTTCACTTTCACTTGAGGATTACATACTACAAGGATGATGTCATTCTCACAGGCTGGTCGGGGATGATGACACTGGATGATGTCATCCCTTCATTTTAAATGCGCAGGTGAGGCTGCTACTGCAGTTGTGCTTTTTCCCCTCATCTTTCTGATCAGTGAACATAACATTTTAAGCGAATTTTTGTGACTCTCACATTTCCTTTTAACGCTACAAAAGATAAAAGAAAGAAATATTTAGGGAGGCAGGAATTAAAAGGCAGATGTGGAAGCATTAGTAATCATGCTTTACAGGAATAACTTCATAAACTATGAGCATTGGCAGGATTTGAATGTTTTCTTAAGTCTTTTTCTGCAATCCAAAGTATGTTGACTTTCTGAGTAACATTGACCGTGTGCATGTTTTTCCACTGTTAAAAATAGCTCCTGTCAAAATTGATTCTTCATCACTTTTCATTTGTTGTAGCTTCCAAAAAGGTTCAGCACATGTTTTGTGATTTAAATAGATCATTTTTAAAAGTTATAAATCAGAGTTACTCAGTCATCAGCGCCAGATTTCTACTGGAACGCAGATGACAGTGACACGTTTGCTATTACAATTCATCTGTCAGTTAAATCTTGTGATTGCACTTCGATAAATGTAAAAAAAGATAAATATGGCAGCAGAAGAAGTTAAATAGTAGTAATACTGCATTAAATCATATTTAAAATACATTTCTTGGTGGAAAACATTTTTGTCTCGCTTAAAAGGTTAAATTGATGATATTTATTAAAAAGTTAACTAGCCAACTATGGCATGTAAAAGGTATTTGACTCATTATCAGTCGCCCGAAATGTGCTCACACACACAGATGTAGATGTATTGCTGAAAAAGAGATAACAACATATGAAAAGAGCTGGACATCAAATATTCAGTGTATATACTGTATATAGGTGATGATATTTTGACATACAGGCGATCGTATTAAGAAACCAGACTGAAAACATGTCTCAAAACCACTAAAACAGACCCCTGTGAATGATAACTGCATTGTAATTGGATGCATATCACTGAGAAATTTGCTAGCAGCAGTAGTTGCCCTTTATTAGTGGGGATGTCCTTTGTTACAGAACATAAAGCAATGCTCCTTATGGTCTAAAGCAAAAAAGGCTTCAGAGGTGGTAACAATAGAGGGCTGTGTTTATCTGAACAAAATCAGCTTCTATTGCCAATCAAACAGTGAGGTTATTCATATTTAGGATTTTTACCGATTTATTTATTTAACTCAGAACTCACTCACCCCTTTTGTCAGCTTTTTTTCTTTTCTTTTTTTAAATTTATGCTCTCTGCTTATTCCTGACAGTCACTGCAGTGTTCAAGGACAGAGCAAAGCCAGGCTGTTGACAATAATGGGTCGAATCCATCTCCGTAAAAATCAGTGGGCTGTAAAAGTGAACTAATGTGCCTCCATAATGACGCAGATCAACGAAATCCATTTGCAAATGAATCTCCTCCCCCTTAAAATATATGCAAGCACACAGTGACGCATCTTTTCTACGTCATAAAGTTTGATCGTGACTGCGGGTATGTAATATCTCACTGTGTCTCTGAAGCACACACAAAAACGTGTGGTACTACACGTGTGAGGAAACTGAATTGACTGGCATTCATTTCATGTGGGCTAACCTAACTTCAACATCTGCCTGCCTTCACATAACTTCAGCCTACACATAATTCCTGGGCATGTTGATACATTGCAAGAACGTCCTTCTGCCAGCCAGCTGTCACCTTTCTGTGAAGACTTGCATGCCTTCTCCGTGTCTGTGTTTCCAACAGATGTTCCGGGTTGTCTCCCTCAGTCTAAAGACAGCCATATTGGATGAATAGGAAGCTCAGAATAACCCATGTGAATGTGAATATCACTGGGCTTGTTATGGACTGGTAACCTTTCCAGAGTGCTCCCCAAGTATATAAAATTGATGGATGATTCAAACCTAGATCGTAAAACCAAGTCTAGTCTTTAAATACATTGTTAATGTGGGGACTGGAGTTTTGGCTCCACAAATCAATAAAATATACTAGTAATTTACTATACTTGTGAGGATCTTGTAATGATTATATTAATTCCCTTAACATAAATTTAACCTAACAGTATAGCTGGAAGGTATGAACAATCATTGTCATATGAGAGTTGTGTCACTTGCATTTTATTGTAGTACTTGATTTTGATTGTTGGTGATGCTGTGGTGGGGTGTTATGGAGCACTATGCTGTTTAATGTATGTCTATAACTGTAATGTCCTTTGTTGTTTTGTTTGTCTGACAATTGCCATGGACACACAAGGAATTTACAGATGATAGTGGTAATAATAAACTACATAACTACTACTTTTACAACACTGTTGCCTTTTACTCCAGCAGTGTGGATTGTCCAAGGACAGCATACCAAGAAGAAGGAATCTAAAGTGTGGGATTGTACTGTAAATCAACACCTCAAGTTAATTAGGATTCACACCAACCTCCATAGAACACCTATTTGCTTGTCATCATGATATCCATTCATTCTGACAACCACAGTCACTATTTGATACTTTCCATTATCCAGAGATTTATTGTTGTCATTATAGTACATCTATCTGTCACACATTATCACACTATGACAATTTGTGCAGATCACAGTCCTGGATACACCTGGGCAGACAGCTATTGACAAAGACAAGCTATTTGATGTGTAGGGAAGCTTTTTGTATTGATCGAGAGAGAAGAGAGAAAGCTAGATGACCATACAGACCGCCAGAAGACAAACAGTAGTAAATAAGCATTTGTAAATAGATATTCATTCTTGTTAGAGAATCAGATGTGTTTTGGTTCATTATGTGGAGTTTAAATTTTCCATCAAAGCTGTTAATGTATTGACAAAACAATCCACCTACAGTACCAACTTGTTGGTACTAGTTTTCAATCAGTCTTCATCAGCAGATGAAGTAGTTTTCTAAAAGATGTGTAGATGTTAAAACTTTCCATCACTCTGAACATCTCCAGAATGTCCATGTTTGCTAAATAGTTGAGTTTGATGGTTCATTAACCTCGGAAACAGCAGTTGACAAAACAATCTCAAGTCAGGGCTTGCTTGCTTTTAAATATATTTTGTTTCTCTTATATAGAACTCATTAGGGCAGCACACTCATATAGATTTCTTTTAACATTTTATCAATTATTTTTGTCTTTTCAAAAGTCTACATAATTGAAAGTATAAGTCAATGACAGATTTGTGTGCAATCTGTATTACCTTTATTAATTCAATGCTGTCTGCAGGATCAACACCACAAATGAATATTTAAAGACACAGCTGGCAATTTTCTATATTTTTCTTATTGTAAACAAATCTCACATGCAGAGCCGAGCCAACAATTAACCGTTCCTACTTAAAAGTATTGTGTGTTTATCCAAAGCCTGATATATCTCATTCCACTGTGCCGTAGAATATAAAAACTATTACCATGTTCCTTCACCCTGACGAGTTTTGGTATAGTTATTTACAATGTACAATATAGTACAAAGTCAAGAGGTTATAATATGTAGCACAACAAGCTAGCGAAGCTCAGTATATGGCACCATGTTCCTGCCCACACAGTGGTGTTCGGCTTACAAAGTGCTCTCAAGACAATAAAAAAGGTTATTGTTGTTATTAGTCTTTGGAGCTGTTTGGAGTAAGGGGTAAGATATATCAGACTTTGGATACACACACAATATACTTGTAAGTAGGATCAGTTTATTGTTGGTTTGGCTCTGCACATGAGATTTGTTGACAATAAGAAAAATATAGGAAATCGCCAGCCTTATCCTCTAAGCCAGTGGGAAACACTGATGGAAAACCTATAAGCACATATGAGCATGGTCCTATTCATCCATACCTTTACTCTGGCCACAACACCTGTGTTTTCCAGTGACATGGACCATCTTTCATCTATACAGCATACAGCATTCTCTCATCTACGTTTCTGTTTGATTGAACACTCAACATCTGCAAATTAAAGGCATAAATTAGAGGATACCAGACATTATTTACAAAGTGTTTTCTATAGTTTCAACTGGTGTTCTGTGGAAGTTTTGGGAAACATAATCTGATGTATAAATATGACAACATCACCCAGGACAACAAAATCATTCACTATTCACCCTACAGACCTCTAATGGGGAATTCCCTGTATGGTTAATAGAGATACAGACATTCTTTCCATTCAAATAACGGATTATTGAGCAGGCTGACTGTTTGCATTGGGAAAACTAACGTTGACTTAGTGGTGTGGCCAAGGATCCACATCTGCAAGCAGACTTTTTTCCAGTGCTATAACAGTGGGATACTTGAATTTAAAATTAAAGAAAAAAGTTGAATGTCAGCGAAAGCCTGCTTGAAATAACTAAACTGTCCTGCACACAGTTGAACCATGTTGATGCCTGTTCCATGCAAATACAAGAAGTGTTTGTATGATAGACTTCTGAGGAATAACTGTGTGGCTAAAGGGGTTTTTCTTTTAACACACAGTACCTTTTCTTGAAAGTCAATTCTGTTTTAGGAGATATAATAACCAGAAGGGAGTGAAATTCAGAAGAATGGATAACGACACATTGATGCTGAGGAGCTTGAGGCATTTACTCTCATGTTAGCAACAGTTTGCCAATCATCAACATACAGTCAGCGGGAGTGGTAGTCTTCAAGTGGTGGTTTAAAGTATTTATTCAGTCTACAGACTTCATTAGCAATCACCCCAGAACTACCACAGATTCATATGCCCAGCTGCTGACTCACTTATTTGTAAAAATGATGCTTGGGAATCATAGATCAAGAAGGGAAGGGGACCTCTATGTGACTAGGGAGCAGAATTTTGTGCTACATCCCTTATGATAGCTGAAAGTGGGATGTTCTGGAGATAAATGACAAAAAGCAAATACACAAAGGAACAAAAAGCAAAAACAAACATTTCACCCCTCTAAATTTCCTGCAGTAATGTAACAAAGCATCATATTTTAGAAATTGCCATATGATTTAAATGTAAAACCTGAATTTGCAACGTTAAAGGACAGGTTCACAGTTTTTCAGTTTTTCTTAAAACAATAGTCTGGTTCCCAAATGAACATTGGAATAGGTTTTTCTTGCTGTAATCATTCCTCCTGTTCATACTGGCCATTAGAAGATCCCTTCATAATGCACTTACAATGTAAGTAATGGGGGCCAAATCCACAAGTCTCCTTCTGTGCAAAAATGTATTTAAAAGTTTATCTCAAGGTAATATGAAGCTTCAGCCATCCAAATATGTCAAATCAAGTAGACATCTTTCAACATTAGTGTCTTTAATGCCAAAGTTCCTCTTTTTGTTACTTTACTTACAACACAGCTCAATGGGGAAACACTGTCTGAGGAAAAACAAAGGGGGACTTTTATGCTAAAAAAGACTCTATATCCACTTGATATGACTAACTCAGACTGCTGAAGGCTCATATAAGCTTCAGATAAACTTTTAAATTGCACAAAATGACTGTGTGGACACACTGTGGATTTTGGCCCCCATCACTTACATCAATAAAGCATTTGAAGGGAATCTTTTAACAGCCAGTATGAACAGGAAGAATGATTACTGCCAGCAAAACCTCTGTCCGTGTTCATATGGGCACCTGACTGTTGCTCCTCGCTTTAATAGTGCCTCCAGATTCCAAATAGTTGAGTGGAAATAGACCTATGATGAGTGAACAAATAAAAAATAAAAATAGGCTACTTCAAAGGCTACTTGAGAAAACATGACTACTTAGTTACTTTCCACCTCTATCCCGCAGGTTGCTTTTGTTTTCACTCCGGAACAAGTGGCCGTTTCATGTGGGTTATCGTAAGTTGTAGGGTTTCCGTAGGTGTTCCTGAACGCATCACGGAGGGCTGGGCGCTGCTGTGTGCCGGAGCCTCACCCCTCCTTTGAGCTTTCAGTCTCTATTCGTATCCTCAGCCAGGCAGGTCGCTGTTACGTAAAGGAAACAGCAGCTGCGTCTCGTCTCACCGGGAAATTCTCCTCACTGCTGTCGCTCTCAGTCTCAGACATGGACACTGAGCTACAGAGGCGCACACATTTTCACTGAGGATTTAAACTCACCTGAATGAACTCTTGACTTGGACGAAAGAAAACCTGCGGCCACAAGACCAGAGTCCAGCCACCGGAGCTATGTAAGGTCACATTATATAATAATAGTGAATCTCACATTTAAAGTTTCTAATTACCACATGTGTGTGTGTCTGGAGTCGCTCCTTCACACTCGTCCCTCTTTCTTCACACGTTCATGCGGATTTTTTCGCCTACTTCTGTCAAACTGACAGCTTGAATGTTTTTTTCACACCTGATGTACTTTTTCCTTGTGATATTTTCCATCTAGCCTCCACAAATAACAGCACTGTTGTAATAACGCTCTGCTTTGCATGATCCCTTGTCCCACTACAGTAGGTCTATGATATGTTGTCTGATATTGAGATGTGTTGCTTTTTTCCCCAAATCATATCTCTCAAATTAATTGTTCTTGATGCACTTTTCATGATGAGAAACAAGAGTCACCAGAAATAATAACTTAACGACACATGTAATTTAACATTTCACGTAACAACTTGTCAGAAACAAACTACTACTGCCTCTGCTGCCTCTGTTGCTGTCTCTGCTGCTGCTGCTGCTGATGATGATGATGAGGGGGGGAAACAAGCCGCGGCTTGAGACTGGCAGGGTAGTGAGTCAGACCAGGATGAATAGTTGGCGAGGTGGAGTCCTCCGGGGGGACAGAGCTTCCCTTGCATGTGGAAAATAGTTTTAAAATGGGCTAATCTAATTGTTTCCAAAGCAGAGGGGGAAGCAGGAGCCTGAAACATATGGATGGACCATCATCATCATCATAGTGAGGTTGTAGTTATACGATTTTGCCTGTGTGAAGTGTGCAGCTCTGAGAAACTGAGCATCAAGGTTTTGACTCGCTGTATCAGCTTAATGAGGTTTGTTTTTATAGCACAACAAAGCCTGCAGGCTGGAGATACACAGCAAAGAAATTTAGATAATCAGATTTTTTTTTTTGTATTCCATTTGCAAGATATCGTGAGCATAGACTCTTCATCCTCTTCTGGACCCTTTTTCTCTCTTTATCTCCTCACTGCTGTTTTGTCTCAATATGGTTTCACACCCCTGTATGGTTAAACTTTCTTTTAGAACATCTCATTGGTTAATTCATGAGCTTGCTGAATTAGCCCAGGTTATATTAGTCATAAACATTTTCTCTATTGATTTTCCACTAGATTTATTATATTAGAATATATACAGTATGTATAGATTTTGTGATAAATCTGTGCATATACTTTAATAGAGGAATTCATTCATATTAACCATTACTAGTCCTAAAAGCACTGGTTTGGAGAGGACAAAGAAACTTATTGTTAGTATTTGTGCAAATGAGGGGCCAGGATCCGGCTTCTTTAATCTAACATGCAAATTTAAAATGAATGTGAAACCTGTCACTGCCACCTGGGGCTTATATCGACATTTCTGCCTGTGAGGGTAAAAAAGCTAAAGGCGCAGAAAATTAATTGATGTGTAAAATGCTGAATGTAATAATTACTTTGACATAAGTCGTTTTAATTGATTTTTTTCAGTGGTTTCAGGAAGAAACAGAGTTGCAAATGAGATCCAAAAACCTCTTTCATTTAAAAATGGACAACTTTTCATGGTGATAAATTCAAAACTTTAATGACTTGAGGTTACTGGCACCGAAGAAAATGTTTAATCTTGTCTGTTTTTAAAATAACACCACAAACTCCATTTAAATATTACGTTTTATAAAAAAAAAAATCAATCCCAGCAGTCTCTGTTCCAGGTAACACAGAGACGTTTCTTTCTGATGATGAAAAACTCTGCTTGACACTTCATTACGTGTCCTTGCTGCTGCAGATGTTGTCAGAGTCAGTCAGCAGGGTTTGTTTTGAGGGCGATTAGAGGTGTGTGCCAAACGTGGGAACAAATGTGATTAAATACATGAGATGCTGCTCAGAGTTCTTCTTCACGTGTTATTTTGTCCTGCAGTCGTTGCTTATGCAGATGACAGTGCTTTGTCTTGTTTTTGGTTATTTGTGTATCCTATGTGACAGTCAGCTACTTTTTCAAGAGGATCATATGACACATTAACACACTGACAGACTCTTCTACACATGCACAAGTTTCCAAACACATTTACAAATTGATTTGCAAATGATTACCTCTCTGCACATACTGAACACACAGTTCTTGGCATGAACACCCACACACTATAGCTCATCCACTGTGGTGTTTTTCATAGTGTGCTGTGTTTGTTTTGGTCTAGCATATCAATGAATTAATTGATGTGGTCTGTGGCTTGTGTGAAGTCACACTGTATTAATTAATTGCCACCCTGCTCTTGTTTGAGATCAAAACAAGCAACGGAAAGCTTTATAATAAAGGGCAGTATCTGTCAAAATAAAGAAAAAAACTTGTTATTAAGACAAGAAATGTTTGGGTAGACATGATTAAAATGTCCTGAGGGGAATTGAAGGTTGGATTTTGAGTTTCAGAGAGAATACTAATTAAATAGCTCGTTCTTATCTAACTGTGGGCTGTCGTTCTTTGAAATGATTCTTGCATATATTGGTGACCCCTGGAGACCAGAGACATGGTCAAAATAAAGATGTGATTTTGCTGCAATATTCCTCCCTTGTTCTGAGTGGCAGAATTTTCTATTGTCATGAATGAACAGCTGTTGTGGAATATTTTATTAGTGAAGGGGAAGAGTAGAAGAGTGGGAGGTGTTCCCATCAGTGAGAGATCTGCCTCTGAAATCAGATCCATCTGAGAAATCCTTTGGTGTCTTCTTGTGCCACTGCTAGAGAAATTGCCTCTGCCGTCTTTCTGTCTCTGCACCTTTTCGAGGAGTATTTTTTTTAATTCAAGTGCTTCTCCTTTATGTGATACCCCCATTTATTCTAATCATGACACAGGTCTTTAGTCCTACTAGAGTCAAAATGTTCTTACCTGTAGCACTGCTTCAAATCTGTCTTTATAATCACCTCAAGCAAAACCCCCTCTGTTTCTTTCTTTCTCTCCTCAGTGAGATTCACCTCAGGCAAAGCCCAGCTAGGCCATGCTCATGCTATGAACATTACAATGTAAGTATTGCGGTATATAGACAATTATACCTTCTACAGATTAAGGTGTGAATGTGGGTGTTGTTCAATCTCAAAACAGTAGTCTGAAATTAGGTGTATTGTATTATTTGGATTTGGGGAGATAAAATAACACTAACATTGTCTAGCCTCCAAAGGATTATGATTAGTTATGATTATAAATCAACCAATTAGCAACATTAATCATAAAATAAAAATCTAAAGCATATGAAATTGCAGAATTGCAATTCTCTTCTTTGCTGCTCAAAGTCTCAGCTGAATGTGTGACAGGAACAACGTCACACCGGTACAACGTTTCGGTCTGTCTGACCTTTGTAAGGTATACTGTATCATTATACATTATATCAGGACAGATTATTTTCATTATTGTTTAATCTACTGATTATTTACTGTCATATATAACAAGAAAAGACACCAAATATTCACATTTGAGAAGCTAGAACCATCAAATGTTTGCCTTTGTTGCTTGAAAAATGACTGAAATTATTAATCAATTGTTAAGATAGTTAGCAGAGTAATTTTTTGTCAATCGACTGCTTGATTAATCAACTAATCATTGCAGTTCTACACTGTATATATATATATCATTATATAGTACAGAATATATTACTGCCAGAAAACATAATTATGCAGAAAGTATTGTTTTAGACAGACCATTTTAGGAAGATTTATTAATAAGAAAGTGGCATAATGGTGCAGCGTAGAACCTTAATGTCGGAACAGGTGATAACAGCACAGCTGAGTAAATGTGTCTAGATGTCAATTAAAACTTGGCTAAATGTTGCTGAAAAGTTAAACTATATTAGACAACTTTTGTTTCAGCTGCACTTCATTGACTATATTTCAATATGTGGATTCAACACAATTTTGGGGACATACTTCAAATTCAGACACTGTCACTCTCACTACAATGTTAATGCAAGAGTTTACGAGTGAGATGTCACTGGAGTAATGGTGGCTTGTTTACTTCCACCTACAACCCAAAGTTGTTTATAACCTACTGAAAGTTGAGCAAGCCTGGGCAGCAATGCAGAAGAGTCATTAATGCAAGCTACTGTCCAGTGTCTTGTGTCAGAGTGCTTCACAGGAGAAGCTCTGTGTCAGATGAGTCATTGCAGAGAAGTTGGTCAACCAGTTCTTCCACTGTACTGCGGAACTGTGGCAAACACATGTGTCCCGGCACTGGATTACTCAAAGTGGCATACAAAGTCCCCACTGTTTTCTCATGAATGATAGCTTTTCTTTTGTCATCAGATTTGGAGATAATCATTGTTTTCGTTTCATTTCATCAAGTGTAGATTATTTTGATTCCTTTGAATTGTACATAATCTGCAGAGTTGACGCCCATTTCAAGCTAATTCAAAATGCTGCTGCAAGAGTATTCACTAGAACACAGAAAATAGATTATACAATTGCATCAGGGTTTTAGATATTAAAAGTTATTGCTACAAACATGTTAAACACTGCTTTATGTTTATATAGCAACCTTAAATCAACTACTACCCTTGATACCTGACTTGTTTAATTTCTGCTTGTTCACTATCTAAACTGCAAAGGTTTTTTGCTCTTTATGCACCTGTTGTCTCAGTTTTAGTTTGCTTTTGCTTCTTATTTCATGTTGTACTGTTGCAGTTTCTCACTTCCATCTATCCATTATTGCTTATCCCCTCTTTGTCTCTCTACAGGGTTTGGTCTGTAATGTTGTCAGTCCTGATGCATATTTTTCTGGTGTCCCATGGTGAGTTCCACGTCTAGCACAACATCTGTGACCTCTCAGTGTGTGTGTGGTGTCTTCTTCCAACTACCACTAGTTTTCTTTTTTCAAAATAATCAATGTGAAACTTGCTTGCATCTGTAGTGAAGAGATAAGCTTACCTCGGAAAGTTTCACAATTAGTTTTTTGTGGAAAATTAGAAGAATGTTATGCTCCAAACAATCCAAAATCACACATCACAGTATTTCTCTCCTCAATCTCTTGTGGAGGGACACAATGTTAACAGCAGTGACAGGAATGGTAGAGGCCTTGGCATAGCAGCTTACACAAGCAGCTAATTTTGTACTTCTGTTGTATTATGTCATCATGCCAAAGTAATTTGAATGCATTGTAGTAGATATCTGCTTTGCATGCATGCAATATCCAGCTGAAGTTTTAAGTTGACTTCAGATCCAGCCATAGCAGTGTTTCTGCCGCCACTTCTGAGTTAAATGATATAATTTCTGCTGTTGATGAAAAACAAGACTTAAGTGAAACTTTAAAATCTGTCAAACATCTTTGTTGGTTATGTAGGAGTTTGTTTCAGCATCGCTTTTCCTCTCTCTAATTATCATTATCAGTTAATCTATAAATCAATCTAAGTTTCCCTTTATGCAGATGACACATTATTCTATGCCATAGCTTATCCCTGAAAACCTACAAACTCTTATTGATCTTAAATGGGTATTGAATGCCAAACATAAATAAATAGCTCTTTACAAACCTCACACATGCCTTAAATATTGAACAACTGACATCTAAGGGTCAATGAAGGATAAATAATCTTGTAAATATCATTTACAAGAGCTCACAAAAAATTTAGACTGTTTAGCTTTCTGTGTAGACACACACAAAAATGATTTTCTTGTACAATCAGGCAACATTTTTTTCATTTAAAAATCTGGACAGTGTTGATATTTAGATGTATGAAGCATCATCTACACGAATGTCATTAGATATCTTATGCAACAGGACTCTATTGTTTATAATCTGTCACAACACATCAGTGTGATTTGTACCAGTGTGAATGTTAGTCTTCTTAGATGAAGGTAGTATTTGTGTCCAATCCTGAAATACCTAATGGTTTTTCAATTATTGTTTACACTTCAGCTTTCAACTGACATTTCATTCTGTGATAGCACTCAGCTTTTGAAGAGTTGACAATGGGCATGATGTGTAAGTCTATATTATATCCTGAGACACTGGACACAGCAGTCTCATACCATTATTGACACATGGATCCTTAAGATATGTGTTACAGATGACAGATTTCCCCTGTGTATGGCTTGTGTGGTTAGAGCTGTCAAAATGAAAACTTCTTCTTTGACAATACAGTACATTATCCACTACCAGCTGTCAAACCTACATGATGACTTTCACCTGGACCAAATCAATAACACGTCAGGTGTGCTCTAACAAAACCTTAGTCTATTTCTCAGATTCTTTCTCCATTTTTTCACAGCATGGCCATCAGTTGTTTCCTCATTTTAAAAGAGCTGTTAATATTGCAAAACCTTTTGGGGAATAGAAACCAAAATCAAAGGGACAAAAAATTAAAATGACCTTCATCTAAGCTTTTGTTCGCAAATTTATTCCCATCAATTTTGCCTTTTGGTCCTTTTACTCTATGACAATCTGTTAATATTACATATCTTTTATTAATGATAAAACCTCAAACAACTTGTTGGTACATTTTTAACAATTCAACATAACCTTAGACAAAAATATATATTTTTTATTTAACTTACATGACATCTGTACAAATAGATTTTGACAGCAAAAGAGAACTATTCCATTGCTGCTCACATTGTTTAAAAATTGGTTCTGTTGTACACAGAAAGTACAAAATTTAAAATATGAGGCCACTGTGAATATATTGTATATTTCACATGAATGTGTCAAACCTGAGCTAACCCCCCTGCCTCTCTGTGAGCAGGTGCTCTGTGTTTGGAGCCCAAGGAGGGAGCCTCTGTCCAGGCAGGTGCTCTGAACCTACCATGGCAGGATGAGCTGTGCTGTGACTCACCTTCAGGCCACCTCGCTGTGGAGGAGGACGGCACGCACACACTGGAGAACCGCACAACCGCTCTGAACAACCTCTCTGAATCAAACCTCCCACACTATCCTCACTGCAGCTTCAGGAGCCTGACAATCACATCACGTCATCACAAGCCCTCTGGCGGTAATAATCTTTTTAACAAATGAATCATATCTGTCATTGTTGTTGAGTACTGTGAACCACACATTTGCCGTCTTGCATAATTAAAAAATGTTGACTGGCTTGTCGTGGCTTGTCAGGATTCTCCTGTCCTGGTTACATTTTTTAAACGAGAGTCAGCATGTAGGGAGTTATTTAATTTCTTCTCTTTCGTTTTTATTGTCACGTATTGAAGTCAAATACAAACCCATTGATATTAAACTGTAATAGACAGGTTTTACAGTGGTTGATTCAGGCTTCAGGCTCAACCTTCCACAATCACTTGACAACATACAGTCAAAGTTGAAGTTTCTTATAAGTTTTCTCCAACTGAAACAATATGTCTTTTAGGACAATCAAAATTCACAGACTGAAATACCAGAGGCCGCTCTGTCTACTCTGCATCAAGCTTAATGAACCAGACTATCTGGTAACTACTTTTACTTACAAGTAGTGTGGCACTTTGGCCAGTGGGTCGCCTTAACTTGAATCAAGGAACATGCTCACTTAAAGCTGGAATTCAGGACTTTTACATATAAATGAACGTCCGTTACATTCAAGCCCTTGCCAAATGAATTCACACAATGCTGATTTAGCCCATCACCGCCAGATAAATCTGTCTGTATTTCACAGTATACAGAGTTCTTAAATCTGGTGTGTAGTATGACATTCCCGCACTGGTGCACAGGTAGTGCCGAAGCTAAGTGTCCCAGAATGCATTTCACACCAACTGGCAGCGATGGCGGAGACTAAGCTGTTGTAATTTTTGCTGTAGGACTGTTAATATGTCACTAAAGTTTTAATATTTTTGCAGAAAGTAACCATTTAGATTCCCAATATGTGGTAAGTTTAATGCCTATTTGGAAATTTGCACCGACGTTTGCGGAGATGTTAGGAGCCACTGGCTGGTGTGAGACCAGCTGGTCGGAATACGCCATTAAGCATATTGACAGTGTTTTTGTAAATACTCTCAGTGCCAGAAAGGGGAGACAAAACGTTCTGCACTGCAGGTTTAATCATTAACAAGCCTTACCTTTCTTTATAATCTTATCCTGGAATGTTGCAGGCTCAAAGGTTTTGTTTAGAGGTTCAAAGATCCTGGCTTTTTTGTTTTTTTTGGCTCTGAGCGTTGGATTAGATGTGACGTGACGTGCAGAATCGTCCAGTATCAACGTAATTACTAGGTTACTGGGCTGGCTTACACACTACTAAGATTTTAAGGAATCTTGTTGGAGTTTTTGACCACTGGTGTTTTGAGGAGTGAGTCCCTGTTTTGTTAGTATTTTCTGCTCTTCTAGCAGGTGATGTGATACACATTCCATATGATGGTCTCATGCTATGCCTTGCTTGACTCCAGACAAAACATATGATAAAAATAGTAGTCAGTACAAGACAAACATGATGTTCATTTATGTTCCCTCATACAAAGGGAACATAAATGAACATCATCATCATCCCTCTGTATGAGGGAACATAAATGTAACTGTGTTTGTTTACAAGACAACCTTTAAGTGAAACACTTATAATCCTAAGTGGCAACAGGGTAGCTTAAGTGGCTCTTGCTCATCAGAACAAACAGCAGGGATAGTGTGACAGAGCCTTATGATTCTGCCTGCAGCCCCGTCACTTGTCAGTGATAGAGATGCCCCAAAAGATCAGTGTGACATACTCATTACACTTTAACGACTTTTCATTTGGCATCCCTCCCGGCCTCCCATCAGGGTGTGTGACCATGAGAGTCTTGTGCTGTGATCAATTCACAAGATGTTCTGGCTAATAAAGATTCCCTCTTCCTTTTATCAGATAGCACACTAGAATCAAACCAGCTGTTATTACTTCTTCTACTGATCTAGAAATGGTTCAGCACCACTATTTTCTAGCAAAGGAAGAAATAATAGGGGTTGTTAAGTTTAAAAAGCAACTGCAGGCCAGTTAACATGAGGCACAATTATAAAACGCTCTCTTGATATTGTCAGTGTGGAGGTGAAGATGGGGATGAGGCGATATTTAAACACGAGGGAGGTGAGGAGGATTTGTTTGTTTGCATCGATCCATGAGGCACAGTGACGCATCCATGTCAATGGTGATTAGCTAAACCCTTTCCAGCCCCTCCAAGCAATGATAATTTAACAGAGAATTTAAGTGCCTGTGCTGTGCCCCCTGATTGTGTTATGAGGCCTTTTGACTGTCAGGAGTGTGATTCATCTCCTGTTAGACACAATCCAAAGTGAATAGAGTATGTTAAGAGATCCTTACATTTCATTTCATCATTTTACCTGTTCAACTACTCAGATCTTTTGTTGCTTTTAGCAATAAAAATGTCCCCAAGATCGGTGTGGGTTAATGATTGCAGACAGTTGTGCTTGAACATAGAAATACAGTTTTATAAATATGTGGATCTCTGGCCAGGACAGGTCCTAGATAATAATCTACAGTAGAGTCTGCAACATGCAAAATATTTGACATAAATACTTACCATTTGCTTTCATATAATCTGCAATCTGTATCTTATGTATGCAACATTAACTAGCAGACGTGGTTGTAAATTTTGTCCAACTGGAAGTAAAAACTGTAATTTTATACACATTTTATATCAGAACTAAATTGGCAACTGTGTGTGAATGACAGATTAGCTAAGAAAGAGAGAAAAAAAAAACCTTATTTGACTTCAAATGGATGAATCCGAGACTTTTAAAATCTTCTTTTTTTTCCCTCCATGACTAAATTGTTTGGCAGGAGGAGCCCTGTCACCATATTGTTGATTGCAGCAATAATATTTCTCTTTGTTGAAAGTATGAAGTTCCCAAGCAGAGGCTTAGTTCTCAGAATATTAAGCTAGGCCATTTTCTCAGAAGCCTTTATTAGAAAATGACAGTCAACTGGTGGAGATGGCGCCGATGGTGCTACTAACATGCAAATGTAATTTCTTGTCAGGCACCTGTTTGGACATGCTGTGCAGAATTGATGAAAACTGGGAGAGTTTTACTTGTGATCTTCAGCCTCACGGCCCACCATCAGACACACCGAACCTTATGGCAGTTAGTTTACAGCGCCTGCCGTGAGTATGAAGCTGCACCCTCTTATTGTTTCATTCCTGTCTTGCTTCTCCACAATGTGTGAATGAGTCTGTGTGTGTGTGTGTGTTTGTGTGTGTGTGTTTAAGTCTGAGCTGAAGCTTTCCCGACTGCGCAGCGGGAGGTTAACCATGTGTGTTTGCTTTGATCAGTAGAGGGGAAGCTGTGTGATATCACACTGGCTCCAGCCTTTTATTGTGGTTGGGATAAAGAGACCAATTCACAATTGATCTAAGGCACATTTGACAAGAGATGAAGGACAAAGTAAAACTCTTGTTGTGCAGTCAAGGTTCTGAAATGTTTGTTTCAAAAGTCAACATAATATGACAAAACACTCCCACCTCAAGGTCCATTCAATAGCTGTTCTGGAGTTTTCGATCATTTCACATAGGGCTGCAATTAATGAATATTTTCATTTTCGATTAACCTGTCAATTATTTTCTCGATTAATTGATTAGTTGTTTAAACTATAAAATGTCAGAAAATGGTGGAAATTGTTGATCACTGTTTCCCAGAGGCCAAAGTGACGTCCGTAAATGTCTTATTTTGTCCCAAACAACCCAAAGATATTCAGTTTACTATCATAGAAGACTAAAGAAACCAGAAAATATTCACATTTAAGAAGCTGGTTTTCTGAAGTGACTTTAAGTGATTCATTTTCTGTTGATCAACTATTTAATCGACTAATCGATCCAACTCTAATATCACACAGTCTTCATTAGCAGGTGGAGTTACTTGTCATGGAATTGTGGATGTTTAAATTTCCATTTTTTCACTCTACTTTAAGGACTTCTCATCTATGCTGATGATGATCATGTGATATGATCAAAAGCTCCAAAACAGCTAATAAATGGACCTTGAGATTAGATTATTATGTCCATGAAATGGTCTTATTTTGATTACATGTTGAAGTCACAGAAACATGTTGTTTCCATCTTTTTGCTACTTTTTGGACTTTCAGTGATATTTAGTTTTGATTACATTACATTCACTGAGAAAACAGAGTGACCAAAGCATTTTTTGTATCCATTTCCAGCTCCCAGAGCGGGGGCTCTGAGGTCAACGATGGGAACACTGCATCTTATAATCCTGTTGTCTGTGAAGCAGAGGATTCCTTCATGTGCTCACTTGCGCTTGACTCTACAAGCTTCGTTACCATGGTGACCGTCAGCATCTCTGGCGCTGTAGCTCCACCAATTCTTCTCAGAGTTCCAGCCCGACCTGGTAAAAGAGGGATTTCTTTCTTTTTTTACTCTTTCTTTGTTTTATATTACAGTAACACATTACAGTTTGTCTTCCCTTTTTATAAGAGGTTTACAATGATCCATAACTTCTTGATCCACTTCAGTTAAAACAACTAATAAACTTTAGTCTCTCAGAATCAAAGAGCAAGGGCTTCTTTCTAAACTTACTATTTTGAATCCACATTCAGCAGGCAGTCATACGGGCATAAATCTGTCCCAGAAGAGGCAGATTTCCTGTTTCCTGTAGTAAAGAAAAGTACTTTACTATGGCCATGGTAGAGAAAACTAAATAACTTCATGGCCTGATTCTACTGCGCTTAAAATAGTGTATTCTTCCTGTCCAAAAAAACCCCCAAACATTTACCATAAGTGACCAAGTAAGTTTAAAGTAAAAGCTTCACATTTCCATCAGCTGTAGATACTTTACTTATAAGAGGTTTATAAAACTTCTCTCTTTACCACCACAATTTGAATCAGGCATAATTTGTAAGATGTAACTAATGGCTGTACTGATGATTAATTAATTAATGATGTAGTATTTCTTTATAGATCGTAAGGATAGTACGATAGTAAGGAGCTGTTGGTAAGGACAAGATTTAAGTAATTAGGTACAACTAAAAATAAATCAAGCCATTAGTTACAAGTTATATGTAAACTTCATATCATATGCCTTAGGAGAAAGTGGAACCTGTTTCCCAGTAAGTTAGTAACTAACATACAGACTTACATTCGCCCTACCTCTGGGCAACTTCTGCAATAAAACTCCACCTTCCTCGATCCTAAATTATATCTGTGGTGCAAGTCATTTTTTAAATTTGCATTTTTGGTAAACCATCTTTCCCTCAGCTTGCCTCATTTATCTGTGCTTCAGTAAATAATTTCCTACATTTCTTACAATGCAACCCCAACGGTACTGCATTAACTCCAGAAACAACAAGGCAAGAGTCTTTCTAATTAAGTAAAAGCAGGAAATGCATTTCCGACTTCAATGAATGAAGGATGCACTGTTCAAGTTTACTACAGCAAGTCATTAGCAGCAAGTTCCTGGCATTGTTCAAAGTTACCGAATTACTGGCATTAGAGTAGCACGAAAAAAACAGCCATGTGTGAAGATGATCCAGCACACTAATGTTTAAAACACCAACCACTACGAGGCTGAATCTGGACAGATAAGGTGAAAGACTTTCATTTGGGTGTGATTGGCCGACGTGACTGGAATACAGCCGAGAGTAGCTGAGACACAGTCTTGTGTGTGCGTGAACTAGGCTGTGAGATCTCTACAGTGATAGACAAGGACTTTCCATGCTGTGTTTGTTCAACTACACCTCTGTGGTTAAACTGACGGAGCATAACAGAAACTAAGTAGTAACCTTATGTTGCCCAAGTTTGTTCACTCTGCATATTTATCCTTTTGCTCCTGTTTTAGTTCACTACAGTGTCACTAATACAGCAGTCATCCTTCTGAGTGTGCTTTTTTTTCTGCTCTTGAAAGAAAAGCTTCAATAATATTTTCTTCCAACCTTTAAATGATATAATACCGATATCTTTGATTAGATAACGATGTTGTTTCTCCTTGACTTACGCGTGCGATTGAGTCTTTCAGAAGTGTCTGTGTGTAAGTGAAAATAAATTGTAAAGTAATTACTCATGCTGTTGAGTAATCTCTTCTCTCCCAGTAGGCATCTTTGTGGTTTTATGAGACTTAATTATCTCTTGTTGTATTTTTCGTAATCAAGTGGTGTATTGGGACATATTTGCATGTCTCATGTGTACAGATAATTCATTTAAAAAATTTAATTTACCAGTTGCACGGTTTGACACAAAATGTATTCATTGACATTTAAGTGCAGAAGCTTCATATATATGTAAAGACCAAAAGGTGAAGTGAATTTGCCATTTATGCCGAGTAGAGAAATTATATGCTGTCTATATTCTTCATTAACTTTGTGCTCAAGTTGTGATTGATTCATTTATTTAATATTGATAATCCTGATATGAGGACTGGAGGAGTATTGATCCTCACTGCATGAAGATAAGTTTAATTACATAAAATGCCAAATTTAGATGAACAGTGACATGAATCAGAGACAGTAAATGACTAATCCTGCTATAAATAAATAATGATTTACCTTAAGGCCACACAACAGATCCTCAAAATCCCTAACAGGTAGAAACTCAAATACAGTAATTTTATGATCCAGAAGGAAAAAACATAATCTTCTAATTTTATTTACAGTTATTGTAATGATCCATAGGATTTAGTAACCCTTGATAATGCCATCTAATATTAAGGCAGAATCCAAGTGGAATTATGATTGTGAGTAAATTGTCTGAAGTGTATTGATTCTGCTGTGGAACATACTGTATACATGTGCTCTTAAAATAATCTATTTTTATGCTACAGCGAAACCCAGTCCTCCCTTCAACCTTTCACATATCCAGACCATCGAGGCAGAACTGATTTTACACTGGGACGACCCAGAAGACTTTGGTTCCGGTCCGCTGAGATATGAGGTCCGATACTCTTCCGACACCACTCATCCAGCCTGGCAGGTGAATACTAACCTGTGCTACCCTAAGCAGGGATAAAATACCATACCAGAGTAAGAGACACCTCCACAGATCTCACTGGCAGTCAAGTGATCTGACATTTACTGTAGGTTTGTTAAGGTCAAGTTACTTTTTACTTTATGTTGAAGCCGAAATGTCACATCTATTATTCTCTGTTTTTAGCAAGAATAGATGCCTCAGTGGTTTCATGTAGCTCAAAACAGGAAGTCTTACGGGTAAAATGCAAAAATATTTCCATCTAGTACAAATGATCAAAGGAAAAGTAATAAAATATAATGCCAAATATTACAGATCATACAGAAGGCCAATTATGACATACGAGAATTGGTTATAAATATTCTTTATGTGAGGCATATGTGCAGAAAGATTACAGCATTTTGTGGAGTAAATAAAACGTTTCTTTTTTAGATGTGTGAAAACAAAACCACATAAGAGAATCATATACAAGTTATGCATTTAGCAAGTCACACAGTCGCCTTTCACTGCAGGAGCGCTGCTTGCAAGCTGAACAAATTTCCACTGTCAAGATCAAGTGCTTATTTAATGTGACTTGCTTGCTTGCAGTAGTGGTTTTAATTGCCTCATAGAGTGTTCTTAGAATTCAACAGTGCACACAGTGTTCAGACACTGTATGATTCATCCAGAAGTGGGACTTTAGACCTATAAGACTCCTATAAATAAATAAAGTATGTTTTCAGTCTCTCACTTTACATCTTTTTAGTTTGGGTGTTAAGAGGAAGTCACATTTGCTATGAATTTGATACTTTTTAATATGAAGTAATGACTTAAGGAAACACCCTTAATTTGTTTCAATATTTGGTATTCATACTAGTAGGAAAAAAAGACAAATCGTCTACCGTTACACTCCTGCTTTGGCTTTGAAAGAGTTTCCCAAATAAGATATTCCCTCTAGAGATTTCTTTTGATTTTACCAAAAAGCATAAGAAACATGTCAGAAATATTCAGGTGTCTACACACACCATCCAGTTATGGATACAGTCTGGTTTTGTGTTTTGGTAACAGTTACAGTTGATGACACAACAAACGATGATAGATTTTGAGTCATTGCTCTCATTACAACATGCCCAACTATGCTCGAGTCAGTTTGTGTAAGTGTTTGTTCATTCCCTCTCTGCTGTCTTCAGATGGTTTCTGTGCCCGGAGAGCCCAGGATGCTTCTGGATCTGAAGCCCAGACTGAACTACACCATCCAGGTTCACTGCTCCAGCTTGGATGAACCTGCACTGTGGAGTGACTGGAGTGAACCGTACCACATCTACCTTGACAGTAAGAAGCACCTTTCACCTGCTTAGACTGAAATTGATAGAGAATAGAATAATACAAGAGTGCAAGTGTTTTCTTTTTATTCTTTTGGTTCTTTTCCTCATACACCTTTGGTGGAAATCACTGACTTAGTATTTGTTTTTTTTAATTCAATATTTTGATCAGATTGTATTTCAGACAGCAGTTTGGGTGCAGGATTGAAAAGACCAAAAAAACAAAAAAACAAATGACAAACTATGAAAATATTTAGAGGGCTATCTACGTCAGTTGTGCAGTTTATTTCCAACTTTCCAGGTTTGCAATTTTATGTTTGCTCTTTTCCTCAGAAAGTCATTGAAATGGAATATAAATCTAATTATGTTGCTTGGCAACATGCTGATAGTTGAGTTACATTATGATTCATTTACAGATTGATGCCTCTAGCCCTTGTTAGAATTAGACATTGAGGTGAGTCACAACAGTAGTTTTTGTGTATATAGTTTTTGTCTTGATAACATTGCGCAGATGTAGCTAAAATTAAATATTAATATAAGATTATTTAATTGCTACTTTGCAATCTGCTGCAGATTTTGTACTTGTTTCTTTCAGTCAGTCTGCCTTAAATATTGCAAGTTGGCTCCTCTGTTTGCAAGTTTGTTGAACAAAATATGGATGGGATGCAAACAGAACACAATAAGAAGACAAACACTCTCAGTTCCCTGCTGATGATTTGAACCTTGACAGCGATCTGTGTTGTTTCAGAAATCCAACAGCTGAGCTGAGTGGCAATTGGGGGATTGGATGATTCTAAAATCAGGGAGCAAAATCATATAATTTCACCTTTTCACTGGCTATCATCCTAAATCAGTCCTGCTGACTGCATTTCAACTTTCATTTTTTGAGAGGTCCTGTAGAAAAGGACTCATCACTGACTGCAGCAGAGCCAACAGCTAACCTCAATTACTTCAGGTAGATTTATTTCAGTGCTCAACTATTGAAAATGAGTCTAGCTCATTAGCCTGAGCCATGAAGAGCTCATTCCAATGTGGCCACATCAATAGGCTCTGAATCAGAGGTCGGTCTCTAAGGTTAGTAACCAGCTATAAATCATAGTATGACACAACAGCCTGAAAAAAAGGAGATTGTCACAGGCAGTATATTAATTCATAGAGCTGAACATGAAGCAGACATATATGTGCAGAAGTTTTAAAAATGATGAAACTGAGAATTGAGAAATGAGACTGAGAATTGTTGGCACACCCATGACCCCTTTTAAATGCCATCAGAGACACAGGTTGGTTGTTAATCTGTTCTCTACAACATCAGACTGTTAATAAAATATTAACACCAGCCTGACGGCTTTTATCAACACAGGGGACAATTCGAGTCTAGTATCTGGCAGTGATTTGTGTTGTGTTTTCATGGTAGAAGTGTGTGTGTGTGTGTGTGTGTGTGTGTAGGCGTTTCTGTTTACAGGAAGGTTGCTCTTCTACTGTAAATCACATGAGAAAACCTGACCATGGTGCAAAAACGTGTTTGTATCATCACAAGTCAGTGTAGGGGTTAAAAGTTTGTGAGACTCAGCAGCTCCTGAGTCATCACACCAAAACAAGCCACTGAAAATGTCCTCTATTGTCTCCAGTGATGGCAGGAAGTCTTCCAAAAACAGCATAATAAAATAATTCAAATGTTTGGAGAAGGTAAAATAATTACTCTTGGAAAAGTTTAGTGGTATAAAATATACATATGCATGTGCATACTATATGCACACAGAAGTACACACAAAGTTTGAAGGCCATTTCAGTTTTCTTTTGTTGAGCTCTTTTCTTTCTTTTCCTTTCTTTTGCTGATGAGTCACAGTCCTTTTTTGCCATTGCTGGCATGCAGTAGTTTGCTTTTCTGCAGATGTTCATCTGAGAAGGTAGTTAGATAACCCTCACACTCAGTCCACGTCTGACCATGTTACAAACAATGGATTTAAAAAATGTTCAAAATTCCTGAAAAAGTTTTTTTTTTTCCCTATTGTAATGATTGTGATTGAAACTGAATGAATGAGAATGACTCAGGAGTTTCTTCGACTGAGGGTTTTGTTCTTTTCACATATGTTTAGCTTTTTGTCTTTTGCTTCTTCCGTTCTGAAGGGTACATTGTCAAAAAACATGATTGCAAAAAGCTAATTGCAAAAAGAGTAAACATAAGATTTATAAAAAAATCAAACCACATAATGATATTTTTTGTGTATGTTTAGCGGTGAGCTACATCCCTGAGAAAGTGGTGGCCCGACCGGGGGAGAACGTAACAGTTTATTGTGTATTCAACGACCACAGCATCAATGCCAGCACGGCCATGTGGATGCTCAACTTCCAACAGCCGCTTCATCGCAGCCAGTACCACCCAGTCAACCAGTGGGTAAGAAAAAACTCTCCTTTCAGGGTTTCGCTCTGTATTTTTGTGTTTTTCTGGGAACATTTCCAAAAAGTTAAATAACTTCCCTGTGAATTTTATAAAAGTACAGTCTATGTAAATAAGTGTATAGATCTGACTCACTGTTACCCAAACCAGGTCAGCCAGATCACAGTGCGCCCTTCAGAGACTCGGATGTATGACCTGCTGCAGTGCACGCAGGAGTGGACCATCCCTTACAGCCAGATCTATGTAGAAGGTGAGCTTTGGTGCACCAGTACTTGCAAACACTAATGTTTAACACTAACTGCTGGACATCTAACTACAATTGTTACATGTCCAGTTGTAAGATACACACATTATATTTACAGTTTAGTAAATTTGTGACCTATTTTTGCAGTGCATTTCACTTCTGATGTTTTGAAGTTGCTCAAGGTCCATGTTCCTATTGTGACAGTTTTCAGCTGCAGTGGACAAAGACAGGAAAGAGACTGGCGTCCTGTAATCCACCGAGGCTATCTCACGTGTTTATTTTTATTTTCCTTTGTATTTCAGGAGCGTCGATTGATATAAACTGTGAAACCAACGGTGATATTGATGCTATGGACTGTAGCTGGAAGAACACACAGTGGACTAAACCCAAATTCAGATTCAGGTAAAGCGGGGTTAACATACAGTAGCTATTTCCTTTTGGTTAAGTGCATTTGAATGTCTTCACAAGCTGTGGCATTGTTAGTGAAGTCTCATATCAACGCCCAGTTTCAGAGTGCTGACAACCTGGAAGTTACTGAACACAGTGTACCAAACAACACATTGGGAACACTCAGGAAATGCTCGTACTCTTTGAAGTGAAACCTGGAAGTTTCTTTGAGCAGTTAACTATTTGTTAATACATCATGGAATTTTTTTAAATTTGAGAGATACAGTATTTTGCTATTTTAAGTTATTTTCAACAATTTAAAGGGTAATTCCCATTTGTTGTATTTATGTAATTCTTATTTGTATAGGAACCTTAGGACCTAGACGGTAATAACAATGCTTCATCAAGTAAATAACTAAGACCTGGGAATGTGGCAACGTCGCTAAAAAGAATTAAGATGAGGCAAGAAACTTGAGCAGTCAGATGATTATACTGGTTTTAAACATTAGCCAAACTTGTGTTCAAAACAAAGGTTAACAGTAGAATTTCAACTCAGACTGTCTGTTGTAAAATCCATCCACGTGATTTTCTTGTGCAATGAGGGGCATTTTTTTGTACATTCACTTTTGGTTTTAGTAGTTCAGAGTCTGGCAGAACTTTTTGTCCTGCCATCATAAATGATAGAAATGTTGGCAAAAAATACTGGTACACATCTGCTACACTTTACTTTTCTGGCATGTGAAACTGTACAGATCAGATTAGTGGAGAGAAAAGAGAGAAACATAACATGAGACCATTTTTCACTGCAGGTGGGCTGATCTGCCATGTGATATAATGGAGGAAAGGGAGAGAGCGGGTGAGAAAGTGGGGGAGATGGGACCTGTTTGCCTTCCAGTCCGGTCCAGGCAAAAAACCTGTACCATCCATCCCCTGAGGATGAACTGCTACAAGCTGTGGCTGGAGGTGCCGTCCCGTCTGGGCCCTATCTGGTCCAAACCTGTGTACCTGTCACCCATAGATCATGGTGAGAAAGATGAATTTGCAAAAAAGGAAGAGACAGTGACTAACTTGTTTTTAACAATTCTTCAATGCTCATCAATCTGTCAAGATGAGAACACATTGTGCTACACTATGTCTTACCGTATGAATGATTTTTTTTTAGCATACAGGTTTTGTTTGAGCAGTTAACAATATGTCAATATCAATATTTGACAGTGTAAAAATATTCTGTTAAGATATATCAGTTGATTTTCAACATAATTTACTATATAATATAAACAAACATTTCTGAAAGGTTTCCTTTGAACAGTTGTTAAACAGTGGCACTCTGTGGAGGGCAACCTATGACCTGGAAATAGCAAAAACAATATTGTCGGAATTTCCTGCCATTGGAAATACTGAATGGTGTGTTTTGTATGGTTGTAGAGCACCTTTAAATATTGATGTTAAAAACACTGATTGCAAATGATGTCTGTAGACCCTGATAAAGGTATAAGAAACATTCTTGTCAGGATTTATAGTAGACTTTAGTCTACCTAGCAAGCTTTTTACTTCCACAACAATGTTTGTCCGTTATCCAGCCTTGTTTTTATCAGATCCTCTACAACAGCTGTCATACTTTTACATATACCAGCTTATACTAAAGAAGTTTGTGAAATTGCATGAGGTTAACAAGGTTGAATGCCCTGCTGTTTCACCTGCAGTGAAACCCCACACACCAACTAATGTGAGGGCAGTGAGCCGGAGCAGAGGGGTCCTGAGGGTCACATGGGAACCTCCGTCTCTGCCAGTCGAGGGGCTCCAGTGTCAGTTTCGTCTCCTTTCATCTGCTGTCAGAGCTCAGCCAGAGTGGAAGGTGAGACTTTCCGTTTGACTGTTAATAATGATAAACCAGAAGCTTTGATTGAAAGTTTTGCTAAGCAATACTATGGATGGTATTTTGCTGATCTTAATATAGGAGGTAAAATTTGAAGAAAGAAAATTGTGAACCCTCTAAATATCAATTTGCATGGAGATATTGGATAGTTAGCAAATGATCGATTGCCACAGAGCACTTCCAACTCACTACTGTTCATTCACTGTGAAATTTTTATTGTGAAAAAAGTTCACAAAGTATCTTTCCAAAATATCTTTCTACCTTTTAAGAAATCTGTTGATCTATAAAAACAACAGCAACCAACATGTAGGAGGTTACACAGGTCCAGGACTCAGTTGGTTCAGCTAAATGAGTCTCATATCTCCTTAAATGACAGAGGATGCTTTGACATGGCCTCACCTGATCAGGTCGACATGAGCTGGTATGAGCTGGTTCCTGTCCACTGATTAAAAAATTCTCTTTAAAATTGGACGCGCACTATTTATGGTTTCCATTTGCCAAACAAAATGATGATGAAGATGAAGGAACAATTTTCTCTTTGCTCAGGTAAAGTGGATAGATAGATGAACCACATGTGTACTCCATTCTGAGATATTTTCCACTGGTTTTATTTTTTCTAAATGAGCCTTACGTAACTCTGAGAAAAACATCATGTCTTTAGGTACATAATCCAGTGCGGGTGCCGTGGGCGGAGGTTGCGGTTCCGGACATGTGCCGTGTGTATGTGGTGCAAGTGCGTTGCATGCACATCAACGGCACCGGCTACTGGAGCGATTGGAGCGACTCAGTTTACTCTACACCGGAAAATAGCAGAGGTAAAATACCATAAACATCACTCCAGAACAAAATTTCAAATCACACTAGCATTTTAAAATCATGACAGCCTTGACACAATGTTTTTCCTGCGATCGAAGTGCGTTTGAGATGCAGGTTGATGCTTGATGTAACGTTTTAAATTACATGTGACCTTCTGATTTTAGTGCTAATGGAAAATGGCACACATGATGCACTTCATACCATCCCCCCCCCCCCCCCCCCCACTAACACAGAGGTAGAAGCTGTCACGTGATGTTATTGTCGGTCTCCTCCTCAGCTCCTGACCGTGGTCCTGATTTCTGGAGAATTCTCCAGGATGATCCATACAGAAATCAGACTAATGTTACTCTACTATTTGAGGTACAAAACTCACAATATAAAAATATTTAGGCTTATAAGTAAAACATATCAATAAAAATCATGTGTTGTTCTGCTTTATTCCAGCATCCCCCAATGTCAGTGCGCTCTTACTGTGTGGATGGGTTTATAGTCCAGCACCAGTCCTCAAGTGGTGCTGTGATGAGGGAGCGGATCGAGCTGGTGTCCTCCTACAGCTTTGAGTGGAACCAGGAGGTCCAAACTGTGACTGTTGAGGCCTTCAATAGTCTGGGGAGCTCTGCCAACAACATCAAAATGACATTGGACAGACAGCCCAAACGTGAGTGAACAAAGACTCTGATAAGACAGTGAACTTATTCTGCTATTTGCACATGATAGTGAAATTGTTGGTATTCTGTATTCTCGTCACTGTGGCCTGAGTTTGTTCCTGAGGATCAATGAAGTCTCACATTATCATTATTACATCAGTGCTGCAGGACAAATCCAAAAAAACAAACTCTCAGTGCAAAATGTGCGGCCTCTACTAAAATGATATCTACGGTAATCCAGCATCATATGACTTGGCATGAAATCTGAAGGCTGGCTGAAACAATGAAAGGACACAATAAAAATCATAAGCTTCACTGTGCAGAATGACGTATGTGCAGAATTTGACACCAGAAGGCTGTTTTTCACATTCATCTGCAGAAGGGGGAATGTTTTTCTGTGACTACTGCAGTGAAATAGGAGGCATCTTGTATCCAACAGTTTAACTTTTGAAGTGAAGAATATTAGTATATTCATTAATTCTGTATTTTTAATAAGGAATAGATTTTAACAGGGTATTTTTTTTCGGGGGGGGATATGAGAAACAAATTATTATTCAAAGCAGAGCATTTTTTGAAACATGTATGGAGGGGATCTTTAATAAAGACTAATTTAAAACAAAACTCACATTAACATAAATATGAGCACACAATCATGAATACAATTTCTATTATGTACATATACAATTTCATCATAGAAACAGCCCTAAATGGCACCTTAAAACAACCCAGAAGCTGCCAAAAAAAACATAAAAATAAATAAGATAAATAAGATCCAAAACAACACAGCAAGATTTGAGCAGCTAGAAGAGAGTGCAGGCAGTTTCTGCAATGATATTTTTAATTCTCTAACATGCTGTTATGTTCCAGTAAAGACTTGAAAACTGTGGCTGAGGTCAGAAGGCTTTGTTGCATTGTGAAAAAAAAAATGACCTCAGGTTTTCATCAGTGCTATCAGATTCACGGTCAGCTTTTACATTCAGAGGCATGTGTGCACATTGGAAGAAAACAAGGTGTTAAATGCTGTCCATTCTGATCAAAACTGCACGAAAACAGGTATATGTGTATGTCCAGTCATGTTGTTAATTCATTTTCCTTTTGAGTGGGACACAACAAAAGTTAATTAAACTGAATATTTTTATCAGTTTTTGTTTTTCATTTCCTCCCAGAAATGGATTTCTCAAAAACATCCGTTTCTGTTTTTGAGGTTTTTTGAGCTGAGACCATGTCATTCATTAGACTGTTTTTTTATCATTAAAATTCTTTTTTTTTGTTCTTTTTCTCATTACACGTCTCCATTTGGGCATGTATTCAATGCACACTGTCCATTTAGGCATGACACTTAAAATGTGTATCTCTGGTGAGCCTGTAAAAGCCCTGATTGAGGCCCTGCAGCCATTATCTTTAGTGAAGTAAGTACTATTAGCAGCATTTTAACAGAAGTAACGAGGTTCAGTTTTTAATGACAGTACTCTGTGTAATATGCTGAGATGTTTTTGTGTTTGTTTATGACAGTTGTGTATCCGTCCCATCACTCATAATTCAGAGGAAGGCATTTTCATTAAACTAGTAACTGGCAGAATCAAATTGGTTTTCCATGAAGATGGCCAGTTTCAGTCATTTGTTTCTGTTGCAGGCTAAATAAGCCAAACAACTGTTATGATTCACATCATTTTCATACTCAACAAACCATTTAATGACCCCATGTGACCTGTAAGTAAGCATCTGCGTTCATTATGTTGCTCTACTCATTTATTCAGATTTTTCACCTGTTGCCATCTGTCTGTATGTGAAAAACATGCCACTTAAAGTGGATATATTCAGATTTTATATTAACAATGCATCACATGACTACATGTAAATGATAATTATCAGACTCTGCAGTTCTCAGTTTATCAGCCCTGTCTAGCTGAGCTTTTAGCTCTGTGTTTTGGTGTTCTGGCTCGCAACTTCACTTGTTTCGGTTTAATCTCATCACTCTAGGGGTTGTTTGCAGCCACAGCAGGAAGCTGTTTTCAGTAAAAGAGCTCTAATAAACCCACTGTACACTACCAGCCCAGCAATAAACAGCAGACAGACTAGCTGGGGAACACAGTGCGCATCAATTTAGCAGCTAAAGAGCTAGATAACTCCCTCAGGAGTTTTTCAAATAATACACATGGTGACTGTAACGGTAGAAATTAACTATAAATTTGTTGTGATGGCCAAGTCATATGTTAGAAGTACATTGCTCAGTTGTAAATGCTCATAGCTTCCAGAAAATTCAGCGTACAAGGAGTGACTGATACAATTCATAATTTATGATATTTGCAGTCACCAGATCTTAACCCAGTTGGACCCCAAATAACCTGACGTGTCAGACAGCGCTCTCCACCTCCGTCATCAAACCACAAAATGAGAAATTCAACTTTCTAAAGAATTTTCCCAAAAGGATGAGTCATCTGAGGATATTTCATTATACTGACTACACTCTTTTCTTTCTTGTGTGTCCTTCAGGCCGCTGTGTGCGTTCGTTCCGTGCGCTGGTTATCAACAGCACCTGTGTGTCTCTGTCCTGGAGCCTGCTGGACAACAGCTCTATACCTCTGTTCATGGTGGTTCAGTGGTTGCCACAGAGGCAGCAGGACCCTGATCACCACAAAGGCCTTAGTGGAGAAACATGGGCCAGAGTGCCTTACACTGACCGTGCTGTCTATCTAAGAGGTAACATGTCTGTGTTTCATTTCTCATTGTATCTGTTAACAGAGTGTTTCTGTGAAAGAGCGAGTAGTCTCTGCTAAATTAACCCTTAACTTGACTATAATCTCAGGTGACTTCTTTGGCTCTGAGGAGTACGGCTTCTACTTGTATCCTGTGTTTGCTGAAGGCGAAGGGGAACCAGTGTACACCATAGGTATGCACAATATGCACAATATGGTTTTCAGGCTGTTGTAATGATATCATATTAAAATATCAAAGTTTTTGCAAGAATGGTCCCCAGCAGTTACACTGTGCCATTCAAAGGTCTGATGTGTATTTTCCACCTGTTACAGCCACCAGAGGAGACCCTGCAGCTTACATGATGCTGATGATCATCTCCTTCCTCTCCATCGTCCTGTTTGTCACCCTGGTCCTCTCCCAAAACCAGTAAGAGCTCCTGATTGGTACAAAGATTCCAAATCTTCAATGGCATATTTACAGGGATTAAACACTAAAAATTAATTAGTTAATTATTAATGATGTATAAAGATTTTGAGTTTGTATTGTGAGCAGTAAGGTCACAAAATCACCATGAAAAAGCTGCTGATATCAAATGAGTTACCTTAAGTACAATAGTTATCTTATGAAGGATACATTACTTTTTGACATGCAGGTGTTGCAGTTTATTTAATAATTAATCTTATTCCTGGTAGAAATTCTACAGCATCAATATATACCGTATTAGTTTTTTGCTCTGACACCTGAAAGAAATGATAAATCACATTAATCTCTGGGGAGCAGTCTAATTTAGGGAGCAGAGACACTGACCATGAAAAATTAGTGTGACATTTAATAGGTCACAAGGGTGTACTTACACTTGACGTTTGGCTGCAGGGAGGTGGGGAAATTAGATGAAAGAGGAAGAAAAAAAGTGTTTTATACAGAGAGATGCAACCTAAGTATCTGCTGCACTTTGTCTACAGGATGAAAAAGTATGTGTGGAAGGATGTGCCCAACCCAAACAAATGTTCCTGGGCTAAAGGACTGGACTTCAAAAAGGTAAAAAATAATGTGAAACTACAGAGATTTCCACAGAGTCCGCCATGTTGCGCTGCCATGTTTCTACAGTAGTCCAGAACGGACAAACCAGACAATGGTTCCAGGGAGGGCCCTTTGCGGTTTTGCAAGTTTCACAGCCACCACAGTGTCTCCCACACACTTGGAAGGGAGGGATGTGGGGTGGGGTATTCAGTTTATTGCAATCTGCAACCTCACCACTAGATGGCGCTTAATCCTGCACACTGGTCTGTTAAAAAAAAAAACCCAAAAAACAAAATATATTTTACGCACAATATTCTATTAGATGTAATTTATTTGCATGATACTGTACAGCATTGTGAATTTACGTAAGGTGCTGTAGATTGATTAACAAGACAGTCTAAAGCCATGCTAGTGATTCTTTGAGGCTGAACTTACACACTGCGATGCTCTGTGCTAAATGCTAATATCAACATGCTCACAATGACAAAACTAACATGTTGATGGTTAGTAGGTGTAATGTGTATGATGTTCATCATTGTAGTTTAAAGTGCTAACATGCTAACCGTTGCTAATTAGCACTAAACATTACAAAAATTCGAAATTACAATTTTGACTTGATGATGGAGCTAGATAAAAACTTAAGAGATCACCAAATTGAATGGTAATCCATCCAGTAGTCACTGAGACCAAACTGTTGTTCAGTCTGGAACAAATGGTGGAGCAACTGACTGGCAATTTACATCATGCAAATTATCTTTTAGTACTCAATGGCTGCACATTTACATTGTGACATGTATACTGTTATGTAAGTTTGCAATGCTACCCTCAGGGAGTAATGCACTAATACAAAACATGCAGTTCATTCTTCCCTCTTAAACTTTTTCTATTGCAACTAAAATACTTTACAATGTCTTTTTCATGATTTCAATTATATCTCAGCTCATATTCTGAAAACTAATGTTTATACTGTTTTTGTATCTCTCTCTAGGCTGACACGTTCGACCACCTTTTCCAACCCCCAGAAGGCCTGCCAGCCTGGCCGCTACTGCTCCCTGCTGAGAACATTTCCAAAGTCGTCATTGTGGAAAAGACTGACCTCTCAGCTCTGACCACAGGCTTGGTCCAAACCCCGCTTGTATCCCTAACCCCTGACACAGCCACTGCTTTAGCTATCTCTCTTCCTTCAGGGTTTAACTCTGACGTCGACCAAAGCCAATCCATGGACATTGAGGCACTCCTGGGTGGAGCTCACTCCTTAGCCCTTGGTTTGGATGCTTTAACCACTTCAAGCCTGAGGATGGATGAGTTACAGCTTGTCGACCTCCCACCAGATCAGGTCCCAGGCACCAATGACACCTCTGCTCATTCTTCAGTCACATACGCCACTGTGCTGCTCACTGATAAAAAGCAGGAGCAGCAGCCTATTCATCTCCATTACAAGGATGGTAGTGGCAGCAGCTCCAGTGATGAGGGCAATTTCTCTGCCAACAACTCAGACATTTCTGGATCTTTCCCTGGTGGCCTGTGGGAATTGGACAGCTGCCGAGGTGGGGAGATAGACGACCCGCGGTGCTCCTGCTCCTACAATTCCGTGGAGGAGCTTTCTGAAACATCAGAGCAAGAAGATGAGGAGGAGCGGAGAGAAGGGAAGGACCTGTATTATCTAGGTATGGACTATCCAGTGGAGGATGGGGAGAGTGAGGGAGAGGAGAAGAGAGAGGAGGATACAAAAGCTGAGCTGCTCAAAAACGTCGTTTTGAACAGAGAGGCCTGCTCTGTGGAGTCACACCCTTTGCTCGGCCCTGTGGACTCGAACGAGCCCAGTGAGATGCTGTCAGCGTCAACACGTGGCTTTTCTCCACTGTACATGCCTCAGTTCAGAACTGCTCCTTGCACGAGGCAACTCACAGATTAACCACAAGAAACCAAACCCCAGCTATGACTCTCACACAAGCTGCATTCATATATCATCTATTCCTTCAGACATAGTGTGGTGTGGAGCTGGATAATGTAAAAATACCTCCAATGATGTATGACTCAAAGTTGATCTTCATCACTGCTGCTATTGTGTGGCACAAGCCTCATTTATAGGCATTTCTTTCTTTCTTTTGGGGGATTTAAACCCTAGTTTCTACTGTGCCAAACAGCTCCGTTGCAATCATGTAGCAGTGATTACTGATGCAGGAGCACTAACTGAGAAAAATGAGCTCAAACATTTTCAAAGGAGGTTAGGCTATCAGAAGAATATGCAGTTAATGTTCATGGAGAGCAGCAGCCAACAACTAGTATAGTGGTCATCATAATCAAGCTCTGTATGACTACATGTACTCATCTGCTCACACCATAATGTTGAAAAAAAGCTGTCTTTGATTCTCTGCTGAATTCTCTCAGTTAAATTTTAAGTGAAACATGAAAGAGCTTCAAAGAGAATACATAAATGCATAGAAAGCGAGAGAGAAAATGCCCATAATCTCTTAGTTTTGGTTTTCTCAAATCACATTTGACTGTGAAGTGAAGGCCCAACTGGGCTGTCAGTTCAAAGATACTGTATTGGTGTGACTAAATGATGAAACAGTTGTTAACGATGAGTAATTGCAGGTGATTTCTGGACTCGTCATTCTCTGCATCAGTAGGCAGCTTGCATTTCAAACATCTGCATGGTCTAAATCACTCACCAACCCAAAGAATGTCTTTTTGTACTTTGTGCTGAAATGTATTTGAGACTTTGTTACAGTATGTGAAAAATATAATATCTATTTTTTCCTGTGCTTGGCCATTTTGATGTACAGCTGCTGTCTGGTGCAAATAAAAGACAAAAGAATGTATATTTGAAACCAGAAGAAGAAATTAAGAAATTAAATGTCATGAAAATATTGAAACGTAAGTGGACAAAAGTTGCTATTGTATATTTAGATATTTTGTCTATTTTTCATGTTGAAAATAAAGTATTTATTGTGAGTGTGTGTGGTTTGTAAAACAGGGACCAGTGCTATCATTGAACTGGTTTATTGTATGTTGTGACACAGACAATTTTATCTCTTTTATCTCTCTTCTTTTGTCTTAAATCTGTATTTGTTAGAATTATTATAAAATCTATGGATGGGCGGAGGGAGGGAGGGATGTTCATCCTCACCAAACCTTTAGAAAATAAAGAAATAATTGAATAAGTAGATGAACACATACACAAAAGCGTGCAGACTCTACAAACATGTACTGTGCATATGAATTTCCTAAACAGCTGTAATATTCTGTCACCTTGTGGCTGCAAGAGGTAAATACAAAACAAGGAATCAAAATGATGTGACTCCAGAAATACATATTTGTACTGTACAGTATGTGTACAGTATGTATGTAATGGATATTTTTCTGTCTGTATATATATGTAGTCATATGGTAAATTAATGACCTGTGTTGATGAATGAACCAACATAAACACATTATTTTAGTTTAGCTACAGTTTAGAGTTTTGGAAGTCGAAAATCATACGTCATCTGGAACAAGTTACTCTTCTCTCTTCAATACTGTGTCAGTACAGTAATTGTGTGCAGTTAAATTTCATGCTGTGTTTTCTAGCTGACACCTGAAACCCATTTATTGTGTTTTGTGGAGATCACTTAAATGCCACTAGAGGCCACTGTAACTACACCTTCTGCACGCATGATGTAACCGAGGTTTAAGAGCTAATAATAGTGTAATTAAACTGCAAAAGTCAAAAAAGGGGCAATTATTCCTGTTCAGATCATTTAAATATTATAGTAAATATCTGGCTTTCACCATGTGTAGTGTTATGAAGGCAGTTTTCAATATTATATTTTGTAATTGTCATTTATTTTATTAAAATTGTCACATCTTGCTTGATTAGTTTTTAAAAACAGAGAAAGAAAGTCATTAATTATCTGACAAAATGAATAAGCCAGTTCACAGACACCAGAAATTATTTCACGTACAGTAGATTGTGGGAACAATTCACACTTCTGTTTTATGTAGCGTATTATCATTTTTTTGATTGTACATCAAGGCTGTAACATAAAAATTGAAATAGCCTATAATGTAAACAGCAAAATATGTCTATATGTAATAGATACGCTCTTCAGCAAGTAGTGAAATAGCAACGTTCAGTTCAGCTCAACCTCTGTGTTTTTTTAAAGCAACCACACTGAATTGAACCATGTGTAATAAAAAAAGTGACAGAGCAACAGATTTTTGTAACAATAAATGTCACATTCAATTTGTCATCTAGATGTATTTGCATATTTCAGCCACAAAGAGGCAGAAAAGCACCACTCATGCAGCCTGGTTATTTCAGTGATGTCAGGGAAGCTGTATCCTTAAAGGCCCTCTCTGTGTGTCTTGTGTTCACCATAAAAGGATGGTGCAGAGAGCTGCTGGCTTTGGCAAAGAGATGTTTGAAAGCACAAAGGCCTGACACCATGCTAAATTCAGATATGGTAATAGAATGAGGGAAACACCAGAGAGAGGGAGAAGTTGGTCATTAGGATACAGTGGTGGAGCTCAGGGATATATTTTCTGAACTGTGGTGAGAGAACTACTGTGAGATGATAATGACTTCAAGGATCCCAGCCTGAAAGCCACCCAACCTGACACAAATGTTTCAAATTAAGTTGCAGACAAAATGACATCCCACTCATGATCAAAAAAAAAAGCTGAAATTAAAAAATGATGCTCTCTGTCTAGTCAAGTGACCCAGATTCCTCAGAACCCCTCACCAGTAGACCTCAGTACATCGCTTCCTGGTCTGCAAACCAGCAGCTTAACAAGGGGTCGTGAGATAAGACGGCCTGCAGAGGAAAGGCTGCACATGTGAAAGTTCTTTGGCATTCTGCTGATCTTTCAGCTGTAACAAATTAGCATCACTAAAGCCAGATCGAGTTTTGATTTAAAAGAAAAAAACAGTATAAAATGCAGTTTGAAGAGGTGAGTGACCTTTCTAGAAAGGTAAGAAATGTCCAGTAAGAAATGCAGACTTTAAGGAAAATACTGTTTCTCCTTTAATGTAACTTTGTCATGATTTGGACAGTAAAGAAAGTTTTAGTGAGCCGATTAGGTCGTTGAAATCCTCACAACACTTTCCCAGTGAGATGGTGTAAACAAATTAAGTATCTGTGAAATGCAGTAATCTTGTTCTTAAGATTGAGATTTTGTTCATTAGTGGTGAAACACTGACTCTGAGAAAAAAAGATTATGCATATTCACTAAAATGTCCTTTCTGAAGACCATATGAGGCGTTGAATGTTCCTGGAACAAATTATGTTCAAAGCCACACACTTTGCCATGACCCAAGGAGATTTCTACAGTGGAGTACATAATTTTGAAATGTTCTCACAGAACTCACATTGTCATAAAGTTTCTCGGTTGTCAAATGTGATGCTAAGGAAAAACTGGTTCTGTTGTCCTAACAAATCAGCTGTGAAATGTTTTAAGTTCACTCTCACAATAAAATTCAAACGTTTTTTGGGAGGTTTTTTTTGCATTAATGCCTGATAGATTTTGTTGCCACAACAGATATTTGACAGAATGGATATTATATGCTAAAAAGCTCACATGACAATGCTAACATGCTGATGTTTAGCAGGTATAGTGTTTACCATGTTCACCATTTTAGTTTAGCGTGTTGACATGCTACCATTTGCTAATTAGCACTAAACACGAAGTACAGCTGATGGGACTGTCTTAAGTTTTGCAGGTGTTTGATGGTGGACAAATTCAAATTTTGACCTCATGATGGTGCTGGAAGAAAACTCATGGGATCACCAAAGTCAGTAGGATACATCATCTGGGAATCATGAATGTTTGTGCCAAATGTTATGCCAATTCATTGATGTTGAGATATTTCATAGGATAAGTGAAATTGTTGACCTGCTAGTGACGCTAGATGGATTCATCCTCTAGGGACCATGAAGGTCTGTGCTAAATTTTATGTCAATCCAGCTAGTAGATATCGAGATTTTTCAGTCTGGACCGGTTGACTCTGAGCCACACCACTAGCATTGCTAAAAAGAAGATGACGCTGGGAACTTAGAACTCTTATAAACTTTGATTACACAATAACAGAAAAAAGTAATATGGAGAAGATATATGCATAGAAATTTAAGATATTATTTAATTTATTTACTTTTTGATTTATGCCTCCCTCTCTATCCTCCCTGGTCTCATTACCTGACCTCATCCTTATTTGGATCCATCCTTCTAGAAATGGCAGCCCAGTGTTGGCCTGCACTGACACTTCTATAGAAGTGTCCTCACCTGCCAGGAAATATCTCTGCAGGTACTTCAACTTTCTTCAAAAACAAACCTACATGTCCTAACTGATTTATCTTCGAGCTGGATGCTGTAGTCATCTGGAAGTCACTGAATGGCCTTTGAGCTGTGGAGGAGGAGGAGGTGGAAAAAAGGGAGGAGAAAACAACTGAGGAGGCACAGAGCAAAGTCTACAAGAGAAATAAAAAGGAGATGTTGATCCACAGCTGTGCTGTGGTGAGTGAGAGGTTATGGGTAAAACCTCAGGCATTGGCTTTAAAGAACCATACCAATATGTTTTAGACTATTTAGAGCTAACCATTTAGGTTATTGGATGTATTTTTTCTACTGTTCCAGGTATCCATTAGTTTTCTTTTTTTTTTTTTTTAATTTATTAACAGTATTAAAATTATATGAAAAAAGTCTGAAGTAGTTCTAACATTAAATTTAAGTTTTTGTTGTGAGGTTATGTAAGGCAGACTTCTCAAATAAATCTGCATCAATGTAACAAACACTGACCAAAATATTATGCAGACTCAGTGTTCATTGTAATGGATAAAACAACATTTACCAAAGTTCAAGAATCTGGTAATTGATTTTCATACTGTACAATAACAAACAGAAAGCAATGGCGGCCTGGAACTGTAGGAAAATATATCAGCAAAACTTTATAGACTGCTTTTGAAAATAGTAAGCAAAAATGTAAGGCACACAAGATTTGTTGTTAAACCTACAATAGCTGATTTTTTGCTCACTTGGGGGCAGCCAAAATAAGCTGTAAACACAAGACTGACATTCTTTTATGTTGATAAGGCAAGATTATTTACCTGTTTATACATCCAGCATATATGGAGCATATGCATCAGCATCCATTTGGAATGGAGTTTCTGTCTACCGGATGAATGTAATATTCAGTTTCCTTCTAACTGTGTTTTTGGTTTCCACCAACTCCTGAGGAAAATATCAGCTCCTTGGCTGCTAAATGTTAAACAAATGTTTGTCTGCTGGGTGCTACTTTGTCTGTCTGCAGGTCTATACTTGGCAGGTATCATGTAGTCAGTTTATCAGTTTTTTAGCTGAAAACAGCTGCCTGCTGTGAACATGAAGAGCAGTGACAGTGAGGCAGAACAATAAAGTTGCAGACTGTAAAACCAAAACAATGAGCTGAAAGATGCTAAAATGCATTGTAGAGCTAAGGAGAACTGCAAAGTTGGGTGATAATGTGGATTCATAACTACGAATGACTCTTTTCATATTACACATTTGACCCATTTTCAATGTGAAAATATCAATTAGTGCTGCTTTAATGGCATAAATCTTGCAAACACACAAATACAATAGAATAAGACATACAATACCAGATTAAAAATGACGAGACAAGAAATGAATCAAAAGCATCAAATTTGGGTTAATAAATGACAGCAGCAAACAGAAAAGTCTTCAGTCTTGATTTAAAAGAACTGGGAGTTGCAGCAGACCTGAACTTTTCTGGGAGTTTGTTCCAGATGTGGTGCATAAAAATTGAAAGCTGCCTCTCTATGTTTAGTTTTGTCTCTGGAGACAGAAAGCAGACCTGTCCCAGATGACCTGAGTCTGGATGGTTCATAACGTAGCAGAAGATCAGTAATGTATTTTGGCTCTCAACCATTCAGTGCTTTAACAGGAGTATTCTGAAATCAGTTTTCTGACAGACAGGAAGCCAGTGTAAAGATCTGAGAACTGGAGTGATATGATCCACTTTCTTGGTCTTAGTGAGGAGTCAAGCAGCAGCGTTCTGAATCAGAGTCAGCTGTCTGATCAATTTCTTAGGGAGACCTGGAAAGACATTGTTACAGTAGTCGGGTCTACTGAAGATAAATGCATGGAAGTTTTTCCAAACCCTGCTGAGACATAAGTCCTTTAATCCTTGATGTATTCTTAAGGTGATGGTAGGCTGACTTTGTAATTTTCTTAATGTGGCTGCTGTAATTCATGTCTGACTCCATGACTACACCAAGATTTCTGGCTTGGTTTGTGGTTTTTAACATTACCAATTGAGGCTGAGCACTGACTTTTAATCCTTCTTCCTTGGTTCCAAAAACATTTACATCAGTTTTGTCTTTGTTTACTTGAGGGAAATTCTGGCACATCCAATCATTTATTTGTTCAATGCACTTACTCAGTGCTTGTATCGGACCATAGTCCCCTGGTGTTATGGTTATGTAAATTTGTGTGTGGTCTGCATAATTATGGTAACATATTGGGTTGTTTTTCATAATCTGAGCCAGGGGCAGCATGTAGATGTTTAACAGAAGAGGCCCCAGAATGGAGCCTTGGGGAACTCTGCATGTCATTTTTGTCCGCTCAGATATGTAATTACCTATAGACACAAAGTAGTCCCTGTCCTTTAAGTAGGATTCAAACCAGTTTAGTATTGTGCCAGAAAGTCCCACCCAGTTTTCCAGTCTGTCTAGTAATATGTTGTGGTCAGCTGTGTTGAACACAGCACTGAGATCCAATAATACTAAGACTGAAATTCTGCAACATCAAAACAGCTTTATCAGTGATTCTAATTAAAAATGGGATGTTTGATATGGGCCTACATATAATTGTTCATTAGTGAGGTGTCTAGATTGTGCTGTTGATGACAGCAGTTTTCAGGGCCTGTGGGAGGAAACCTGAGAGAAGAGACGTGTTGACAATTTGAAGAAGATCTGAGGCCATGCAATTTGAAACATTTTTGAAAAAGCCTGTTGGCAGAATATCAAGGCAGCAGGAGGTGGATTTCAGATGTTGTATAATGTTCTCTAAGTTTTTATGGTTGATCAGATACAGTAAAAGTGAAAAGTTTGGTAACCCAGCTCAGGAGAGGTTTTATTCTCCTGAAATTAAATGTTGTATCTGTCATCTGTCATTCACCACTGTAAGACAACACCCACCAGTGCTGAATACAATGTTAAATTAAATTACAGGTATAAATTTACCTAAATCCCACACTCGCCTAAAACACAATGGTTATAATTAGCGGATTTGTATAAACTAGACCAGATGGACTGAAATTACACCATTGGATAGAGATGAATATGGCATTAATTGTAATCCACTGTTACTCCTAAAGAGGAAAGAGTTTGTTTTACAAAAGAGTATTACTACTACTCCTAAGTTACATTTATTTAAACTGAAATTATTACACTGATTCATTAAAGAATTTTGCACAATGACGCCTCAACACCTAGATCATCACTGAACTGACAAATTGACCTAAAAAGTGTTTGCGTGTGTGTGTGTGTATGTGTGTGTGTTCTGATGTCACTGTTCATGCTCCAGCTGTTGCCATCAACCCTGTTAATGGGAATCAGGAGAAAGATTTAGCAGCTTGACATTGTAAATCCCTCATTGATCGCTTGGCATTAATTCGTGCAGCAATTGTGAAGGGCTTTAGCTACTGATGTTTATCCATGTTGGCTTTGAAGGCCTTAACATCTGGGGTAAAGGTCACATCGAGGCAAGTTCACTACAAAATTTCGCAACCACAAAGGAAATAAGGAAAATCCGTCTTTGCTGGTTTAGAGCTAAGTGTGCACTTTGCTTTGGCTGTGCTCCTTATTTCAGTAAACAGGGGGCAAGAAAAAAAAAAAACTTGGTTTGGTTGCCAGGCACCGCAGCACTGCAAGTTGGAGAGATAGATTTTGGCTCCCTGGGAATGTAAAGCCTCTCTCTCCCCGTACTCTGTAATCTTATAGCTCAGCCAGCCTGTCCTTACAAGAAAAATGACAGTATAGGTCTAAAATTCAGCCAGCAAAAAACAACCTATAGTTACTTTTACGCCATCCAGCGGCCATAGTAATTATGACCTGGGGAAGTCATGTGGTTCAGATGACGTTATTAGAAAGTGTAAGAACAATTTCCCTCATTAAGAGGAGGCAGGGTCCATGGATGGCTAGATTGTTAGATGGCAAAAAGTGGACTTATCTGCAGGAAACCGCTGTTTGCCTCCTACTTCCAAGTGAGCGTCATGTTTCCAACTATAAGTCAGGACATTATTTTAAAAAACTAACAATGATTGTCGTGGTGGTTATTGTTGCCATGATGATGAAGGCTGCATAACCACGTTTCAAGTAATAATTTTAACCCAAACCATGATCTTTCCCTAACCCTAAGCAAGTGGTTTTTGTGCCTAAACCTAACTAGACCTTAACCACAGCACTGTCACACCATAAAACATCATTATTTTTTAACAGTGATTTGTAACGTTTTGGAAAGCGGCATATGACACTCCTGTTTTGGAAACCAGCATAATATGCTCTTATGGGTTGTTCTGGACTGCAGGTACAATGTGGTCCTTTTGACCACATAGGTCGGATGGCAGCCTCAGTTGTAGGGAAATTGATGTCATCATTTGGAGAAACCGCAGTGAAAAGACTGACAAAAACAAATGTATCTGTCGCAGCAAGTGGAACAGAGCCAAGCAAACAGAGTGAGGGAGTGTGTGAGGCTGAGAGTGGAATATTTGAGAGAGGAAAAAAAGCATGTAGACAGAAGCTGTGCTGACCCTTGGACCGTCTCTTGGGGCCCTTTCGGTACTGGAGGCCTCTGAGAGGATTTGGGAAGACATGCATATTGCTCTCTCACCCCTTCTCTCTGACAGGGTTGTAAATATATGAGCTATCTGATGTCTGTTGCATGATTTATCTCATGAAACACCTGGATATATATATTTTAGAGCAATAATTTTCCAGTGATGTGTGTGACTCCATGAAAAGTCATATTACATCATTTACAAGATTTGGGAAAAATTGGTATAGTTTGTGTTTGCTCTGTTTTCAGTTGCACAACTCTTTTCCAATACACCATGCTTTATTCCCCAAATGTTTTCATCATGGGTATTTATCATGTTTTATCATGTAAATAAATTCATTATTTTGGTATTTTACACCTGCCTGATGGTTTTCCCTTCCCACAGGACTCCAAGAGAGTTACTTAGAAATTAGTTACTGTAAGTTCTTCTTGTTACGACTTTTATGAGCCACTCAGTGACAGAAATGTCTGAGTCATACACTGTAAAAAAAATAATGGACGTAGTCACCATGACATCACCCATTGGTTTGTAGACTCCTATTTTGTAGCTTCGAGTTTGGCATTTTGGCCATCATTATCTTGGATTTTTGGAGCCAAAAGTGATGAGAAATGACCGTATTTAGACAGAGGGTGGAGCTGACCCTAGCGCTAGCTGCTAGCTTGGTTAGCAAAGTGCATTTGTGGTCTATGGTTAACTGTGATAATGCTAATGCCAATGCTCATTTTCGCTGGCGAAAAACAGGCTTACAACCATTAAAACAAAATGTAAGCCTGCCAGAAAAACTGAATATCCGACTCCTTTGAGGGTCTTTTAGTACAACCAAATGCTGAACAAGAAGTTTTAGGCAACCAAAATGTTACAATTAACTTTCATGAACTGAGAAAAAACTCTGAAATAGCAACGGCTATGCCTATACTCTGTGAATCTGGGGTTACACCATGGTTACATTACCTAACCAACGTTGTCATTGTGGTAGCGACTTGTCAATCACAACGTAGCCACGCCCTAAAGCATACCCTGCTTTATCATCAAATTCAAATTAAATGGGACCATAATTTACAAAATGAACATCTTGCTGTATTGAAGAAGACTTGAAACTAGTGATTGAGGTCATAAACTCATTAGGAAACTGTCCACTGAGGTAATAAATCAAATGAGAAGTACGGTCATTTTCTCATAGACTTCTATACAATGGGACTTCTCTTTGCAGCCAGTGGAGTTGGCTCCTGATGGCCATTAGAAATAATGCAGGTTTAAGGCCCTTCTGCATTGGCTTCGCTTTTCAGATCTGCAACCACCGGCTTGGTCTGAGTTCTAAGAGATACCAGGGAACCATAATATGTAGTATCCTGGTCTTGGGTGAGAAAAAGGCAAAATTACTGTGCACACTACACAGAAATTTCAATATTCATGAGTCAACGAGTCAAATCACTTCAGGTTTTGCGATGAAGTCTCAAGTCGCATTGAATCTTTAGGCAGACAAGTCTCAAAGCAGTTGGGTCCAGGTCAAGTTGGAAATCCCCATTTTTGTGACTCGAGTCCAACTCAAGTCCCAATCTCAAGTCTACAGTATCTGTCTATCTAGAGTATATCATCTCTTTAGCATTTATAAATAACCCTAACTAATTTCTAAGCAAATCTACAGTCAAAACATACCACCATTTTTTGTGAACAACAGGTTATGTTTTGGGCTTTGCTTTAAAATGCTTCATCTTTAAGGAGCAATTTCTTTAAATCCTTCCCTCTCTATAATAAATATACCTTTTCAAGTTTGTTTTCTTCATCCACCAGCAGTTGAACTGGTGGCTAAATATTTGCAACATTCATTCAACATTCATTCAACATTCACCAAAGTATAAATGTTGCTCCAAGTGTGAGGAGTTTTGTCAATCTCAGAAGAGGCCACATTGCTGATATCTGGTTTACTGCAGCCAAACCTCTGTCCCTCTTACTACCAGGCCCAAATAAACCTAACAAGAATAATCTCAGTGTGATTAATCAACCCATATTCTACAAATTTAACCCAGTACTTTAGGACCTCACTCAACCCCTCTGCATTGTTATTTCTTGTAGATTGGAGACAGAACAACTAGGTCACCTGAATTCGATGGTGACAAACAAATTTCCACTTGGCTGGTATTGAAAGATACTCATCAAAGAGCTCATCCTCATCGATTCTGACCCTTTGTTTTGCTTGTTTGAAGGAGGGAATATAACCATTACCCTACATAGTCAACTGATACTCAACTAAAGCCATTACGCCCAATCATTTCCATGGCAAAACCCATTTGTCCACTTGTTTGTGGGAGAAAACGTGAGATGCACATGTCTTTGAAAACGACCTGGGGCAGCCTTTTTGCCCAGCATCGTCTGTTGTAAGTGGGTCGGATGAACGAAATGCCTCCAGATCAGTCAGTATGTGTGTCACAAAGCATGCTTGTCTCTGGCTAACAGGGTGAAAGAGGTGCAGCTGAATGGCCCCCTTTCACTCTGACACTCAATTAAGGCCTAATTGGTTTGAGGTCCACTACAGGCATGTGGCAAGGCAACACCCCAGGCTTCTGTGCACTTGTTCCCTATTTTCTGACTCCCCCTCTGAAAATATTCCTTTGATCTGTGAACAAAGTAGGTTTTTAAGCCAGCAAATTGATAGCCTATTTTCTCTTTGAACATTTACAGCAGTTTCAGACAAAGTACTTGAGTATTTTTTACAGTTCATTTGACTCACAGATGAAGGAGGTACTGAAAATATGACAGATCAGTACAGTGAAGTGCAGATATGGATCGCCATGAGTGCAGCTACGGATCCATTAATGTAATGATTTTGTGTGTGTATGTGCATTTATGTATTTGTGCATGTGTTCAGTGTGTGTGAGTGTGTCAGACGTTTCTACGAGCTGTGTCAGCAGTGCGTAGGACAATCTCTTTATGGTGTGTTGCACTCTTTTAATACATTACAGGGAAGCTCCATCTCTCTACTATCTCTCCAGAGGCCTGTACAACCATGTAACAGCAATTTTTACTGTAGTCATGAATTTTTAACCCCTAAAGTACAAACTGTAGATGTGGTCATGTCAGATAAATTTCAAAACCAATTCAATTTGTCCACTGCTATTTTCTCACCAACATCTCTGATGAGAGGAAAACTAAACACACAGCATTATGTTACGTTTAAACATTTAAACACAGCTATATGATGTCGGTCTAGTCCCACTACACACTGTAACATACCAAGGGATCTCCTCATTAATTACACTGAGAAAGAAGCTTTGTAAAGTAAAGAAATAAAGAAAAAAACCTTATTTCTGTGAAGTGAATCAAGGTCAACTCATTCAGGAGTTCCATCTTTTCAAAACAAACAAACAAACAAAAAAACAATACATACAATTGTAACATCAAATCAGATTCATTTTAATCAGCATTGTTTATGGATTTAAATTCAAATTATAAAAAAAACATATAGTAAGAGTGTGAGTTCCTTTTTGTTTCTGCTCAGTTCAACTCAGATCTTTATTGTCCCACAAGAGGAAGTTGTTTTTGCAGCAATGCAGCATGAAAACAAATGAAAACATAAATACAGTGAAAACACACCAGGACAGTAAAATACGTTAAAACTGCCAGTACCATATACACAATTCAGAAAATAAGGATGTACGTTAAAAGCAACAAAACAGCAACAAGAAAATAAAGATAAGAAAAATAAGAGGTAGTTTATAAATCTGTATCACACTCTCCTTTGTTTATAACCAGAGACATAATTTAATGAAGACTAGAAGTGTGATTCTGACTGGAAATGTTTAAAAAAGGTACATTTTCACACACTAATAATGAAATAAAGTGGACAATCACTGAGGAAAGTGCAGCGCAGAAAAGTCTAATTATACAAATTTTCTGCTGAATTTTCTGATGAAACTTTCTGCTGAACTCTTCCGTAAGTTTACACTTTTTTCTTTACCAGACCTGTTTCATCTGATAATCCAAAGGCTTCAAAGTAATATCGATCATAAAAGAGACCTTGAAGTTGAATAACAATTAATGTAGGAGCCTACACTCTGTGGCCAGGAGATTACATGATCAATACTCCATTCAGTGTTCAAACAAACTGGAAGTGATATAACATTGGGGTGAACTGTCAGCTTTATATCTGATCTGTTTTCCTCTGTCTATTACTTTAATTAATTGAAATCTGCGTGCAAATATGTTACATTTTGCAAACAGTGAGCAACGGACACGAAATGGCCTCAACGACAACAACCTGCACAGTATGCTGGGACCGGTGAATCCTAATGAGAAACTAACACACACACGCGTGCACATGCACATGCACACCCAGTCACACTAACACAAAACAGATGGCTTCATCCCCAACCGTGTTATGAGTTACTTCACCACAAAATCCTTGGGTAGCTATTGGAAACTCCAACAACAATTCCCAAAAAACCTGGCCTCTGTTGACCCTGACCCATGTAGGATTGCGTCACTTGGTGGGAACACCACGGCCTAGTTCTGCCCCTTTGTTTGTTTCCCTCAGCATCCCATAGATCCCGGGGACCCCTGGAGTAAAAACACTCGACAGTAACAACCAGCTCTTGGGACGTTGTGCACATTCCACCGTCTGGGAACGTCCTAACAAACTGTCAGAGAGTCTAAGTGGTTGTTAATGTGATGGGGAGGAAGGCAAGATGGAAATAACATGAAGTTATGAAATGCAGATATTGAATGAGAGTGTATCACAGAGATCACATTAATGTCCTGCACTCAGTTGCCACAATTGAATATAAATAATAAAGTTGTTATATTGTATATTAAATATTTTGGCACAGATCTGTCAATTGAACAACTACAACGATTCTGTTTATATTTAGTGGGAATTGTTTATTGTGCTTTTTGGTTTTGTTTTCATAGTTTGAAACTTTTGAATGTTAGAGTTAAATTTATACTGTTTACTTTGTCCAGGCTATTGTGCAAGAGACAAACTTCATTTGGAAATTACTCATGTCTCATGAAGAATGTAACTGTTTTCAGTCTTCTGTCTTTCATACCTCTCCATATCCATCCTTTCTAAATGAATTGTGTTTTTATGTGACTATACAGTATGTGTTGACTACTCTTCTCTGTCATTTTGGTTGGGTCTCTCTAAAATGTATGTATCTCCAGAGACTTCCTGGTTAAATAAATAAAATAAATGTGCAGTTTGTTACAGTACAATTTATGATTCCAAGAGAGAGGAAAACCTGATTCAGAAGTTGGGTTGAGTTCTTTTACTGTTTTTGACCAGACAGCATATTAGAACAGAGGAAAAGAAAGGTTGAATTGTTCCAAATGTTCTTTGCTAAGAGACATTTTGAAGAATTTACCTCTTTTGTTAGGAAAAAGGTTAAATTCTCAATGGAGAATGTTAAAACAACCATCATACTCAAATCACCTGATCTCCTCCATGTGTTGGAGTCTTGACAAAAGAAACAATTGAATTACTTCATATATGTTTAGTTTATTTTTAATGACAAGAAGGAGGACATCGTGTCACATATCTGCAAAACAGTGAATACAGTGAAGGTGACGTACGTTTAGGTGCTGACCATGAACCGCAATATTCCTGCATGTCGTTCCCCTTCTCTCCTTCCCCTCATTTCCTTTCATCGCTCTACTCTCGATGCAGCACCTATGGTCTCTCTCTCCCTGCGTGAATGATGTCCTTATCTCTTTCTTTCGCCCTTGTGTGTGGTTTCTCGTCTCTCCTCCTTCTGTGTATGTGAATGGCACCTGGAAGTCACTTGACTTCCTCCTGATCAATTTCCACATGTGTTATCAACCCATCTATAATTCGGTCATCCTGTTTGTCCAGACTGTATGTCTGTAATTTTGCTTTCTTGGTCTATTCTGTGCACACAACATCTATTACATGTCTGTCCATCCTGGAAGAGGGATCCATCTTCTGTTGCTCTTCCTGATGTTTCTTCCATTTTTTCCCTGTTAAAGGATTTTTAGGGAGTTTTTCCTTATTTAATTTGAGGGTCTAAGGATAGAGGATGCTGTATTGTATTGTATAATTTGTAATTTGTGATATTAGGCTATATTAATAAAAATTGACTTGATTTGATTTGACATAGTAAAGGCATAAATTACCCAATACTTTGGATAGGGATAACAAAATAAAGCCCAAGACTTATCCGCACAGTCTCCATTGTGGTTCTTGATGTAAAGATTTGAGATTTCTGTGCCCATCCTTGTTTTTTTTGTCTCCTCTGTTATCACTGCCAAGGCTCTTTAGAGGTCACGTATTAACCATGCACTATACTTTAGTCCTAATCTAGAATTTCTGTCTCATTAACCCCTATACTCTATTACATCACATCATAGATGTAGTCATGTCAGATAACTTTCCTCAGTCCTGCTGAGTCCACTGCTTTCATGTCACAAACCAAGCAGAAGCTGAAATTTGGGGTGCCTGGATCGATGTTGAGAAAATCCACATTAAATGGAATTTCATCTGCTTCAATAAAGTTCAACTTAGTGAGCTCATGCTCTCTCTTTTTGTAGCCAAACTTCTTTATCCACCAAAGACTGAACCATGAAATTAAAACTACAGTAGAATGTTACTCAGAGCAGGAGAGTATGAGTTACACTGTTGCATTTTGTTAGAGTTTTGTGCATTTCTTTCAATCTTTTAAGATAAATCAGTGGTGCTTTTGAGTCCAACTTATGATTTTGTTTAACGCTTTTGCTACTGTGGTGACGTTAGGTGAAGAGATGACACTCGAGGTCCTCATCTGTGGTTTCCTCTCACACCGCACAGTCTGAATGGAGGAGGGCCTGTGGTGTTTTTCTCTCCAGATTTGGAAGACTCAAACTATTTTGAACGGTTGCTGTCATGACATTGAGGGGTACTTGAGGAGATTAGTGGTACGCTGTGGCTGGAGTTAGTGGCTCATTATAACCATTATCTTTAACCTGATTGAATGGTTGACAGAAAGAAGGGGAGCAATAAGCAGATATGTTTTCACTGGATTTGTGCCGACATTGAAAGCCTACATGTGAGTGGTTAGTGAGTGGTTTGTGTACATCATGAGCTCACATGGGTCTTATTATATTGGTTATCAATTGACAACAATTGGAAAGCTGAAGATCTTTTATATTAGCCTATTATTGAGATATATGATGATATATGATGTCTCTCTTTTACAAGCACTTATACAGATCAGATGTGTTTTCTAATTTACCAACATTTTTTCTGTACTTTAAAGGAATCAATGCTTATTCCTTTTTTCTTGTTGAGTCAGATGAGAGGATCAATGATTGGTGTCAATCTTCTCATCTACCTCTCAGCAAGACAGTGAATAACTGTATTTCCCAAAATGTCAAACTGTTCCTTTAATATGTTTGCTCCATCACTCCCTCAGTGCATCGTGTCTCTCCTGGGTCCTCCACCTTGTCGTGTAAGCAGGAAACTCTCCTCCCCCCTACTGCTTCACTTTGCTTTTACAGCCTCCCCACATTGTTTGTGTGCACTCCACACACTGGCCACCTTCTGTGGAAAAAACATGCTCAAGTGGAAATAAAAATACCCCGTCAGGACCCCGAGTAGTACACAGGTTGAATCAGTCGATTAACTGCAAATTAGAAATGTGCTGCTCTCCAGTCTGTTTAGCATCAGCGAGTTGGATGGCTTCTTGTGGTTGTTGGTTGTAAAATGAAACTCTTTGCTGACACAGGCGTCAACACCAGCCACAAACTCTTAGCCTGCTTCAATTAGTGAAGCTATGCATTACCAGACAAAACCACTGTCTCCTGAACAGTGAAAATCAATGGCTGACACTGATACCAGCAGTGCATCATCTCAACAGGAGCATGCTTTGTCAGCGGTTTCTGTGGAAGTTGAATCAAGCATTGTTTGGACTATATTACTCATAGAAATGCACAAATACTCAAGTGTTTATTTATATATTTTTATTCTTGTTTACATATTTGTCTGCATCATTTGTGCTAAGTGCTAAAACCTGTAGTGTTTCTGCACTGCACCTCCAAGAGATCATCTGTCAATCAAACAGTGTGGATTGATTTTTTGTGTCACTTGACTCAATATTATTTGCTCTTGAGCAGTGAATGTCTAATCTTTCATACAAACGTCAAGTGCCTTCTTACCATTTATTATTTAAACGTTCCTTATTGTTGCCATAATGCTTTTCTTAATGCTATACTTAGTCTCCCAAATCACCATGTTCATATGATAGTTGAGTTATGGTTTTATTAATAGACTGTTGAAATGGGTTAGAAAATTGGATTGTATGTTCAGTCCATGATCATAACGCAATCTGGACAGATAAATAAATAAATAAAGGCTTACATGTGTTAATAATTAAAGGAATTTATTTGTTTTTGGGTTTACAGTACTTTTATGGGGCCATAAACTCACAAAAAGCACATAGTAATTCCAGATGGAGCCTAGACACTGGTGATGGTGAAGACCAGAGACTGGACCTGAAGCTGAATCACACTCTGATGAACACTGGTGTAAAACGGGTGCAGGTGGAGGTGGAGGTGTGTCTACCAAAATGACAGCTGACAGCAAAAACATAACTGGTGCACAAAAGTTGTTTAAAATTCAGTTGTAGTGAACAAAACAAAAAGCATAAGAGAGTAGGCATACACAAAGTACTCTTTCTGACTAAGCGTCATTAGTCAGGCTAGACAAACCCCACTTTACACTCCTCACTAATCCACATCTGAACCTCAACAGCTGGGTGTCCTGACTCTCACCCACCCAGAGGGCATCCTCACACCCATCCTTTTCCCACCGACACCGCTTTCTCACCCACACACCAAGCCATCATCACCTCAATCTGTTCACCCGACCTGCTTATGTTCAGATCCACTACATCACATCTCCACCATCCTCTCCTCCTTTATAATCCCCTCATCCTCCTCCCACTCAGCCCAGTGTGAATATACTCGTCCAGCAGACAGACAAAGGGCTCCAGAGGTTATTGTTAGATTACACACAGCTGATATGTCCTCTCCAGTGAGGATAAACCCTAATGCTGCTGAGCTGGTGAGGGAGATGGATAACACTGGATTTAAACGTGTGCACACAAATACGCACATGAGATGATGTCAGCTGATTTGAAAAGCCGCTAAACCATATTGACTCATTATCCTGTAAAATGGTACCTGGGTGTAAGGTTGATCCACAAGTGTGCAAGTGTGAATGCACATGATGGATAACTAACAGACATATTTGGGATAATAATTATTTGTCTGATAATTTGTTAATATTTTTATTATTCACTTATATTTAACTTCAAATTACAAAAAATACTTGTGAAGGCAAAAGTCAGACAAAGGATCTGCACACTGTTCTGATTTTAATTTAATCAACAGAGCAACTTTTTGATATAACAGGGATCTTCACTAGTCATTGTCAAAACAAACTTGACAAGCCTGACAAAGATGCGTGTTAAATGGAAACTTTTCTCTAGATAGTTATCAGTACAGTGCGGACACACTCTATCCATCTTTAACCTGCCTTACCCAACACCTTGCTCAGGTAGACTGATCAGACTGTAAATTTGAAATCTTAAGCCATTGGAGTAAAAGGTCCTTCACAGCTTTGATAGAATCTGTACATAATTTTGTTGTACTTGTTTGATCCTTTCTGAAGACAATTCCACAAATACTGTATATCCAAAAGACATCATAACCAGCATTTTGGTGTTAAATCACAAGGAGGTGTCCAGCACTGAACCACAGTATAATCTTTCTGGCTGTAAAGTCAAGCCATATTTTGTATGTTCCTTCTCAAATGAAAGCTTCAAAGTCATTAGTGATCAAATGGGACGCAGCGTCCATTGGGAAGCGATTGTCACTTGTGAGATGATGTTGGCCAAATTCTAAAACGTTACCATTATATACTATATATTAGTGAAGCGAAGAAGTAGAAATTGACCCAAAGCTTGCTAATTTTATCTCTCAAGCAACAATGAAAAAACATTCAATCTAAAAAATATGCATACACATAGATAATGCATTTTTGCACAATAAATACTCTTAGTATTCTTCCATACTACATGCAGTTTAATAACTCCTTCTTTCAGTTGCTCTAAAAAGGACAATGATGCTCCCTCTGACGTCATCAAGCAGCATACTACAGTGTCCTCTTTGTAGTTGTTTTGGTAAATGGCCATTGAGTGCTTTGAGAGCTAATGGATTTGCATTGATAAACCTTTGTGTGTGGGATGAGGCCAAGTATTGATTAGGAATCTACATGAGGTTCACTGAAAGCATACAGAGTAGTTTAAATTAAGAGGGTCAGGAGAGAAAAACAGCTGCTGAACAGGAGAAGGTGGGGAGGATTTCGGTTTTGAATTTCTTAATTCGCTTTCTCTCGTGGGAAATATTTGATACAGTTCCCAAGTTTCTTTAAACTAAACCCCAAACGGTCAAGAGGTCAAACTGTGAAAAGGATGTTTTCAGGGGCAACATTACTGATATCACATCCTGGCATATGATCAGGGAAGAAAGACACAAGAAAAACATTTAAAATATCTTTAATCATTGGATAAGCTCATATAATTTACATAGTTTGCAAGATATAATTCTCCACATTAGTTACATAATCAGTTTTTTGTTGAACATTTCCACTCTACAAAGAAAAATAACATTTTTTTTCTCTAGACACATTGCATAACAAAATAATAAAAATGCATCGTACCATGGAAATTAAAAAAAACGTTCCACTCACTCAAGCAAGATATCGATTGGACTGATCCAGTGAACTGCAGTCGGTCTCAGTGGGTTTTATCTTTCAGTCCGCTAAGCTTTGTGTTAGGGACATGCTTTGCCTAAGTTGAGTTTTGGACCCAGTTCAGAGCCCTGTGTACACTCAGTGGGGTTTGTTTCAATTCACTTCCATTTCTTTGAGCAATTTGGGAAGAGAACAAAACACACACACACACACACACACACACACACACACAGGGATAAAGTATAAATAAGATTCAAGGAAAGGAAACGTTGGTCTTAATGGCTCTCTTTGAGGAGCTGTCAGGTACCTAGAGACCCAGTCCTGGGATAAATTGTGCTTGTGTGTGTGTGTTTGTGTGTATGGGAGGAAGGAAGAAAACAGCAGGGCACCGGGAGTGGAAGCTTTCTTTCAGCTGCATGCTGCGTGCTACGCCAGTCAGCTCACTGCTTATCCCTCTATTCTGCCTCCCCGGGAGACACAACCAGTCCGTCTCAAAAGCTTCTCAAAAATGGTCAGAACTGAAGCCACCAGCAAGTAAAATCCTCTTGACAACATTTCAGGTGGTTACTAGTGACGATGGCTGAGCTGTGTACTAATGCTCAACAGACCAGCGAGGAGTGTGAGAAAAGGGAAGAAAAATCACCAATGACTACATGTACAGGAATTTCCTGTGCTGCAATCAAAATAATCAAAAAACTTGCCTAAAATGTTGAATTCTTAGTATCTCGAGAAACATGCAAATCAACTCTTTTACTTTGTGATTTCTGCCTCTCAAGGACATGCAACCCTGTTAAAATTTGCATTGTATTACATTAAAAAATGTACAACATTTAAAGCCCACATTGTAAGGTAGAAAGGAATCAAAAATGTTTTTCCTAATGCGATAAAATTGACATTTTAATCCTCAATCCTCGAGAAGCAGAGATCCATTACAGTTTTTTGGACAAAAAAATTGTGCATGCGTTTAACTTTGGACGCACCTTCTTTCATTCACAAATACATACTAAGCTGCCCAAGGTGATAAGAAATCTGACATTGTATTTCATTTAGTTTCCAGAGGGGCAAAGAATATATAGAAATCTGAATTTGTGCTTTTTGCAGCAACCAGATTCCCTCAGTCAGCATGTCTGACTTTTATCTAATTATTAATGGATTATATATTAACCTGGCATTTCAGCACAAAGTCAATGAACACCTTGTTGGATTATAATGAAAATGAGTACCACTTTCTTAATAGGCACCCTTCATAACATGTATATTGGTTGTAACTAATGGCTTTGTTTGTTGCATTAATTAATATGGACGAATTCTGGATTGCCAGGTTTTCAAAAATATACATTTGATTGGTGTTTATTCTTTTTATTTGGTAATAATGCAGTTGTACATGTGGGTAGTCCATTAGTTAACACTATAATTACATGAATAAGCCATCAAATCTGTAGTTAAAGATGCCGATAAGTCACTAATAAAAGGGTTTTAATCATCAGATCTGTTACATAAGTGATGTTGTTAATTAATTTTGGTCCAGATTGTCTGCAGCCTTTTTTCTAGAAATAAGTGGTCAAATGTTCCAGCAAGTCAAGAGGATTTTTCACAACATGGTGACACAATATTTTTTGTTATTAATGGCTTGACTGATATTAAATGTAAAGAAATTATTAAAGCCATTACAAAGTGGTACAGGAAAATGTATACATGTAATCAGGATTCATCACAAATGACTTGCATAGGAATTAACATCAAATCCAATTCGTAATATTCTGACTTTGACTGTCTGCAGACAAGTTAAATTGCATCAGTCAGTCACCAGTCATCAACCAAAGAGTACGTCTATACTGCTACTAGCACCGTGTTAAACATTGTTTGATGGAGTCACTAGAGCTGAAGCCTGCTCGTCTCATTGTCATGGCAACTGTGTGGATATCCACTCATCTATGTAATCATGCTGTTTATCTTGTGCCCAGAATAGCCAGGGGCGCCTTCTGGCACCTGAAGCCAAGGCAAACACATCAAGCTCCGGGCGTCTGATAAATCCTGGACATCAGAAAAAGGATACGGAACAGAAGGATTTAAGGGAGCGAGCCTGCAGGGTTGTGTTTACTTCCATAACTTCTAACTTCTTTTAGTGTTGACTGAAAAGTTAAAAGACTGAAAGGTGTTTTCCACATTCTTCCATCCTCAGTCATGCACAAAGCAACTATTATCGCTCTTTCAAAAACAATCAGGCCACAAGCGATTCCTCCTGGCACCTAGACTGGCAGCAGTCATTAAATCTCTGCCAAGGAGTGGTTTAAAACAATGTTCATATTCCAATTTTAAACTGGATGTGCCCTGTGAAAACACATTACAGCATCGTGGGCTACAGTATATCATCAGAAAGACACACTATAGCTTGATGTAATGTGTTTTACAGGTTTGTTCCCTGCTCTAAAATGTAGTTTTTTTTCCATATGGCTCAGCTAATTTGGAAAGAAAACCACAAACTAGTGGAGCAGACAGTCTCTTTGGCATGCAATATTGCTTCACAGCCAACACATATGTTAAAAAAAGGAAGGAGGTTTTAAATGACTTCATGTTTATACTGTGGCTGGATAATATACCATGGATGAAATACTTATCCAGAGATGGATAGATGCTCTTCTTGTTGTATTCAAAGGGATTCAGAAGGGAAAGAAAAAGATGGGGGCAGATTTTTAAAGTGATCCAACTTGTCCAGGAGTTAAAAGTTTAGTTTTAGCACAGTTTTCCTCGCCTGTCTCCAGGACTAGCCTTCAGTTGCTGTTTCTGTGGTGCCGGCTTTATGGTGCTGTCTCCAGTGAGAGGGCATTGTGTGTGCATGATGTGTGTGTTGGCACAGACTGCACATTTCCATCAGACCAGTGTGGTGGTGGAAAGTAGGATGAAAAGAACACCAGGAGGAGGAAAGAGGAAACACTTCAGTGGCTCAAACAAATAGAGATGCTGAGTTTAACATATTTACTGTCACAGCCTATAAAGATTAAATTTCTTTACAGTGAAACCTTGCAGAAAGTGAATGAATCAATGCTTTATTAATGCATGATGTAAGCAGCGGCAGTTAACATGTATGGAGCTAGATCTGAGCAACATGATCCCTTAATTGGGTGGTTCAAAGAAAAGTTAGGAAATATCTTTGTGAATGAGATGACTAAATGAAACATTAGGCCCAGGACTTTTAGGATGTGTAGGGCTGGTGCTGACTGAAATGTGTCCATAGCAAGTACAAAAACTGAACATTGAATGCCTGCTAAGATTCATACTTCTCTTTACATATTCTTCGATCAGACAGTTTCTGATTTAAGTCATAATTTTGCCCATTTTGGACTATTTTACTGAGACAAAGCTCTTGCTGCTGTTGTGTTTTGACATTTAACATTTGATAAATTTTGCTTTTGTTAAATGAAAAAGGGTTTTGTAGAAAAATATGTCTATATTTCTAAAAGTATTCAGGTATTTCATCTGCACTCGTATAGTGAGCCAAAGTTCCATTGGCTTCTGTAACACAATGTCATCTCTCATTAAGATGAGAGTCATGTATAGCCAGCTGTCTCTCTGAAAAAAATTAAATGTTCTGCCAGGGCTTATTATCCATATTCTAAAACAAATTCAACCACGACAGCTCTTGGTATTAGAAGTTGAAAGCTTTTTGATTTAAGTTGAACGAAGATTAAGCTCCCAGCAGTGTGAGTACTTACATCATCATAACTTGGTTTCTTCCACATCCATAATATTCAGCATTTTCTACTAAAGTCATTTTTCCTACTTTTTGCTGTTATCTCTGCCGTCTGAAATACTTCTAAACTGTTTGGCCCACTGTGTCTTCCTTTTATTACATACATATTGAAGGGGTGATGTTTAATCCGCAATGCTCTCAGGCTAATGGGAAATGGGGTTTATTAAAGTCGGATAGCAAGAGAAATATTGAATAAACAACGCTTTAAGTTTTTAAAATAAAATTACTGCCCTTATCTAGATGTATGAAATAAATCATACAACATACGATTATGTTCTCAGGCTGGATTTTTAAGTAATTTGCATAATTACAAATGTCAATATGATTTTGAATGAGGTTAGTACTTCTGGAGCAGAACAAAGAATTTCCATAAAAGGGACAGAGGTCAAGTGAGACATATTAATAATTAGAGTCCAGAAGTGATTCAAGAGCTGTGCACCAGAGCATTATGATACCACACAAGGGAAGAAACTAAATGTCAGCTAAATAAAGGTCATATAAGGTAGGAGGGAAGGTAAGCCAAACTTTTTACAAGGAGCTTTTTTAAACACTGCAGCATAAACAATATGAATTGATTATGTAATATGTTCCCCTCTGTTTATCAAATGTGTTGCTCTACCCCTGCAGCATTAACATGACTAACTGCCGCATGGTAGGAGGTGTAGTAACGCTGTGACGAATGAGCTGAAAACACTTAAAAACCTTTGGGACTCATCTATTCTTATCCAAACCTGACAAGCCAGCTGTGGTCAGGCAGGCTGTCAGCATTTGTCTCTCACTTACACACACACAAAGAAACACACACACTCACATCCTCTCCCTGTCAGTAGTCTTGGAAACTCCTGAAAAACCAAAAATATTGTTCGATTTTGTTTGCTAAGAAGAGGCTGCTTATGTAAGCCAGTAGAAAGGCTTCAGGAAATATTGCTTTTCTTCTCTGATTGTATTAGGTCTTCCATTTCTCACAGTGCAACCAATAAAGCTCTCAGCACAGAGCATGCAATATCCACCCAGACGACAAAACACATTTACCACTCACATGGCGAGAGCACACAGACCGTTGGTCTAGCCATTTGTACACGCAAGCGGAGGCCAGGAGAAAAAATAAAATCAGTCAAAAAAACTCAGATTATCATAACAACAGTGCAGTCATCTCAGGAGGGAAAATACAGGCATATGTACTGTAGTTAAGGTTCACACCAATCAGGCACAACATTTGCTTTTAAAAAGAAATGAACACACGTTACCGTAACTCTTAAAAGAAGAAAAATATTCAGCCATATTAAAGATTTGCAAACAACCGGTCACGACTAGTACCTGATGCACAGAGTAGCTGTATTGTGATTCAGTGAATATACAGTATTGCAGATGGTTGGCTAAGCACTGAGGGTATTAGCTCCACAAAGACACAAATGCGCACAGTGGGTACATTATTTTTCAGTGAGGGACACTTTTTACTAACCTCAGTACTCTTTCTTCTGTGTTCATATCTTCTACTTTTTGTTCAGGCAACTACAGGTTTGGGGACAAACACGCTCACAGATTTTTATCATAATACGCAGGTGTTTAATACATATGTTTCACTTGTTAATACATTATGAAGTAATACTGCCTGTAACCATTGTTACTGTTCAGTCATGTTGTCCAAGAATAAGATATATATTTTTCTATTTTATATGTCACTATATATATATAGGGACTAGAATTAATTTTGTGATTCAAATATGGGGTTGATATGGGGAAACTTTGGTCTTCTACTGCCTTAAATGCATAACAATAGGCTTTGTCAGTGCTACTAGTAATGGAGTTAAAGGTTCTGATGATTGTGGAGGACTCACAAAACTTTCAGTAGGATGTATAAAGTGATTAAAGGGGACATATCATGCTTTTTGTGACTCTGTTATTTTTTTTACTGTTGTGATGTCAGATGTCTTTTGGTTAAAGGTCCATAACTTGAGGCGAACGTATGTAAAAATGCTCCCTGCTAGTCAAAAGCCCAGGCTTCAACCTGCGCTGAATGCATCTGTTACCTTTACTTCCGGCTTGAACATGTACAAATGTATTTGAGAAGTTTCCATTTAGAGTAAAGAATAAGAAGTGAAATCCTGCTATTATAGTTTGTTTCATGGTTTGTTTACGTAGCCTCCAGAACCACCGGAAGTCTCCTGAGGGGCAACTTGCAGAAGCTGGCCGATCAGAACGGAGCGAGCTCCACGGGAGGGGGGCCTTAAAGAGACAGTAGCTAAAACAGCCTGTTTTAGACAGAGGCTGAACTGAGAGGCTGCATAAAGAGCCAGTAGATATATGAGGAGTTTTTTGAACTGTAAATCATGCAAAGATATTCCAGTAGAGCTCCAGATGAAAAATACAGACCAGGAAGTATGCATGATACATCCTCTTTAAGGAGATCCCAGAGCAATATTATTTATGGAGACCAGAAATCTTTGTTGTGCTCCTAGGTTTTAATAATGGAGTGAGTGAAAGTAGAGAAAATGTGGTTTATGGGAAATTGTTTTTCTGCATAAACAGCAGGAGGTCAAATCAAAATTCAAATCTTCTAATTTACATTGTTTGATATACTATGTTAAACAATCTGAAATCATGTTTCAGCTCTCCGGCAGGTCATCTGTGCTTTATTTATACAGGAAATAAAACAAAACAAAAAGAAAAGAAAAGAAAAGAAAAGGAAAAGAAAAAATCAGGGAATGCCAAGAAAGACCCTGAGAAAAACTATGACAGGATTTTAAAATTGATTTTCCTAAGTTTGTGTGAGGCAGCCCTGTTTGGCTAAATATGGTCAAAATCCTGTAATGTGCATCCACCTTAATACTGACATCAATGTTGTATAGAAAGTTAGTGCAGTCGCAGGAGGGAACAACTAAACAAAACGTTATTCTTTGTCTTTCAAAGCCAGTGTCTTTCAACGAGGAAAGCCTCACTATGTGCATTTCACAACAGCAGTTCATTCTACCTTCAGCAATCTGGTCTTTGATATTACAGAGGGAGCGGTCAATAGTGGCTTTAGCTCTCTCTGTTATTATCCCTCTTACAAAAAAGTCACATCTTCTTGTGACTGCACCCACCGCCAGTGCGCGTCGTACTCCAGATGCATTTTGCCGTTCATTTTGCAAGTATCCAAGTCAATCTTTCCATTTTTGTAAGGTTTGAGTTTAGGGCTCTGGCTCGTCCCCAGTTTCTCGCTGAGGCAGGGGCGGGTTGGGCTGCCTGTTTGTGTAGTTGTTTTTTCCAGGATGCCATTAGCCTTAATGGATTGTGTCAGAGTATTGTTCTTAGAAACAAGGCTTCCCTTACCGGTCTCTGCAGCCTTGGTCCAGACTGCAGGATCTTGCTTGGACCCCTCAGACTTGGCTTTAGGAGAGCTGCCAGGAATTGCTGGTTTCCCTGTTCCAGTCCCAGCAATACCAGTCCCAATGACAGCACTGATAACCATAGTCCCAGGTCCAGTTTTCACCTCTGTCCCATTTCCAGCCACAGTTCCATTCTCATTTACCCCGGCCCGAATCCCTATTCCAACTCCACTTCCAGCCCCGGCACCAATAGACTTCACTCCAGTCATAGCCGCAGTAACCATGGCCCCGGGGCCTCCCGCTATCCGGCCCCCAGCAGCAGCCTCTAAGACCAGTGGTGTGGAGGAGCAGATGACCGACTCCGAGCTGGAGGGGCAGTACTCATCCATGTCATCCGCCAGGGTGTCCAAGTAGCTGCCGATAGAGATGTTGTCCAGCTTGTCGTTGGGGTCCTGCAGGCTGCTCCAGGAGCCTCTCCAGGAAGTGTCAGGGCCCTCACCCAGGCTGTACTGACTGCTGGTCAGGCTGCTGCAGCGGCTCGTCAGCGTGCTGCGCTCCTCCAGCAGCCACTTCACCGCCTCGATGCCCTCGTGGACTGCCAACAACTGCTGCAGGATCTTCACATCCACCGAACGCAAGTGGGCCTGCGCAGACATAGAAAGGAGAGACAGGAAACTGTGAAGTTGTTTGTTGGTTGGTTATGATTATTTTTTATTATGTTTACATTTTGATAGTTTGCAGTTTTCAATAGGAAAGAAAAAGTTACATGTAAGAAGCAGACAAACTCTGAACCTGAGTGTTATTGAAATCTGGAGCTCATCAATTCAGAAACTCCAGGAGATGTGGATATCTTATGCAAAAAGATTAATTGATAAACACAAACTTGATGGACCAAGGAGATAGCAGTTACATTTCAAAGTGTCGGTGTAGACCCAGTGTAATTCCACAGCAAATGTGAGGGAAAAGAGTTAACTGAGTTATTCTCAGTTATTCCTGCAGTGCCCAGGCGATCTTGTCCCTAGTCACAACATCGCTTTAAGATTGTTTACTTTGGCACTGTCTCTATGGCAACAATCATAAAGCCAGGTCAGCTCGACCGGGAAGAAGACAGCTGTCTGTCCTTCACTGTCTGCTTGTCTAAGGAGCAGGAAAATAGAAGCATTTTCATATATGACACATACTATATGAAAATCCCTTCACACTGAGGAACCACCAGGACACTGCAGATATCTATTTCAAGCATTCAGCTTTGGCTCCGGTGACAAGTGCAAATCTCACTATAGAGCTATTAAACCTTTGCAGATGACCATAATAGGAAGTAACATATAAGAGAAGCTGGCAGGTTGAATGTGCACAGCTAAAACTGGGGAAACGAAGAAGGGGAAGGTAGATGAAAAAAACTAAGAGACTGACAGAACTAAGACAAAGAAGATTTAGGAAAGCATACTGTAAGTTGTGAATCAAGCTGTTTAAAAGTGTTAGCAAGAAAATCAAACTAAAACTAACACTGCAGGAAAAGCTGTTGAGAGATGGAAATGTAATACAGTGGAAAGTTTGACACATTTTAGATCTAAAAAATCTAAATTCCATTGGAAAAGCTTTAAACTGAAGTGTAAATGCCCAATAAATGGTGCAAACTACTCAAAGATTTATTTATTCATGATGTCATCTGGTAGAAGTAAATAAAGTGATTATCAATCTGAAATAACAGCCACTGCTGCTTATAATGTGATGTGTGTGTGGGGGAGGTTGAAAAAAAAGCTAAATGGTGAGTAAAAAGAAAAAGATGGCTGCAGTCATGGAAAAATTCCTCCCCAGAATACATTACCAGAGGTCTGCGGTGAAGTGCAGGGCCAAGAGGTGATATATGGCATCAACATTCAAAGCTGGGCCTGATGATATCCACACCTTTCTGCAGATAACCAGTTTCTCTCTTAGCTAAAACCTTTGGTCTCTCTCAGTATTTCTACATAATGTTTTTGTTTTTTCTTTCCACTGTCTATCACTCTTTCTCAAGGCTAACTCTGTTTTCTGGAATCATATACATTGCAAAATATGCAGTTTAAAAACAGCGTATATAACTATAACATGTTTGTGTATTTTGTGTCACATGATTATGGCTACTTTCAGACAGGTTTCATGGACAATTACACTTAAACAATGTATCTTGTACATTTTGTATAATTTGTAGTTTAGTCACATTTATGATTATAGGGTAACATAAATTGAAACATAAAAGTATGTTTTAGCATTTAGGGAGGAAACATTCAGATCCTTTACTCAAGTAGAAGTATGTAAGATTTGCATAATGTACTTGGAGTATTAGAAGTAAAAGTAGTGAATTCAGAAAATTGGGACAAATATTATACTATTATATACTGTACATATTAGTAGGTTATTAATGCTGTTGCATTAATTTGTAAGAAACCTTATAGTTGGTCTAATCTAAACTATTTTACACTATTGGGCAGTTAACCATAATTGGAAATAATTGGAAAAACAGTTAGGAGCAGCTGGCAGGTTTTGCAGTGCTAAAAATAGGGAAACATATAAGGTGAAGGTAGAGGAAAAAAGCTTACAGATGGATGTAAAAGACAGAAATAAGAAAAAGAAGGTTACTATTATATATAGTAGATTGGTAGTAGAGATAGTAGTAGTAGTAGATTTTAGTAGATTGTTAATGCTATTGCGTTAATGTGTATGAATCATTACATAGTGGAGTAGAAATATAAAGTGCCACAGCCATATGAATCACTGTCAGACAAAATACACAACCACTGCTTGTTCATATACAAACTATAAACTGTATATTTTACAGCATATATGATTCTTATAGATTGTGTAGTGATTGTTTTACAGCAAAAAATGTTTAAAAATGGTCAAACCTGCATATGTAACATTTTTACCAATGGCAGGTAGAAGTGAAGGGACCTTAAGCCAGTAAGACCTTTACTCTCTGGCCTTTTGGAGTCTTTGCATATCTCTCTTTTCCTGTATGGGGTCCTTATGACCTTCCAGGTCATGTCAATAAAACAGTGGAGGGGAACGTATTGATTGTTCCAACCTGCCAAGCTACTTATGTTGGGTCTGCATGATGTTAGTTGTGCCTTAAGCTGACTGACGCTTCACTGCGGATTTAGTCTATAAAGCTCTGTCATTATCCATCAGTGTTGTTAAAACCTTCCTGCCAAGAGACTCTACCATCTACAAGAAAAAACATGGAGAAATGTAAGGAAAAAAAATATCTCTTGTACATCTTCTGAATGCATAAGTGGTGGCTGACCTTTGTATAAACCAGTCACCATTCAGAACAGCTAACACTGCTGGCTGCAGGGTGAAACTACTTGGCACATTTTTTAGTCCACTTCAATTCAATGTCTCTCCTTTGTCTTTCTAAGTATCCGGCCCACTGTGGTTAAAAAAGCCACACAGTAGGAGGATGATTTAGATCAGTGGTTCCAAACCAGGGTGTCAAAATCCCCTCAAGCGGTCCCAAGATAAATCTGAAAAGTCATAAAATGGTTTTTTGTGACCTTTTACTAACTTTTCTCATAAAATATTGGTTACTTTCACCTCTGACAATGTGTACGCAATCTTTGGTTGAGCAGCTCACAACTCATGTCCATATACAGGCCATAAAAGGGGATCAAAAGTGCTTCATTTTAACAATTCAAAAAGGTTGGGAACCACCGATTTAGATGATACTGCATCCTCATGTTGAATAAAGTTGATTTGACTTTTATTATTCGCAGGCAATTATGTTATCCGTATCAAACTGTCATCACAGCTAATGTCAATATGGGCCTTCATGATTAGCTTAAGCACCATTTGAATGCCTTGCACCACTTTAATGTGCTGTTTATGTGTTCACAGTAAGTGACTTGTGAGGACTTAAATGTTTGCAGGCTTACACAAACCTAAACCATAACCTCGCTTTACCCCAACCCTTAACCCAAACCCAAACCCAAACCTAAACCTATGCATAATCTTAATTTCAACCAAAAACCAAGCCTTAATCCTATAATATGTATGGTTGAGGTTGTGGGGATCAGAATTTTGGTGATAGATGGGGGATGAGTCACTACAATGTGACTGTGTGAACAGATGTTTGTCCCCAAAACGATTAATACAAGTACACAGAGACATGAGCTAAGAAGCAGAAAAGACACCTGTAGCAGGAGATGAGGCAGGACATCGTTTAACAGGAAAGTAAAGGTGTGAGCTTTGTGGTCAATGTTGTGCAGCTCGGCTCATGGCAAGGTCAAACTCAACACTGAGTTACACCGGCAGACAGAGCTCTACCAACATGTGATGAAGGATAAATAAATGAAGGGAGTGAGGAAAAGAGGATATAAATATAAACATCTATCCACTCTATATGAAACAAACATAATATGATAAATCCACACAGGGAGGAGCGCTGGACAAAAAGAAGATCAACAACCACAGCTTCGTGTCTGTGTGTGTTAGTGTGTGTGTGGCTGTAAACCTCCTGGCATCCTGAGGCGCAGACATGAGGGGTGGGGTTCAGGTTTGAGGTTTGAGGGTTTGAAGCTGGAAGAGACTGAGTGCGTAATGAGGGTGGCAGTAAAAGTAGCTCCATGCCTGTCAGCGCTGAGGTGGCACAACGCTAACGAAGCTGTGAGCTCCACTCGTCTGCTGCTGAGAGGATAGATCCTGTAAATTATTCTTTAGTGGGACGGTTGCATTTTAACACAATTTAGGAAAAATCTCTGATGGTACTGTACCTGAACCAAACATAACAATTTGTATCAACAATTACATGTAGACACCAAAAATTTGACAATTTTCATCAATTTTAAAAGGCAGTTTATGACTAGCCTCTGAAATATATACATACTTTGATTTTTAGGGTAATGATCTGTGAACATTTATGTGAAAGAAAATCATGTTGGTGTTTGGTGTTTTCCTCCAAAATATATAACCATTGCAAAAGCATAATTATCATCATGCAGTTTCCAGGAAAGAAGTGTAAAATAAAAAATTAAAAAACATTAAATAATAGAAACACAAATGTAAAAATAGTTTATTTTATCATCTAAAATGCATGACTACAGTTGCTTGTGGTCACAGCAATGCCTTTTATTTTGAAATCAATGTAGGGACAATATTTGATTGTTACTGACTAATAAGAATAATTTTCTTTTCTTTTTTTTGTCTACATGCCCGTCTTTGTGCCAACAGTGGAAAGCCTTCTAGTCAGCATGAATGCCAATCGTGTCTTGCATTGTGTGCTGCTGCTGTTCCTTGAGGAAATTCTTTCCACTGCATTATTTTCATTATTTACAGACTGATTATGGTCTTTAATTATACAATGAAGTCAAAACATACTCATTACAGAGAGGACCCTGACAAATGAAAAAGGTCAAACTGGGGCCAAATGGATTTTTATGTGACAGCAGTCGGGGTGAGAGTGGGGGGATGGATGTCCAGGACTGTGTAGCCTTGAGGACTGAAACACCATTAATCATCTTTTTTTTTCATTTTTGTTGCCATCAGTATACAGCCAAACAGATTTCAGTTTTCCTGCTCAGGCAAAAGGCCAAGCACCTTCTGGCTGATCCACAGGATTCTGGAAAGCTCATTTTCCTGCCTTTTCATCCGCTAAATTCAGTCATGTATGTACACTGCAAACAATATTTAACTAAACAGTGAATGAATTGAAGTGAAGTGAATTTAATTAAACTACAAGTATTAATAAAGATGATTTGTTTGCTTCTTTTTTACCTTTGTATCGCTTTAATTAATACATTTAGATTTTTGACCATTGGTTAGTTACAATAAGTGACTTGAAGATACTTTTGGATCTGCTGTTGTGTTCTGCATTATTTTTGAAATTTCATGGGGTAAACAATCAATTAATTAACTGGAAAAATAAAAAAAAGATGAATCAACACTGAAAATAAATAGTTTCATCCCTCACATGTATGTCTGAATACATGTAATGAGGTATCTTCCATCTATTTCAAAGCAGAAGGAACTAGTTGAGACCAAGACTGCGCCAGCACTCACAAAAACATCAGAATCGTTGGAATGTTTACTGTTATGGATATTTTGTTGGACTTGGGTTTTCTCTCAGATTGTAGTTTTTCTTGGACACTTCCTTGGACATTTTTGTCACAATTTGGATTTCATGGCAGAGGAAGTTGTGGCTTGAATGGCACTGAGCGCTTTGGATCACAGTGTGGAATGTTTGCTTACATGATTACATGAGAGGCACAAACCGGGCCTACAGCTGCTGCAAATAATCCGACACATTTCAGGCAAGAAGTCTTTGGAGGTGATTTCTAATATTAACATGTTAACTGTGGTTCTTCCTTGAGGTTTACATAGTGAACTTCTTTTGTTAACAGTTGCCTAATCGCACATCCAACAGACACAGAACAACATAAACATTCATTTGAAGTCATGTTTCTGGCTGTCTGGTGAGGGTAAGTCCGATATTCACTCTCTTTTTTTAGCTCTGTTTTTATCTTCGGTGACTCTTGAGATAAATATCTCTCCCTTTAACTGCTAAATGCTTCACTATGTTCAGCAGCTTGTTTCTGTCTGCTGTTTGATGCTTGGTAAAGTCATGCTCTGTGAGCAGTGAAATTTAACCAAAACAGCAAAGTTGCAGGGTGGAAAATCAAACCAATGCTCTGCAGAGCTGAGAGGAACTGCAGAGACTGGTAATAACTTTCTGACAGCTTGTTACTATGAGGGACGCCTTTCACATTACCATGTCATTTGATCCACTGTTATTATACAAATATTAATTATAGCCACTCTAAAGCAGGTCCAATTCTGCCAAGTTGTCCTATTTCATTATTTCAGTAAATAATCTTTCGACTTTACTGGTCTGTCATTTTCTCTTTTCCCATCACATCCACAACACTGTTACCTTTGCTGTAGTTTGAATGAGTGGGTATAAGTTCAAAAGGTTTTTTCTTCTGATATTTCTCTTCAACATACACATCCTCAAATAGCATATTGGTAGTACAAAAACAAACTCCATATCTCAAAGTTCCAGTACAGCATTATTTTACATGTTATTGTAGACCAGTTTCCCCCAGTAATATGCTAAATTATGCATCAAGATGCTCCAGAATCTGATCAGATCCATCTTCTCTTTTGTGGGAATGTGTGGTGTAAGAATGCACTTTCAAAGATGTATTGACAAACTGAGTGTAAACACAGACATTCAGTCTTGATTGTGATAACATAAGTACAGCTGAAGCCTGATCCGTGACGCAGACTCTCTCACGTGGCGGATACAGCTTCCCAATGTCACACAGCCATACCTAACAGACTGCTGAATCACTGCCAGCAGAGACATCACAAGCACACATCAGTGCTCACATTCACCAGCAAAATAAACACTCGTCTCTATTGGCGCAGTCTCTCTCTCTCTCATGGTGTCACTGTCTGTCGTTTCACCTTCCCAATCTAAATCAAGCAGACACACAACGCCCTTGCAGTCACCATTAGACAGAAGGTCGGCCCTGTCCCTCTATAAACCTCCAACTGCTCCATCTGTCTGCATTCACCACTGAATGCTTCATAAAATATGCACTCATCCTCGCTGTTCTCCTACTCATTTTCTTTTTAGTGTCTCTGTATTTGACAGCTGTTTTTTCTTTCCTTCTTCCCTCTCTTTTATTCTGTTTCTCCTTTTCAGAACCAGAAAACATGTCTTAGATTGAAATTTGGCACAGTAAAAGTCAAACAAAATAAAGATACATGTTTAATGAAATTACAACACAGCCTGGAAAAACATTCTACCACGTTTCAATCCTGATTTACCCAAAAAATGCAAATAGAAGCTTTCAATTTGATACACTGCTTTTCACAGATTTACAATGTTTAGACTAATGTTTTACGGGTTTACAATGTTCAAATTGCTTTCTGCATAGCTGTAGAAGATGCATAAAGCCCAAATCTCATCAGCAGATACTAGATAGAAAATAGAACAGTTTCAACACACAAGACACATAAGACGACTCATTCTAACGTAAGAAGAGAGTGGGATGATAGATTGTTACTGTATGAAAAAAACACAATATGGTTTTCCTCTGGTGCAACTGAGGAATCCTGAAATATGAGAATTCCTTTCAGCTTCAGTGGTAAGTTTTATGCATCAAAATGATAAAGAGTGTGATGGAGGAATGAAGGAGCTCAGGTCATTTTGGCAACTAAAAGTCCTACATTGATCGCCTGTGACCAGAGAGAGGAGGAAGACTAAGATTAAATAGACTAGTTTTTGAATCCCTTCATCTCTGCTCTGCACTGAAAACTGACTTTGCACTGACATTCATCCTCCCAGAGGTGGATGACAGAGACAGAAAGTGACAGGGGAAAGCTACAAAGAGATACACAAGCAGACATGGAGAGAGAGAGAGAATGACCTAGGGGGAACAGCATTCGCCTTGTATATATCTTTTGATAGCTGAAATACAGGTGCTGATCATGAGTAAAATGCAGCTAGTACAAAAAAATGCCTTCAGTGTATGTGTGTGTGTGTGTGTGTGTGTGTGTGTGTGTGTGTGTGTGTGTGTGTGTGTGTGTGTGTGTGTGTGGCCGACTGCTAGTCTTCCGCGGTTTGAAAGGAGTGTCTCTATATCCAGTAAATCTGTTTAGATCAGAGGAGAGCATGTCTTCCATTAGACAGCTGGAGATGTGTGCAAAAGACAGGAGCTTTAAAACTGTCATGCAGAGATGAACAGCAACACTAAAATCATTAATAAAAACATTTATTTGCCTTCAGTTCGCACTGCCGTAAAATGTTCTCTACTGTGTCAAGACATAACTGTTAAGAAAACGCGTGTATGTATAAAGTCTGTTTATTCACAGACAGCCTGCAACCAGAAATCAGACAGCTAAGAAGATCAACACTAAAAGCCTTTCCAGTAATGACGTCCACTTTCTATACATGTGTCAGTCATCTCTTCTATCCTATTATCCATATTACTGCAAGAAAAAAGGATGCAAAGGATGCATTTTCAACATTAAAGAAAAAGCCTGTTGATGAATTAGTAAATTAATCAACAACAACTTTGACAACCAATTAATCATTTAACTCATTCATTAAGCAAAAAGGCCAAACATTTGCTTTTTCCAGTGTCTCAAATGTGGGAATTTCCCCACTGTTTCACATCATTATATGAATATCTTTAGGTTTCAGACAAAACAAGCTATTTGAACACATTACATTTGGAAATTGGGTATTTTTCATAATTTTCTCACATTTTATGGTCTAAGCAATACATCTATCAATCACAAACAAACTGAATTAAGAAGATTAAGGAGATTAAGCAATAAAGAAGTTAGTTAAAAAGTCTGGTAAGCAGTGAGAAATAATTTTGGTCTTGCTGTGCCATTTTAAACGGAAATGTGAACTTCATCATTTCACCTGATTTTAAGCTGAAAATGTGAAAGGCAAATGCACACTTAAAATATTTTGCCTTATTATATTACATTTATTTGGCTTTTGCCCACAGTGACTGACATTCAACACAATAGGCACAAGAGCTAGATGTCACCAAAAACTGGAAATTGAATCCTCCGAAATAAACAACTAAAAGCGAGTTCAGAGTGCTACTGTTGTCTTGATCAAAGTCTTGATTAAATCTTGTAAGATTTTGATGTTTTAATAGATGCAACAATCCTCAGTTTGACTCCCATGTCGTAATTCAGGCTGATGCATGTGTCAAGTGACAAGTCTTTGTCTGGTGAAGTTTACATACACGTTAAGCGTGTTTGTTCCAGTCAAACATAAAGTACAGTGTAACAAGAAATACAGCACCACATCCTGTTTTTCCTGACAATTAACAAGGAGCAAAGCAACATTTCATTGCTGGTGGTGACACAGTGACAGCATGGCGCGCACACACACACACACACACACACACACACACACACGCACACACACACACACACACTTACATCCTTGATCTTACAGTAAACAGATGCTGCAGCCCACCATCACTATTCTGAGCGATTATAGATACAGTAGAGTAACAGATGAATGAGGGACACAAGAGCAAAATACACCAATACACATGAAAAGTGAGAAAAAGAAGCAGATGTTACTCTATTGCTAAACATCCTGTGTGTGTGGATGTCTGTGTGTCTTATGAGTCAGAATTAGACAGAAAGTGTTCAGTATCAAAAAAACAACAACAAAAAAAAACACATCCAGGGTTACTTCCAGATTAAGTACACAAATGCATGCACATGTGAGCTTTTCCATTTAGCTTCACTCTGCAGGCACTCTGTCTGCACATGCATTACTGCACATCTTACTAAGCAGATTTTTTTCAATTCAATTCAACTTCATTTTTATAGCGCCAAATCACAACAGGAGTTATCTCAGGGCACTTTTCACATAGAGCAGGTCTAGACTGTACTCTTTAATTTACAGAGACCCAACATTCCCCCATGTGCAAGCATTTGGCAACAGCAGCAAGGAAAAAACTCCCCTTTAACGGGAAGAAACCTCAAGCAGAACCAGGCTCTAGGTGGGCGGCCATCTGCCTTGACCAGTTGGGCTGAGAGAGAGGAAGAGCTTTCTGATGAAAGTGCAAAGTTCAGAACTCCTCTTCTGCACTCTCGACACTACACCAATCCCATAGATGAATGAAGCAAGCGCACACACACACACACACACACATGCAGGAGCAGCCTGGCTCTGTGCTGGAAGTTTCACTCCCCTCTAGTTAGGAAGTGGCTCTTTATCACTATCACTTGTCTCTTGATCCTCCCTCCTTTGCAGTAGGCCTGATTAATGAGTAAAACTGTTAACAAATCAGTCTGGTCCTTTGCTCTTGACAGATTTATAGAAACTCTCTGGATGCTCTGGGAATCTAAACTGGGGGCTTTGGTCAACTATTCACTCTGGAACTCGCTGACAACAGTGTCTGGAGGTTACAACAGTTCATTTCTCTACAACTTTCACATTTTTGACAGGCTAATAATTTTTATTGCTCCCTGTGAAATTAATAGGCTCATAGAAATGTTGGAGGATAAATATTGGCCTCTGTGAATCCTAATTTTGATGAAACTGGTGTTTCAGAAATATAGCCGATATTTATACATATCGAGTTATCAACACATCACCATGGTGCCAGTTTGTAATGTGATGTGTAAAGCCTCTATCTCCACTTCTAGCAGCATGGACATTGATGGAGGATGGAAGTGTCACGCTTGAAGAATTGGGGAAACACTCAATAGCAGTAAATGCTTTCAATAAAAACTTGCCATATGATAATGTTTCATACAGTAGTGTTTCAATATAATGACTAATATAATGACTGCAGCTAATGATTATTTTAACTATTCATTCAACTGTCGATCATTTCGTATATAAAATATCAGATTATGTGAAAAAATGTCTCAGTTTCCTGGAATTTTCTTGAGTCTTTATATGTTTTGTTTTGTCCAAAAATAGTTCAAAACCCAAAGATATTCAGTTTACAATTGCAAACAACCAAGGAAACCGGCAAATATTTACATGTGCGAAACTGGAAGCTGGCATTTTTGCTTAAAAAAAATACTCAAAAATAGAGCATAGCCTTAGTTTAGGCAGAGCACTGAAGTTGCACTTGGTCTCAGCTGTGATGTGAATGTTCTTCACAATCACTGACTCATCCACAGCTGTGTGGCTGATAAACATCCGATCACATTCATGCAGGTGTACACCATGGATTCAGCCCGTCCTCAAAGGAAAAATGACAGTATAGGTTGAAAATTTGGCTGGAAAAAACGACCTATAGTTACGTTTGAGTGACAGATGCCATCTAGTGGCCATAGCAATAATGACCCGGAGAAGTGACGCAGTTCAGATGACGTCAATACGAGGTGGCGGGTTGGGTGGATGGCGAGATAGATACATGGCAAAAAGTGGACTTAGCTGCAGGGGCTGACCGCTGTTCGCTTCCCGTTTCCAACCGCAAGTCGGAACAGCTTTTTAAAAACTATTGTCATGGTGTTTACTGTTGTTATGACGATGAAGGTTGCCTAACTTTAAGGAAGAAGTAACTTTAACCCAGTGATCATTTTAACCAAAACCATGATCTTTCCCTAACCCTAACCAAGTGTTTTTTGTGCCTAAACCCAAAGAGACGTTAATCAAAGCGTTGTCACACCATAAAACATAATTATATTTTAACAGTGATTTGTAATGGTTTTGGACAGCTGTGATAGAAGCGGCATATTACAAAAAGCTCCCATGGGTCTCTCTGGGGCGCATGGTACAATCGGCCAATGTGGTCGTTTAATGATGAGGATGTGTTGGCCGATTACACTCTTGCTAATGCAGTGTGCTGCTGCAGCTCTCTCCACCACCCCAACCTCTTCCTTATGTGGTATTTCATATTTTAACTAAGATTTAATGTTTATGTATGTTAGAGGGATTAGCTCTCTAAGCAGGATCCTCGTCGCTGCTCAGAGAGCTCCCTCAAACAGCAGAGCCTTTTCAGTCAAATCTAAATGTATAAACATTTGCTATAAATGGTCATTCCTTTTCAAAATCAAAATTGTTGCCCACTAATTTTACTGGCGGCCTACTAATTAATTAATGTGTCTAATGCTGACACATCTGGTAATTTATTGCAGTCGTGCAGTACTGTAATATTATGGTGCATACTGTTATAGTAGTCTTAATGTGAGCTTGCCTGGTGTACACTAGACACAACAAAGATTTCAATGCCAAGTGTGAATTAAACTCAACTAAATTACATAGTAAATGCAAGATATATGACGTTAAGAGGGTGTGTTGAGAGGGTCAAATTGTATTTAAAGGCCAAAATTCTTAAAACTACTGCTGAGTGTAAGTGTTGGGTTACAGTGAGGAGAGCACCATTTCCTTTCTAGGACTCCTCTGACTCCTGTTTCTAAATCGCATTTTCACCGCCAGCATCCTGTGGGTTCCACAAATCCTGGAGTGAAATAAGTTTCTATTTTCTAACATGTGACCAAACTGATAATGTGTTTTGGATGTTTAAATGTAACCAATGTGTTTTGGAGCAACTCTCTCAGAAGACCACTTGCTTTGTTTGGGAGGCTTGTGGTGACAGTGCATGTGCTCTGTATCACAACCACAAACTGGGTGCATGCCTGCATCTGCCAAAGGAATGTATGACATACGTGATCACAGAAGGGAAAAAACAACTGTAGAGTGGTGCATTATTGCTACAGGCCCTACGCTGTTTGTGGGAGGGGGGAGTCCATATAAATAAGAAGACAGAAAAATGTGCGTTCAATGGAACAAATCAACCACCGTAAAAAGAAACCGAAATAATCTACTTTCATTGTCTTTACAGAAAAACAAAGAACAGAAGAAATGCTTGATGATAAACATAGAAGCCAAAGCTGGAACTGGTAACAACTTGATTTGTTGTGAACAGTAGCATACACACTGTAAAACTGTGAAAAAGACTCTAATAAATTGGCAATATCATTAATAAGAGAACTATGGAAAGAATAAAGGGATTCTATGGATTTCTCAAGGTCAGAAAACACCATAAATTTCCAGTTCGGTCACACTGAGAGTCCTTACTGGACTAATGAGTCACATATTAATGCTTAACTAACTGGTAACTAAGCATTAACTAGTCCTGTGTTAACATGTAAGTTTGTGCCCATATGCTGACAAATGTTAAAAACAACATTAAGGAGAAATGTTTATCATCATTAATCCATCCATTTTCAATAACTGCTTATCTTTGCAGGGTCATGGGGGCGCTGGAGCCTATCCCAGCTCTCTAAAATAATAATCTGATAAAATTAATCAGCATATCATAATATGCAAGCACAAAGTATAAATAACTAAAAAGCACTGGTTAGTGGGGTTCCTGGTATACTAATAACTGCTAAAGGCATCTTAAACTTGTGCAGTCCTGCAGTGCACAATCCATGGCAATGTCACAGGAAATAAAACGGAGATTTGAAAATCTTGGCATTGACTTAAGAAATGAAGCCTTTATGGACATTTCACAAGAAAGTTAACATTTAGCAGGGAGTTGCAAGGTAGACTCTTGAGTGCACAGCAGGGACCTGAGAAGAAAAAGGGCTGGACGATGTCACTTTTTCATAAAACATGACCATGTCTGCTGATGTTCAGTAACTCTGTCAGACACCTTGCACTTTGAATGTTGGGATGTTACATTTTAGTCTTTAATAAGAATTTGATAGCTATGGTGAACAAGAAATGGCTTTCAAAAATTTATAATGGACTTTTAATAGCGATCATCACTTGAGGAAAATTGAAGAGATCTCTCTGTATCTGTAAATTACCCTAAATGAGGAGCAGGAAAAAGCAGAAACCTTTTTCAAATAATTAAACTTGATGTTATTTAGTACTGTGTGGTTTTTCATTAAGTACAGTAATATAGCCCAGGCTTTCAGGAGTTGTACAACTCAGTGACTGTGCTGCTGTACCAATGCTTTCAACCATGCATGTCTGAGTCATGACAAACTGATCTGCTCATAACTGTTAGTATTCACAACAACACTGTTTAGGGAATAATAAGGTTTAGATTGTTCACCTTTCAGTGTTGTATACTGGTGATGTCAGCGAATAGCGAATGCCACATCTTGGAAAACGGAGTCTGCCACACATCCAACAGTGTGAGCCATCGCGCGCGCGCGGGCACACACACACACACACACACACACACACACACACACACACACACACACACACACGCACGCGCACACACAATCGAGTGCAACATTCTTACCATCTCCATCTTCAATTTCTTGATCTTTTCATCCAAACTCTTCTTCCCCGTATCCTTACTGGTATCGTGCGCGGTGGCCAGCTTGGCATCTCCCCGGATAGAGGACGCCTCCTCCCGCATCCACCTGAGCAAACCCTCGGGGGTCTTCCGGCCGATTTTCACCTCTATGTCTTTCAGATCTGGGATGGTCTCGCTGGCAGCAATGCCTTCATCCATTGTCGTGGTCATGCGTAAAAAAAACGAAGAAATCCGCAGGACAAAGATTACGTCCTTTTCGTTTCTTGGAAATTGTTGCCTGTCAAGCTGCGAGAGTCACTTCCTATAGGATTGTATGGCATCATATGCGACTCCAGCTGAGTTGGACTGCGCCAGGAGAGAAAAACAATTTGACAGCATCAACACAGCAACGTGTGAATGATTATTCCAGCAGAGTAATGCAGAGAAAAATCCGTGTTTACTGATTTAGCTGTATTATCATCTCAATGAAGCTGCTATATCTCAATTAACTAATGATCATCAAGTTTAAGATGAAAAAAAAATCCTCTATTTTGCTGTTTATTTCCCGAGTCTTGTTGATTGGTTCCTCTCCAGCGGTAAATACAGTTCGCTCTCCAGAGTCCAGCGTCACAGAGTGTGATCGCTGGAGGCCGGTGAGGCTGATGTGTCTTGTTGGAGATCCCTACGCTGAGCTACATTGCGCAGATTCCACCTGCATGATGACAGCAAGCAGCAACCGCAGAGTGGGAACAGAGACTCCAGACTGTCAAGTCAGCCAGAGTTACATCAAGCAGCTTCCGGTAAAAGCTTCAAACAAAACATGCATAAAGGAACACGTTGGCTATCAGTATCAAAATCAAAATAATACTGGGGCTATCGTTCTTGTCAAAACAAAAACCTTCCTGATTGCAAAAGTATTTATTTCATTTTTTAAGAAATTCTGAATAAGCAACCAGAAAAATAAAGCATCTCACAATCATGATAACTTATTATCTAATGATTATGATTTTGTATGTCAAAATTACACTCAGTTTCAACTTTATTTATGTATAAAGCAAAAAAGATGGATAATGTGCACATCCAATCCTAGCTGGTTGGTACAGGGCCAAAAACAGCAACAAGGGGAAAGGAGAGGCTGTCCGCACACTGAAATTGGAAGTAGTTATTGCAACGTTTCCACCTGCAAGATCTACCTATAAGTAGGAGATCGCACCATGCAAATAACACCGCCATCAATTTGCCAGAGACAAAACATGCAATGTAGCCCACGAGAGACCTGTAATACACTTGAAAAAAAACAACATCATTATCATTAAACAAGAAAGAGAAAAGTGTGTAGCCCACATTGTGCACAATATGTATAAGAATATCTATATTAGTTCCAGGTCTTGGCTTTATTAGGTATACCTAGCTAAAGATGATGACTAATACAACATAACTACCGTAATAGAAGATATAATGGTCAGCTCCTGTTAAAATTGTTGTCTAAATATGTTAATTCAGTTTAACTGAGGTTGTAATTTGTAGTGCTATTGAATTATATTCCTTTATACTAACAGATGATTCTGATATTCTATCCTATTATTAGTGGGAAAACACCTCTCAGTATATAACCCGATGCAATTCAACAGCATCACAAACTACAGTCTCCAAAATAACCATTATATTGAATCAACACCTGTAAAACAGGTTTTACAAAACCTGAACATTATAACCTTGATGAAGGTAGGATTTACTGTTGGGCCATTGTATGCACACTGCATTAGCTGATGTACTATATCTCATAAGTATTACTTCATAAGTAAAAAAATATGACTTAGTATCTCTTAATTATGACCCACTAAGCCATGACAAGGCGACCATTTTATTAAATACAATCCCATAAATCAGACCTGAAAATAATCCTACCTATATGAGGTAGGGGTTCATTATCATGGTATACATCATTTTATATCATGATGTAGCATATTTTCAAGTCAAGTCCATTTTATTTATATAGCCCCATATCACAAATCATACATTTGCCTGAGGGGCTTTACAATCTGTATAGCAATACAACATCCTCTATCCTTTGACCCTCCATTTGGATGAAGAAAAACTACCCCCCAAAAAAGGAGGAGGGATCCCTCTTCCAGGACAGATGGATTTCAAGAAAATCAATTGGGAAATCTATTAAATACCTGACAAATCAAAGTATCTGTCTTAATTTTGAGCCATTTTTACAAAGCAACTATCTCAGCTAAAACGAAGGCTTCAAGACTTGTTAATCTTTTTCCAGATCGTTTCACTCATGAGCTATTTAGATGTGGCAAAACCCCTGTAGGATGGGCTGGATGAAGAGACTAATCAGTGTAATGAAGTACGACAGATGTCTGTGTTACTAAAGACTATCACTCTCAATACACTTCCATACACACATGCTCACACCCTGTGGCTCTATATGACAACTTTCTCCTACACAGGCAGATTTTTCATCAACAGGCCAAGACCTACAAGCACTGTGGCTGCCATAATACATGAAAGCTAATGGTTATAAGACTGGTGGGCTGATGTATTATATTGGCAATGTTTTGAGGCAATGGAAATTGAATACCGCTGTCAATGGAAATTGACATGGTTAGTTCGAAATTTCAATAAAGGTGGTGGTGAGCATAATTTTTCCCCTGACATTTTCCCCATGGCTTTGGAGGGAAAGCATTTTACAATTTGCCAAAAAAAACTATACCTGGACATCCTCCAGATGTACAGACACAGAGCTAACAAGGCTTTAAAACATCCATGCAATCATCAATATCACGAAAGAATACCGTTAGTCATCATTTTTGGAGAAAGTGCTCTGATATGATTTCCTGAAAATGTTGTATGTTTACTGTATGTGTCTATCACACACAGACAGACGGACCCTACAAAGAGACATTCAGTGGCGTGATCTGTAGTCATTGGAGGCCTCTGTAGAGCTGAAGAGATGCTTTTCACTGGGAACACTCACTCAGGGTGCCAGCGAGAAGCTGACTAAGAGCGGAAATACAGACGCAGTCCACAGTGATGAAGTGGCTTAGAAAGGCAGAGGGTTTTCAGATGCAAGCACTAATTGAATATAGAAGTCTGTCTCGGGGGAATGAGGGGGAGGGAGTAAAAGTAGAAAGAGGGCTGTCTGTATTAAAAACCAATAGCCTAAAAGCACGATTAAAGATATGAAATGAACTTTTCTTCATTTTGGGGTGGGTAACAATATATACTGAATCATCAGATCCATCCATTCTTAGCAATGGATCTGTTACACACAGATAGTGAGGGTGTAACAAAGGTATTAATGGCTGAGGGAGGCTCAGCTCAGAGGGAGGAGATGGGAAGGTATAAAGTCTGGATTAATGAGGCTTTCCTCTGATCCTATGATCCTTTGTATTCAGTGTCACATCTCATGAGGGGCCCCGAATTTCCCAGTCATGCTCCTGTCAGTGTAAATGTAATGTCTATGCAGAGATGGGATTTGAAATATTTTGATGCTTGATTGCTACGTGGTTTCTGTCATTGCTCTCTTTATTAATCCGCATCAAAATGACACAATACTGTTCACAGTTTAACATGAGACCTTTCCATTTTCCTCCCTGACTGTCTGTATGTTGTTCTTCATCAGTGATACATTGGCTATGCTTTGTGTCAGAAATTGAGACAGAAACCAAAACAATTAAGTAGGTTAACAGGGGGTTAGTTTGAAAAAGAACCTTATGAGTATGTGGGACATATATCCTAATCCCACTTTACAGGGGAGTACTACTGAGGCTACAAGGATTATTAAGAGTCAACATCTCCTCCATAATATATTTGTTTTGTTGTTTACCTGCTGGAATGTAAAATCTATCCTCTAAATTGGAGCATTTATGAGCAAAATGCTGTCGAATGTATGTCTTTGGTTTGGAGGGTGCATAGCCACACAAGCAAGCATCTGTAATCATTGTTACCATGCAATCAGCCTGGTATCCATGATGACCACCATGGCAACGGTTGTCGAGAGGAGAACATTTTCAGATTTCTGCACACCCACATTGGTACAAGTAGAAAGAGCTGCCCACAAAGAGGCAAAACTGCAGTACAAAAAAAATACACAAATTCTGCAACATACTGATTGCATCTGTATCAGGGGCAGCAGAGGTGGTTCTGCACTGTTCAACCTGACTGACTGAGGTATTTGTGTGTGGGTTGTTCTGCTCATATTTGTGTGGGTTTCTACAAGGTGATCCTGTTTCCTCCTACACCAAAAGTTATTAAAGTTTGGTTTGGGAATACACTTGTAATTGTCTTTGACCTGAGTGCCCTGTGGACTGCTTGTCCACTGCTGCTAGCTGTGTGTCCCTGCTGGTTTTTGCTCCTGCCTAACTACTGTTGTTTCAGATGCTGACACTCCCATCTGTCCTTCAGTAACCCCTGTAGAAGTACGCGCTATTCCCTGTCACCTGACTGTCCCCGCCCTCCTACACACCCCATTACCCCAGTAGTATCTATACCGGCCCATTTTCACCCTTGCCAGATCGTCTTTTGGGCTTCCTGCCACAGCTGTCCAGCCACTACTCTTGTCTGTTTTTCCTGCCTGATTTGACTCCTTGCTTGCCTTTTTGGACTTTGGCCCCTTGTTGCTCGCTCCCAGTCTGCCCAGTTTGCATTATCAGCTTTTTGCCTTCCCTTATTTTGACTTCTTGCCTGTTTTCTCTATCATAATTAAAACTCAACATTTTACCTTATCTGCTTTGCCTCTGAGTCATGCTCTTGGGTCCAAGTGTCTGTTTATTGAGCCTTGACAACACTATTTATTTATGGTATCCATTCTTTAAAAGTTGATAAGCTATTCAAGAAATAAACTTAACTGTTTTATACTAACAGGAAATTATGTAATACTTGTGCTGTTGCATGGCAATCGAACTATGACTTTAGAATAACATTGTCAATAACTGTAAATTAAATGAGCGAAAAGACAGAAAAATGTTTTTTTGTGTGTTATTTTTTGACGTGTTTAATTATTCTCCAGCTGTAAACCACTCCTCCATAGTCTCCATCAGACTTGGAACAATTTGAAAAACTTCCATTGACTTTTAAATTGACCTTCAGTTCCCTCAGGAGCTCATGTTTTTGAGCCTATTTTTATACTGGTCTTGTTATGTCTAAATTGTTCGTACTATAACCCAACTCTATTATTGTTACATCTTTCTGCAAATTTTTTGTAATTGCTTTACTCCCACATACAGCTACTATTACACCCCAGCTGTCAGAAGAGGGCTGATCTCTCTTTGAAACTGCTCTCCATAAATCCCTTAAGTGCTTGTTTTTGTGCAGTTTTTCCTTGTCTTCATAACTTGGTTGGGAAACACTTTTGACGTGGACCCATAAAGTCCAACGAGACACTGAATGTAATGTTGGACTAACCGCACTCAACACCCTCTTCCTTTTTGCTCTACTGTCGGTCCGGTTTATTATAATACAAGTTTACCCTCTGGTGGAAGAGTATGGGGCTTGTATGCAAAAGCATTAACAGAAGTGTGCTTATCATGTGTGCATCTGGTTTTCTAACAAAGTATTTTGACTTGCAGGATAACAAGGATTCACAGTCAATGTTTGCTTTTGTTCATCTATTTGCAGAGTATCTAAATATCTGCTCTAGGTGTTTACATGTTCTGTAAACAAACAGCTGCCTGTTTTTGTTTTAATAATGTATTCATTTTGTCTAAGTTATGTTGAGTTTCTGTAATACTGAAAAGTCATTTAATGTAGTTGCATGAAACGGAAAAAATATTTTTCGAAGCAACTGAGTTTCCTTCATATTTCCCAAGTCCCTCTGAGCCTGATGGTTCACATTCTTCTGTTGGCTACAGCTGACACAGCCTAATGCAAACAAAAACTCCAAAACAAAGGCTTCAAAACATTTTTTTTTTTTTCACAAAACTCAAGACATAAATGATATTATCCTGTCAGAAAGGACCTTAAAGAATGTAAGTTGCTACTTCTGTTTGAGAGCTAAATATGTAAAAAGAAGAGAGTAAAGCCAAGACAACTATGAAGTGTTGCACTCTCCTTTTTCAAAAAGGAGAATCAATGGAGATAATGACTAAGATTGCATGTATTTAAACACACTGTAAATGTTATGAATGAGACTAAAAAGGGTGCCCTCATACAAAAAGTGTGTTGGAATAACAGTTAAACCTTACATTGCATTTCACTCCCTAGTCACTCCCAAGCCTAACCTGTTCAACCTGTCTGCACCAGGATGACAAGACTGGGTGGCTGAATTATGTAGCAGTAGACTGAACTGTAGGCTGAGGAGGACAAGGTATTTTCTTGTGTAGGTTTTTCTGTCAAAACATGTAAAAGGAGTATTTTTTTAATTGTATTTCTTATAGTTTCTTGTCCTTTTTTGGATTACAAGGTGTGGAGGAGGAAGAGCAGGAGGCCATGGAAGCAGACAGCACAGAGGACATTGAGTCTCTCATGGAGGACATGGACTACATCCCCGGTCACTTTCACCTGGACCTCAACCTCAACTGTGATCCCGTCGGACCTGTAAAGCTCAGACACAGAGACACTTATCTTAAACAGGAGAGCCTACACAGTGAGCTAGAGGCCGAGGTTGGATATTTACAGTATGCTGTCCGCAATCTTCTGGGTCTGTTGGCTTTTCATCTCGATCAGCTGGACACAGCTGAGGAAATATTCAGGTGACTATACTTTGTTGTTTTTAAGGCAGAATATTCAGAATATTCACTTGGCAAGTCAGATCTCTAAGATCTAGTGGTGGAAGAAGTATTCATGAGTAAATTAAGTAAATGTACCAATTAATGTAAAAACTACTCATATAATACGTTATAGTTAAAGGTCCTGATTTTAAAATCCTTCTTAAATCAATGTACAGAATCAGCAAAATATGCTTTAAGTATCAAAAGTTAAAGTATTCATGCAGAAAAATGCGCCTGACTGATATATTGTTATGTAAGGCATTATTAGATTATTAACACAGATGCACAGTAGCAGCATTTTACTGTTCCAGCTGGTCAAGGTGGAGCTTGTTTAACAACTTTATGTTGTTAGTTTAAGTTGTATGGTTCCCAGCCTGGGGGTCAGCCTCCTCTAAAGGGTCACAAGATAAATTTGATGTGTGTATAAAAGAAGATGAAAACAGAATTTCTCTTTCCCTTTGCTTTTGTTGTGAAATCTTGGATAGTTGGATTTCCTCTGAAACTCCAACAGTTGATTACTCACCATGTGAGAAGTTTGGAGATGAAATGTCTCCTCAGTACAGCTGCTAACTAAACGTCTGAAACATGACAAGGTTACCCAACAAGACACTGCTTTTTTTGTAAGCAGTCACAATGCGTGATGCTTATCATATGTTTTTCTTATGCAAAATCTTCTGAAAACAGATGTCAGATAAAAGTAGAGGAGTACAAATAAATTCCATCTGAAATTAAGTGGAGTAGAAGTATAAAGTAGTATAAAATAGAAATTCAAGTCAAGTAAAGAGTAAAGAAATACACTCAAGTAATCTTCAAAAATATACTAAAGTACAGAGTAAATGTACACAGCTCAGATAATAGTTACAGGTAGAATTTTAACCATAATGTATATGTTTTTATACATCCTCTTTGCTGCTGTGACACTTCATGTTTTATCTTATTAACTCTTCCTGATATGAACTTTCCTGATTGCTGAGGTCAGTGGAAATACTGCACAAAGAAACCAGTCAACAAAAGTGTACAGCCATGCTAACAGCTTTGTGAGACTGTACTCTGGCACAGTGGTGCTTTGGGCTAAATGCTAACGTCAGCATGCAAACATGTGCTAATAATAAGCATTATACAAATACAAACTAGAGCTGAGTGTCTCACAGAGGCTGAAGTTTTACAAGTATTTAGTCATACACCAAATTATTGGATAGACAGCACAATATTAAATGTCAATCTCCAACATGATTCATCCTGAGGAGGACATGAATGTGTGTACCAAATTTCATGGCAATCCATCCAATAGTTGTAAGATATTTCATTAAAAGCCACCAGTTGTCAGTAGGCTTCATCCTCTGAGGACCAAGTCTTTACAAAAAATTTCATTTCTATGCAGTAATTGTTAAGAAATTTCAGTCTGGACCAGAGTGGTGAACAAACCAACTAACACACTGACATTGCCATTCATAGAGCTACGCCACTAGCATAGCTAAAAATGTTGTATGTATTTTAATATATTTTTGACAAGATGAGAATGACATACATCATGGAATATTTTTGAATTACTTCCAACATTCAAGCCCTTGATAGGGGGATCTTTTTCTAACCCCCCTCTCTTTTTATGTATCTTGGCCTTTTAGAAGCATTTGTAAAGAAGACCCTGGGAACCTCAATGCCTGGGCCAACCTCGGCTACGTGTATGACAAGCTGGGGAGAGAGCTGGATGCAGGGGAGTGTGTGGAGAAAGTGTCCCACCTCATGGGCTTAGATGCTGGAGAGGCCTCGCAGGAAGAAACCAGGCTGCTGGCAGCCCGCTGCTTGGCTGAGCAGGCCTACGTTTACCCCTATGATGTGGAGCTGGAAAGTGAGGACGACTTGAGAGAGAGACTGACAGCAGCACTAACATTGTACAACAAAGCCCTGGACTACGGTGGTCAACTGGTGAGATGGCAACATGTACAAAACACTCAGAATAAAGTTGTAAATGTCTGTTCAATTGCTAAAAAGTAGAGTGTTATTAGGAGCATTGAAACAATCCATCCAATTATGGATAATGAGGCCACCACTCTATGATGCATAACTTTCCAGCATTTCTTCAGTTTGGTATTTCAATCATGCAGAACAAATCTTTGAATTCATTGCAGCTCTATGACTCATTTTATCTGCAAAGTTATAAGGGAGTTAGAGGGTGTGGCTACAATTAGAAGATTTATAAATATTAAAATGAACGTAACGTTCCCTCAAAATCTAGTTGAGCCCATTTCATTTTCATGGCCCAGAACTATAAATTTGACTCAGGGCCTTAAACCTATTATTCTTTATTCTAGATAAGCATTGCAACAGTGCTGCTGGGCAAGATCCTAAAAACATAGATATGTATTTCTGCACAATAAATATAATTTTACTCCTAATAACCTAAGACATAATGTTGTTTTTCAGATACCAAAAGAGGAAAAAAGGAGCTGGTACTTTAAAATGGCAATCATTTATATAAGGTAAATAACTAGCATCAAACATTTTTGACAAATCATTCCTGCGTTGTTTCTTGTTTGCCAAGTCACTCTCTTCTTGCAGACTGGATGACATAGTTAAGACCAAAGAGGACTCTGAATACTCCAGACTCTCTCACTACAATAAGGGGCTGAGGCTTCTCAGAGAAACACTTGAATCTGAGAAAACACAGCACAAAGGTAAACACAGTATATTTTTTATATGAATACACCTGCTCAGCTGTGTATTTGGAGGCATTACGTGTAAAATACTTGCATTCAAAATCGTACTTAAGTAAAGTTACAGAAGTGTTATCATAAAAATGTATGAAATGTGAAAGTGCTCATGCAGAATGGCTGCTGTCCGAATGTTTATTACTATTCAAGTATTAACATGTAAGCAGAATTTATATTAACATTTCAGCCAGTTGAGGTGGAGCTAATTTTTACTACTTTATATGCTGTTGGGTAGTTTGATCTATGCATTACTTATAAGCACATCACATGTTTTGTATGTATAATCTGAATCGGCAAAGTAACTATTAAATATAGATGTCAGATAAGTGTAGTGGTGTATAAACATAAAGTTGCATAACAGGGAAATATTCAAGTAAAGAACAAGTACCCAAAAAACCACCACCACTGGATTTAGGTTCTGAAATCTACTGAAATGGACCAAGAGGCCTTAATTAATTAGACTACTGTTGGGAACAATTTGAATGAAGATGTCATTATATAATTTTCCATGAAGAAGGAGACAACAATAGTTGCTTTAAAAATTCTGACTCTGATCTCTATTCTTAGCTCTCGCCTGGTGTTATGTTGGTATCATGTTGGAGAGGAAGGACGAGTTCACCACTGTACCCATGTCTATACATGACTGTGGCTACTCCGCCTCTGAACCTCTATCCTGCTATGGAACTGTAAGTTAACCCCCACATTTACATCTCTCACCGAATGTCAGGCAAGCTATGAGAAAAATTAGTCTGGACTTTTTTACATAGACGATTTGCAGTAGAAGCAGCAGCAGCCCTATTGCATTGAAACATGATTTTCTACAATAGCTTCCACTTTATATGCATCACCATAACATAGTGTTATACAATGTCTGTGTCCTCAGGCCATAAAATTGGCCAGTGATGATGCATTCATCCTGAACCTTCTGGCCAGGATGTTCTTTCTACTGGGCAAATATGAGATGGCTACGGGGATCTGCAACATGGCTCTCAATGTGCTGCCAGACCCGGAGCTCAACTGGAAGGCCTACTGCACCCGCGCCAAGGTACTGCAGCCAGAGTACATCACATCAGTGCCAGAACCAAGCTAATAAACCTCAGTCAATTACCATGTGAAGTCTGTTTAATGCTATTAGTACTTACATTAATTTAAATTGGCTGAAATATGCACATAATTAACACATTCTGGCCTTTAGATCTAATCTAATTTGCACTAGTGTGAACTGTAAATGGTTATATTTGTGTGCAATATGTATCTTTAAATGGTAATAATGAAATTTAATACTGCAAACAGCTGAATAATAATATGCATACAGTTGATGAAATAAGATAATAAAATAAGGTCAGTAAAATAGTGTTTCTTTTAGATCAATATGATACTGTACGCCAGGGACCTGGAGAAGGCAAAACATGGTGATGGTGGAATCCCAGACCGGCAGAAGCTTACTGAGGCCAGAAAAGACCTGGACAAGGTCCTGACTGTACGTCCATGTCTGAGGACTCACCTGGAGATGGCACAGGTAAAGGCACAAACTGCAATAAATGAGAAAAATGATGGGTTTCCACAGCAGCAATGTTTTCAGATGTGTTCTCATTTAGGTGTACTACTACATGGGTGTGGATGCACTCCAGGAGAGCCTTCTGGTGGATGAGGGAGCAGTAAACAGCGCCTTGGTGAGTCTGTCCCAGGCCATACAGTTTGAGCTCGGTGACACTTTGCCAGACCTCCATGTGCTCAAAGGACGCTGCCTCCTGCTGAAGGGTGAGGAGCAAAATGCCGCAGATTGCTTCAAATGTGCCGTGGAGTTAGAGAGACCAGGGAGTACAGACACTACAGCCCTGCGCTGCCTCCTACAGGCCCTGCTGGCTCTGTTTGTGCAGGGAGGCCCTGACCCCAACCCTGCCATCACCCAGCTAGAGCTGTGGGTGAAAAAGGCAGAGGAGAGGTATCCTGAGGACATAGTGAAGGCTGAGCTTAGGTGCCTTTACAGGACACACACAGCAGAGGTCACAGAGTTATCTAGGGCTCTGATCAGGACCGGACGACTGGATCTAGTGAAGAGGCTACTGCAAACTGTGGCACCTAAACAAACGGCTAAGAAGAGAACAAGGGTTATGTCTATACCCTTTACATGATGCAAAAATGTGACTTTTATAGACATACAGTCACATCACCAGATATGCAGTGGTTAATAAACTTCTTGACAGCATTTCACAAATTGAAATGAGTAGCAGAAGTGCACTGTAATCAAGCTGTTTTTACTGTAACGCAGTATGATTTTTTGAACTGTGACTCTTCTATTATTTATTTTTTTTCTTGATGAACAGTTCTTGGAAAGGTAGGAACTACAGAATAGCCTACAGTTACAATGTTACAGCACAATCAGGGGTATGCTGCTTTTTAGTTTACCCAAATATGTTCATAGCTGTTCAAATCTGGGAGTTCACCTAATCACTGAACTGAGAAGAGAATGGTTGGTAGGGTGTATTCATTGAAACAGTTGTGGTCAGGACAAATAACTGCCACAGTAGGAGGAAGCTGTCAAAGGAGTAGTTTCCTGCAAAGGTAGTCTTATTTATGCTTTTATTTAAATCAAGTCACAATACCTCTGCTTGAGTGGATATTTATTTATTATACTCTACCACTGATGACCAGCAGATGGGGGTATACACTGTTAAGATGTTGTTCTTTAATATACACCATTAAGATGCAAGTTTTGTTCTGTTTCATTTTTTTTTTGTCTTGTTTTGGGGTTTTTTTGTGCAAAAATGATTCAATCACAAGCCTTTAGGAGCTTCAGTGTAACTTTGAGAGAAACATATTTAAAGTGATTGTGAATAAAATACATATGTGTTTGAATAATGTATTATTATCTGTGCTGTTGATCTGCAGATGTGTGACAAATCTATGAAAAAGGGGGGTCACAGAATGGTTTGATGAGTATGAAAATAATGTGAATCGTACGCCATCGGCTTCACAGCCACAAGATATGATTTAGTCAAATAAAGAGGGTATCTTCCACAGTTACAGTCTTTTTAGTAAAACATTCAAATAAACTTTTAAATACATTTTTGCATGGATGGAGGACTGTGGATTTTGTCTCCATCACTTACATTGAAAGAGTGTTATGAAGAGATGTCTTAAAGGATTAAATTTCATCATATCGCTAGCCGCAAACAACATCCTCTGCAAATATGCCTAAAAACATCCTTTAATTGTTTCACCATTTGTATAACATTTCTATAATATGCTTACAAGAACTTATTAAAACTTTATTTAATGAGGTAATCCTGTTGAGATTGAGATCTCTTGGTCAAGAGAGACCTGAAAACAAGAAACAACCTCAATCTAAAAAAAATGAATAAAAACAACCAACAACCTTTTGTATAAAAACCTTAAAATATATTAAAATATATTGTATACATTTTTAACAATATTAAAATTTCTAAAATATTACTTAAGTAGCCCGACTAACTCACATTACAGATGGCCATGGGCAACTCTAACATAGATAACAAGAGATTCTCTCACATCCTGAGTAAGAAGATAGTGAGGGGGCATTATCCTGGGACATTATTGCACCAGTTTATCACGATAGATTTGGAAGACAATGAGGTACCCTCATGCCCTGATGAAATCACTCTGCATTTTATATGTTAAAAGAAATAGAACCAATTCATTATAAAAAAAAACACTTGTATTTCAAACTATTTGTTCTCACACTGTGCATACTTTCAAGGATTTTCTCATTAACATGCAAATTACTGTTCCAAAATCTAATTGGATCATCGTCTGCAGCCAATGGTGTTACAGCCTTCAACAGAGTGGTGCTCTGGCTGCTTTGACTGTATGGAGGACAAACTTTCTTGTAAGAATCACCATCATCATCTTAAGTAAAATGTATTCAGTATTTTTGGATAGCCTGTAAAAAAGACCACATTTTTCATACTTATATGTGTTTCTTTAGCTATCACGTCACTTAGAGAATGAACTCTTTATGTGTGTCTATTAATACTTATAACTGCATGTTTTTCAGGTTGTCACAGTTCCTGCCTCAGTCCTGTGTCTCCCTACAGGTTGCCACTTTCTCTCTCCCTCTCTCTTCTTGTGTGTGTGATTGCGTGAGTGGAGACAGGTGTGCTGGAGTCAGAGCAGAGCACCGCCAGCTGCAACTAGTTCAATAATCAAGACCTCTACACAGCCCTGCCAGATTGTAGTCTTTGCTCAATTAGTCTACACTTCACGCCATTTCTTCTGCATTCATCTGGTTTCTTACTGTTGTTACTGTTTTTCTCTCTTGTAGTAAACAATTTAAAAACAAAACTAGCTAGTGTTGTGTTAAATTAAGTAAGAAAATGCCATAAAATTGAAAAAGGGGTTGTAGATCTTAGAAGGGAGGTAGGACTGGACGCGAAATTGGATCTAATTCTTGAAATGACAAATCTATAACCAAAGTGTAGGGTATGCACCTGTTTCAATCAATTATTTTGTGTCTATCACATATTTTATCGTTTAATCATGACTCGTAAATGCGTGAGCTTGTCAGATGTAGAGGATGAAATTGATCAATTGGCTGATGATACAGATTCAGGCTTGAACATGAAATATCATCTCCACTCAAAAGCTTATCTGATGTTGAAAATGAAACTGACATAATAAAGGAGAATGTAGAATCAGAGTTTCTGACCCCTGCTCAGTCTTGATCTTTTGCAAAAAATGGGTATGCTGAAAAGAAATGTCACAGAATTTGTAGTGCCAGATCCTGGTTCCCAAACACCTAAAATGGGGGGTAATCCCATACCATAAAGATAATACAAACAGTACAGTACTGAATTGTCTGAATGAATAAGACGGGCGGGAGGAATGCGCAATTTTGACGTCAGAGAGAAAATTTAACAGAGTTGAAATTAGATAGCATCTAGACTTGCATCGTATCAGGATGGATGATTTGAGAACAGTGTCTACACTAAGACATAAATTAACAGACGTTAATTTTTCAACAAACCTGGCTGCACCAAACGGTGTTTTGAATATAATGTTGAGAGGTCCATCAGTCCAGCAACGTGTACAATATTAAAAACCTAATGACCACAATGCTGCAACAATTCTGAATGAATTGAACAAGTAATGCAAAGCAATGACTGAATGCTTTCAGATCGGCTTGAATTTGTTGTCACAGCAGCTTTAAACAAACGAGGTGACGTGAGGCACAAATTAGAAAACATTCTGAATTTTTCATTAAACACAATAACTTTGTGTTTAATCTGCCATGTATACCCACATGTCTAAGAATGAAATCCAAGAACAGGCGCGACAAATCCATGTGAGTGTAAGATTTAACTTGAACCGCAAAGTCTCACTAGCAGATGTGTCGAAATTTGAGCAACATTTGGATGTATGTCTCTATCTGTATGAGGAAGTGTGAATACTGTTGTAAGGGTTACACAAGCCAGGCATACCACAAATGTAAATATTTTTGCAACATCTGCCTTGACAACTGTCACAAACAAGATTTGACAACCATATGTTGCCCGGACTGTTTGCACATTTGCAGATCTGTGTTTTGTTTTAAGAAACACAAAAAAGTGACTGAATACAATTAGCACTGCAAAAAATTTAGACCTTGTGATCGGACAAAAATATTGTGATAACTGTGGTCGTCTGCATACAATAAGTTACAAACCAAATGCTGTAGGTTATAACTGTCAGAAAGGTACATGCGGACATTTTGTGATCTGGTAAAATCAGACATTGAACATAATTGCTACATTCATTTGACAGAACCGTCTAACCCCCAGACCAAATATCTGTATTTCGACTTTGAAATGAAAGCAGAAAACAATAAACATGAGACCAATTTTGTGTGTGATTGACTTTGAAAAAGAAAGTGGTGGGATTCTGGTACATCTTGTGTCAACCTCTTTGTACCCTCATAACACACAATGCGTCAGGATTTGACAATTACATTATGTTGGATTATTTCACCAAACAGGGCATTGCATCAAGATTAACCATGCGCAGAAGTAAAGTCTTGTTAATGTACAATGACACTAAGGTGGCTCGATTCTTTCAACTTTCTCCCAATGTGCCTGTCAGACTACAAAACACTTCCCACACCTATTCAACACAGCCACGAAAGCTAACTATGTAGGTCTGTACCCTGAGCCACTTCTATGGGTATGATGACATGTCAGATAAACAAAAGGTCTGATTTCATGCAGTGGTACAATACAGTGTGTAATGTGGTGTTTGATTTCCAGTTTGAGGTTTGTACTTATGGAATCAACAGTGTTGTTGTCTTACATAAAGCATGCATTGTCTATTGTGATGCTGTTTGTTCATGTTGCATAGCTGTGTTAAAAACACAATTCCTGCCCTAAGACACACTGGCATTGACACATGATGGTGCATACACCAGCCAGCACAAAACCCTCTCTTATGTGTCTATGAAGTGGCTAGAATTTGAGGCATTCAAAAACAAAATAGAAATTTAGTATGCCCTGAATCATGGAGAAGAACAAATCAGACTGTATCATGCTGATGGTTATTGTGAATGTGACAATGTACGCACAGCATTTGGTGTTCTTCAGACAGTTTAAAGGAAAAACTGCAAGGTATAGACTGACACACAAACTCCATGTACAGGTAATGTGAGGACAAGCCAAAAAGAGCTCAGAGACTGTAAAGATATACAATGCACCTGAAAGACTTGTCCTGTTTGGGGGTCACACAAACGCATACAGACTACACTATAAAGTTGCTGAAGGTGAGACAGTAGCCAACTTAGATAAAAGATAAATGTAAGGTAATAAAAGAATGAAAATGGTGAGCTGTCATTGTATTTGATAGGAAGTTGGTGTTTTAGAGGGTGTGTATCTCTTTGTGCATGAATATGTTTCATGCATGAAATGCTATGACTATTTGACTATATCAACAGATACACCTATTTTCTGTGTAATACTAGTTTACCACACCTGTGCTCATAGAAAAACAATGAATACACTATTTCTTAATGTCTCACTCTTTTCACCTCTCTTAGCATATACGTTCAGGTTCTGCAGCATTGTTGGTGCTGAGCTGCCCAACATACATAAGAAGCCACTCCTCATGCAAGGCATATTCTTTCACAGCTGTCAGAGGGGCGACAATAACGCTTTAAGCTCAATCAGGTAAGATTTTTTAATTTTGCTAATAATGAAATGGGATAGTTATAACACTTAATCTGACTGCAGTAAATATTAACTCATATGATCCAGCAACAAGGGGTTTATGAGGGGGAACTGATTGTAGGTTACAAAGAAAGTGACAATCAGACTAACCTCGCACAAAAACAGAGGCATCTTAGTTATTTCTGACGACTAACAGTTAAATGGATGGGGGTGTATAATGTATGACTTTACAGCTAGGCTACTCAGTGGTTACAAAGGGGTTCTTGGTGTCAACATTGAAAGATGGAAAAACACCATAAATTAGTTGTATCACACTAGAATCTTACAAAGAAATTGGTGCTTTCACTGTGGTGCCTCCTTGGGTTCGTGGCTGTAAAATGGCAAAATGGGGTCACTCACTCACTCACACTCGCTAAAATATCGCACAGGCGTTTGCAGATGGCTTACAAGCTAGAGTTCACACACCCTTCAGAGTGCAGCAGCTGAGCTGAAGCAACTGCAGGAAGTGAAGAGAGATTTCTCTCCTTTTTCATCTGTGGCCAGTGTTTATATTTTTGATTGGATAGACAATTTTTGGAAAAAAAAAAAAAAAGAAAAATGAAGAAGTCAAGTTCTTACTTAGTTTCACATGCACTAAGTTGAAGAAGCCTTAAGATGCTCTTGAAGATGAAAAAGAGAAAAGAAAACATTCTTCAGGCACTCTTAGGCAGAGCATGAAGACAGGTTATATTAGAAGCCTTCATCAAAAACACTTTGAGGTCAAAACTGGTCAGTGTTTTAACCAAAAGGCGTATGCCTAACAATAAAGGCTTTTAATATATCTTACTTACTGTATATCTGCCTAAATGTGCCGGAAGATTTGATGAATGATTGTTTTTACCACACACACCTGTTAGATGTCACATACCGCAATGTGATGTCATACACCAGAGCAAAAGCTTACAGTTAATGTTTACCATGTGTAATAGTTGTGATAATTATCATATTGGAATAATTTATTTCTAACATAAAAATAATATTGGCTGGACGGCATTATTGCCAGTATTGTTGTGATGAAAGAAATCTGATTCAACTAGACATTTGCGAAACCTGAAAAGTCCTGCTGGTCTAACTCGTTATTCTTGCTACACAACCAACAGGCTACTAAGGGGCTCAGGTGGTTTATCAGTGCAGTGGAAACACAGGCTTGTATGTCTTGTTTATTTCTTGTAATTCATTTAAAAATAAAATTGATTTATAACACTGCTTAGGATTGAATCTGAAGGCAGAAGTGAGGCCTTACAGATTTACAGCTTATTTTCATACTCATTTGGCTAAAAGTGATTAATATGTCCATATACAGTATGTTTTGTGTTGCACTTTGAGACTAGAGATGTAGTTTATTGGTTATCCGCACACAATAAAGAGTGGACTGCTTCATTTATGGTTAATTGAAAGTATTTGCTTTGTTGCTGCCTCAGAAATTCTGTTAGGCTGCCACCTATCTGTATTTGTGAAGAACAAATCTGTCATGATCTATAGGCTAAAGATGTGGAGTTAAAACAGTGGTAGAATTCACATATTAAAACTTAATTTCTGGTCGGTTTATTTGACTTAATTTCAGCACCGTGCACTGTTCAAATAGCATGACACAACAATGTTTTAAATGCCTCTTCTTGTGGGGGGGTCAGTATTAAATGTACCAAGGTTATATTCACTGGGATTTACAGGAGCCTGGTTTTTGAATTGTGTAAATCATTTTTTATTATGTTATGTTATCATGTTGTACTATGTTAATGTTTTATGTATAATAGTAGTAGTAGTGTAGTAAAAGTCTTTACACAGTACATGACTGGTTCTAATGTTCTATGAAATTAAGGTGTGAATTGAATTAAAAGATTTTACCGTGCAAATGAATACAAGGTGCTCTAAAATCTAATTACATCATCTATTCTTGAGGATGCATATGTATTGTAAAAAATAATTGGTTTACTCATTTATTCACAGAATGATGCACGACACAGTTTTACTTGGATTTTATTGCTGGACACTGAGTACTGTGTGTTTGCAGGTTAATTGTTCTCTTTCTGTGACTTAAGTTCAACAGCCAATGGCAACTCAGCCCTTGACCAACTGGAGCACTGGTCTCTTTGACTGTTGTGATGACACACGTTCTTGTAAGAATTCAACACCACAACTTTTATACACTTATTCAAAATAATTTCATATTTTTTCTCATTTGTTTCTCTTTCTTCAAGCCACTTAAGATTATAGCCCCACTACATTACAACTTTATTACAACTTAAATCATGTTTTTCAGGTTGCTATGGTTTCTGGTGCTGCCCGTGCCTTGCCTGCACAGTTGCAGGAAACTATGGAGAGAGCCGTTGTCTTCCATTGTGTGACATGTGCAGCCCCGCCATAACAGCAGGCTGTGGGATACCTCTGTGTGCACCTCCCGTAGCCTTGGCTCTAAGAGTTGGCATTCGAAGCAGATACGGTATCAAGGTATGACACATGTAAAGTTTGAATGACAGCTTCATCCATATCTATAAAACTGAATTTACAATTTTACATATTTAAATGTTCTTTGAAGACAAACAGAGGAATAAAGTTATCAAAAACAACTTTTACATGCTTGTCATTTTCATCTTAGACATATTGAATCTTTCTACTTATTACTAAAAGTAATTGGATTTACTGATTGATGCAACACTTGTTATATAATAAGAGAGGAATGTACTCAAAAGAGCAGTAACGAGTTCTCTGGTTCTTCACAGAGTTCTATCTGTAAGGATATTGCATCTTCCTGCTTCTGCATGTGGTGCTCCTGGTGTCAGATGCATCGTGAATTAAAATATCGCAAGAAAAACACCACTGTCGTTGTCAACATGCAGCCCGCTCCAGTGAAGACGGCTTCCGGAAACCCAGAATAACCTGGAAATAAGGCGTTGTAACAGCTTCATACCGAGCTTTCTGACCTCTCATTGATTTGTTCCTTCAATCTACCTTTGAATCAGTTCTCTGTAACGGTCCTTCTCTATATAGATGATTATTATTTGGGTGTGGTGCTTAGAGTCTTTGTCTTGGCCTTTATTTTAAAGGAGCTGACAAGTTTGCTGTTGTTTGTTTTGTGACACTGAGGACAGAATTGGAGCATGTATTTATCAGTGAGTGATTCATTTTTCCTCATTGAATGTCTGTTCCATCATGAAAATGATTTGCTAAGAAGTTGGTAATTCTGATCAGTTTTACAGAGGGACTGACTAAATCTGCAATGTTGGCCAGTAGAAACCAGGTGACACCAGACAAACCAGTCCTGGAGCAAACCTACTGTTCAAAGAAAAGAACACAAGGTCACAAGACATGTCTTTGAGTATATGCAATGGCTTTCTGAAGGATTTTAAAACCTCTGTGTGGATTCTTGTTTAAAATGATCATTTTTGATCACATTTAATGCATTTTGATTTTGTCCAATTAAATTATTTGGAAAATTACATTCAATGTATGGAATTATTATTATTGGTTATGTGACTTTCAAATTATTCTGATGGGAAACATTTTTGTTTGTAGAAAACTTAGAGAATCCCAGTGAAAATTGTTGCACACAATGACTTAATGCTTTGTAACGTCACTTTTTTGTTGCTTTTGTGCTTTGTGTAAGTTATCTGTATGTGTGAAATCCCAACTAAATAAAAACAATTAACAAGATAATTAAAATAAAAATATTGTATTTTCATTCTTAGTTAAGAGTCTCTACCTTTCTAACTGATATTGCATTTTTTTGTCACTTAAGTAAAACTTTTCCTCCGTTGCGTCTCAGCTCAGTTCCATGTAAACAGAGTTTCACAATGTGTGAAATGAAACGGAGTGTCTCAATACTCTTTCTACCTCTAATGACCAGCAGATGGCGATATAGGTCCTTCACATGTTGCCTGGTTTCTCAAAAGTTCTGCTTTCAATCCAAAAAAACAAAGAACTCACATACATTTGACAATAAGCTAAACAATAATAAGGCAGTCCTGATCACAACGGGTTTAATGTGGCGATGATTAAAAGTCTTCGATATTTGTTGGCGGTAGTGTTACTGTGTTTGCTGCTCTTTAAGTCAAGCTCAAAGAGGTACACGCTGTCCTCAGGACCTGTTCTAACCACAAACACACTTTTTGGTGCCATAACTGACCAAAAATGTCCTCAGTGTAATGGGGCCTTGACTTGTTTCCAGTAATCACCTACACCATCACAAGCAGCATCTGGTACTCCATGACGTCCTTTAAGTCTGCGGCCTTCCTGTTAACAACAGCTCTCAGAGGAGTTGATGCTCTTTCAGGGAGGACATGAGTCTCCTGTGTCTCAGAATCAGTTTGATTTGCGTCAAGACATCTGCACTCAGTCCAATATGATGTTCATCTAAGCCAGCTGAGTGTGTACCTTTTGGTGAATCTTTGCAAGACTGAGTATCTACACTCAAATGATTTAGATTTGTTTCAAAATATGAATTCAACTTAACAGTAGACTGCATGAACGGCCTTTTATACATTTACAGCTCCACTGGTGTGATGTTTACAGTGGACTACAAACGGTTTTAAGAAACCTAGATTGGTGAGGCCAAGTTGCTGCTGTTAGGTGTGTCAGAAGAACAGTTTTATGTTTTTAAGGCTGTCACTGTCATCACAAGTGTGACACTATATCCTGTTGACTCTCTTGGTTGAGTTCTTGTCATCAGGTCGATGATCCTCGGAAACACCGACCATCTCTGACCTGCTATTTCATGAGAGGATTCTCTTAGTGGAGTTTGAGTTTTCTTCCATAATCTACAGTGATCATGAGTATTATTGCTAATCCAGTAATCCAAACGCTAATCCAAATAAAATAATTAAATTAGATTAAATAAATATGTAACCACAACAATTCAAACAAATGTGCAGAAGAAAATAAACTCAAGAAATGAACACAAAAGAAAACATCTAAACACAATATGATGAGACAGAGAGGTTAACAATTTCATTGTATTCTTAACATGAACTTTCAATTTCATTTCTCTCTGCACTTAGATTCAAGTTTGGCAGGTTTTTGTTTAGTTGTCCCACATGCGAAATATGCCGTTCCTAATCCAAGGCATCCTTTCATTCATCCCTTGCTCTAGAGGTGTAAAGACGTGTCCAGCTCACTCAGGTAAGATCTTTAAGTTTTCCAATAAGAAATGTGTCTTTAGCCTAAAAATAAAATTCAACATTAATCTAACATGCTGTAAATTCAGAACAAGGGGGTTTATGGAGACAATTTATAATTTTTTTTCACTTTGACATCCAAAGAACTGGTTGATTGTTGAGAATATACAATATACAATATACAATTCACTGTAAATCCCAGTGAATTGTATAGAATACTTATATGGAAAGATTATTGGCATCCACATTGATATATGAAAACACAATGAAAGGTATCAAATTGTATAAAAAAGGTTTTAGAAGGAGATCTCAGTGACTTTAATTGTTCTATGGAGACTTTTATTCTTTAAAGAACTTCTTTCAAACTGCAATGACAATGAACACCATCTGCAAATATAGATCACAACATTATTTTAGCTTGTCATTTTCAGAATATCTCTGTAATATGATCCCAACTCTTAGTTTTAGTTAAATAATCTAGGGCTTCACATATTTCAAATGTCATTATAATTTAAAAAAAAAACAAACAAACATAGCAACTCATGTTATTTTTCCATCACTTTGTATTGTTTTTGAAGACCTGCTCCAATTTTATCTCATTTTATCTCTTTTATCTCATGAACTTTCCCACAGGCTATTGTAGTGACATATTTAATGTTGCAGCTCTACTCAACAGTTAGTTGTTGTGTTTTTCTCACATGGTTTAGGACTGTTTTAGTTGAATTGTTTAAATTTTGCTAATGCAGTCTATGCATCCTATTCAGAGGTTTTCCAGTTGGCTGTAATAGAAGGTGATTTATTATTCAAAGCAGAACATCATATATTAAATCCCCAAGTGAAACACAGTGCTGGGTGTTATTGCTGCTGCCACAACTGGAGGCCATTGGATTGATCTGGATTCCTGATTAAAAAAAAACAAAACAAAACATATAAACAGAAATTTTTTTATTTAGAAAAAATATTTGTATTTGCATAAAAGTAGCTGCCACTGGTTCAAATGTTCAGAGAAATAAAGATGGTATGAATTCCAATCAGCTTCTCATTATCTCATGAACAAGTTGAGCAACAAGTTGCGCCAAATCTAATCAGATTACCTAGAAGATGAGTATGTGGGGCAAGAATGTAATTGTCTGACACCAGTTATTGTTCTTAGATGGTTTTGTCTTTTTTTCCCAGAATGCTTTTGCTATGCATTGATTTCTGTGTGATAAAAGGTTACTTGTTCAGTTTCTACAGCTTGACAGCCAAATGGCAGAACAGCCCTTGACAGATTGGGAAAGTGGCCTCTTTGACTGCTTTGAAGAAGTCAGCACATGTAAGAGTTGATACCACAACTTTGACTCATATTCATTCAAAAATAATAATAAAAGGATAAAAGTCCTTATTTTTTTCTGGTTTGTAAATCAATCTTCAGTGTAACAAAGTCACTTGTTGAGTTTGTAAAACTGTTGATTTATCTGCATGTTTTTCAGGTTGCTATGGTTTCTGGTGCTGCCCTTGCCTTGCCTGCACGGTATCAAATAGATTCGGAGAAAACAATTGTCTCCCATTATGTGACATCCTCAGCCCTTCCATCTGTGCAGCCTTTGGGATACCTCTATTTGTGCCTCCCGCTGCCGTGTCTTTGAGGGCAGCCGTACGAAACAAATATGGAATCAAGGTATGATGCATGTTGAGCTGATGTATACACTGCTTTCATATAACATGTTGAATAAAAGCGAAGCAATGTTATTTGAAAATATATTTGAATTTACAACTTTTACACATTTGTACTTCGGTTCGCCACAGGGTTCTATCTGTAAGGACATCGCAGCTTCCTGTTTCTGCGTGTGGTGCTCCTGGTGTCAGATGCACCGTGAGTTAAAACATCGTAAAAAAGTCCCCGCGATCATCAATATACAGACCCCAACTGTTGTCCAGATGCAGCCTCCAATGATGATGGTTCCTGGGAACATAACCACCACTGGTGTTGTGACCCAATCAAATGTCGTCATGGCTTCATACTAAAGTTTGTGGCTTCTGATTGGTTTTATCCATCTATCTTGGTATGGAACTTTGATTTAGCTCTTTCTGTTGTTTGGGGTAATGAAGATCAAATCCATGTATGTTTGTATCAGTGAATTGAATTGGCATCAGAATTAACTGCATGATTTCTTAGTTTCTTGACACTACTTTAATGATAATCATAATAATTATGGTCTAATGAACTGAATGATTTCACCCTTTTTTTTTTACCTCTATTAAGACAAAGAACACAAAATATGCTGTCAATTAAATCTTAGACAAAAACAATTAATATTCAAGAATAATGTGATCAGAATCAATACTTTCATGATTATATTAAGTGCATATACATTGCAGGAAAGTATGATGACGTTGAGTGAAACTTCTTTTTGTGTCAACAGAAGCAACAGGTTTTTCTTGGCATGGATGTGATATGATCAAATTACGATGACAACACAGATGTTGACACTAATTAACTAAAGTGAATTCATACCTTACTTCATAATCCATTACACCGTGCCAACATACCAGAAAAGTACACTCACCAAGCTAGAAAAGCTGGTTACTTGACCCAGTCAAATGCGATTAACCACTTATCTCGGTGTTGATCTTTAAAATTAATTTTCATACTTTTTGATTTCATTTGTCTCTCAGTCCTTTGTCAAGCTTGCTTTAAAGAATGAAGGAAGTTTCCAGAATTTTAAGCGTCATAGATAAAGTCAGAAGATAACAAGGCCTTGTTGTCTGTTTGGGAGCGCTCTACCTGAAGAATGTATGACGGGAACTTTTAGTTTTATAAATAAGCACTTAAATAATTTGTTTATACCTATTACAGTTTGTTCTTCTCTATCTGTTTAATTCATGTTTGGTAATTTTGTTTGTTCGAAACTTTGTCTAATTAAGCACTTTCAAATAAATTTTCTTTACATTGTTTTCTATCTACACAAAAGAAAAGAAAGAAATACAAAGAATTAGTGTGTTTTCATATTTGTTTTATATTCATTTATGTTGATATGTGGGGTCGTACAGCATGCCCTGCTTTTAGACATACATGTTTGCCAGGGCATCTTTTCCAAGAACAAAGTCAGTCCTTTAGCATTGAAGAGGATTTTGTGTAGTAAAAAGTCCAAGAGTTGAAGGCCGAGGTTTTTTACAATCCCAATATTTTCTTTCCTGTTAAAAACTGCTTGCAGAACGATGAGCCTTTTACCAAAACGATGAAACTGGGAGTACCTGCCTTCACAAAAAACCTGTCGACAGAGCAGAAAAGACAGTGACTCAGCAAGAGTGTTGAGGAAGTAATGCCTAAAGAAAATTTCCATGGTACAAGATAATACCCTCTCACACATACATTTTACAATCACAGTGGATGACATTTATGCAAGAATGTGACAGTCGAGATGCACACACACCTCTGAAGAAATTTCCTTGTTACACCTTGGCACTTGCCAACAGGTGACATTGAATTAAAAACGTTACTATTTTTTTCAGATCTGTTTCCTTGTTGCTTCACTAGACGACAAAAAAAGGTGAAGGGAGGAAACGTCTTCGTCTATTTTTAAGATCGGTTGCACTCAAACGTCATTAAACACAGAAGATTAGGCTGAGTAATAAATAGGGTTTTAAGGCACAGACACTAAGAGGAAGTCGAAAAAGGCTGCCAAGTTGTGTGAGCATATAACATCAAACATAACTTATTTTTTTATACAAAGAATCTAAACAAATTTTGGGCCTAATAAGATAAAAAGAAGGCTTGTGGAAATGATACATTATTTGGCTACATCCACTAAGTAAGTGGTTTATAGTTGGCTTTCTTCAGTAAAATGCTGATTGCCTGATTTAACCTGGTTCCTTATGTGCATGTAAACACCGAAAAATTGAGAATTCTTACTGGCCAAGGTATAAATCAAAAATGAGATCCACTTTATGGAAACCGCACTTGGTCTCAATGGATGTACCTTTTATGCTGTAACACTTTCAAAAGTGTCGTTTCTGGGTCAACTTGGTAGAGTGTCTCTTTCTCCACATCTTCAAAGAACAGCTACAAAAAAAAAAAACATCAAATGTGATTAATGCGGGATTATAAACCACTGATGTTACTATTACAATCATCTAACTTGTTGATATAATGATCCTGTTTTTGGGAATGAAAAATAATCCTCATTTGACATTATACTCTGGACCATTTATTACTGTTGATTACTTCAGGAAACAGCATACAACAACATAATATTAAATATCACTGTAACCGAAAATAGTGAATGTATTCACTCCGTTGAAGTTTTACAACGTAGCACTACACAGATTGTAAAAATAAGACAGTATGTTAATCATTCAGTTAATAATTATTATCCTGAATAGGTTCTGATATTTGTGCTTCAATAACCAATAACATTTAGGCAAAGCACACAAACCTGCAAATTTTGCGGGTGATATTTTCTGTCCGTGTCCCAAGGTGGAAGTTCCTCTCCAAACATGACAGCCAGGTGGTCTATAAAACTGATACAGGAAGACAAATAAAAGATGCATTCCTCAATTTGCAGCTGAAAAGATGAAAATGTGATGTATGGAGTTCCCTGAATTGATTCATGGGTTTAATGGGGTATGTTACATGTTTGTTTTTCCTGTATTTTTGACAGTACAGAATGTTGTAGAACAAGAAACTTAATGCATATATAAGAAGATGTTTTTATGTCTCAGAGGGAAATGAGATGAACAGATAAACATACTGTTCATTAGATATTTTTAATTCTCCCTCTAAAGTGTTATTGCCACTGACAGTCCCTGCCAGTTCTACACATGTATTACAAATAGAACAAGAAAACACTGCTGAACTATGTGTAATTTCTCCAATTAGCTGCATGCAAGTATAGAATATACCAAATCATGACACAGTAAGGACTTTAATAGAGTAGAAGAAGAGGACTTTACCAGTTGCTCTCACAGAAAGCCGAGATGAAGTCACTCTGTTGATGTTCAGGGTAGAGGAAGAAAACAGGCCAGTGCAGGGAGCCCTGCTCGTCCAGGAAGACCTGAGCCCCCGTCGCCTCCTGAGAGCTGAGGCCATCCAGACTCAGCTCTGCGATCGCTGCCGAGGAGCCTTCATCCTCATCCTCACTGTCTGAACCACGCTGAGGAGGCTTCACAGACCGGTAGAGCTTGATGCCTCGCTCCTGCGTTAAGCAAACAAAAATGCATCTAATTATTGTAGGAAAGGAAGGTTTGCATGATGTTTTAATCGATGCACTGTTTGAGACAGAATCAGTTTCAGATATAAAGAACCAGACAGACACTTAAATTAGTTAAAGCTTCATCTTTCTCTCAGTTTAAAAGGAGGATGCTTACCTTTATAGCAGCCAAAAGAGCTTCTTTCGCGCCATGCATTTTTTTTTCTTTGGCCTTGGCCTTCCTGGCATCTCTGTCTGCTGCTCTCTGAGATACAAAAAATAAGCCAGGTTATTTTTATATATTATTAAAATTTAGATATTTTCAGAATCATTCATAGTAATTCCTACAACTCTATCCTCAATGCAACTTCCACCCCAAAAATCATTTAAACTCATAAAAATGATACCTTGTGTTTATCGGCTGCTGCTCTCAGCTCCTGCAGCTTCTTGTCTGTAGGATGAGCTTTAAGTCCCTCATCACACCACCGGGTGGCTTCTGCAAAGTTACGCAGCTCTATACAACACTGAGCACCTGCACAAACATACACAGGACATTTAAATTACTATATATATGTAAAAAGACCTTAAGCATTGTTATGGTTTCTTGTAATTTCTTCAATTTCTTGTAAAAATGCAAACTTAAGATATGTCATTTAATAATTTCGTTTTAGAGTACAAGGTACTGTGAAATGACATGTTTTATTGCATATTGTTTTTATTTTATCATTATTATGATACTATCTTTTGCGCTTTTCTGTTATTGTTATAAATTATAACTACTAACTGTACTGTTACTGCATTATACAAGACACTATTACAAGTGAAAAAGCTGTATGAATGTATTACACACCTCTGATCAAGGCTTTCACGTGGTCTGGTTTGATCTTCTTTGCAGCTGCAGCATCATTCAGTGCAGAGCGTATGTTACCTGTGTGACAGAAATTAAAAATGAAAATGGAGAAACAGATATAGTTATAATTACATGGACAAAGATATTTTGTAATATTTTGACCGTCCCTGGTGCTAGTTATGTACTCATGTCCAAAAAAGCCATAAAAATATCTTCATGGCATTTAAAGAAGAAATCTTTACCGAGATAGAAGTGTGCCGCGGCTCTGTTGGTCAGAAGAACAGTGTCGAGGTCCTGGTTGCCACATTTCTTCTTCAAACCTGCTGTATATGCCAGGATGGCCTTTTCGTAGTTCTTATCTTTAAAAAATGAATTTCCCTCATCTTTCAGGCTCTGTGCTTGCTCTGGAGAGAAATGAGGCAAATTCAGTGTTGGAATCTAATAAGTACATTTACTCAAGATAAGACTTGATCACCAGCAGTGCAGAAAACAAGGAAACAGATACTAGGAGTAATAAATGCAAACAAACATTCAATCTATATACATTATATAAATATATAACATTAAAATACTTGTATATTGTAAAAATAAAAAAATAAAGAAGTTGTGCAGAAGTAATGGTTCTGGTGGTGTAGATATAATTTTATATGTATATGTTATAAAGATGAAGTAGTGAATACAAAATATAAAATATGCAGTAGTTCTGTACTTAATCTTTAATATTTTAAGGTATTTGTACTTTGCTTGAGTATTTTCATTTTATGCTACTTGATACTTCTACTCCACTACATTTATTTGACAGCTTTAGTCACTCTTCAGATGGAAATTTTACATAAAATAACATAATGATACAATTATAAATTACACTGTATTGTTAAAGATTAAACCAGTGGTTTCCATACTTTTTGGCTTGTGGGCCCTTGCAAAAAAAAAAACACTCAAAAATGTTTTTCTTCTTGTTCCTACACTTGTATGTTTGAGCTTCACTGTGCAGAATGATGTATGTGCAGAGTTTGTTTTCACATTCATCTGCTGAAAGCGGGAAGTTTCTCTGTGCTCATTGAAAACCCAATTTTAGGGGACCTTTAGGAGGCTGGATTTGTGATTTGGTGAAAAAACTATATCAGACCCAAATTATTATTCAAAGTATTTTATATACATCTTAAAACATGTCTGGATGAGATCTTTCAGTAAAGGGTCTGAGTACTTCTTCCACCACTGGGAAAATTAACAGTTTCTCACATTTACATCATGTTATGACACTAGTTTCATTTAATGCTGCCTTGTCTTCCCATTGAAGACTAAAGTAACTTATATGTATTGCAAAAAGCTTTGGGGACTAAAAGCTGTGGTCGACCCACCCTCTGGAGGCCTGTCTTCATCGTGGACTATAGCCTGGATACAAGCCAGTTCTGGGTACTGTCGTGGATCGATCTCTTCAGGGGCAGTTTTCATGAACATTGGCACTTTATTGAACTCCTGGATGAGACAAAAACAGATTTAACTGTAATTTTACTTCTATTAAGTGACCTGTTTGCTTGCTAGCTAACAAGAAGACATTAAGGTGACGACTCACTTAAATAAAAAAATAACTTTCTAGCTATTGCTGGTAACCGATAATCACTACATTTGATTGTTACCTCTTCCCAGGTGTCTTCATTGAAGCCATTTTTGTATCTCTGTGTCTTGAATTTGTCCATGAACTCGTCCATGCCATCGTCGCTATCACTGTGTACCGCCGAGGACGCCATTTTTCATCAACAATATATACACCAAGCGATGTTCTGTTGTTTATTATCAGATAATCTCTGAGATTAAATTACTGCCACCAGCCCATCAGCTGTGACAGAGATACTTAATGTAGAAGTTACCTAGCTACCTTGTTTACACTGTTAACATGTGCATGGGCGGTACAACGTCATAAATGTTCCGTACGGAAACAGTGAAGTGATTCATTGGTTCCACTGCCGTCAGCTGAGAACATTTATTAAAGCACTATATCTAAGTATATTTTAACGTCGTTGTACTCTGCTTATTTAGGCTCCTTTACTCTACCTAATATTTACAGAAATCAGTTAATGAAATATGATTTATTAAACCCATCATTTAAATATTTCTTACAACAGCATGAGTAAAATTACATACGATAATTAGTAGGACTGCAACTAATGCAAACTAACTCAATTAATCTTTTTGTCTATGAAATGAAAATAGAAAAGTGCCGATAAATATATTTCGGAGCTCATGGTGACGTCTTCAAATGTCTTATTAGATCAACAGTCCAAAATCTAAAGACATTCAGTTTACTTTAACGTATGATGTATTTATAATTGTGTATTTACAGTATTTTTTTTGCTACTTTTACTTAAAAGGACCCAAGTTCTTCCACTACTGGAAAAGGTCTTTTTTTATTTTTTGCTGTTCCTTGACTTTCATGACATGGTTGAATACACAATTTAAGAAATACCATCATTGAGCTGAATCATGATAGCTGTGATTACAGATGTAAATACATATTACAACACAACAGCAATTATTCCTTTTCACCTCTGAGGGTTCATGTCTTTATTTGCAGGGGAACATGAAAGGCTGCAAAAAATGAAATTGTAACATTATTGTCTTTTGCATCATGGTAATCAAATGCTATTTAAGTTGTAATGTCCGTTATCAGGCTTTTGTTGTGATAGTAAGTACATTCCAATAATTAATATAACTAGTGTGTAAATTGTAGGTCTCATCACTTTGTAAATCAGAATATAGAACGGAAGAGAAACTTCCAGTCCTCTCACTGACATATGACAAAACATACAAGGCTTTTATCTTCTTTTCCCACCACCTCACTCAACGCATCACAAACATAAAATGAAAACATTAATTTCCAAATTCAGAGTTGGCATTCATACAGTTTCCACTCTTCCGAGAAGATCAAAGAGTCCATCTTTACTGAGAAACATCGTCTCACCCGTCTGCTGACAGATCACTTCAAACCTGGGTGTATCCTCTAGAGCACCCTGCCCTACCACAATTACATATGGGTAGCCCAGTCTGCTGGCATCCTTCAGCCGCTTACCAAAGGTCATCTGGGTACGGTCATCAAGAACAACTTCACCTCTCAAACGAGGCAGAGTCTCTCCCAAAGTGTGAACCAGTTCTTCAGCCAAGCCTGCCGCATCGTCCACCTTACTGCCCTTCTTTGGGGGTAAAACACAAACCTGGTAAGGTGCGAGAAGGCCTGGCCAGCGGATAGCTTCTTCTGTTGACATCACCTCAATAGCTGCAGCGAGAATACGAGTTACCCCGAGACCATAGCAGCCCATCTCTGCGATGCTAGGCTTGTTTTGGGCGTTGCTGAAGGCGGCATTGAACACATGAGAGTACTTTTTGCCCAGGTAAAAGGTGTGGCCGACCTCTATGCCCTTAGACTCTACCAGTGTGCCAGTTTTGCACTGTGGGCAGTCAGTTCTGTCTGCTGACATGGTCTCTACATTGGCAGAGAAGGAGCAGTTCCCACAGACCAGAAGTCGGTCCTCGCCGATGTCAGCCGGCAGCTGGAACTCATGGGAGAGCGTACCGCCGATGTTTCCCGTGTCTGCCTGCACCTGAACACAACGCAGACCTAGCCGGGCGAAGAGCCTGGTGTATGCTTGACACACAGATTCATAGGTCTGGTAAGCAGCTTCCTCGCTCACATCAAAGGAGTACATGTCCTTCATGTAGAACTCCCTTCCTCGAAGAAGCCCAAACTTTGGCTTCGGCTCATCTCTGAATTTGCGGGTGATCTGTTTTAAAAATAAAGAAATCGTGATGTCAAACTGCAGCTTAGTACAAGAGAATACACGGTTAATAACAGGTAATGCTTACCTGGTAAAGAAGCAGAGGGAGCTGTCTGTAGGAGAGGGTGGCCTGATGAGCGACGAGAGTCGTTACTGCCTCCTCGTGTGTGGGACCTAAGCAGTAGTCCACACCGTGCCGGTCTTTCAGACGGAACAGCTCCTTTCCCATCAAATCCCAGCGCTCACTGGTTTTCCAGAGATCAGCGGAGCACAAACTGGGCATGTCCAGCTTCTGCCCACCGATCCCCTGCATCTCTTGGTCAATTACTCTCACCTGTTGATTACAGACAAAGGCGATGACATTTACATTACATTACAACCAAAGCAGGAGCTTTTAACCAATCCTTACACTCATATTTTTTACACATATGTTCTAATGCAGTGGGGTTTGGGACACCCTAAGGTGTCTCAAGATGATATGAAAACAGAAAAAATACATTTCTGCAACACAAAATTAAGTATATTTTTGCAGACTTCAAATGATTAAATTAGTCTTTGGCCAACATTTAGCAACATATGGAGGCTGAGATGGGTTGCAAATTCACACTGCTTTATTCTAAAGGCATCACAAGAGGTTGGGAATCTGTACTCTGACTGTCAGATATGACATGTAATCCTAATGTAAACTAAACTACTGTATGCATATTGTCTATATTTTAATCTTTTAATATGGATCTCCATTAGTTTCCCTTAATTCCTCTACATGAAAAAAGGTATCAAAGAAAAAAGGGGATGGCAGCAACATTTGCACATTAATAACAGTGAATTAAATGGACCGATTTTATAAATGAAAAGGTGAGCAAAAATTTTAACATGTTAAAAATAAGCTGTCCAGAAGAAATAACTGAACAACTATCATTACAGCAATATCCTCCTACATGACTCAATAGTCTTTGAATCAGTGTCGTTTCCATTTTTGATCCATCTTATGTTGCAGACTTCTAGAAAAAGCTCTATAGAGAACTGATACTTTTTAATAATGCAATGTATTTGTGGTCATGGCCAGATGACTCAAGCTTATTTGATGGTTATTATTTCTTAAAAAAATAAATAAATAAAAATAATCTCACCAGCTTCTCCATGGAGCGGACGGTTGCAGGAAGGTAGTAGTAGCAACCTGGATTGGAGGGATGGATGAGTCCAGCCTGCTGCATGAGTCTCTGGCTCTTACAGGTCATCTCGCCTTGCAACCGGCTGTCCTGCCCCACATCACGCAGGTTTGAGGGCTGGTAGAGGCGGGACACCAGCAGCGTGGGTTTGATGTGTCTGGAGTGAGTGGAAGCAGGAACAGCGGCGTGCTCAGCGCAGCCTGAATGGTTCCTCCTGGAAAGGACCGAGGTTCTGTGGAGGCGCTGAAAGACTCTCTGCCAAACCTGATGCATTACAGGCTCCATGATAGATCTGTTTCTGAGAACAGATGAGACAAGTCAGTGTTGAAAAGTAACCAAATACATTTAGTCAAATACTTTACTTAGATACAAATGTGAGGTAATTTACTTAATAGTGGATGTAAAGTATTTAACTACCAATATTGTACTTTCTATTCCACTGCAATTATTTGATCAAGGTGCAGTTCAGCATTTATCATGATATATGTTGTGTTAGATTATACTACCCAACGCAATATAAAGTAAGGCTGCACATGACATTTCTTTTCATTGATGGTTAACGAGCTTAATACGTTTTCTATTAAAAGTCTGAAGGTAGTGAAAAAGTTGGTCAGACACACAAATATTCTGTTTGTTTTCATAAACAATAAAAGAAAAGCAGCACACTCCCACATTTGAGAAGCTGGAACCAGTCAACCGTCCACATTTTTCTGATCGAAATTATGAATAAAACTTTCTGTCAATCTACTAATCAATGAATTGAGTAATCGTTTCAATTCTGAGATATAAAGTAGTTAAGTAATTGTAACTCTTGCTTGTGCAGCTACAATTAAAGTACAGTTTCAATGCATCAGTAATAACACAATCAGTAACATAAGTTCAATAATATAAATAATATTACAGTCTGCATAACAAAAAGGTTTTATACTTTGTAACAATATATTTTGCTGTTTAAACTTCTGTACTAATGTATACTTTTGAATGCAGGACTTCTACATCTCCTGGAGTATTTTCATATTGTGGCAAAGCTACTTTTACTTTTTTTAACAGCATTGAGACAAATGCATTTTATCTACACTAAGTGCCAGGTTATATAGGCAAAGGGAAGGAAATACAGTCGCTGCATGCAAGTAAGTTAGTTAACAGGTGAAGTCAAGGTCGTCACAACACAACACTCAGTAATATCCTCCTTACATGTATCTGTTGTGTCCTATGAATTAACCACAGATGTATTAAATAATAAACACTGTGGATCCGCAGCAGTGTTGTGTGAAAATGTAACGTTACATGTCACTGACAGATGTCCACATTGTCAGCAGTGACAGGTCAGAGATGCTTCTTACCAGATCCTTTCCTGGTGGGCAGTTCAGTTAGCCATCTGTTAGCTTTTCCAGTTAGCACATAGCTGCGTTTAACTGCAAAACATGTAAGAAAAAAACTCACCTAGGTGCCGGCAACGAATGGGTGATTTTTCTGAGTAGATTATCGGGGCAACTGAGCAAAGAGTAGCATTTCTGCTAAGTTGACAAGCTGCAAAAGCACATTGAAGGTCTCTACACCACGAGCTGAAGGCTGAAGGCTCGTCGGTTTATATCGCCACCTGCAGGCCTGGAGGAGCCGATGCAGGGATGATTACTGCTGCTGCTGCTCATGGATATATTATAAGATATTTATATGATAGATGTAGCAGCGGAGCAGAGGAGAGAGACTGAGATAGCGATGTAACCGACCTGCGCTCTGGTACTCGACATGGGTTTTTTTTCTTCCCCAAAACAAATCAAAACAAAATTTTAAAATATTTGTATGAAACAAATGTTTTATTTTGGTTTTTTTAAATCCACTATTTGTGCTTTGCCAAATAATGTATTTGTATTCAGGCACACCCCTATACCCTACATCACCTGAACTCACGCAGGGATCTTTTTCAGAGACAGAGTATGAATCTAGCAAGTTGTTTCATTACATATTATCTTCACATAGAATGAGTGCTGCCTGAGAATATGAGATATCTGGCACTTCACATAGACATTTCTGTATTTTGCTTCCTCTGCATGACATGTACCTGCTGGCAGTGGGACTGTAGTGAGTTTAAATCCAGTATAAACCAGGCCAGGTCTGCACCCCCAAAAACAAGGATTCACTGTCCTTTATTATCATCTCACCACAGCGACATTTATACTTTTCAGTATCAAACGCTACCAATTAAGAAATGAAGTTACATTTCCTGGGCTTGATGAAAAGGTACGGTAAATGCACAGGTTTTAAAACTTTAGAAGAATTAAAATTAAGGTTTAAACAAATAAAAAATAGAAAAAGAATGTAAAGAATCAGGGTTGTATTGGCACAGGCATTGAAAACCTATAGCAGCATTCATTAACATGGATTGTGCAAAAGATTTACAGTTTATAAAGCTGGCTAATGTTCTACAATACAGAAATACAGAATAAGCAGAGTGCAGAGGTTCAAGACGAAACCTTAGAAGGTGCAACATACACCTTTTTCTTAAAAAGTATAAGCCTTACTTTTACCTTTTCAAAATATTTGTCCTCAAAAGTAGCTATACCAACACTTCAACGCAGCTTTTTGTCCTCTATCTTAACTTTCAGTCCTCCTCTCCCAGTGCCTTAATGCAAACTTACCATCACACACAAGCAGGGCTGCAAGTAGCGTTTCTTTACACTACGCTATTTAGTAAAATGTCCTTAAATTAAGTTTTTCTAGATGAATAATTACAAGAACTTGAGCTGTTTCAGGAAGGGACCCTCTTGCAGCATGGTGGAAGAAAAAGTTCTTTGTTTGCAATGTAATGTAAGAAGTTTTGTTTTTTGTCTGTGTTACAAATGTTTCACCACTGCAGCTGGCTGAGCACTTGTATATGCATGACACAATAACTAATTAACTATTAATCTCTTGATATTTTGTTAATTTAACAGCTTTCTGATAACTAGCCCCATTTAGACAATGAAGCATCAGAATTGACTAATGCCCACTACCCCTTAGCCTCTTTGGCCTATATATTGTTTGTTTTTGTTTTTAATTGAAGCCTCAGTCACATTCAGATTTTCAGCCATTCATTTCAGACATTTATGTTCAGCAGATGTAGCCCTTGGCTCCTAGATCACCAGACACTGGCCTCACCTGCTGCTGCACTTAATGGGTTTCGCCTCCGACAATGCAATAAGTGTGTTGAGTCATGTTCTGTAAATTCTGGATATGGACTGACTCAAGCTAAAAACAGGATGTGTTTACAGTAAAAAGGAAAGGCAGAAGCAACAGAGGGGAAAAGGGATGAAATGTTCAACAGCCTGAAAACCTCTTAAATGAGTCATTTAGCATTCACATCACTTCACCTCCTCATGGTGTCATATTACATTTACTTAGTTGTTAAGTGAAATTAAAAATGGTACTGCACATGTCCTACAAAAAAACTTTACAAAACCATATTTGCAATGTTTTAACAGTGAGAAGGTTGTACTTTTCCATCTGTCATGAGACATTTTATTATGAAAGAGGTGCTAATTGTCTACTGTTTGTCTCCAATTGCTAGTTTCTTTCTTTTTTTATTTTTTATGTAGATACTGTAGTTGCAAAACCTCAATTTAATATAAAAATTCTTGTTGTTTTGTCTAAAGTAATACTCTTCAGTAACTATGTGTGAATATATAGTACCAGTCAATAGTTTTGACTGGTACTGTACCTGTAAGATATGTAACTTACATGTGTTTTAAATAGCCAATTGGGATTTTGACATAAAAATAGTTTAAACCATATTTTAAATTTAATTAGTTTCAGGTTGTGTTTTGGTGATTTTAAGTCTGACTTCATGTATTACACTTCTCTGCTGCTCTGTATTACTCCTCTATGATCCAGGTGTGTAGAGTGGAGGCCTCATTACCAAGTAATAATACAGGAGACCTCAAGGCTTTACTAGTTATTACATTGTAGTAAAAAGCTAATATATTTCATTTCAACAAATTTGAGCTTGCAAAATCAATAATATTATGTGCTTTTGTGTGTGTGTGAAAAACAAACAAAGAATATGTGTCAGTGATGTGTAGTTCGATCTACTGTGGTCTGAACAACTGTGCACCTTGCTGTCCTGAGCGTGACAATAGCGTAACATCTGCTATTTTCCACAGAGTCAGTGATGGATGAATGACGCCTACCAGCTGAGACATCAGTGTGAAAGAGTGCAATAAAGTAAAGCTGAGGCATGGGTATAATATTAGGTCACAATAATGTTTTTTTTTATAATAAGTTTTTGTAACTTTGTTAAGAAAAGTGCTGTAAAAGATGGAGTTTATTATTATTACAGCAAAACACAGCAAATCCAAATATTTGATAGACTGTTGTGGTACAATTGATGAGTTTTTATTGAACGTATTATATTGTCACATTTAAACTTTGCCGTTTCTTGACATTAGAGAGATGAGAACTCCAGCAACACTTGTAGTATGAAGAACAACTTTATTAGTTGACCAACGCGTTTCGGCTTGTAGCCTTCATCAGGATCATCCATGTTTGTTGACATTATACTGTTGCAGTCTGTGTTAATGCACTTTTGTTGGTTTTAAAGCATTTTATGCCAATAAATTGAAACCAGTCAGTCAGTCAATGACATGCAAGCACCTGATGGTCAGCTCACAAGACAAACACAGCTGAGCTCAAAGTGTCTCTCCTGCCCTTTTCTTTCACGTTGACATTGGGGAGGACATCTGCAGGTTCCAGACACACTGAATACACACACGCACACATGCATTAATGTATTCCCAAGCCATTTGGGCTTGTGCCTGTTTCATCTAGTTATCTAGTGGCTCTTGTTGTGAGATTAGTTCCCAGAGAAATGGGCGACCGATTGTCTCCTTGAAATACAAACAATCCCATTAGGACAGATTCTATCTGCAAACATCACATTTGCCTCTTTGGTTTTATATTGAATATGGAGTTAAAATTTCTACTGTCACAGTCTTAACTCAAGGTTTCCTGGAAAATCCAGTATAATATATATATATATTGCTCTTTAAATGCACTGTATTATACATTAGAGAAGGTTTAGATTTGGTTTCAGGGATGGGAAAGACACAATGAAGTCAGAGGTTTTTTAAAACTTCCCCCCAAAAGTTATTTAATTTAAATCATCTATTGTAGCAAAAAACATATTATGATAAAATCAACCATCATAAAAATGATAGTTTTAGAAAATTAGAAATACTCTAAATAAATTTAATTAATAAATTTCTGCATTATTGATACATTAACACTACTTAAAGTCACATTCAGTTTCCTTGATAGAGACTTGATACTTAATCATTAATACTGTTGTATTAACATATTTACTAAAGAACAAATTTGAGGAGCACTGTCCTTTACTGCCTATTAACTTTTTTTTTTTTAAACCTGAAAAACATACAAAAGAGGTGGCATTTTTTTCAGTTGAGTCTTGCCTATAGTCTTCCGCTCCGGCTGCATACATCATACATACAGTATGCAGCCTGAGAGGCGAAATCCAGGGCAAAAAAAGTCTACAAAGCACTCACTGCTGTTGATTGAGCTTATTTATAATATTTGAACAACCACATTTTCATTATCCTATTAAGACTGGAAAGCTAATAAAATTATTGCCAGGTCTTTGAAATGTTGAAAGTTGAACATTCTACATCATATGGCCAAAAGTATATAGACAACCAAACATTAAATTACATGTATATGATTGTTGAGCATGTCATTCCAAAATAATAGACATTAACATGCGGCTATGACAGCCTCCATTCTTCTTTGAAGGCTTTCCACAAGATGGTGGAACCTGGCTGCAGGGATCAAGAAGATCAGTGAACTTGGGCACTAATGATAGATGATAAGGCCTGGCTTTTGGTTGGCGTTCTGGGTCAAAGATGTTGGATGGGGTTGAAGTCAGGTTCCTCCACACCAAACTGGGAAATGGACCTTGCTTTATGCACAGGTAGAATTGTCATGTTGAAACAGGAGGTCTTCTTCAAACTGGTGCCAAAAAGCTGGAAGCATACTCCTGTTAAAAGAAATTCCCTTGAATGCTGTCACTTTAAGATTTCCCTCAATAGGAACGGAGGAGTCTATACCCCAAACTATGAAAAACAGCCCCGGACCAAAGGTTTATTGGGCATCCGTGTACTTTTGGCTATTTATTATTATTTATTCGTATCTGGAGGTGTATGGACGTCCAGCTACACATCACTGACCTTCAAATCCTCAAGTGTAAGAGTGAATTAAATACTCAAATCCAGTCACGACATTATGGCCTCAAACTTTTTGGAATATTGAAATGGAAAACATGTCGGAACTTTGTAATGTGATCAAAGCTAATAACTTCCCACCATGATGGGAGGAACCATCCCTGCTTGACCACATCTGCTACTCAGTTTGTCAATACCATACATCACTGTCACTCTTCTGTTAATGTACATTAAACACAGTGTTCTTTTGAATTTCATCAAACACGACTACAAATGTAACATCTGTTTTTTAGGGTCATTTACGTCATATTTGTCGTAATCTAGGTCATCATCTTTACCTCTCCAGGTTTGTGACTCAGTAATCAGGGCTACAAGACAAAACTGAGCTCATTATGACAATGAAAGAAGTTGTAGCTCTGATTACAGCCATCAATACACAGCTCATCAGTCCCCACTCGAGAGGAGTCGCTAGGTTATAATTAGGACAGCCTTTCAGAATAATGACAGAAACCTCCTATGGAAAACACTAGAGGATCATGAAACACAAAAGATCCTGGAAAAGTTCATTCATACTTTCCCATGGTAACAAAAGGTAAAATATGTATGTTGAAACCAGAGCAGCATACTGGTATTGATATTCAACGTATCCCTGGCTCAGTCTCATACCCGCATGCTTCAAGAAGTCCACCATCATTCCTGTGCCCAAGAAAACTGACCTCTGTAGTGATGGAGTGCTTTGAACGGCTGGTCAAGGATTACATCCGCTCCTCTCTACCTAGCACAGTTTGCCTATCATCCCAACCAATCAAGGGAAGATGCCATAGCACACATCCCCCACACCACCCTATCTCACCCGGACAAGAAAGGAAAATATGTGAGATTGCTGTTCATTGACTACAGTTAAGCATTCAACACTATAGTTCCCTCCAGGCTTGTCACAAAGCTCAAGGATCTGGGATTAAAGACCTCACTGTGTATGTGGATCCTTGACTTCCTGACAGGCAGACCCTATGTGGTGAGAGTAGGTGGACACACCTCTTCTACCCTCACTGGAGCACCCCAGGGCTGCGTTTTGAGCCCCCTGTTATACTCCCTCCACACATAACAGTGTGGCCACTTTCAACTCCAACACCATTTCGAGTTTGCCGACGACACAGCTGTGATGGGCCTGATCACAGATAACAATGAAAAGGCCTACCTGAAGGAAGTAGAGGACCTGACTCACCGGTGTCAGGACAACAACCTACTTCTGAATGTCAGCAAGACTAAGGAGCTGATAGTGGACTTTGGGAAGAAGCAGGGAAGACACTACGCTTCAAGTAGACAGCTTCAAGTACCTTTGTGTCCACATCACTGAGGACCTGACCTGCGTGCTGTATACTGACTCAGTGGTGAGAAATGCAAGGCAGAGACTGTTTCACCTCAGACGCTTGAAGAAATTCCAGGTATCCTCTCAAATACCAAGGAATTTCTAATCCTGCAGCATCAAGACCATGCTGACGGGAAACATCACTGCCTGGTATGGAAACAGCACCGAGCAGGACCACAAGGCCCTGCAAAGAGTGGTTAATTCAGCTGAACATACAATAGGCGGTGCTCCACCCTGCCTAAAGGATATTTACACCAGGCCATACAAGAATAAGGCTAGGAGAATCATTAACCAACCAACCAACCACCTGCATAATGGCCTTTTCTCCCTGCTGTGGTCAGGAAGAAGGTACCAGATACACCAGACCAGCACCAAGAGGCTCAGAGGGAGCTTCTACCCTCAGGCCACCAGGATCCTAAATCCTACACATATATTTATTACTATTACTATTCTATTCAAACTCTTTTTAATGCACAAATTGAAGGAACTGTAGGATTCCACTGTGATTGTACATTATAAGATTAGGTGTGACAAATAAACTTGATTGAATGATTGATTGATTGTTTGATTGATTGATAGATAAATGAATAACCCTCTGTCTGCAAAAAAATTATTTTGTTTGACAAAAGAATCTCAAATCTAGGTCCACTTACTAGCTTTTTCTCATAAATCTCAACCCTCTCACATAGTCTTCCTCAGCAGATGCTCAGTAGTCAGTGTGATAGATCTGTTGACCTGTCAGCTCAGCAGCTGTTATGATACTGGGCATAGTATTTTTAGGGCTTCTGCTGATGAATACAGTGTGATTTGGTTGAAAGCTCTGGTAAAGTTTGTTGAACCACTCCAAGGTCAAGAGTGAACTTTCATGCAAGAGTGTTTATGTTTATTTTGTATTTGTATAATTGTTGTACTTGTAGCTATAGAACATGATGTGTAATGATTCAGTGCTAAACTGTTGTCCGCAACTGTCTGAGGTTTCCCGATATGTACTCTGATGACAGATAACGTCACCAAACTGAAACAAGCTGAAAGAGGTAGATGAATCTGAATAGTTGAGTGTCTCAGGTGCTGCAATTAGGCTTATATAATGTTTATTTAATTGAAAGAGCCAGTAAGTTATTACTTGTTACATTTTAATTCAGGTCTTTTTTTATTGAAGTAGAAATAGTATCTCAAATGATGCAAAATCTCTTTAAATGTGCAAAAGCCTTCACCTGGAAAGGGTGTAGTGTAGCTACAGTTGTAGATAAAACAATTTCTCTTAATTTACATTTTTAACCCCCTTTAGATGTGACCTTATGGGAAAATGCTTTTTGGTTCACAGTATATGATCAGGCTCCTTCAGCCAGCTTAGCTTGTCAGCCAGAATCAGTATTAAGGTAAATCTCAGATGAATAAGATTTCTCTTGAATGCACGATTATTTTTTTTTAGTGTTTTCTAAAAAGTTTTTTAAAAAAAAGAAAAAAGAATACTGTTAAATGAAGCAGTAAATATTTCCTCTGTCTATTTTACCAATCAAAAAAACTGGTCTTAGTTTTCCACTACCATAGGGACCACCATAAAGCCTGTCCAACTAAACACAATATAATTTCATAGACATCCTAAGTGGGACCTCCACCGTTAATGATCAAACTGAAATATCATGTTGAGTATCACATCTCACCATCAGCAGCACAATAATGACCTGGATGATGGACTGTCAACATTGACTTTTTTCCTTTCAAATGCCCCAAACTGCTGTAAAGCAGAAGACAACCAGGCTATCAAAATGTCGTAAACAGATGAAACATCTGTTTGACTGCAGGGGGAAACACTTTGCATCACTTAATTAGCCATGCACTGAAGTGAAGGTCAGTGCAATCACAGCCTTGAATCATGTAATCACAAGGAGGTTGAGAAGGCTGCCCTCATCTAATGTGAGTGCTAGTCGAGGGGTGTAAAAGGCTGATGGCCGTCACTCTCTCTTAAACAGCTAAAAATGGGGACGGTGGGGGAGACCGGAAACATAAAATGACGTGACTGTCTAGAAGCATCAGGATAAACAGGGTGTGTGTGTGTGTTCATGTTTGTGTGTGAATGGGATGGGCTAAGACCCAGTTAGAGGGAGGTGGAGACATACTCAGCATTGATGAACTGAAAGGTGGATGGTATATAATGAAGGGAAGTCCACTGTGTGCTGCATCCTCCAAAAGACTTGACTCAAGAGAGAAGCTGACTAGATAACACGCAGCAGCTGCGGTGGGTTTGGAACAGCGGACAAAACAGACCAACAGCGAGATATAAAGGCCTGTATAGACACTCAGGTATCCAGCATGCGTGCTCTGGTGGTGTTGCCTATGCTGTTGTTTGCAGCCGTGTGTGTGGATCAGGTGAAATCAGCAGAGGCGAATGCAGTGAAGCTGTGCGGCCGAGAGTTTCTGAGGGCCGTCGTCTACACCTGCGGAGGCTCCCGCTGGAGGAGATTCCTCACTGAGTCAGACATGGACGGTGAGACATCTTTATTTTTATTCTCAAAACAGGAGATATGCTGTATATTGTTGTCAGAAATTATTATTTTTTTCCCCGTTAAGACTTTTAGTTACAAATTTGCATTTTTCAGGCCTTATTACAACCATATTTGTATAAAAGAAAGAATCATCAGGTGTAAATTACCTAAAGCTATTTTTTGGTGGATGTACTGTACACCAAAGTGTTACCTAGTATACAGTATTTCTGTAACTACTCCCATTTTACTTTTTTAGTCATAACTTACTTCCTGAGTATTTACTGTTTACTATTTTCTCCGGTCTTTCTTGCAAGGTGACTCAGTGATACTTCTTGAATAAATAAAATTTAAGTAACTTTAAAAAAAAAAAATTGTATCCTGTAGTTTCAGTCATTTGTGGAATCATACTCTTGTGTGCTTCCTCAATTTCCTGCAAAAGGTGACCTAAGACTTCATCCTGTTTATAATTGATATGCCTTTTTCACAGCCGATTTTTTCACAAAAGCATAGGTGTTACTAATGATATTAACAATGGCTCTGTTATATTCAAGATGAGCCAGCGCACAATACCAGCACCCTGAAACTGAAGCAGCTAAATGGAATTCAGCCATCCTTCATTTGATTATTCACAGCTGCTCTTTTTCTAATTTTCTTTTTCTTTCAACGATATTTTTCAAACCACATGCATATTTTGAATGTATTTTCATTGAATCGGGGGTTCAAAATTTGAGCCCACTAAGCTGCCAACTTACACCTTCTGGAATAAATTATTATTTTTTGAATGTAAGATCATATCTCACTGTTACCAGACTATGATGGATTCATGTTCTTGAAAGCTAGTGACAGTCAGCTTTTCATTGCATCCATATATTTTTTCACTAAGCACAAAGGGACAAGCATAATTCAACCAAATACTGTGATTGTCCTTGCTCCATGAACAGTATATACTATTAACTCAGTATTTGCAGTGGGTGTACAGGCAGACAGGTGCCCTCGCACAAGGACATGTTGTCTGCTGCTCTATCTTATTAGGCCAGAGTAGCCCACATATCATGATTAAATACTGGAGCAGTGTGTTCCTCAGGCAGGCTTGCTCTCTCTGCCCATCACACACACAAATAAACCCAGTTAGCCTATCAGCTGTGCTGATTAGAAAGAGTAAAGTGACACTGTAGAAGACAAATAGCACAGACTTAATCTGCTGTCATTTAGAGTTTCCTTATTTAATGGGAACATGGACCTCAATTAGACCTCAAAGATTTATCTCAAAACAGTTGTTCATCGATCACCTAATTAGAAACAACTGAAAAAAGTACCTAAAAAAAAAAACTAATACAACTTATACCTACAAACACATTTAGTCAAATTGACAACAGTAAAAGACTGACATTGGCAGAGATTGTGTGTAAACTTTTTGGACTAAATTGAACAATGTCAGAAGTGTTTTTTTGGTTTTTTTGTTCCAGGTCTGCCCACAGGGGAGCAGAGCAGCTTGGAGAGCCTGAGCAGCAGCAGAAGCAGTTCGGGCTCTGAGTTGACCAGACGGGACATGAATAACATACTGACCACCGTGTGCTGCCAGGTGGGCTGCAGGAAGAGCGACCTCACCTTCCTCTGCTGAGAACGACTCCTCTCTCTCCTCTTCTCCTGTAATTCTCCAAGTGACCAAAATGACTAATTCCTCCCATTTTGCCTTACTAGAAACCAAATCTAAATCATGCTTTAAGACAGTATGATTGCTGAGTGAACTATAATGGTCATTTCCCTAATTGCTATTTTTCAAATTGCATTTGATATTTTTGTGAGTTTTTACTTTAACTTGTAAAGACTGTAGATGTGAATGCGGACCAATGGAGCATCTGCGAACATGTTTGTAAACCTGAGCTGGAAGATGTGTGCAACCATAAAAATATATTTAACTATACTCAATGACGCAAAACTAACTTAAGGTAAATGCACTCAGGGATTTGATTTAAAGGTGCAGGATGTAGCACTTGTATCATATCCTACTCTGTGTAAGGAGAGGAAATACATCTCCGCCTGAGCTTACTATGTCCTGTATGTAGCGAGTATCCACAGGGTCGCAGGTTTGAAAAACTTCCATGTCTGCTTGTATGTATTTATAGAGAAATTGAGCTGTATTCTATCATTTCACTATTTTTGTCAAATAAATGTTCTTGCACAGGGCTTACATTCTGTGAGGTGTGAGGTCTTTTTAAAATCACAGTCCTCATACTGGACAATGCTTAGATAATTTCTGCAAAACCTAGTGTCAATGAGATAAAACACTACTACATGACAACAAATTAGCCAATGAATATGCAGTAGGACTACATACTTAAAGGATACATTCACAATTTTTCCAGTCTGTCTTAAAACAATAGTCAGGTACCCATTTGAACATTGAAAAAGGCTTGGTCGCTATAATCATTCCTCTTGTTCATACTGACCATTAGTGATGGGGGACAAAATTCACAGTCCTCGTTTTGAGCAAAAATATTTTCAAATGCTTATCTGAAGACAATATGCGGCTTTAGCTGTCTGAGTTAGTCAAATATAGTGGAAATCTTTCACAGTTGTCTTTTTAGTAAAATAAAATCCCTCTTTGTGTCTTGATGGACAGTGTTTTCTTTTTCAGCTACAGTGGAAGGATCATAACAAAGAGGGAATTTGGCACAACAGACAGTAACTTTGAAGGATATTGACTTGATTTGACTAATTTGGACGGCTGAAGCTTCATATTTGCTTCAAGGCTGAGGGTTTTGTCCCCAATCATTTACATTGAAAGTGCATTATGAAGGGATCTTCTAATGGCCAGTATGAACAGGAGGAAAGACAGCAAGAGATGTGTCAATATTCAAATGGGCTTCTGACTGTTGTTTTGGGACAGACATGAGCAATTGTTAACCCATCCTTTAAAGTTGTGACTGTGCTAAATCATACAAAACTACAACTGCAAACACAGGCATCCAGTTATAACTTTTATTGGTTTTGGAAAGAAGCAAACTAAGTTTCTCAGTTCATCTTAGCATTGTTATGTACTGTACAAAGAGCTTGCACATGTGTTTGAGGTTAACGGTACAGAACCAAAAGCATTCTGGCTTATAGCACACAAACACACTCCCTGCTCTTCTCAACATTAACACAGGTAAGTGACAACAGCACAACATGTCATTTCAGTACTATCTATCATCATGAGATGCCCCACCTTTTACTGCATGCTCTGCATGCAATAATAAATTACTGCAGGACAAATTCACCATGGAGATGAAGATCTGGAAAGTTTTGTTTCATTTTTATATTAAAAGATGCAAAGTTTTATCTGGCAACCAACAGACTGAAATCAGGTTTTGTTTTGTCTTTCAAGCTGAAAGACATGTCTGTAACCTGTAGTGTAGTGGTAATTTAAAACAGATGCATGATGGGATAAGTGTATGGTGGGCCTCTGTAGATAATGCTGTAGTGACTGTTGCACTGGTAGCTTCAAGATTCACCCAGAAGGTAACAACTTCCTGTGAGGCACATCGATTCATCCAGTCAACTAAATGACAGACTGACATGACTGACAGCAAATGTTACCAAGCTAATGTGGGAGCTAAATGGCACCAATCATCATCACTTCACATTAACAAATTAAATGCAACCTCACAGTAATCCACAATGCTCTTTCAGATTGAGTCTTCATCGGAAAAATCTGGTTAAGAACAAGATTTTAATTTGAACGACACAGCCCAGATCAGATTTTTTCACTGGCCAAATAACCACATATATTTAAAAACGTTGCCCAATCAAAAGTACTCTATCAGTGAATAAGAGTATTGATGTGAGGCGTGTTGTTTTCTTCACCTAAACCCAGTTTAAGATGCTTTTACGAAAGCTCTGAAAGGACTATGATTGGTTGCATTTAGCAGAATGTTGACATACAGTACAGTACGGAGAGCTTCAGATACACTTCACACACACTTTTTGTTCTTCATGTTGAGTGTCAGAGCATTCAGGAAGTTCAACATCATCAGCACAGTGTTTTTTTCACATTAAACAATATAACATTTTTTCTTTTTTAATCAGTTTTAAAAATATTCAGCTTATTCTCCTTAACAGAGGACTGACTGTCGGGGTACACACACATAAAATACAAAAGAAAAAGCATTTTGGTCGACTTAACCTCGCTCCACAACCGCATTCAACTCATGTCATCTCACAGAGACCGTTACAATTATGCAAAATAAAGCCATGGATTTAAGCGCTGGTTGGATGATCGGGGGTGTGCTCATGATATCATTTCCGCTCAGGGGATTCAGGTACCACTGAGGTAAATGGAAACAGGTAAGAGAATAGTGAGAAGCTTGTGGTGACGTATGGACTAAGTTCAGGAATAACTGAATGGGTAGATGTAGGAACTGAGAATGTTGGATCAAAACTTGAGTGTTTGAATTAAAAAAAAAAAAACAAGCTGGTCCCGGTAAACAAATCCTGTTCCAGTAGTGGTACCATAGTCACCAAACTTCATCACTGCAGTTGAGGAAAACTGATTGTTTTGTTGTCATTGTCTTGTCTTTCTTTAAAAGAATAGTTGGACAATTTGGGATATTTGCTTTCTTAACAAGAGTTAGATGAGAAGATTGATACCTCTCTCATGTCCCCATTTGTTTTATGAAGCTTACCTCAATGTTTCATTAAAACCACAACTTGTCATTTTTACTCTCTGATTTTTGTGCAAATTAAACAAACGAGGTACAATGTTAATTAGCGTTGATTCAGAGGTGCCATTTGTTCACTTTTGGACAGAGGCGGGCTAACTGTTTCATCCTGTTTCAAATCTTTATGCTAAGCTAACTGTCTCCTGACTATTGCGTCACATTTAGCATACAAACATGAGAGCGGTATCGATCCTCTCATCTAACTCTGGCCAAGAAAGTGAAAAAGCATGTTTCCCAAAATGTCAAACTACTGCTTTAAAGTGTGGACCTTGCCCATGGTTTAACTAACTCTACATTAACACTGCTTTCACAAAGCATAACACAGCATCCAGGAAGATATTTATCTTTTTCTTTAAATTACCCACCCCAGCCCATATATAGCTCAAATCTTCTGTTGCACTTGAGTTAAAAAATTATATCTGAAATAAATTCAAAAATTATACCTTATACTGTACACAGGTTACCCAACTACACAGATAACAAAAGAAAAAAAAAAAAAAAAGAATTCAAATATTTATACCTTTAAGGGTTCTGAGTTGTGTGATACCATTCAAATTCTATTCATATACAGAATCACATGTTTTATACAACAAATCATCGTCATCAATAAATAAAAATAGAATGCTGTCATGTAATCTGGAGTCTAACACTGCTGTCCTGGGAACAACAGAAAGGCTATCTGACAATACGAGGAAAACACCAAACGCCCTTTACTGTAAGATATATATTATTGATTTAAAATGACACTTTTTACACTTCTTTTGTTCTCACGGGAAAACATATTTTTCTTATTTTGCAACCAGTAAATTGATTTATCATTGCAGCTGCCTAACTGCTAAAAACCTCTCCATGTCTGTAGATTTCTGAGGAAATAAAATAACAGTTTGATTGACTGATCAGTGCATTTATCTTAAAAAGAAATATATAGATGTGAGTCAAAGTCATGTGACCCTGTAGTACCAGTAGGTGATGCATGAAAATCTTTTGAGTTTAAGCTTCCTTGTAGTCACTTGATCTTGTGTTTCATTTCGATCACACACTAGCACAAACAAGACATAACATCTTGTGACATCGTGTGTAAAACTGCATCAGATAATGCATTTATTTGCTGGCAAGAGCCAAACGTACACCCGCGTTCATGGCGAGACAGTGAGGACAGAGACCCAGAGAAGCCCTGACACAAGGATTACTTTAGAGGGCTGGGATTTTTTTATGTGCTAAAAGGCTGATAACTTGCCTTGTATTATCCTGGGTTCAACTCTAACTATTCCAACTTTGGATGTGTCTAAGGTTGAGGTGTGTCTCTGACCGCAAAGATCTTATTCGAGGATATTTCTACAGCCGCTTTTTTCTAGACTAGGGACAACAAACAACACGTCATCCAGAGCACAATCTGGCTGAACCTGGCTGGTCAGGCAGCTGCAGTGAAACTTTAAAAAACACCACCACACATTGACCAGAGGAGGATGGAGACAGAGGCACAGACTTCAGAGGAAGAAAGAACCCAGGTGTCTGAACTGCAGCAATACAGATGTTATGAAATGAATACAAATACAATAATTACATGACCTAAAACAGTTCCACGATGCTATATGTAAGTTATACAATACTGCTGGGTAGGCTGCGGACCTGTCATGTGGGTTCAGAAAAGGTTAATGGAGGTCTGTCCGGTCTGTCCTCTGTCCTCGGTGTCAACCTCAGTCCACTGGGATTGTTTTGTTCGACAGTGCTGTTCTCAGTAGCATGGGTTAGTTGTCAGCAAGATATTTTCCTGAAAGTCATCAACAAAATGCTTTTGGTTATGTCTCAGTCACTACAACTCAGATCTATTGTTTATGATGCACGATAAATTAATGTACAGCACTGTTTGCAAGGATGAGATGAAAAAATTACCTTTTTTAGCTGCACTGAGCATGAGACTAGCTAAAATGTAGTTTATTTATACAAATTCGAAGTTATGTATTCTTAATCTGCGATAATTATAGTTTAGTACTGAGAACGACATCATCTCATACAGTACTGTGGTTGACTGACTTTCTATTAGATAACCACCTAAATCAATTGAACAATACCTATCCTAACAAAATTATTACATATCGTTTACACATTGTCTCTTACAAAAAGGTATATTATACTATAATATATACTATACCCACAAATCAGAAATATAATAGAGAATACAGGTATAAGATTTCTAAGTGTAAATATAAATAAAAACACATATCCAAAAAAACAACAACAAAAAAAAAATTCTCAAGTGTAACAGATGAAAAATCTGACTAATATTCCTTTCTTATATTGTTATTTAACATCAAACAATGACAAATCATTACTTTTTTATGTGGTTAATAAATTACGTTAATTGCTTATGGAAAAATAAAACAATTTTTAAAAAAGGTTTAATCTTCTAGAAGAACTGGCAGAACTTTAAATTGGCAGTTGTGGAAAATGGAAAAAAAAAAAAATCGCTCTATATGCTGCGATTAAAATGGTAAACTGACCTGCGGCAAACCTCTTCTTGACGAGAGAGAAGCGGTATCCTGGCCCAGCCAGTTCAATGTCGCAGCCCGACAGGGTGCTGCCCTCACTGGTGAACTGCACCGCCAGTGGAGCTGGTTTACTGGGTCCCTCTGTTAGCTGGAAGCGTGCTAACAACGATCCCACACCTTAGGGAAGAGTTCATATTTAGAAACACAAGGACGGACGACTTCATCACTAACATTTCATAGACAGTGATGTGCACAAGGGGACAAGTTCAAAAATTCAAATGTGAACAGATATGTTAAGATACATCAGTCCTGGATCACACAATGAAAAATGCAGAAAGCAGATCTCTTCATTTGAAAAAGTAAATTACACATTATCAGAGGGGCTTTTTTTTTTTTACATTAAAAGGATAAAACATTGAAGTCATTCATGTCCAAAAGAAGCAGGGATAAAGTGATCATGTTTCAGGATTGATTGTGTTTTCTATCTTGAAGAAAATACATAATTTAGTTTGCTGTTCTTCTCCTGGAGAGCAGGTAAGCCCTGGAAACTTTCTGCCTTATATCATACGAAACAGGCCAAATAATTAAAGTAGGTTATATGACGTCAGTTTGTCATCACAGATGCACAAATCAAACTATTCTTTATCAATTGATTGTGTGTGTGTGTGTGTGTGTGTGTGTGTGTGTGATTTCTTCTTTCCTCGGAGAATAAGCACAATAAAACACAACCACAGTGCAGTGAGATGTTACACTGAATAGAGTCTTAAAGCAGCATATCAAAGAGGATTGCTGAGGTAATTGTACTACCGTTGTCACACAGTGGGGGGCATTGGTTACTTCAGGCAGAGCTGCCATCCTGTGGTATAGACGAACAAGACAACTGCCGATAAGGCCCCGATTTTTTCCTGGAGGACTAAAAGCACTACACTGTCTTCCATAGCTTGTTGAGCTGCATTCATGGCTCCTGGTGCAGATTGTAGTTCAGTGTTTAACATTGTCTAGCTCTGCATGCCTGCAGACTCTGTTACAACTCATGTGGGATCTGAACTCTGTCAAAGCTGTTTGTACTTTTCTTTTCATCTTAGAGTGTTTCTTTCCACCTGCTGGTTCTTATCTTGTAAAATAAGAACATTAACACAGACATTTTACTGGGCTATTCAACTGTTCTTTAATAGGGGGTCTCTTGGAGCAAAGCCCTCCCATGTGCACACCAAAAACTGATGTAAAGACTTCAAGAACTGATGTGATCTGGGTGACAGTAAAATTGGTTAAAGATTAAAGGGGGAACCCAAAAAGGAACAATTTGCAGAGATCTCCAGAAGTGTCAAAACCTGCCCTGATAATGGCCTTAACTAAATATAAGAATAAAAATGGGACTCCCTCATCACCTACAGTCTTTCAAGAATATTAGAATTACTAATTATTAATTATTATACTGTACGTACCTCCGTTTTCAGATTTCTGTGAGATATCAGGAATCTTCCAAAGGATTCTTTGCTGCTCTGCGTTCCTGTCAGGATCATAAGAGGGCAGAAAAGGAGTCAAGCAGGCAATCAAAACCCATTTTTACTTTTTTATCAAGTACCACATTTATAAAGCTTCTAAAGCCTATGAGACCAATTAAAGGGAAAACACGTAAAAGTGAGCACTTTACTGTCATCGTGGGTATAATGCTGATACAAACAATTTCACAGTGTGCAGTCAGGATAACCAAAGTTAAGTAAGACATCCCTCCCTGGAATTCTCTTTCTTTATACATCTTACCACCCTCTTTACCATATCATCCTGTTTAATTGGTTGGCTATATATTACATAATATGCTCAATGGTACTATTGGCTTTAACATCATAACAAAGTGAAGACTCTACCATGCAGCAGGAGGTAACACAGCCTGTAGTTTTGAAACCCCTCCATCGACAGGGACGAGGAACTGGACATTGTTAAGGGCCATCGGCGTTGTCATGGCCTCTCCGTTGTATTTGTAGTCTATCCTCAGGTCCGTGCTGGTGGGCTCACACCTCCAGCTCACAGCCAGATTCAGAGGAGTGGAGTGGAGACCCTGCACTGATACCTACACAAATACAATAATGTAGACACAACATAAAACTGCTGTCTTTTTTTTTTTTTTTTTTTTTTAAAGTCAATTCAGTAATAGTTTTGTATTTTTAATGCCCTTTTTTTTGTCTGCTCGTCTGGTGTGGTTGACTCCCTGAAGGCAGAGCTTACCTGATACTTTAACATGTCCACGTTGTAGTATGTCGCCTGTGGCTTCTGCTCTGCCACCTTCTTCAGATGAGAAATCAGGTTTGGCATGTTCACCCAAAAGTCCTTGGCATCAGCCTTGGCTTGTGTGGTGGTGTCGCTAGTGGAGGAACAGGAAGAAAAGCACGATCAAAACACAGACGTTTCACATGATCCTCTCTCATACAGTGTAAATGCACCCAGCTTCTCAGTTCTAAAATAATGTTTGACAAGAAAAATAATAAAAAAAAAAAATTGGCAGTAATGACTTTGGAAATTTGCAAAATTTAGTTTGTCAGAAATTTAATTTCAATAAAGAGCCACAAGAGGTCGTGCTTTGCACTAATTTTACAACAGCTATGTGGGGTTTTTATGACAAACATTTTTTTATTCTTGCTTTTATGACATAGAAATTGCACTACTGTGAAGCAATATGATTTTAGTTCCATAATGAGTGGGGGGTTTGGTTAACATATCAACATTAAAATGATTTTTTATGGGTCACAAGTAGGTGATATATTAAGTATTTTACAACAGGTGCAAACAAGGACTCAGAAACAAAGCTGATCTCTGTTTAAGGTAGTTTGTCTGAATACTCAGATGTCCTCATGGTGACTCAATAGACAGCTGATCAGTGTCTGAAATGATCTCACTCAAGTTTACTCATCACTAGTCACCACTTAACAACCGAACTTGTCCATATGGGATCATGAATGTGCTATGAGCCAGTTCACAGATACTTTTACCAGTTTACACCCTTATTTCAAACACAGACATACTGTATACACATCATTATTAATTATTATACTATAATTTATTTTCATGCTGTTTGTATATTTTAGATGTTTTTTTAATAAAGCGCATTGAGTTTTCCCTGTGTGAAATATGTCACTATTACATATCATAAGGGTGGTAAGTAGGATATGTTGAGTGGAAACAAATCTTATTATAATGATTAAATATATTATGAGTATTACGAATAATAGGAATAGGAAACAACAGTAGGGAACAAGACGGGAATCTTGGTGTGAATATATGATGCAAAATGTGTCATGCTCTTTAAGCTATTCTCTTACATGCTCTATAAGTAAAAATTAATATAATTAATACAAATTATAATGCACAGTAAGTAAGAACATTTGATTAGGTTTTAATTAAGTTTAGTTAAATTACATACAACATATAAAACATTTAGGGGGACTTCTTAAGTTAGACAATAAAGCATTCAGACTTGAACTACTTCTTCACTGAGACACTGCCTCCAGTGAGAAAAGTTTTGTATGCTTTATTATTCTTTATGAGAGTGAGGTGGTGAGTTCACAGTGAGCCGTGTCATTACCAGCAGAGGAGCTGGGGGTTAGGCAGCACATGCTCCAGTCGACTGTAGTTGGTTATGCTGAAGGTTAGCACGGCAGGGGACGGGTTATTGGCAAAGTGCCTCGTGATTCCCGCCGGGAATGACAAAACCATCTCACCTATGATCTTCACGACACACCTGAGAGAAAGAGGAAGAGGAGAAAAAAGGGGGACAGACAATACAAAACATACACACTCAGATGTGTTCAAGTCATTTTCTTTGTGTTTCTTTTCTTAATAAACATTGCAATGGGACGGCTTTAAAGGTGCAGTGTGTAGAATTTAGTGGCATCTAGCTGAACGGACCTGGCAGCTATATAATATTCATAAGTGTGTTTTAATTAGTGCATAATCATCTGGAAATAAGTATCCTTGTGTTTTCATTACCTTACAATGAGTCCTTTATATCTACATAGGTAGCGGGTCCTCGCCCGCCATATTGCAATGCCGTGTTTCTACAGTAGCCTTGAACGGACAAACCAAACACTGGCTCTAGAAAGGGCCTTTTGCGATTTTCGTGGCTAGTGTAGCTTCTCCTACATGCTTCATGCTTGAGGGGGGGTATTCAGCTTGTTGCAACCTGAAACCTAAATCCTACACACTGCACCTTTAAGCCCTAATTAGTTTCTCATACTATCATTAACTTACTTTATAAAAAACTTTTGTGCCTCTTGTGTTTGAATCACAATCTTTATGTATTTAATGCAGGCATAATTAATAACTGTTAATAACTATAAACAGCTTATTCCTCTTAGCTCCTCAACTGCTCAGTGATATTATATGTTTAATAATGAAGTATTAATTTATTTCTAAATATTCTTCACTCTCAATGACAACTGATCAAACTCCATCCATTGATGAAGACCATTAATTCTGTGAGAAAATCTAGAAAGTGAACCTTGAGTTATTTATTTGTCAAACTGCTATTTCTGAGGTCAAGAATGTCTTAATGAGTTCTGACACATTTATAAACAGTTTCAAACATGATTAATACATGTTTTATAACACACAGTAAGGTTCTCATGTGTGTGATCATATGAAATATAGAATTGTCCTTATAACTACCTAATTCTACACTATAGTGTGTCATAAACAATTTATTATAATATACTGTTTGTAAATGCTAAATGAGCTGGGGATCAAAGCAAAGTTTTACTAATTCCAGCATTATCCTCCTCGTTTTGCAGTACAAACTAAAACACACTCTTTTCACATCAGTCACATAGAAGACATCCATATAGTAATCCTAGTGAGGGAATCCTAATTATTATGTTGGAATGTGTGAAGCACATGTTGACCTACTTGCTGGGGTCGGCCCCTTTAAAGAAGGCGTTGACCGTCTCTGTGAACGCAGCGGCCACAGGAAGCGTGTCCTGAGCTCCCATGGTGAGAGGACTGGGTCCTCTGGAGCAGCCTGGAGGTAACACACACACATGCAGACACACATTAAATAGGACTGAGAGACACAAGACACACACTCAAGCAATGCATATAACTAACAGTCAGCTCAGCTGAATTTTTACCATTTACTATCCTTTTTTGGTTGATATAACCACAGTCTGTTTCTCTAAAAATCATCATTTAAATCTTTTTCAGTCGGTTTAAAATCAATCTATAGCAGCTTCAACCCAGCAGAAAAACACACACATCAGATAGATGTTCCAACTCCCAAACCTTGGCTCTACGCTCTTCCTCAACAATAGTGTGTGGATGAAATGAGGAACAAAACATGGTGTGCAAACTAGTGTGATGAAATGAAATGAAATTACAACTATCTGAACTGAGAACAAACATTGGTGTTAGTAAGGTGGCATGAAAATGTGTGAAGATATCCAATTTCTCTCTGCTCTTTGACTGTGAAATTGCAGGATTAGTTCAAATATCTTTCCTAACTTTGTGTTAGATGTTGGAACTCATCCTCTAAGTAACAAGTATTTGTATATGTGGACACTTTTAATTGAATAAGCGAAAGTAGATGAGAAAAGAAAGACAGATGCAGACATAGAGAAAGTCTGAGAGAAATATGCATGCTTATTCCAAACATGCTATTAAAGTTGAATTATTCTGACAAGATCAAAGAAGATCAGACAGCCCAAAGATCAAACCAAAAACCAAATGACACAAAGGAGAAAGATGACGACGAAAAGATTAGTAAAGTACACGAAGAACGGTGATTCTTCAGGGAATGGAAGGCGGTCAGCGCAGACTAAATGAGAATGAACAATGTCAGGAAGAGAAAGTAGAGAAGGATATGACAAATGAGGCCACTGCATAGTTGTGACTGCATACAAGGGGGCTCAGCCAGGAGTTAGCATGGTTCGGGTTAGGGTGATGGAGAGACTGCAAAGGAGGAGGAAGAGGAGTGGAGTGGAAGGGAGGGAGGAAGGAAGGAAAGAAGGGGGCAGGGCAGGGTAGGGGCCAAGCTTTGCACAAATGGGCCTCAAAAGAGTGTGTGTGCACGCTACAGTTAACCCTGGTGCAGAGAAAACTTACCTTCAAAGGTTAAATAAAACTTCCCTCTGTCAAACCATACAAGGGATGGCTGGTCATTCTCTGTGCGGGGTTGAGGGGGTGGGGTCGAAGGAGGAGGGAGGGAGGAAGGGAGGGAGGGAGGGAGGTGGGGATGGGGGAGAAGGAGGAGGAAGAGGGATGAAAGGGAGGGAAGGAGTTGAGGAAAGTAGGTGAGGAGGGGTGAGAGGGGAAGGAGAGAAGGACAGTAGCGTGAGTCTCACATGGTAGGTCTATCACATGTCACAGTGAGGTGAAACGTGGAGGTGGAGGCCGGGGACCAAGAGGGACAGAGGGCCATGTCGAACTGAAACACCGTCAGGACAGAACATGTGACAACATGGGTGTGACGGGATGTTTTTTTTGTGGGTGCTTGCGTGCCTGAGGAAAGGCAGGACTCAGGTGCAGTGAGGGCCAGATGTGTGCAATCTGCAGGTGTGCAATACTGGAAAGGAGATGACTCGTCTGTATATTTGTATATATCTATAGTCTGAGGAGGGACTGCCAGAAGAGACAGTTTGGTCACTTCCTGTTTCAGGGGTAGCAGCTTATGTTTGAAAATGGTATTTCTTTGTCCGCTGATGCTCTCATTGTGGCAATTTAGGCAGTGCCAGAGTGTCTAAAGCAAAAACTGGCCTCACTACATCTTACTCATCTACTTTAATGTAATTTAGGCTTTTGACTCAGTGTCTTGCTGAGCTCCCATTTTCCTCCAGGCCTTCACATACCAAATTATGGAACAGATGGAGGCTGACTGTCGTTTACAAAGACACCCTGCAGGGGGCGGCCAAGGCCCAGGACCAGAGAGCAGGAATGAGGAGTGACAGTGGTGCTGCGTCCCAGTTTCAGTGGCTGGTTCCTCCAAAGGACACAGATCATGAAGGTGGATTCTTCAAAAAGACCTGAGGGGCAGACTGAAGTTGTGCCACCTCTAAAAATGAGACAATCTAGTCTTACACAGACTAAAACTAATAGAGCTTTCAGACAGTTGTTAAGTTTTGTTTTGGGCAGATAACAACAAATTGCAGCATAGAAAAGCCAAAGATACGTTTGAAGTCATTTAGAAACAGAGTTTGTCCATCAGAGAGTAGTGTCAAGTTGTCAAGACATGTCACACTCGGTACATATCTTGGCTATAATTCTTTAAAATGACACGATTTAAGGGATCTGTATCAAAAATATTTGTTTTTACATTATTATGCAAAAATTGGCTGATATATCATTATCAGATTATAACTCAGCCTAACAAAATGGACAACTGGAGCAGAGTGTACCAAGTGGGGCATCCTGCTGCCCTAGTGGTTGGGATGCATACCATGTGGCCACAATGCCCCTGGTCTTTCTCTGTCCATTTCCTGTCTGCTTCTCTAGTGTACCATACAAAAAAAAAGCCCAACTGAAAAAAAACTTGACCAAATCATTTTAAACACTATATATCAGTAAATTCTCCATTTTTAGTAGGACTTTTTTTTTTTTTTAAACAAAAACATTCCCATGCTGCTAACATGCACAAACAGTGGCATTTACAGCATGCCTGGTTTCCATTATTTACATCCTACAGTGTTTTTTGTCAGTGTTACAACTCAACTTGTAGATTTATAGTCTAGGAATCAAGACTTCGGAGGATCCAGCCATTGAACTGGGACATAGCTCCAGTATGAGAAAAACAAACATGACCAAGGAATGTCAAATGTGTGCATGTTACTCATGTCACCATGTGACACTGGAAAAAAAAAAGTAGGCTTGTTCCCGTCCATACTATTGTTATGATGAGGGGTCCCGTCAATGAAGCTGTGTTGTTGAGTGACTGAGTGGAATGTCGGGTGATGGATCGATGAGAGCAGCGTAGTGCTTCATGAAGAGAACAAAAGGGCAGGTGTTCAGATGGGGAGGGTGTGGTTTGGGGTTGTATTTTTGCATGACTGGAGAGTGTATGAGTGACAGGTGTGAAAGGTGGGCGTCAGGGGTCGAGCGAGGGAGTAGACGGAGGCTTTAAGGCCAGCGGAGATTGGTTGAACTTGAGGCTGTGTCGTGCTACTCCAGCGGTAGGGAGAGGATGGCATGAATACCAAACAGCTGCTGCCTGCCTAATTCGACCTAATTCTCATGCCAGACTTCAAACGCTTCTGTAAGTAGCAGCTCGGATCTGACAGTATGCATGTGAGTGTGTAGTGTGTGTGTTTGAGTGTTAGAGAGACAATGTGGATCTCCAGGGCTCACAGATAAGGAGCTCTTCAGACATGCTCATTGAACACAGCACACAAACACTCAAATACACTTTTGTTGCGCAGACTCAGAGTAAAGGTATCTGGGAGTGGCTGCACTGCACTCAATACACACACAATATGTGTCGCCGAGAGAAGAGACAGGAGGTTGCCATGGTGACACGGCGAGACAGCCACTGGTGCACAGTCATAAAACAGAGAGAAAAGTCTTGCAAGTGGGCAGATGGGCACAGGGGAAGACACTCAAACTTTTTGGGAAAAATAAACTATAATGCAAAAGCTGCAGCTTTTTGTGTCACCACAGCCTTAATTTTTTCTTGCAGATTTGTCTGTAGGTAACAAGTGCGATACAAGAGAGTGAATGAGGTCTGCAGATACTGGGGTGAGAGAGAGAGAGACAGAGAGACAGAGAGAGAGAGAGAGGCTATCATATCTATTAAATGCAGTGGAAATGTGTGGGAAAGTATGAGTTGGCAAGAGCAAAACAATGAAGATGTGGGGGGGGAAAGTGCCAAAAAGACAGTGTGTTTCACTGTCCCATAACCTATACTTTTTTTTTGACTGACATTCATTGAGAAAGCACAAAAACACTCAGAGATGGCCTTTACCCGTCTATGTCAAGTGCACTTTGGGTAAAAAGCATCAAACAAATTGAAAACCCACAAAGGAGCACTTCCCCCAACCCGTCCCCTCTCCTCTCTGAGGGGATCTCTACTATACCTGCAAACGAATCAAAGTGTCTCTCAAAGGTGGGCAGTTTGTCTACATAAGCATCGTCTTCTGACAAGCCAAAGGACAAATAAAGAGACAAACAAACGGCAAAAACAAAAAAAAAACAGAAAGCAAATCAAACCAGTGAGAAATATTTTGAAATAAAAAACAGAAAATTACTATCATGCAAACATATATGAAACAAATAATTAAACATTTTAAACAAACTGAGGAACGAATACACAGACATCAAAAAGCACTGGAATGGGGCATTTTTGATTTGGATTTTTTTTTCATGTCCTTTACGTTACTTTCAAGCTCATTGGCTTTTGGGGTTATCAAGAGGGCAACAGTGAATAAATAATGTAAACATTTAGGGTTGCAATAGCGCAACACTTAAGTGAAACCTCCATATAGATTCAATCATTTTTAATGTTGCTTAATGTTGTAGAGCTGGAAATGAGCATAATAGGTCCTCTTTAAAAAAGAAACCTCCAACCAGGGACTATATTCTGTTTTTACGTAACTGTTGCTGCCTCCAGAGTAGTGTGTGAGTGTGTATTTTTTTTTTAAATCTATTATGACTCAGCCCCATTTCACATTCTACTGAAGTCTGCTATTACCCACTCACAACTCTGCACTGCAGGGTCCTTCAATTCTGACTTCACTGATGTTAGATCATCTCGTATAAACTGATGTTGTGTCATTAATTCATTACAAGGTTTTGCCAGGAATGCTTGCGCTTTAAAATTAACGCCCTGCTTCGCTTTCTCACCTCCCACTCATAACCTCTGTGTGTGTTTGTGCATGAGTGTGAATATGAATTTGTCTGTGTGTCAATCTAAACCAGACACAATATTTACATGCATTTTAATAAATCATTGTGTCCAAAAGAAGCTTCAGGAGTAATTATTTCTTATTTCAAATGACTAGAAATCACGACTGTAGTGACACATTTCATGAGATTTGACTCTTACTATTTTAACTAGCGAGATAAAAAACTGATATGCTTGAGTTTATAATGGTGTATGGTAATAAAATGCCACAATAATAGGAACAAAAAGTGACCCTGGCACTGTATCTTCCATATTCATTGAATGGTAAAACATCATTGCCAGAAAATGGAAATAAATTTTTAAAAATTAATGACTAAATACATAACTGCATGACTCAATCCACACAGACACTCTCAGCATAGGAAGGACAGGGCCAGTGCATAAAATCAGTAATATGCTTTTAATATTAGACATGTTTTGCAATCATCCCTGAACAGTTAAATTCAACTGACAGACAACAGGCTGCAAAACTCAGGGATGGGTGATGGTGCACACACCTGACACAGACACGGAGAGCTCTTTACTGACGGTGGGGGTGGTGGCGGCACTCAGGGAGTTAGTGGAGGAGATGGAGGAGGTGCTCTCAGCCCGCGCCAATGGGGCGATGGGAGGAGGGCTGGCCGAGTGGACTGGCGGGCTAAATGGACGATTCTGAAAAGGTAAAAAGATGGTAAGTAAGAAAACGGATAAGAATGAAAGGAATTAAATACAATTGACATGTTTTTGTGCCTTACGCCATTGCTGACTATGTTTTTTGGTCAATGCGATTAAATCGTCAAAACTCGTTTAATCAGGTTGAGGTGTTCTTGTGAGGACCTTTGTTATGCCAGGAAAACTTTTCTCAAACTTAATTTCACACTGAGCCAGCTGCACAAGCTCAGAAATACCAAAACACAACAATCGCAGTTAGGAGTGAAAATGTAATAAACCGCAAGACTTACTCCATCTCCAACAGTGGGTTTTCCTGGAGGAAGTTTGGGCCGCGAAGGGGGGCGGGGTGGAGGTGGTGGTGGTGTGGGGTTGGCTGACGAAGGAGTGGCAGGTCGCACTGGAGAGGAGGATCCTACAGAGGAGAGCAGAAAGACACAGGGAGTCCATCATAATTATAGAAACAATTTCTCTTTTCAGCATGTTTTGAGGCAAAAAAGTACAGTGTCCATAAAGAATATAAGCATTAACAGTTTCACTTTAACAGAATTACATTTGTATTTAAAAAATCCAGACTAAGTTTCCACATACGAATATTGTTTCACTTCAGTCCTTGTAATTGGTTTTTCACTTCAATGGACTATTGTCACTTTCCACCGGGAACACCTCCATAAGGGATAAAGAACACATGAACTCCTTTTTCAGCTACCTTCGGGTATCTGTCACCACTGAAAATTGGGATTTCCTAATGCTGAAACCAGACAAAATTATTTCTAAAAAGTGTTGGCTTATTCCACTCTGTTTTTCCATTATTAGTCACATATTTTATTTTGTGAACTACTGGCCTACATTTGATCCATGTTCTCCCTTGTATTGAGACTATTTCTTCATAGCTATATACTGTATTTTGTGTTTGGGTCACTGACTCTTTAACTGCATCCAATGAAACCAACACAACCTTTTAATCTCCAGGATTAAAAATACAGAATCTTCACCGCTGGTGCAATCAGCTGAAAGGTGCGGTGTTGGCAAAACAATTCCCTGTCATCTTCAGTCTAAACAACCTCTTCTAACTGTATTTATATGGATTCTATTGATATTACTAGTAACTTGACTGGTACAATGATGAGGAAATTGTCTTTGTGTTTTCATTAATCCATTTGTGTCAAAAGCTTCCTGCTCAGAGTGATCCGTCACTGTCTTCCGAGCATGCTGTTATTAGCTAGAAGAGACACAGTAATTTTTTATGGCAAAGAAAATAATGTATACCAATCTGAACTCAGTTACGGTGAGTAATTACAGTCTACTCACCACTATTTGTACCACTTGCCCCAGATGTTGGACCCGGTGACAACACCACTGCCCGGTATGTGGGGGGAGGAGGTGGGGGAGGTGTAGTCCGGCTCCCCTGGCTAGCATCTTTGGGCGAAGAGACAGTTTCACCTTCATCCTCTTTGGGTTGGGAGGCATCTGTATTCTTGGGCTTCTCTTCTTGAGACAGGACAAGGGGTGGCGGGACGGAGCACGTTGCGGGTTCTTCAGCAGGAGGAGTCACCAAGGGAGGTGTGCTTGCTTTGGGAGTGGGAGCTGTTGGGACGCTGGCGGGTGAGTCAAGAGGAGGAAGAGGAGAAGAAGTGGGAGGAGATGCAAGCTCCTTTGGTGCAGGGGGTGGTGAGGTGGCGACAGGATTTTGTTCCTCAGGCGTGGGAGGACCTGAGGGGACACAAGGTGGAGCACACTCCTCTGAGGGAGGTGGGGAAGTTGGTAGAGGGGGAACAGGGGCTTCTTTCAGAGGAGGGGAGATAGGGGGAGGTGGTGCTGGGTCTTCTGGAGGAGGTGGTGATGTAGGCAAGGGTGGGGCAGGAGATTCAGGTGGAGGCGGGGAGGCTGGTAACGGAGGTGCTGGTTCCTCTGGAGGAGGTGGGGAGGTGGGGAGTGGAGGTGCAGGGTCCTTTGGTAGAGGCGGCTGGTCAGAGGATTCTTCAGTGAAGCACACCCACGTGTCACTTGCATCCTCTTCAGCAGGGGGAGCCTGCTCGGGTCCAAAAATGTTGTCCAAGTTGGCTATCGAGGACTTCCTGGTTGAACCGTCTGCTTCTGGTGACACTTCTGAAACAAAGACAAGCACAGACCAATCAAAGGCCGTGTTTGCAGAAGTGCTCAGTAGACAAGCAAACAGATAGACAGATGGAGAAAGTTATACGCTGGAGATCAAAACACTGCTGATATCACATGTAAAAGTTTGTTTCATCCTGAGGTGACGGTGTGATATAACCAAAGGCAGAGATAAGAAAGAAGACTTCATACCAGCATCATCTGCAGAGGGAGGGCCAGTCGTCAGGGGGGACGTTGGGACATTCTTGGGTGGAAGTGGAGGTGGAGCTGTAATAAAATCAGTGGAACAATGAATAGTCCTATTAGTCTTAACAGGTAATGCCTAATCAGCATCAGTGAGTGTTTATTAGGTAGCATTTGTATGAAGTGAATGTTAATTTATGTCACTTGTGACAAGTCTGGGCTGCATTCAGTGCTGGCTTAAATTAAAACAGGTATTATTTCATAGAAGAGCTTGAAAGTTTGGAGCCATACATGACAGGTATTATCCCCACCTGCCAAACACATGCATAACAACTTAAGGAGAAGGGATCATCCCACAAACCATTAGCCATGCAACACAGTACATTCAGTCACCACCATGTCAAATGCAAGGAGGAGGCAGCAAGGTAAGGGGGGTGGTATAGTACGGAAGCCAAGTGTTGAACCCCTCCCATATACAGTACATACAACAAACAAACACACAGTCATTTGGTTGTGAAATGGCTTATGAAATGAAACATGTTACAGCTGGCTGTCCAGAAAGAGAAGGAAAGTGTTATTGTTTGATTGGGTTAGTTTGCAGGTCTGTTTGTTAGTCGGATGATGAGGGATTTCATGAGGTGAGCTGATGGGTCTGTGCAGTCATTCCAGGGAGGAGAGGAAGTGCGGCACAATTAGCAGGGAATTTTAAAACTTACTTCCTGTGGGGAAGGATCTCGTCAAAGAGGATTCAGGCTCTGACAGAGGAGTCCCCCACACATCGGACTCAGACAGAACCACTAGGTTCAGGAAGGGACAGAACAGGCCATGTCAGGGGTATTACCACCAAAACACTTAAGGGTTTCTGACTCTTAGGAGCGTAAAAAAGCAAGAAGTGTAATAGGGGAAACAACAAAGATCAGCAGGTCAATAAAATCTTTAATTAGAGAGAACAGATTTCCGGCCTCAGCAGCAGACTGCAGTCAGGATGCGTCATAAGACTAGAACATAAATATCCTTTTCTTGCAAACTGAATTTCAATGCTACTGTAATAGTGGACTGCAGGGTTCAGCACATACTATTTTCTAGAGAAAAATAAACTATTTGGGCCACAGAGGTGACATCCAAACTCCTGTACAACAGTTGCTGCTCTATAAATCTGCCGAGGTCTGTGCTGTAAAAAAGAATCTCAATGACCTCCTCTGGGTGACTGTTTGATGTTTTAAAAAATCTTCCAAAGTATAATTTAATTAATTCAATGTGGTATTGTTTCTTATTACCTTTACATCATTAACCTGGCTAAATACAAATTAGCTTAACACTAGCTAACCACCTGTCTCAACAGCAAAACAGATGATGCCGTATCCACTTCAAAAGGGTTAGGCAATTTGTTAACCTGGATTTTGATACACTATGTACATTGGGCTAACTATCCTCTGTTATTTTTTTGTTTATATATTGCATGTAAGCAAATCAGTGAGTACAAGGGGTTTATGGAAATATTGGATGTACAGGATATTTGCATCAATGGGATTTTATACCTTGATTCTTCAGGTATTCAATTTAGTCAAAATTTGCATCCATAAAAACGTTCTCAACTAAATTTATTGGGAATGATGTAAACTCAGTAACCATTTTATCACGTACACCTAGCACACAACAGCCCCACAATAAATCATTCTTTTTGAGGATTATAATGTTCAGTTTTTATTGAAACTGTTTTATGGATGTGTTGATTCAATTTTGAAGTCATTTTTGAGGCTGCAGCTTATGGTGCTGTTGAACTGTTTTGTATTATACTGAGAGATGTTTCTAACCTCACTGATAACCCTAAATGTGGTCAACAAAATACTAGACGCTAGAGACACCTCTAAGCACTGTCTGTCTAAAGCAACAACATTATCATCTTCATGAAAGTAGGATTTTTTGCAGGGCTGTTTTGTTAGATTGCATTTGTTTTAGCTAGGTGGACCTAAGTATCATAGACTTTATTATTCAGGAATTCACACATGCTGTTTATATCTGGTGAAGATAGGACTATAATGAGAAAGTTCAACATTAACCTATTGCCAGTGTCATGCACAGAGCTGATTTATTTGCCTGAAGTAATGTATAAAAAGGAATCTGTGCTGTGTTAGCTATGCCTGACATGGCAGTTGCGTAACATCTAAGAGCTCTCCCACAGCCTGCTCCACTGCATCCTACAGGATTGGATGAGAGTGGGTGACAGCAAAATCTGCATATTAACTAGCTGCACTATGCACATGAACGTGACCTTAGAGTGCCAATTTCAACTTTGACCTTAGCAAAGACAGATGGACTGAGTCCACAACTGCACAGTTGCCAGAGGGAAGAGCTATGATGTTGGAAAATAGGTGAGGGGGAGGGAAAGAAAGAGAGACAGAGAGAGAGAGAGAGAGAAAGGAACAGAGAGAGGATATCTGCTATGACAGCCAAGCAAGGCTTAGCTGGCAGCCTTAGAGAGACAATAAGTGTGTGTTCTGAAAGCCTATTTCATACATTGCTAACACAAAAAACATTGCTAGTGACAACTGTCAACAAAAACATATTCTAAGAACCAGCACACAGATAAAGACATCCACAGACACATATAAAAGAAACAGAAGACAAAGCGACAAAGATGCAGGAGGTGCAGTTACCTTCGGTTTTCTGTTCTCCAAAGGCTGTTTCCAAAGGAGGCCCAAATAAGGCTGTGGTGTCCTCAGAGACTGGTGTTTCTTGACTGCTGCAATAGATGAAGAACAATATAAGAGAAGTAGTTTTACAGTAAGTAAGTAAGAAATGTTACACAGTACATATCATCTCACTGCAACTTGTATCATCTGATAAGGATTTTATTTACATTATAGCATATCTTCAATCTTTATCACAATCACACCAAATCTTTATATAATGTATGTAAATTATGAAGATTCAGCTGTGCTCAAAATAGCATGGACTCTGAGGGTAATGCTGCAACAGCATGTATACAGTGATGTAAAGACTGCGCAGGAACAACTAATGCAGACATTTAACTAAATACAACATCAGGGGACTGACAGTATAGGTTGTTTGACTGTTAACTGATCTTACAATAAGATTTTTACAATCACATTTCAAAAAAATCACCCTTGTTTATTATTTGTTTGCCTTATTTAGCCACTGATCTTTTGACAGGTAACATGTGGCATGAAAGAGAGGGATGACATGCACCAAAGATTCCCTGGGACTAAAACTGGAGATGTTACAGTTACAAGTATGCAAGAATTGATTTCAGTTTTCTTGCGAGTATCCACACCTGACTAGTGCGCATCTGTATCATGGCTGTTGAACCAACTGCACTAGACAGACAGTAAACATAGACACATGCAGACACAAGAAACAAGCATTCAAACAAACCACAAAAAGCCAGATCTTGAGGAATAAATATGAAAACAACTATAAACTGTACACACTGTATTTTAAGCATTCATACCGGAAGAACGTGATTAAGTTCCCACGGCATGTAGAGCATCACAGGGTTGTTGGGCAGATAAACAATGACAGCTCTGCAGATTCACTGAATGTACTAAGCCAGCAAAATAAACAATTTTTGTCTCAGACTGTCCTCTAACTTGTATCTAAATTATAGTTAGCTTTAAATGTAGGGATAAATCTTTATAAAGTCAACAATTACAAGGACATTGTTTATCTATTATGTTAAAAACACAAGGTTACAGTATGTACTTATTTCAAAAACATTGCTTTTGGTAATAAGTATTAGAATTTGACCTGAAGCCTGAAGTTTTAAAAAGACTTTTAAAGATTTTTAAAATGTATTGATGTTGAAACCATGCACAGATAACCCAAAAGTGACTCCACATCCCAGTTTGGGTCCCAGCTCAATAAAACCAAGCTTGAAAGCGTCAGCAGATGTTAGAAAACACTGAGTTCATACGAAGTTAACAGAGACAAACAAGAGCTACAATTGGATGCAGGTGACATCTGAGTAAGAAAATGAAAACCATAAAAGTGGGAAGTGATGCAATTTATGCAGATTTTAACCGACTGACAGGTGGATCAAGCTGTTGGGTTTACTGGAATGATAATCTCCCAGTTCATTTGACCATAAAAGAATATATCATGGTGACATTTAAAAGTCAAAATAGGAAAATTTAAGCTTCAAAAATGAAAAATATCATCCAGCTTCTGATTGCTACACATAAATCATAAATCATTACCACCTCCCTTCAGCAGAAGGAATGAGCATAAACTAGCTACTTACAGCACCTTAACATTAAGTGGCAGTAGCTTGTCCTCAGCCTTGTTGGGGAACAGTGAAGTACATACCTGGGGGGTTGTGGTGCTGGAGCTGGTGCGGGGGCCACAGTGGGTACAGTAGGGACGACACGTCTCGGTCTGGCAATCTCTTCACCTGGAACCACAAATTACATTTGTTTACTGCATACCACTCTTACATCACTTTCTTCTAGTTCACTGTAATTAAAAGTGAGTCTGGCAAAAGGTGCAACAAGATTAATACTTACTGGAGGTGTTCCTTTTCAAACCCTGTAACACGAAAAAAGAAATGACAGTAAAATGTAAAAACCCAAACACAGAAAAACTCAGAATGTCAAAAGCAAAGGCTTCAAGTGTAAAAGATAATTAGTCACCAACGTGTAAGAAAATGCACAAAGAACATCAATTAATTGTATTTTTCTGTCAGGCTACTAAAATGTACATCCCACATTGCCCCATCAATTTACATCACTGACAAATGTAAAATGTCAATGCTCTCAAACAGAAATGCTGTGTGGTTTAAACACAACAATTATGTAAGATGTAAAGTAGTGAAGGTCAGAAGACTAACTTCAGCCTCAGGCTGACTTAATCTGATGAGACCAGTAGAACTTCCTGATCAGGAAGTTACTACACAGGAGGAGGGATCCCTAAAACAGACACACTTCCTATCATGAAAGATTATACTGAAACTGAAAATACCACTTCCATGCTATAGCTAAATACTGCAGAAAAGGCGTTAACTACACCTTGTGATATTCATACTATTTGCAAATCCTGGAGGTAAAATCACAAATTCTGATGTGGACGACCAGTGGTCACTTTGATGGCACTGTAACTGGCATCATAATTTGAAGACTTATTCCAAATTGAATGAATTCACTGAACATTCATTTAACTATGGCACAGAGAGTGGTAACATAAGAATCACCTCGACAGCTTTATCAGATGGTAACAGCAAAAATTGTGCTTAGCAATACAGTTTAGATTGAGAGCATGATGTTTTTCCATTTAATAACTCCAAAATCTAATAACAATAACACTGTTAGTATTGCATAAGCCAGAAAATGGCAACTTTAACTTGAACTGCTGCTGCAGTGAGCTAACTGTGCTGTGAACTGTGGTTTGGGGGTCAAAGCGGGAAATACTGCAACACTTTAAGAGCAAGTCACCCTTGTTACTGTACTAGAGAAAGTGTAAGACTGATAAAGTTAAAGTGTAAGAGTGTTAAAAGAGAAATTAATTTTGTTGTTAGAGAGGCATAGCACAACAACATTGCTTCTCTAGCTGTATCTTAAACACCAGTGTGTTTGTGATTGCATGTATGAATTCACCATGAGCAGGACACAAGAGGCCAAGACAGGCAGAGTGGGCAGATAAGGATAGAGAAGGAAAGGAGGGGAGGAGACAGGAACAGACGAGAAGATACGATGGGGAGTGACTGAAGTAAGACATCAAAGGGTCCAGCTGTCAAAAGTGCAAATTTTCTCCCTCTTCAGAGAGGAAACATGAAGCCAATTAAGATGAAAAACAAGTTCACAAGCTCACTAGTGATCTTGAGAATCTTGAGGAATTTTTTAATTTTTTTAATTTGTACAGTTCTTTATTTATACGTTTAAATATTTGCGTCAAGACAAATTAGCAAATAAGTTTGACCCATCAATTCAGCCACTGAACCCATCTAAGTACTTTCTCTTTTATTCAACTGACCCCGTGGACAAGGTGAGTAGAAAAAGGAAGACAAGAAGCCATGTGATATTTAGCCTGACCCCGGGGACACAGAAGCGAAGGAAACTTACCGGGCTACGTCTCTGTGACCAGCAAAAAGGAAGAGAGAAGAGATACCTGGTCAGAGAGTGACAAATCAGTAAAGCAGACATCATACATTCTATCTACTATCAGAAGATGACAGCAGGAGGAGGAAGAAATTTGGCCTGGCTGGTCAGATTTGGAGATGATGTTGATAACATAAATAGAGAGAGGACGTCCTTGTGCTCATTTGTTTTAGGTTTTTTTGAGAAATATTTTGTGCAGTTTAAGGAATTTTGAGAATAAATGCAAATCCCTCAATAAGTCCTATATAATTATGCAAGAATCAGAGCTAATTCACATTGATCTGCGTGTCTGTTTTACATCTCCATCTTCTGTTGCTAAGGAGAATTCAGTAGCAATTCAGCACCTCCAGATAAATGAGGATATTTGCCTGAATCATCTGTGAATCTGCTGTGACTGGATATATCCTGCAAAGCTGCTTCAGTCACTTAACCTCATTTTCATCTTCCACTGTTCATCACCATCCCTTTTCTTTTTTTTTTTGTCTTAAAAACGGTATTAATTTTGCCATCTAATCCTTTGAGTTTCCTGCCATTTTCCCTTGTGTTGTCTCCCACCTGCCCCCTTTGGTCTCTTTAATTTCTGCTGAAATCTCTCCACCTGCCTACGTCACGTCCTCCTCGCATCAACCCTCTCTCCCTCTCCATCCCTCACTCTTGTGCTTGTTCCAGTTGTGCAGTGAGCCATGAGTGATTAAAGTGATGCAACAGGGGGGTGGGACATGCCGGAAAGGATTCATTTCATTGGATACATTGGTGCAGGACAAAGCCCAACACATTCTGTCATGGCCACTCACTGTCACCCCTCTGTATGTAAACAGGAAATAAAAAGGGAAGCGTTTAGACTCAAACTGTGACTTTTTAGCTTTTGTCAGTGACAATCATTGATCTTAGTTCTGTACAAACATGCTAATGTTTTCTCCTATATTTATTATAGACCATGAAACCGTTGTATACATATTTGATATATCCATTTAATATATTTGAAATCTGAAAATGTAAATAAAGTAGAACAATATTTTTTTTTGTTTCATTTTGAAATTAAATATTGCAACATTGGTCATCGCTGGTTTTTGGTGCTAGGGTGATACATCATTTTGCAGTTGTGGCAGTTTGAGGTCCACAGTGGGCTGTGAAGTGATTGACTTTGCCTGAGGGGACTTGACTAGACTGTGGCTGGCTACATTGATGGCAGATATTATGAAATAAGAAGAATCTATCATAAAAGTAAGATGTTTATCTTCCATATGAAGGATTTCTAGTCATAATGGTGGTGGACAATATAGGAATAAAATATGACGTAAGACGTCTTTTTTTTAGTTCTTACATTTTACTCCATCCCTGACCTTTTCCTCGATTCCTCTACTCCTTGTAGACCTTGTTATTTGGACTGAGGAACTTGAAGCTCAAGACTCCAGAACCAATTAAAATCAGATTTAAGACGTCTTAGTCAGCGGAAATAACTTAAAAGAAAGCACTCATGTACTCCAAGTACCTTGGAAAACAAATCTGTGCGTGCCATAAAAATGCTGAACAGTCACACACATGCACATGATTCTGCCTACATATAACATCACAAAAAGAAACACGCACACCAAAATGGGAATCACGTGATATCAGCCCATTTGCCCAATAAATGCTGGGCCAATAAAAAAATCCTAGTTATTACCCACTGGCTTGATATCTTGCGTCATATCTACACAGCCTATTTCCAGTTAACACTGAGCAGATTTTATGCACAAATGCGTGTTTAAGAAATTCTGCATTGCAAAGGAATTCACAAGTTCACAATCAAAAACATCAAATATATATTAACACAACAGCATGCAAAGCAAAGGCTTACCGGACTCCTCTACAAAAGTTTGCATCATTAAAGGCAGCAAAAGAACAAGAGATAAAAAAGCAGAGTTTCGAGTAGTTAGAAGATTGGAGAGGAAACTATACTAACACTGGGGATGCAAAGCAAAGCGTTCGTGTACAATGTAGGCAGTCATCAGCATCAACTACATCAGTAATACATACAGATAAAGCTGCTATAGTACTATGCTACTTCACTGCATTCAGTCAATCATTCATCCTTCCACCAACACATTACCCACTACTCCTCCTTATACGATGAAGACACTGCGTCCTGGCTGAGGTTTTAAGAGAAATCTGTCAAACTCTATCATCATGTCCCTCTCACAAGCTTGTGTACATATGAATAATTCATGCAAAACACACCAAATTAAGTTCATTCATGCCAACCTCAGTATCTAGATGTATGAAGTATAATACTTGGTATTTATTTCAGGTCTCTCACAGCTGGGTTAAGAGCTTGTCAATTTAATGTCATATTTAAAGGCAAAAAAAAAAAAAAAGAGACTCTCAGTTATTAGTCTTATTGACCTCAATGATATTCAAGTGGCTGTGGGCTGTTGTCAAGTAAGAGTTTTGTTTTTGAAAACAGGAGAAAGTCATAAATGTTTTAGTTTGCGGAAAAAGTTTTACTGGAACAGTTCAGGGAAAAGGAATAACTAGAAAGAAGTGAAAAGAAGTAAAGTGTTTGCTTTTGGAGGCCTGTTAACATTTGGCCCCTCTTCCTCTTTTCATCAGACCATTTTATTGTCAGTCCATAGCCAAGGTTACCTCGAGTTGCCAGGGACAGGGAGTGACTGTGTGACTCATGTAATTTCTGTGTGAGGGGAAAGCTGGAGTTGTTGTATTTTGTCCAGACAAACGTGATGCGAATTTGAATCGGTGGAAGTGAGGATGGCCATGTCGTAATCACCTCAGACCAGTAATTCTAGTGTCATGATCTTGCATAACGTTCAGGTGACTTGACTGCATTATATGAATTCCTCAGATGCTAGTGAAAACTTATTTCAGATCACTGGTCCTGATCTAACAATAAATAAAATCCCCCATACATCCATCACAACTAAAAGAAAACACAATACATGACTCTACGCTGCCATTTTGGCTAGGTCTATTTTGTAAAAGAGATAACATCTCAAAGACTTCCTGGTTTATTTAACGGGGACAATGTATAAAGCAATAAACACTGCTGTAAATATGCATGAGTTAGCCAAAAGGCCAAAAAAAACAACCAAAAACAGCTATTGATATAACCCCGAAACTGAATCAGTTACACACAATACACTAATACTCTGTCATACACTAAAACAGAAATATATATAGCTGATTTATTGATTAGTCCATCAACAGAAAATCAATCAGCAACCATTTTGATTATCAACAGAGCAACCATAACGAAACAAATGATGACAAAACAACCAATGTCTCCCTATATCTTTACACACGAGCATATAAGCATTAACAGCATGAAAAGACCTTCACACCTGATCAGGTTAACAGAGTCAGTGGGTAAACACACTGAGGCTGGACTGAATTATTAAGGCCCGAAGCTCATATTTCCACAAACAATCCCAATGTACAGCAGACTGACACACAGGTTTCATTGTGCCCACTTTCCTACCTGAATTATTCAAGTTGGACACCCAGGCTACCTGTCCTCACTGGGGAATGTAGAAATGATGGGTGGGAACTGGAAAGTCAGGGGAAGCCAAAGCCTGCTTTGAGTCCCCGCTGCTAATTACAGGCTGTTTAAAGGGGATGTGTGCTTGAGTTTGGACTCATCAGCTGAACTGCATTACTTCAAATAAGAGCTTCACAACGTGCTATTTAGCAGCGGAACGTCGTCAGATGGTTTCTGTTGTGGTTGGACATCTGCGTCGTGTTAAATGACACCGAACTAATCGAGTTGCTGAAAACACTCAAGCACACACGCATCACATATTATCTATATGGATTTCTCACCATCATATAATCACCTGACGTTAATTATAATGAGGTCTAGGATTGTGATTGTAAAGGATAGGAGTCAAATCAGAAACATTACTTAATGTTGAATAGTGGCTTGTTAAAACAAATGAGTTCTGTTATTATGTACAAACTCAAGAAAATTAAATCAGTAATCCAATCAAGATATCTCATCAATAGTTAAAAGAAAACAATGGGATAACATAGAATATACTGTACACTGTGGAGACATACACACAACATTATACACTGTATCTCAAAGGTAAAAAAATCTTCAGTATATGAGACACTCAGACAATGTGAGCAACACATGCACAACCAGATCTGTGCACAAGTATCTATCTACTTTTACATTTTAAAAGGCAGTTAAAGTTGCCCTGTGGAGCTTTTGTGCAAATAAACAAGACTTGTTATTCACCAAAATATATACATAGTGTGTGCCCTGAGGTCTAAAAGAGTTGAATGCATTTCCTTCCTCTTAAAACATTTGCAAAGCCAATTTTAAAGTATTTTAAATCTTGCATTGTTTACATCCATGTTTACTAGCTTGCAGCCTTCCTTTTCTCTGCCATTGCCGGCTAATTGCTGTGTGTCTTGGTACATTAAAGCCACCTGTAGGTCACTGGAATAGTGTGAATCCATAAGCTGGACTGTATCGCGTCACCTGTTGGCACGTGTGTCCTTGTGCGTGTGTACAGGACAAAATTAAGTCTATAGCACTACTAGAGGTCACAATCTCCACAAGGTACCTTTAAAGAGGATGAAGACGAGAAGCGGGAGTGATTCGCACATGCACTTTATAAGCATCTAACCACTAATACACCGCCCTCCATTAAAAATCCAGCAGTAAGAGGGCAGTGAAAGCTGTCAAAGCTACTCACCAGAGGAGACGGGGACAGAGCTATGTTGCCAATGGAGGCTTTGAGCTCATCAAACGAGGGAACCGCCACCACACGATCAGCCGGCAGCGGCTTGATCTTGATTTTAAATTTTTTCCTGTGGTCCTCCTCTTCTTCCGACTCATCAGAGGAGAAGAAGTGGGGCTTCTTTTCGCAAGGTGGGAGCACAGTGTCAAGGAAAACAACATTCAATTCCTTAAACAGTCAATATTGTTTGACCAATACAATTGATATTATAAAAGGGACCTATATGATTGTTGTCAGGTCTGCCAGGTCTCTGTCAGATTTGTGTCCTTGGTGAAATTTGCGTTAAAACCTTGGTGACTTTCTTTAAATCTCTACTTAAAATTAATTTCTATTAAACTTGTGTTTCTGCAGTAGAAGATGAATCATCATATTTCTACCCTCATTTACCCTTGTATGTTTTTAATTAACATGGTCCATTGTTGTGGTTCAAGCTATTTAATTTTGCAATGTTCCAATTATTGTCTCACTGCTTTAGAAACAAAAATTAAATCCAGACATAAGACTAAACACTATTATGTATGAATTCTGGTGAAAGACTGGTACAAATAGAGACCTTGGAAGTATTACTGATGAATTGTCACAGAGAAGAAAACAGAGCATCACCTCTGCTTAATACAAGCTGACAACAAATCAGTGTATTGATTAGAGTGATATTTCCAACATTCACATAGAGGTTATTGGACCATTCTCACAACTCAATGCAACTTCCTGTTAACGTCTGCTGCGTCGATGACCCATTCTTCCGTGACACCGATTTGTGCTGTGCCTTATTAACTTCATTTATATCTTTGTTAATTGGATGTTGGTACACAGCTGACGTACTTTATCATCATTGTATCGTCAAGTGGTCTTTTTTGTGTAGATTTCTCTCTAAAACACCAGGAGGCATTTTTGCCACATAAAAAGTTCTTTATGTAGAGCTTGATGCAACTGCGTTAAAATGTGCTTTATCATTTCATTATATAGATTTATTTCGGCTAATTTGGCAGCCACAGCAGAATTTGAGAAGGGTGGAGGCCCCATCCCCTGTGACTGATTGTTACCTCACAAACTGATCTCCTTTCAATATGCACAAATATAACAAATCCTCCGCTAACATCATGAAAGCAAAGCAATTTTAGTAAGCCAACCTAACTTGGCAGATGATAATTAATTCTATCAAATGACAAATCAAGCAGTGTTAAGGATATCTCCCTCTTCTGACTCCTCATCAGGTCTGATGCTGTAGCCCTCATCATCCACCTCAGGACAGTTCTGAAACACAGAGAGTGAGTCAATGTAGATCTCTTTAAATGCTTGTATGATGTTATAAGCAACACTTTGTGATGTTAATTGGATGATGATCTACTGCTGACAGTGAACCAGCAGTTGGTAAAGAGTAGCGTAGGTTCATAAAGCTCCAGCTAAAGTTCCCACTGACATACAGTATTCAGATAAATAACACTCTAGTCATAACAAATTCTTCCTGCTTAATGAGACGTCACCAAAAGCATATTGACAAAGTCATAATCTAGATCTAAAATGTAAGCAATGCAATGTCACAGATGATAATAGTTTAACCCACAGCCTGTCCTCACAAGAAAAACGAAAGTATAGGTCTAAAATTCAGGCTGGCAAAAACGACCTATAGTTACTGAAACATTTTTTTTAAAAACCATAACGTTGTGGTGTTTACTGTTGCATTGACGACAAAGGTTGCATAACTTTAAGGAAGTATAAACCATGTTTCAAGTGATAATTTTAACCCAGACCATGATCTTTCCCCAACCCTAACCAAGTGGTTTTTGTGCCTAAACCTAATCAGACCTTAAACACAGGATTATCACACTATAAAACATCGTTATTTTTTAACCGTGATTTGTAACAATTTTGGAAAGCGGCATATATGTGGTCGGGTCCCCATCTGTCCTGTAGAGGGCGCTGAAAACACTCTTATATGTCGTTTTGGAAGTCAGTGGAAATAGACCTATTCTGTCATTTCAGTATGAGAATGTGTTGAAACCCATCGAGTAGATTTACTATGTAAAGTCTCTTTAAATATGCTATATGTACAAACTTGTCAATGACACATTGATTTTACTATAATATTGATCAATACTATACTGGAGGCTCAGTCCATGCAGATAAAAACAAAGCAACAAGATTAGCTGTTGTTGAATGTGCTGAATGACCACATCAAAACTGTTTTAAAAAATAAAAAAATGTAAATAAGGGTTTTTACTTACATATCTGTCCCAGTCAATATCTCCATAGAAGCCATTGGGGGTCCCATTGGTCTTCTTCTGAGACTGAGAAGAGAAAAATGGTTCAATAAAAACCCCACCAGACGCTGAAGATACAGTAGTACATACATTCTGCATGTGCACTTGCACTCTGGATGCCATATCATGTCAAATTGCCCCACATTCCCCTAATTTACTCTAACAGGCACTGCTTTGCTTTCTTTCTGGTTGGCAGCTCCTAATGTGGTCAAATTAAATACCATTTTAGAAACATTTAGCTTGTTTTCTGCAAACATAAATTAAACTCCACGTGGTTACTAATGGTCTATAATGATGATTATTTTTATGCTGCAAATATTCCAAACAGTGCTGTAAAATATTTCAAGCTTTAGTTCTCTTCAAACTACCCCAGGGGAATATACTGTTTATTGTTTTTTTCCAAAACCTTCTCAGAGAGCGTGCTAATGAAAAGATAGTGGACAGCTAACCAGTCTAAGCTCTACATACTACACTATTCTAGAGATAAGTCTACTTCAAGGACTAGAGCTAAGTTCAGTACCGATTCAACCTCTTGGGGTTCCTGGCAAGTGAAAAGAACACAGAAAATAAAGTGTGATGATTATTTAACTCGTTGTTGTTGAAATTCACTGAAGTGGCTTATATACAGCACAGTATCAGTCAAAAGTTTGGACACACTTTCTCAAGGGAATAGGAAAGTGTTCCCAAACTTTTGGTACTGTTGGAAATTCTGGTATTTTTCAACCTACACCCTATTTTTCCATCATTTTAGGTCTAAGTGACTAATGGGGAGAAAAACTTTTGTAATTGGTCCAGTACTGCCCGCGAAAACGGACTGCAAAGTTCTTGTTTTTGCTACTGACAGGCTCAGATTGTTATTATGAGTGTCTGACAACAGAAGTAAACATGGGAACTAGCCACCTGTAAGTGCATAGGGATCTATACCCTGGACAGCTTGCTGGCTTACCGCACCACCTACATATTCATCTGCACAGTTTGTTTACATGTATGAGGCTGATTTTCACCACAGTTAGACTGTAAGGAAACCAAAAAAAACAAGTGTAATGATGGATTATCCCTTTGACTATTGTGAGGATGATTGTGAGTCATTTTACTGTGACTGGCTAACTATTTATTTGAGCCAGAGTACACAGAGAGGAGCTAAAACAACCGAAAGAGGAAAAACAAGGGATGGAGGCAGAAAGGCAACAGGCCTGTCAGGAAAGACGACGTGCAATAACGGTTACCTCGGACAAACTGCTAGTGTTCCTGTAGCCACTGCTCTCTTGACGAGCGAAGAAGAAAACTTTTCCTGCAGAGTGGTACCTGTTGTTGCCAGACTCGGAAAATCTCGATGTATCCACGGATGAGAGTATAATCCCAGCTGTCTAACTAATACAAATGGATTTACAGTGTTTATCAACACTGTCGTCCTGGAGACTGTTTCACCTCCACAGAATCAACTGGATGAAAAGAGCGAGGCCGGTTGGTACAAACGTTCAGCTCCACACGGTAAGAAAAATGTGATTTCAGCATGTAACTGTGTGTGGAATCACAGTATGTAAAGTCAACCACATATTCATCCACGCATGCCGGTTCGTTTATATGTATGAGGCTGACTTTCATTGTGGTTGGACTGTAAGGAAACTAAAAAGTTAGCCTTAATGCCGCTACAGGTGGCTAGTTCCTGTGTTTACTTTCATCGTCAGACACGTATAATAGCAACCTGAGCCTGTCAGTGGCAAAAACCAGCACTTTTAGTGGAAATACTTTTACAGGTGAAATTACCCCCAAGGATTACACTGCAGCCTGTTTTGCGGTCAATACTGGACCAATTCCAAAAAATGTTTTCCTCATTAGTCACTTAGACCCAAAATGATGGTAAACTAGGGTCCAGGTTGGAAAATACTAGAATTTAGTACCTCACAGCCATCAAATGCGATTTCCTCCAGTAATAACGCACTGCATTCGTAGACTGAACAGTAATTTACAAATGAATGAATTGGATGATATACATTAAATATTTTCTGTTACTTACACCTCCCTCTCTGTCTGGAGACCCCCTGTGAGATATGAAAGTAGAGGAGAGAAGAAAACAGAATTTGAAAATCACTTAACATGTAAGCTCCTCATTTTGAAATTGAGTGCTTTGCTAATTAGTCAAACCGAAATATTTAAAAAGAGGCATTCAAGGAAAACCTTTTCACACAACCATACTCACACACTTATTCGCGCTTAAATCACACTCCCACAGACATCACAGCACCACAAAACATTTAGAGTAAATCTACAGTGTCTCATGCACAGTTACAAATTGGCTAAACCCTCCTGGAAAATTATCACACAAAGAAAGATTCAGCAGGCTGACAAAGTCCTTCATAATTGATCTAATTGAGTCAATTTTTGATCGTACTATATTTGTATAATTTCAGAACATTACTGTCAAGATATGACAGACATAACACCAGCTGTATGCAAACAATGGCATGTACTGGATATATTAACTATGCCTCTTATTTTATAGATCCATAATAATAATAATGTCATATAGGCAGTTTAGTACAATACAGAAAATATAATATACCTCCTTGGCTTATACAGTGGCTGCTGGCCTCTAAGATTGTGCGAAGTTAATGGAAACAGGAGTCTAACCTCTCTTGACAAGAACTGTACCTCATACTAATCCTGTAATTGTTCTTACTTTATTCTAATCCTTTTATTCTGCTGTAATGTATATGCACGACCTGCTGGCATTTACCAATTTTTCTTCATAAAATATTAAACCAATTCAGAGGTTTCAGCAGCTGTCTGCTCCATTTCTGAGCACCATTGTAAATATTCTCAGCAGTGGAACGACTAATACGCTCTGTGTTGGATCATACAGTACAGCAGGAAGGAGGAACAGGACTTACGTGGAGTCATTGTCCTTCTCTTTCTTCCGTATCCCAAAGGCCTTCCTGGTACGTTTTTTCAATCCTGAGAAGAAAGAAAAGGTAAATAGTGAGTTATTGCATGAAAAGACACCAAAGACAAGACTAAAAGGTGAGGTTTGTGGGTGTGTTAAAGGGTACTTGGGGTCAACTGTCCAGCATCTATCAAACACAGGACATTAAAGGCAAGGTTTTTATGTATTATTGAGTGACCTGTTGCAGTGGTGTGAAGGGATACACTTTCTCAGAACTAACTGTGTTCATGGTCAGTGCAGATGGACCAAGGCATTATTTTTAGATAAGAAAATCCATTAGCACCATCAAAATCAATGTGCTGAGCATTTAACAGGAAGAATTTAGATTGGCATGGAGCACAGAAGACCCTCTACAGTACTACAGTCACGCGGTTGGTAATATGCAAAACTTCAATCCATTATGCTACCAACAGCATGAGAGTGCACTGATGTATCAAGTAGCCAGATGATTGCCAGCTTGGATCTCACTTTAACAAAAATTTAGTTGAAAATTCAACAAGTCCCACTCTCCCTGTTCCCCAAAATCTTCATGTCACTGTGTGGTCTTGAACAATACATTAGATTTCCAGCTGCTCTAACGGAGCTGCTCACTAACCAGCAATATAAAACTATGATTGTGCCTTAAAAGCAACTAGTGTGAGAGTATGTGCACAAACATTACTTCTATTCCTACTGTTAAACAAAGTCAATTATTGGCCTTAAGTAAACAAGCAGATTCCAAATACAAACTCTGGACCTAGACACAGACACTACATTTTCTCCTGTCAACAAACTGAAAATTCAGTTCCACCACAGATTTGCAGATATGGCTCGGTTGTTCTAGTTTTTCTAGCTTTCCACATCGCCTTTGTCAACAACAACAACTCCAGGTCAGGTTTCATGAAAACATAACTCTGGACAGCATTAAAAAAACAGCAATTTCCAGCAAATGGTTTACACAAAATCAGCTCAAACAGCAGGTTCTGTAAGTTCATTACATTATAGTGTTATATTTTACACCATAACATATTTTACACATGGCAGCTATAACCAGGCTAGAGGAAGTTCAGCACTACATAACGTTAAAATCTGCATTACAACAGAATTTTAAAGTCCTTTCCTATTTGTTTGTTTTTTATTTTATTGGGTTGTTCTTTGTGAATATTATTTTTGCAAAATTAAAGGATATTCACTGAATTACTGCTTAATTTTTTAACTATTTCTGCCCCCTTTTAATTTCTCTTTTCATTCCATTCAGAAATTGATTGGAATAACAATATCCAATCAAATCTTGCCCTATTCCCTCTGAGGAAGTTCAACCACAATACATCTTGAATTTATTCCACTTCTCCAATAGAATTTTTATTTTTTATTTTAACTATTGCCATGTACAACTACGCTGAATAACCTAATCACAAACGCCCCTGGCTCATTCTTACCCAAGATGAAAGTCCAGTTGTCCCCCTCCATTTCCTCTCTGATAATTCCTTGACTCTCATTCTTCCTCGTCCTTGTCTGGTTGTGAACTCATCACATAATCTGACCAACCTATCTCTTCCTCATACCACATGCAGACACACACCGAGCCCTAAAGCAGGAACCTGATGCTACCTTTCTCTAACACACACACAAAGACACGCACACAAACACACACACACAAGGTATCACAATCGTGTTCTTGATCTGTGCCTTGGACTCAAATTCAACACCAGTGACTCTACTCATGAATTAAAGACAAATGTCATCATTGTAGCAAAGTAATAAAATACACGGCCATGTGTGTGCGTGCTCTGTGTGTACGTCTAAAAATAAAGATACTATGATTGTCACTTTGATTACCTAAAAAGTTTCACATGAGGGTGCTGCATCAAATAAGAGTCCATAAAGAGCAACATACCTATACCTGTGTACGTGCATGGAAAGTGTGTATGGTCTGTTTTCTTTTTTTTTCCCTTGGTTTGATATTCCTTTACTACACTAACATTTACACCAGCGTGTCTGAGGCCTAAATGGGAAATCGATCCAGAAAGTTCTGCTGGCCATGAAGAGTCTCATCCAGAAATACCCTCTAATTGATCCGGCTAACGTATTTGGCCTTGCATCCTATGAATGGCCACTGTCACAGCTCACATAAATGTCCCACCGCAGAGGAAAAGGCACATTCACAAGCACATACAGTATACACAACGGCTTGTCTTTGCACAGTCAAACAGTCCACAAAAGTACGTACTCACGTCTGCATACACATTTGTTGCAGCGTATGCAAAGACATGCACGCACATTAAGACACGGGGCTTGGTGAATATTCATGGACACTAGGTGATCAGGTGTAAGGCGGCAGCGCATGCTTCGTTAAAAGCTACCAAAGTCATGACTCAGAGGGAGAGGGACAAAAATAAAGCCAAAGTGTAAAGCATACAAAAATAATGTGTGATAGCTTTGGTTTTATGATGAAAGATGAAAGGCAAAAACTCTGGTGTATATTTTTCTTCATACAATACCAACATATCAGCTTGCAAATTATCCAGTGTCAGTGTTCATGGTACTGAGCAATTCAGAGTTTGGAGTAGAGTGGAAAATTAATAACTGGTAGCCTTGAGAAAGGAAGTCAACCATTAAAAATACATGTTTTTTTTTTGATAAGGACAATATTTTTGTAAGGAGACTGCTGAAAATATCATACGGCTTGTGTGGGTGCCTGTGAGTGTATGTGTTGTTTGCTGTTAGCTCATTCTGAAAATTTGCAATCTTGTGCACACACACTGTACACAGACACGTCCTCTCCATAATTGTGATTAAGTTTTATTTTTCCCCCAAAATACTGGAAGCTTCATTTCAGACATGCCAGACTGAAGATTTCTTCTTTCATTCTTTGGCTCGACAGTTTCCCTCCTACAGATCTCGGCGAGGCATCTGTCGGAGAGCGTCTCAGTATGAGGACGCAGTGTGCTCTCTCAGCGCGTAGCTTAATGGAGGGAGGGAGCTTTGATTGTTCCTTCTACAAAGTCATCGACTGACAGAGCGTTCTCCTCTGCCGCTCCTTTTACTCCACGGAGTCCGATTTAATCTCGTCTGGATCAACCCTAAAAGTGTTTTAATTTGGCGTCTAGCTGAAACTCAACACTTCAGTCACAGCTTTTGCAGTTTCATTTGGGATCTCTGAGTCAATTCTCTCTCTTGCTTCTTCAAATCTTATGTTTATTTATTGATTTCATCCCTGATGCCATTAAGAAGCAAACTCTTGCCGCTGTCGTGGCCCAGTTACAGTAAGTGCTACCTAGCTTCTTCTTTTATCCCTTTAGGCACCATCAAGGCATACAAACTTGCACTTTTTTTTTTTTAATTCTGAGTTTTGGCTGTTCTTAAACTGCACTTTCATTTCAGCAGGTTGTATTTAATCCAATTTGTCAGACTCACATTTGTTTACACGGCCATCTCGTTTCAGGCTAAAGTTCATGTCATCAGTACCTTACATTTCTGTCCCCTCTCTTGGCCTCTTCTCTTTTTCTTCCTTTGAGGTTGTTTCCCTCTCTTGTAAATTCAGCATTGCCCCCGAGTAACATCCGACAGGTTTACAGCTGTGCTAATGAAAGACTATTTTGTGTGCACATGGCAGCTGTACCCAGGCTAGAGAAAGATAGTGTGCTCAGCACTACATTACATTAAAATCTGCATTATTACTACTCTAAATCTTATTTTTGCTGTAATTTCCTCCTGTCTTTATTTAATTAATTTTGTTTTATTTAATTTTATTGGGTTGTTCTTTGTGAATTTTTTTTGGGGGAAATTAAAATACAAAAACAACCCCTGGCAGATTGTTAAAAAAAAGGTAAAACAGGCATAGCTTTACAGTGGAGAGCAGCATATGTAGACCCAGCATGCTGCCCTTTTGCCTGATGGCATATATGCTCTTTATATATGCACTTTTATGTATAGAAGGTAGGGCTACAGATTTTTATCAGGTGAAGAGGGTGGAATTACATCACACAAAGGATTATAATTATAATTAACCAGAGTAATACAGCTTAAATCCTCAGATCAAAGATTTAAAATTGTGATCCCTCTTGATACAAACAACCAACACACAGACACACACAGCAGAACAGATACTTGATGCAATAAATGACAATTCCATATTTGGACTAAAGACAAGACCTAAATCTGACTGGATGACGCTGATGTGACAGAATACATGAACGCATGTGGCAGGGGTTAATTGACGGAGCGGGAAATAACAGGGCGTGCGGTACACGCTGTTTAATGACTTAATGGCTTCCGTTCAGAAGGATGCTAGTACAAGTGCAAACGTAATTAGTGGTCTCTTCTCAAGACACAGTAATGTAATTCTAAGAGAAGCCAAAGGACAGGACACTGCCAATCCTAAAAATTTACAAGACAACTGAAGGGTAGCAGTGCACTGACCGGCGCCATTCCAAAGTTATGTTATTCTGGGAGACACCTACTGAAACAACACACACATTTCTATCTAGTGTGTCAGTGGGATAGTAATTTCTAAAAAAATACTTTCCAAAAAAATATTTCTATGGTCTCTGAAAAGAGTTTAGATTCTAGAGTTCAGGCTAATCTTGGACAAGTGGGATGCTAACTTTAGAAAAGGTCCCAAGAAGAAAAACACTCAGGCGGAGGAACACCACCCAGAACAGCAGAGAGAGTGTTATTATTATTACACTCTCTCAGCTCTGAGAGGTCCACCCTTCAACCTACGTGAAGTGGTTGGCACTGACACCGGCTTCAATAAAAAGAGCCACCTTAAAAACACTGAAATTATACCTTTCTCCCATTATTAAATAGAGTGCAGGTGCACAAGAGCTCTTTTCAAGGTTTTACCATCAGATTTACACCTGGGAGTTGTCCTGTAAAAACACACGTCACACACTACACGTCACTAGCTTATAACAGATGGAGATTCAGGGCAGAACAATACTCGTTCAATTTCTGGAAATCTTTCCAGAGAGGAAGCTTGAGCAAATTCACCTAGAAAACATGCCAAGTGATGTTGAACTTTAGTGTTCCTATGTGGGAGCATGGGGTTCATATCTGTGTTTGTTGGCCAATTCTATCTTTGAACGATCCAATTTACAGATTTGATTTTGAGGGAAAACTTTTCAGCTCTCATCAAGTTCATCTTCTTTTCTAAACAGCATCTTTCCAAGGAATCTATGTTGTTTCTGATTTGAAGAACTAAAGTAAACACTTCTTCTAAATAATGACTCCATCTAAAGCAGCCAATGAACTGAAGAAAAAAAAAGAAAAAAGAAAGAGTTTAGTCTTAACCTAAGAGTTGGGATCGTGCATGTGCCCTGCCTCTATTGTGTGATTTCCTGTTGGCTTATGCATGTCTGTTTCTGCCAGGGGTTTCCGGTGCATTAGCCTCAGCTATAATCACTACAGTGTCAAAGAAACACTGGAAGCATGCTCTGGAGACACACATACACACACACTCATGTATGCATAGAAATGTAAAACACACACAGTTGCAAAATGTATGCTACTGCACATCCACCAAAACACACTCTTTCAGTGTAGGCCCTCACTTCTGTGCAGAGACTGTTTAACGAGCTGCTCCAAAGGGGGAAGAGATGAAGAGGCTCTATCGGCCAACCGACCACACAAGCACACAGCTTGTGCTGCCAGCCACAGCCGAGCGGACCAGTCCAGGCCACTCCAAACTCTGAATGGGTGACCTGTGCTGCTGTGCATAGTAAGTAGAGGGGACGATAATACACCATTGAGATTTAGAAGCAGAAGTGTTGGATGTGTGTGGTTAAACCTTTGGGCTGTGTACGCAATCGCTCCCTCGTTCACCCATTCACTATACCGTATATAATAGGCACTCCACAGTTCACTCTATAGTGAGCAGCAAATTGAGATTTCTAACCAATCATCATATTTTGTGTCACCGCTCACAAGTATAGAGTCACACAACAGTAATTTTTACATCAATAACATACAAGGGACACTTGTATGTTATTGATGGATGGGATTTTTTCTGTCCATTGTGGGGATTTTTGAGAATCATTAATTTCTTTAACTCTTAATTTGTTGCCTCCTTATGATAACTAAGCAACAAAGAAAGCTGTTATACTAGTAAAGACCCACCAAAAGACAGAAGCCTTGGGTTTTCTTTATCTAATGCGGTATCTGTATTGTTTATATTTCTCTCTAGAAGTGGATGGGGAAAAAAAAAAAAACCTGTTCCTGTTTATAAGCCTGTGAGACATGCATGTCAGAGCATGCTCAGATGGGAGCAAGCGATGAGACAATTTAAGTGTGAAGACACTGCGTCGGGCTGTTGTGGGTATTGAGTCAAGCTGTTGACTGAGCACGAGGAGAAGCATGTGGATCCACTGACAAGCAGGCAGACAGGTTAGCAGGCAAGGAGACAAGTAATTGGTGGAACAGGACGAAGGCTGGCAGGCACATAAACAAGCAGACAGAAAAACCTTGCAGGCAGACAAGCTGTAAGAAACAGTAAGTAAGACGAGGAGACAGCGAGCAGTAAGACAGGAAGGCAGGCAGACTGATACATACAGTGGACAAACAGAAAGACAGACAGGCATATTACAAAAAGGAGGTTTAAAAGGCTCTTTTGTTGCAGTGACTCATCCATCCTCCCAGCCCTGAGAGGCAGCAGGGGGAAGAGGCAGGTGAGGAAAGATATGCTGCTCTAGTCTGGCAGATACACTAACAATGATCTCACAATCCTGCAATGATGCTGAGGTTAAAAAAAAAAAAAAAGTTCTCATATCGTGAGGAGACACTTGATGTGTAGTAATGTGAACGTGCAGATTAAACACACAAGAATGCACAAATTGCAGTCTCCATTTCATTTCATGTTTTGTTTTCGCGGACGTGCTCGGAGCTGAAAATTGGATCGGGGGGCTCAACACTGAGGTGTGTCGTTAAAAAAGGCAGAGCAGAGGAGATTTAAGAAAGATGTAATTATTTACTCAGGATGTGCTGACGAAAACCATATGCTCCTCTTCAGCAGCTACATACCATCATGCTGCACATTCAGAATCAGCCTTTAAATATGAAGCGGTGTGTTGAGGATCTAATTTATGTAGAGTGATGCCAACTAATTTAGGAGACTCAAACACTTGCAAAGACACAATTCCATGGACTATGCTGGGCTTTATGTGTAACACAAACAAGGCGGTGCACATTCACTGTCGGTCAATACATATCTCCACTTGCATTTCTTCAGTCTTCCTAACCTATATTTTCCTGCTAGTCTCAGGATTTAAGCCACCACTTTTCTAACATTCACGCCTGGAGGAAGATGGAGGAAGAAACCTAACAGAAGAAGCCGAGAGGAGAGATGCTGTCTGTGGAAATGCCCCCCTTTCATTAACTGGCAGCACAAAACAGAAAGATACAGGGGCATGGCATAAGAGAGCCTCCAGATATGCCCATTGACAGCAATCACCTGCAGCCCTACTGTGTGTTTCCATGCAAGTGTGAGTTCTCAGTGAGAGAGTCTGTGTCAGTGTGGCAGAGAAAAGACAAAGAGACGGTGTCAGTTTGCGTTTGTTCCTGTAGATGCTAAAATTAGGCCTCGACTGTACTGTCCAGGTGGCTGCACTGTGGGCTATCAACTGTAACACTTGCACTAACATTTTATACAGTGCATACACAAACACACACACACACACACACACACACACACACACACACACACACACACACACATACACACACACCATCTGATTTGGAATGTGCATGTCAGCTTTGTTGCACAGATGCACCCTTTGGAAAAAAAAGAGAAAGGAAAAAAGAGATGTTTCATCGTGTGACGTCACCCACCTCTAAGGAAAGTGGGTCAGGGCCAGAAATCATATAGCAGCATGCCGGCAGTTGGTGCGGAGATGAACAAAAGATGTTTGAGAACGCCAGGATGGTGGTGATGCATCCATCTGTGCACATGTATCACACATGTATGTATTTATCTTGGTATATTTTAATTTTATAGGGACAGATAAATAGGCATAGATTTTTTTTTTTTATTTAAGAACAGACTAAAGCTGCAACTAACAATTCACTGTCCATTAAATTGTAGACATTTTTCTATTAATCTAATAATTATTTAGCCTATAAACTGTCTGAAAATTGTGAAATATTGCCATCACAATTTCTTAAAGCCCAAGGTGATTTGTACAGAATACTTGTTTTGTCTGAGTAACTGTCTAAATCTCCAAATCTTTAATTGACTATAAAAGAAAAGCATTTTGCTAGATAAATGATTAGTTAATTGAAAAAAATGTTTCATCACTGTAGAAGAGTATTGCTACACGTCATAGCATTTGGTCTGAGTAATTTGCAACAATTGTCCTGAGAAGGGCTTTGATAAAAAATATATTATAACTGCATATGTTACATAATTGTATTATTATATATTCAAGTATATTTTAAGTATAGAGTATGGAAGCCATCAAAATGTACCATATTTAATACTTTTGAAACACGGCAATGGGAGACATCTTACTGATGTAATGTGATTTACTATCTTAGTTTTGTTTATTGTAGGATGTTCGTGTTGCACAATAACTTGTCATTGGTCCACAGGTTACTTTTTCAACCTAAAATTTAAATAGGAGTATAACAAAACCAAGGACTTCTACTACCCGTTGTAATCTCCGTCCATCTCTTCTTCTATCCCCATTATTGATCTTTATCTCTTCCCATCACCCCTCCTCACTCTTGTCCCTATAAACAACTAGCACTCATGGTTCACATCCCCAGGCTCCAAATAGCATCCACCAAGGACTGTGTGGCAAATGACCCTGCTGAAGAGCCAACAAAGTGGCTTTTAACATGGATTTTCAGCACAAAGACACAGGGAGAAGATGTATTTTCCATAGGTCTTTCCATTTATTGACACAAGATTTACATAGACCAGAGGCAGATATAGGAACCAAGTACCCTCTGCACCTCCAGCTGATGTTCAAAGCCCTCCTGCCCTATGTCACTGTCAGACATGTCTACGGTTTTCTACAATATGCTTGTTCCATAAACAGCAAATTAATTGTCTTTTCTTACCAGGTAATGTGATGTATAATGAAGCTGGATGTTCTGTCTGCAAGATTCAATTAAAAATACATGCTATTACAGTTTAAGTATTGAGAGATAAGTATGAGATTTTGAGCTCATGTGAATCAGCAGAGATCATTGCTCTAAACTCTTTTGAAAACACACTTCATTGTTTTGCCCTTTATAATACTGTCTTTTCTACAGTTGCAGATACTGAAAGTAGTTTGAAGCTTCTAAACTGCAGTCCTGAAACTTGTGTATGACTGCAACTTGAGGGTGATCAAGAGTTGGTGGGCAACTTTTTTTTTTTTTTTTTTTTTTTTTTTTTTTTCATACAAGCCCCTTCAAGTGTCTCTAGAAAACAGTGTGTGTGTATGGGTGTTGCCAGTCTACAGTTTTCAAAACCCCTGCTAGGCCCCAGACTCTCCCCTGGAGACGAGTCCTCAGCTATTTCAGTCATGTTCTCCTATCAAAACAGATCACCACAGCTGCCACCGAGGGAAAAAACAAAAAGTACAAATCCTTCCTTCTTCTTTCATCCACATTAATCTGACAGAACCCAGAAATGTCATCTGCAGCCACCCAGCGGAACCCCATTACCATAGGAGGATGAAATAGCAAGGAGAGAAAAACATCCTCTTTTTCCCTTTTTATGCATGTTGTTTTTCATAGCCAGTTACCAGGCACACTGACTTAGCTGAGGTGAGAAGAGGTTCAACAATTAGTTCAGGTAGAGCAGCAGTCATTCCACATATGCTGGGAAAAAGTAAAGTCATCAGTGTTATTTGGCTGTCTTTTTCCAAATTTATGCTCCCTAATACATACCAGCTTCCATCACCAGCATGCTGTGTGCTCACTAAATGAGCCCGGTGTTCCTCATTCCTCACAGTAATAGTTTTATTCTCATACAAGTTTTCATAGAGAAATTGCCCTGCATAATAAACTGGCAAAACAAAGTTACAGATAAATAGTTCTGTCTATTTGGAGATCAACAATTACTAAATAAATACATTTAATAATTGCATTATTGATAGGTTCTAACTAACATACTGAAATTTATAGAAAAAAAATCATTGATGGTTATTAGTGTGGTGTGAGACTGAGGAAAGTGATGGCTGTATGAAAAAGAAGTACTTTTATTGATCCCTGTGGGGAAATTGATCCTCTGCATTTGACCCATCCTAGTGTATACACACACTAGGAGTGGTGAGCAGCCGCAGTGCAGTGCCCAACTCCAGTTCTTTTGCCAGTACCTTGGTCAGGGCCACTGACAGGAATATTAACCCTCAACTGTCCAAGGAGATTTAATCCTAACATTCATGTCCAGGAGCACCCATCAGAAACCCACGCAAACACAGGGAGAACCTGCAAACTCCACAGAGAAAGGACCTGGGACAGCCAAGGTTTGAACTCAGGATCTTTTTGCTGTGAGGCAACAGTGCCAATCACTGAGCCACTGTGCTGCCCATGAAAACAACCTGAAATCAGCCTCCAAAAGATAACTGGACAGAAATGTTTTCTGCCTCATGTCAGGCCTGCTATTGATCAGTGAGGCCACACTTGTGAGATTGTCTGGTTTTCAAGGCTAAAGCTGCTTGGGTGTTTTAGCTGTTGGCTAGACAACAAAAAAACTAATGTAAGACACCTCCATAGCTGAGTGGATTCGTCGTCGATAAGTTCACCTTTTAATTATCGCATTGTCACATTTCTGTTCCTTTCTACTAATCATCACAGTGGATACTGCATTACTACACAGCAGTTCAGTATCAGGAGAAGTTATGAAATGGTTGTGGTTTGGAAATTAATAGACATTGTGTCATTCTGTATGATGTAACAAATCTACAAGTATATTATACAAGACATTATAAAAGTACTTCATCTGGCTTCTATTCTGTTAAATGTCACTGCAGCCTTGGGATTTAACAGTAAAATGTTTTGAAGCATCAGTACCGAAGCCAAATTTTTTCTAACGACGGCCTGACAAAATTACTGTAGACCTCTTGTCTCCAACTGTGAAAAAATGTGTTTCCTAAATTAAATGTCTAAGAGTTTTAGAAATTATGGTTGCAAAAGCACACTCCTTGTGAAGCTGCTATAACTGATTCAATGTATAGGGAAGGTGGATTGTAACTCTGACTGCATATGTCTGTTGACCTTCAAAGACAAAGCAAATTCAACTTTCAATTTATCCTCTTTCTACTGCTGGACCCCGCTCTTCATCTAGCTGGTTCAAGACTAAAACAGTAAGGACCTTCATTATCACTCCACTCGTTTAGACATGATGATGAGTTCTCAGTGCTCTGGCTAAGTTACAATCACATACTGATCAAGTCTCTTGAACGCAGTTTTCTAAGGTGCACAATATTATTTGCATTGAAGTGAGGGGAGTGGTACATACGAAAAAGCACAGTATATTACAACTACATAATGTAAGAGTTAACATTAGAATGAGAGAAGTTACTTAATAAGATTTCTGACAATATACTGTGTGCGATTTGTCCAATAGATCTAGAAAAAGTTGAAATATTGGCCACAGTGATAATTTCCTGGCAAACCTCAGCGGTAGCTAGTGTTTATTTTATTTGTGTGTCCTATTTGAGAGTAAAAAAAACCCTCTAGATCTTGCCCGCTGATCAACATGATCCCCTGTGTGTTTATTGACATGTGATCTGTGTTTACTGACAAGTGATCAATGTTTTGATCCCATAAGCATGTTTGTTGGGATTATCTGTCTGCTTTGGCATTGCAGCACAGCAGAACCAGCATTGTCTCAACAGGAATGAGATACTGAACATTTCAAGGCATGTTAATATTTTGTAAATAACAATTTAAATGATTGCAATGTTTGCCAGCACTGCTGATTACACTAAGGCTCAACAAAGAATATAGCCCTAAGTTGTTTTCAGCCACATTAAACCCAACATTTTGGTTTGCTGGTCTGACAACCTACAAACAACACCTCCCAAATAATGGTTAATATAAAGCTGTTAACAGCTGCTCTCAGCCCAGGAACTCACACAAGCCACTTGTATGCAAACTACCCCCCGAAGGAAACGAGTGACAGGTGAACAAAGTCGAACATTCAGTAAGGCAAAGATATTTTTCTCAGGAACTGATAGACCAAGCCAGAGCCATAATTTTCAGCTCTTACTGGATTGCTGTCCTTGGCATTTGATCATTATAAAGGATACTTTTGCAATCACACAGTATCAAACATTGAGGGTTGTCTTAATTCTCTGAGTGAGATTGTGGAAAGAAAATATGCTAAAAGCAAAAAATGTTAATGACTCAACTGTCCAGAGATTTTTCAGATGCAAGGATTCAAAGTAGCTGAGCCATAAGGCAAAGGACAGTGTGGGTGTACAATGAAGTGTGATTCACAGATGAGAGGATGGATATTTTTTTTTTTTTTTCAAAACCAGGAGATCTGTGTTTGGACTGAGCATGAACTCTCCATTATACTAAGAGAAGGAGATGGAGGAGGATAAGGAGGAGGAAGGATGGTGGGTATGTGGTGAGAAAACATTAGGCAGACACACACACACACACACACACACACACGCACGCACGCACGCACGCACACACACACACACACACACACACACACACACACACACACACACACACACACACACACACACACACACACACACACACGCACGCACGCACGCACGCACGCACACACACACAAAATTGACAATGGAATTATATATGTCACTGATGGATCAATTTGACAATTTTACAGAAAAGGCAGGCCACTCATAATTAAGAAAAAACAACTAATCAATGACATGAACAGGGTTCACAGCGGCCGTCGTAGAGTAGTAGCTATACAGTACTAGTATAGTAGTTCATTACACTTTATATTCCTGAGGGTGGATGGTCTAAATGTGCAAGAGGAAAGGCCATGAAATAAAAGAAAAAAGTCTCCTGTAAGATCATCATTCTTCTGCATATTTGTTGCAATCTGCAAAGTACTATGAGATTTTTTTTTGTATTAAGTTGACATTTTGTCCTGATGAGAAAGACCATTACTGAACATCATTGTACAATGGCTTTAGACACACTATTAATATGTTGTATAGTTTGAAATTTTGGCCTGGGTAAAATCTGCACTAGATGAAAGGTCAGAGGAAAACCATTAAGAACCATGATGAATATTCATGCCAAATTTTAAGGTTATCTGGCCAGTAGTCTGTGAAATATCTTGCTTTGTACCCAGGTACTGGAGTGAAAAAAAAAACACTGAGAGAAGGTAAATGCAAAGAGCTTGTGTGAGTTTATAGAGAAGACAGTACTAAGACAGTACAAACAGAGGAGCAAATATCTAGCAGCCCTGTACAATGTATAGCAATCTATACAATAGTCCTGCAAGACTTATATACTTTGAGAAACTTATGAGTTTTGCTATAGAAAAGGTATTTGCTGCCAAGGTGTTGTTTCAGACTGGATCAGACTGTACATGTGAAGTGTTCATGATATTGTGTCCATCCTTGTATGGGCAGCATACAACAATGTAGAGCCAGATGAAACTATATGGATGGATAGAATTTAACTGTTGTATTTGTGCAAGTTTTTAGTATATAATAATCAGCTAAGCTTTGGTCAGAGGTAATTGTCCGAGACACAATTAAATGTTGGAATTCTGGAACAACGGTTTGAGTGTTATTTGCTCACCTTGATTGCTTTGATGGTAAAACAGAGTTTATGGGGAGACCTGAGATAATAAAATCAAGCACCTATTTTCCAACAGTGGAATGGCATGTTCAGCTAGACACACTGTGCTTCCACTCTGAATTACACCCAGTGAACCTTTCCTTTACGATCCCCAGAACAACTTAATATAATCCATAAAGTTGGTGTGTGTGTGTGTGTGTGTGTGTGTGTGTGTGTGTGTGTGCTGATAGAAAGAATCCTGAGACACCCCATTTGTCTTGCCAATGTACTTTACATTATGGGGGCTCTTCACACTGCCAAATCCCCTTTCTGATGGCCACTACATCAAGTAACCAATCAGGTAAATTGCTTTGATTCTATACAAAAACTCTTGTAAAAACTTTTTAAAAACACTGCTGGGCATTGAGTGATGTGGTCTGTTAATATGATACATGCCATACATTTCATAAATACTGCTATTAAACTACACAAATCTATCCAACTGATTTTGACACTGATTTTACATATTCTCATACTCTTTTTCCTTTTACCCTCCCCTCTTCGTCCTGATTCCCCTTTCCTTCATTTCTGTTCTTATTTGACAGTATGTGTTTATCTTCATGTATGCACATAAAAGCAGAGTATAATTAATAAACTGCCTCCCCTCCCACAAGTCATGTTAGTAAGATAAGCCTATCCATCAGAGTGTCAGCTCCTCATAGGTCAGCACGACTAGTGCTCTGCAAAGAGCAAATAGACTGGGAACTTAACTATAAGCACTTCAGAGTCTCTAGAGACACACTCCATATCGTGTAAGCTCAACTTATCGAATGTCAGTTCATGTTATGTCACTTCTTCTATGTTAAGTTTGTTTGGTTGTAGTGAGAATGATCAACCAATTAGTCAATTAGTTCATCATCAATTAATTGTTTACATTATTTATCTTGTAAAAATACCCTTGCTTATTCTTGGATACCACTAATTTGTTCCACCTTCCCAGCAGCCAATCAGATGTCTTTTATCTACCATGTAAGGTTTATGTATGATCTGTTTACCAGTGAGAAAGATGTGAGCATGTGATGTGTAAGTAAGAGGGAAGGAGACACAGGCAGAGAGACATACTGTACAGTAGATTGCCAGTCAGATTATGAGTCTGCGTCGAAATGAAAGTTTCCACATGAGCAGTAAGCAGTGCTGCATACAACACATTACCAGGCTGTATGTGTGTGTGTGTGGTCTTGTCCAGATGAGGCTTGACAAAAAAGTTGATATGTATCAGTAGCTCAGATGCAGCTTGGTCACGTCCTCCTTCCACAAATCCCCCCCCTCTCCCCCACGGGAGCACATTAAATGACTTTGTTTGTAGAAAAAAATAATTATGAAATTGAGAACAGAAAAGGGGTGGGGGGGAGGGATGAGAGAAGGAGGTACACAACAGAGACAAGTTATGTCAAGCCTGCACACTCTGAAGAGACACAGAAGTGACAGGTTAAATGGATGAGATCACCAACATGTGTCCTATCTTCTCTTCCTTCTCTTGACCTTCCCATTGATCCTAAAAAGTTGGCCCGAATTCCTGTGGATTATATCTCCCTTATTCCCTCCCAACGATCTAATCTCAGTTCACTTTGGTTAAGGCAGACCGCTGACTCCACTCCTCCTCTGTTCACATCCAGATTATAGGTTTGGTCAGCTTTTGGTTAGCAAAGGAATGTCCTGACTGTCTATGGTTCATTAAGACAAGGGCTTATTAAAAACTTCTGACTTCTTCCCACATTCGCAGTCCTCAAATAAAGAACCACTGACATCATGAAAAAGGTGGAGTGCTGTTTGTCTCTGGAGGAGAAGAGGGGGATTTAAAGGGAAAGTGACAGAAGGAGGGGAGAGGCAGAAAGAGAGAGGGGATGTGGAGAAACCACAATGAACCACAAGATCTGGAACTACTTTGAGGGAACACACCATCAATTCCTGTGTCACTAACACCCAATTATGTGGTGTTAAGGAAAGGCTTGTATAAGCAGGTTGACATACAGACTGTATCTACCTACCCTCATGATGCATGTATAGACCTTAAGATATTATCTTTAACACAGTGAATTTCAGAACCCCCACTATGAAGTCTGGTTACGCACACACGCCATGTGCAACCTTTGCAAAGGTACTGGCCTTAATTATGACTGATGAACAGATGTTTAATTGCCATCTTGACAGTACGAACTTACAAAACACAATAAAGTATGTTGAAGAGAAACAGAAATAAAGATAAAAAGGTTTAAATACATGTTTTCTTCTTTTATTAAAGCTTGCAGATTGCACACTCTATGCTATGTCCATATCTTTGTGTATCAACTGGAACAACATATGTTATAATTCAACTCCTGTCAGCACGTGCTACTAACATTGTGTACACATGTTGTGTAAGCTGTGCGAAGGTACAGAAAAAAAAAAGACATTGTTTTTAGTGACTGCATGTTATGTAACACGCTGGTACTTCTAAGACAACAAAAGGGGCCATTGCAGGAGAACCCTGCTACAACTAGTAATACAAAATGGAGGACAGTGAGGGTCTATATTAAACAGCAGTTCCACGCATACATCATCACATAAATAACAGTACACACACAGACACATACAAGCTTGCACCATGTGGAAGTACGTTGCTGTGCTCTAATGAGACAGTGTAAGGGGCTCAAACAGTCTGAGGTCAGTCCTGGATTACATCCTGCTCCCCTCTTCTTCTCTCCCTCACCCTATGATTAAAAAGACTATGAAACACCCATCGCTATCGCTGCTATTTTGTTGAAATTATAGGTTTAAAAATAAACAGAAGGAATAAATTATGAATATTTTATTCAGGAACCAGATCTCAGAGATGATGATGATGGGATATTTTAGCTTTGGGGCACATAAATGAGACACTTGAGCAAGTACATGAAGTAAAGACCAATTCAGTGAAGACAGAATCTCATATAGAGTGAAGGGACTGGTATATTAGCTTTGTGCATTGATCAGGATACATACACAGTAAATTTTAATACAATAGGCAGTGTAATACACCACCTAATTCGACAAAACATCAATTAAAAATGTATCCAGTTTCAGTTTTCCTATTTACTAACAGTGCCCTCAACATAATTTGTGAAACTCTGGTGGTAGGAAAATTAAACACACATTTTAATTACAAATTACACATTACAAACAATATAAGACCTGGGCTCACTTACACATTGTCCCACTAGTAGGAGGGCTACTATTAGATATACAAGGCAAAAGGCGCTAAAGAGATGTTTACATAAACACAAACGCTACTGAACAGTGCTGACAACTATATCCATTTTAGTTCCAAAATACTAGCAAATAAAACTATTTACAGAGAGCCATATGATTTACCGGAGGGGAAAATAAAGAACAAAACAAAATCTTGTGATACTGGGAAAAAAAAAAGGGCCCTCAGCGCGGGTGGAGAAGAGCTTGTCAAACGTCTTGTATTTGTGTCTTCAATGCAAATCAACCTCAAACAACACTCAGAGATGTGACACTCTGCTGAAGCTTAAAGTGATAGTTTGGGGAACTTATCTTATTTCAGAAGGAATGAGACAGGAAGGCATTTCTATTGCTGCATCGCCCTCACCAGTGAAAGATAGTGGTTAAAATGGTGGTAAAGTGAGGGGAGTAACTTCCTTTTTCCTCTATCCTCCCTTTTTAATTTGGACAAATTACACTGTGGCCACATGGGTTTGCCTTGTCTATTTGTTTTTGACAGAATTCTTAAGACTAAATATGAATCTGACCCTGTCTCTGAATATCAATGTCAACAAGGTACCGAATCTCTGAGAAAATGAAAAGTTGGCAGGAATGATAAGTCTGTGGTGGTGGTGAAAATGCTGAAAAGTTCACATCGACTTCCTTTTTTTTGCTTTTCTTCCTCCTTAGTGTTATTCTTTTCTGCACTATCCTGAAACACACAAAAGGTTCGCAGGCTATATGTTGGTTCCTGGTTATTTTGTCATTTCCTGCCGCTGCATGAGATACCGACCTAACTAAACTAACAGTGCTGTCTAAACTGATGTACATGGAAGCACTTTCACACGTCGAGACCCGATGCGACATTTGCATGTATATATTATCAATCTATCTTTTCGTGTCTTTCATCTACCGTCGTTTCTGTCCTTTGCGGCCTTTATCAGTATGTCGCTCTTTCAATGCTGCCTTTGTACCGACGCATGATCAAATGAGCTGTCTGACAAAATAAACATAAAGCCTGTAATCTCATATGGCATCGATGCGTCACAACTAAAGGACAAAAAACAAGCAGGCATCACTGAATTCATGCCACCCTGAATGACCCCCCCTCTGTCTCTGACATGACTCATCATGGCCATGGGGAGTTGGGAGGCATCACGGCAGACTGTGTGCACTGTGTTACAGATGACAGCTTGGTTCAAATTTTTATGTTCGGCAACCCTCAACTGGGGTGACTTTCAAAAACCCTTTTGACATTACTGAGTCACTGGCGGTTGTACTTACTGGCATTCAGCATTTTTCCTATCACTTCTTCTTTCAACGCTTCCTGGCAGACAGAATTAATTCTTTAACAAACAGCCTCGTAGCAGAAATTAAAGCTTGAGTCGACTAACTTCCTTTTATTTTTGACAGTGCTTGAGGTCTGACTTTTTAACAACAAGAGAAATAAAAAAAGTGAGAATTGAAATCATCACTGGTTACAGGAACAGTTTGGGGGCGAAAGTGGATGAACTCCTCCTATGAGGACACGAGCTGTTATTGCTATGTCAAGCAGAAATACTGTAGGTCAAACCCGGTGCGTTCCCCATAAGAACAACGGTTTTCAGTAAAACGTCCACAAGAAAAGTCTCCCTCTCCATCCTCCCCTGGTGAATTTTAACAGTTTGCTGAATGATATTGACATAAAAATGACTCACAGACAAAACAGAATATCAAAAATCCTTTGCAACCATCTTTCATTATATACACAGATAGGGAACTGTGTACAGCCAACGCTTCTTTCAGTGCTCCTCAGCAGTGTCTTACAGTGGGACTACAGATGACAGGTGCTTTGTGTCGTGTGGTTTAGTTTCACTGGAGGTGCTCTTTTCTCTCAGTTGCAGTTCTCTCTTTACCTCTAACTCCCATGGCTTCCTTCCTCCCCTTTCTCTCCTCTTGTTTGACTCTCTCCCTGCTGATATAGTGAAAATCAATGGCTCCTCTATTCAGTGGAAGGTCTGATGTCTGCTAATGAAATCCTATCTGCTATGAGTCATCCATCTGATAGCTACTGGGACAACGAGTGACAGAAGGACTGTCTCTGCAGCACACCTTTATGGGCACATTAATCCATGCAAACATAACTATGTTGTGTGTAGTGGTAAACACTTATAATTGAGGTCACTCTCCAAGTTAAACTGTCCATATTAAAAGCCAGACACACACACACACACACACACACACACACACACACACACACACACACACACACACACACACACTGACCAGCAGTGGTCAGGCTGTTATGGTCTGTGATCAAAATATTCTCAGCCACTAGCTCTGGTTTGTACATACAGCATATGCTTTGAGTGTATGATGTATAATGTATGTATAATGTTCATATCATATCCTCGAAAAACTGACAACCCTGTTTTTGTAGCAATACTAGAAATGTCCATTTTTATCAATTAAAAATTTAACTGCCACACCACTTGTTGGGAGTTAGATTATCTGTAAAAAAAAAAAAATATATATATATATGAAGTACAGCAAAATCATTTTCATTAAGCTTAAGTGATGGTTTTGGTGAAAAAGAATAAAAATAAAAAAGATCTAGAAAAAAACGAAAGGATGGTAACAGATAGCATTTATGTTTGCTTAAATAAATGTTTATTTCCTGTGAAGTCAGTTTCCTGTTTTGTGCTAATATTAGTCAGCCATGTTTCATCTCTAACTAAACTTACAGTGTCAGACATAAAGCTCCAAAGATCTATTCATCTGGGAGCATACAGCTTTTCATCTGACTATCTGAAGCGAGAATATCTGTTAAATCTTCATTGAATTACTATTATTCTTAATCCCTTATTTCATTCATAACTTTTATCATAACATTTTTTTTTACATGACACATAATCTTTTTCATAGGGCGCCCACACACAGTTTGTTTATAAGTGACCTGTGATCAGGCTATTAGAGCTAGACCGATAAATTGACCAGGCTGATATTTCAGCCGATATGAGCTTACTGCAGATATACATTTATCTGTGCATATGTCAGACGACACGTCACAAGGAATTGGATTAAAAGAAATGTCAAAATTGGTTCACGAGAGAGCAATGACTTGACCAGTTAAGAAAAAAAAAATCAAGACATCAGTATCAAAATTACTTGTTTTTGTTTCAAAAATACTTATCGCCCCATACAGTATAAAGTCCAAAATATCAATATAAGTATTGGCCTCAAAAATCCAGTATCGGTCAGGCAATACAAGATATGTACTGAGTGGGACACTTGACTACTTCCTTCTGATATAGTTGAAAAATATCTTGTCTCTACACTCTAGAGGACAAACCACTTGATGGTGTTACAGTTTCTAAACAATCTCAAACATATCTTTGACAGTTATGTAGTGCAATTTCTTCTTACTTATCAGCCAACATACGCTGACAGCAATATATCTGTGATATAAGTAATATTGGATGATATATCGGCTTAGCCAGTTTATAGGTTGGGCTCTAATGGACAAAAATATCCTTAATTCAGAAAATACAGTAAGTCATAGAGGTAGAGGACTATTGGTTTTCTAGTGTTGTCTTAAGGGCCATTAAAAATGACCTATTTTTTTGGAGTGACATCAACTTAAGTTTGCAAACACGTTTACTTTCAGAGTCACACGAATCAGTGTGTGCAAACAAGCGGAAGTACAAGGTGTGAAAATGACCTTGCATGTGAAAATGAAAGAGATAGGCCTAAGTCTAGCGATGCATTTATCTTTCGCTCTCTTGCATATGGATGTTAACCAGGCCTATACCCTATGTATGCAAAAAGTACAGACACATAAAGTCTCACACTAACTCAAACAGAAACTTTCCATGCAAACAGTACATGCCTGAAAACACACACAGCTGGCCGGACACTTCCACCCATGCTGCGTTACTTTTTTAATCACATCCTCAAAACACTCAGTTCATCCCTCTTTCATGAATTACATTTCTCTGACCCTCAATCCCTGCATCTCCCTCTTTCTCTCTCTCTCTCTCAGCACTCCAACCTTTCAATCCCTCCTGCTTCACTACATCTCTCAACCAGTATCAATCTAAACGCTGCTAATCTCTTCCTGTAGCTGTGTCTCTGCGTCACTGTGCTAGTGCATCCTCCACTGATTGAAACGGACATCTGTTTGCACTAGTCTGGCTCGTAGCCATACATGCTTGCCCCAGACACATCCACAGATAATAGCAAAGAGGGGATTTCTCACACATATATGGATGAATTATATGCCATTTTTTCCTAATAAACATTGGGACAGAGTGTTGAAAGAACTTATCTATAAAATGGAGGGAGGAAGGAAGAAACAGACATGAAAACTAAAACCTAAAAGGAAACATGAAAAACAGATGTCAGCAGTCTATCTTGTATTTCAGGGCTTACTCCCACAGATAGTTAGACGGACATATGATAATGTGAGGTCATGTTAAAATACTTCATCTAAAATACCAGTGATAAAACAGACACACAGATGTTCGTGTGTAAGTTCCCAGAATCAAAGAGCAAATGGAGTCAGCAACAGTCAACAATCTCACAGGAAGAAACTAATTTTAAAGAAGGTTGAGATGCTATTTTCTTCACTGACGCTAGCCTTAGTTGGAATTCAATACAGACAATAAGTTATTGTTTGAGTAATGTTGGCATGATTCTCAATTTCTTAAGTGGAAAAAGTATATCTTGCTTTTTGTATTTCCCCCTGGCAGTATTCCTAAATATGTAACCCACTGGGAAACTCAGGAAATCATTAATTGAAGTAGATGATGCAAGCTGAAGGTAAGTGGTACTCAAAAAACACAAAACATATCTCATCAGTGCATCAACTAGCACCATGATCACTGGCACTGATAATTATCTCACGAATGGAAAAAAAGGCCCAACAAATCCATTTAGTTGCAATGAGATTTGATGTTAATTTATTAATTAAGTGGCGTCGAAGGAGATTGAGCCAAGCACTAACAGTCAGCTTGGGAGCTACATACATTATACATAGAGGCACATTAATATTCGATTGCCAAAATAACTTCCCTGAGGGTTTCCCTGCCACCACGTCTATTCACTTTGTCTTCGATAATATAAAAAAACATCAAGAGTTTCACGTCTGCAGAACAACAGGAAATAAAAGACACTTGGGGGAAGAAATTAGTGAAAAAAAAAAGACCAAAGGCTTCTCAGAAGGAGAGGGGATGGTATGAGGCAGAGGATGTGGGAACAGCAGAGGTAAAGTGAAGACAGAGATGCCACTAAAGTCAGGGCCACCGAAATCATTACCGATCTGGGGCAATAAATTATGGTGAATGAGTTGATGCAGGGATCTGGATGGACCCGCTGTTGTGAACGAGCCTCTGGAAAAACAGCATAACTCAACTTGAATTAGTAAACCTTCCGAGATTGTGTTGCTTTTTCTCTCTGCACATGCAGGAGTGGTAACAGAAATAATGATGTAATTGAAGCTGCCATTTTGAACCAAGATGGGAATCCAGATACAGATAGGTGCAATAAAGTTATAATAGAATAAAAGAAATAATAATAAAATTGAGGATGCCAAGTTCAGGCATAGCTTTGCTTCTCATTCCTAAATCATCCCTTCCACCGCATGAGCTGATCCAATTCCAAAAAAGCAACTGATGTCACAAAAACAAGGAAGTGAATCAACAAAATACAGGCCTTTCATGATCACACTGTCCTCTCCCCCCTCCCTCTGTATCTATTTGTCTTGCCCTCTCCCTGCGGGGTTCTGACACACATTGCTGCTCTCCATGTATCTCTTGCAGTCTCACGCTATCCTACTCAGACATTTTAACTCACTTCATCTCCTTTTCTATTTCCACCACACCTCATTTTGTTTATCAGCTTCTTCCTGGCAATGGTTGTATAGTATGCTATTCTCTCCCCTTCTATGTCCTGCTTATGTCAGCTTCTTTCTCTGTGTCTCTTTCATTGTCTGTCTCTCCTCTAATTGGGTACTGTGGATTGCTCTCCTTGCCACACTGCTATGGACTCTATAAAAGACACTATTATGAAAGAACTGAAAGAGAGAGATACAGGGAGACCGTGTAATCCATGATGTCAGGCTAACAGGCTGACCTAGGCTGTGACCTGAACACAGCCCTGTGGTGTGTGTTACAGTGTGTGTGTTTATACAGAGACACAGATGGCAATTCAGTCAAAAAGACAAATAAATAAAACATTGTCTCCCTAAGATTTGTGTTATTTCTCACATCAACACAACAGCATAAAGGTCATCAATGGGACACTGAACTATATTTAAATGTTTTTTTGCCTGAATTCTGCTTATTTATGGATATACAGAGACTTCTCCTGTTCCTTTCTTGTCATAAACCCTGACACAAAGGCACCCAAGGAGCCATCACGGTGATGACATTAGCAGCAGCCCTAACACTAGACTTGTTTTCTTATGATAAAACTACCACTGATTAAATTGGACCACACATCTTTGACAGCAAATCACCTACTGTTTTGACAGCAGGCTCCTCTAATCTCTGTGTGGACCCTGTCAGGTTGCAAACAGCATTCCTAGGCTGTTGGTTAATGCTATGTGCTAATTCCTGCTTGTTTTTAATGTGCTATGTGTAATATTTCGATATGAATAAAATCAGTACACCACTGATGGGGAGATAAGTAGCAACTATTGCATGGAAATTATTTTTATTATCATTTAGTCAAGGAAAATTACCTGCTACATTGAGTACAATGTGCAGATTTAATGTTCATTTTTAACTACTCTATATCATCAAACAGACTGAATAATGGTCCTGTCAAATGCAAAAATACCTCAAAAAGTCATGTTTATCTGATGACATTTTTGACAAAGACATTTCTCAAACTGAATCCGATATGACATTCAGAGGAAACAGTTTGATTACACTGGAGAAGCTGCCACTGGATTACACAAACATGTTTGTTTATCTGGCTCTGAATCTTAGGCATCATTGCATAAGTGTGTGAGTGTGAGTGGGTGTGTCTGCACAGAGAACAAAATGGAATTTGGGAAGGTTGTTGTGAGGCTGTTCTGCTGCTGTGTCTATGAATGAATGGATGAATACGGTGTTATGGAGAGTACAAATGAGAACAAGCCAATTCATTTTGACTGCTTTTCCCTTCATCTCCTCCTCTCCTGAGTCTCTGTCCCTGCGTGTCTTTGTTGTGGGAAAGTTCATTTGGGTCTCTGTCAAACTTATTGTCAAGAACAACTACAATGGACCCATTCTACTGTGACACATTCAACAATGAGCTTTCCTCTGTGTCTACCACACTTTGTGAAGAAGACACACACGCACACAAACAAGCACTTTGATGATTGAACAGACATCCACATGCATGCGTTTTTCATGCTGGCATTGTCTAATGTCGTGTTCGCATCCATGCACACTTGTCACTTCTCCAGAATACACGCTGACGTCAGATGTAGCCTTGTCTACGAGCAACGCATCCTTTTGTAGATGTTACCATTAACACAAAATGTCTTCCAGTAAAAATGATTTGTAGATCTGTGAGTCTGTGTAAGGCTGTGTTTATTCAAGACTCTTGACCAGAGCCACCAGATTAGACTAATACCAGGAATAACAGGGACTCAATTTATGACTCAGGACTAAGAATCAGTGGCACCAGTTGTTAAGTTTATTCAAAGTGACGGACGACAGGGAGATACAATTATGCATTCTGCATTTCATATTCACAGAAGGTATGCTGCTCTGTTTCATACCATCATAAAATCTCTCCCAGGCTACCGAGGGCTGTTTCCGATGCATCAGCCCACATGAGTTATTATGCATTTGGCTGATGGCAAGACATCAAATTACTCATTTGGGTATGCGACAGGGTCAGTTCAGCAATCGTTGCACAAAAGGCTACGAGACGAAACATATAACATTAACAATTCCACGACAATTGAACAGGCCTGGTGCAACACTGGCTTCCGTCCTTTTTTTGTGCCTACTCGAACACAACAAATACCTATTTATTCAGAAATCAATGAAAAATTACATTTGGAAGCCTCTGCCCAGCTCATTACAAAAACAGACATGAGTCAGCCTTATGGTCGTTACCAGGGAAACCATATGACAGCAGAGTCCCTCTGAGTGAGAGTTGGAGCGTATTTGCTATGCGGGTAAATTGAGCAGAGTTGACCGCAGACATGCTGACTATTTGACATCACTGATCCTTCTCCATAGCATTTCCAAGTGATCACAGCAAAGTTTTTGTCATGGTAATGTTCTATAAACCACTGTGTTTGCGTCTGTTAGGTTAGTACAGTTGCATGTTTGTAATTATTGTATGATATGGTTAAACCTATTATTCATGTAAGCTAATGTTGCCAATGTTGTTGTAGGTAAGGTTGTGCGGCAGAAAGGAGAAAGAGAAAAACTGGAATATGACAAACCAATGTCTTTCAGTGTTTATTAGATATTCATTATCAACAGAATCATAAGCCTGTTATGACAAAGCTCATAATAGTGATGGGTTAATGTTAAGTTGTAGTCCAAGTGCTGGCACTAGACGCATCAACAACAGACTGGTTATTCCACAGGACTCTCTGCAGCAATATCATGATGCTTTCATTACAACTAAATTGAAAGAGATGTTATTTTATGCTGCAATGCTTTTGACAAGCTGAGTCAGTGGACATGACCCTCCATGCTTGTATGCATGACATGAGTTGAAACACAAAGACAGGTAATTTAGAGCTTAATTTGTTTTTAATTGTATCCTGGCAAAACCAGTACAATCATACTGATATAATGTAATTTATAGTGTAATGTAACGTAATGTATAGTGTAATTTGACAACCCCAACTCAGCTACAATGACACAAAAGCGAACAATTATCAAGTTATGGTTTAACATAAAGTCAGGTAATAGACCATTAAAGGAATGAAGTGGAGTCCGCCATATGGCCTAATGTCCTCTCTGACCTCTGCTCTGCAGCATTCCAGTTAAGGGTTTATCCAAGTTTCAGCCCAGCAAGCTCTAAGTACTCGGCCTCCCTGTGACAGTCTGATTCCTACTCCTAGTAACTAGGATTAACAAGACTACACATCTGAAGCCCTGCTAGTGGCCATGAGAGACCGTTCATTACACCCTACAAAATTGTAGGACAGAGTCAACAACATACTAACTATATATACTGAAGACATACTGACAACAATTAATTTTGCTATTCTTAGAGCCTTATCCGTACTGTGACCACAATGTTAACTTTCTCCTGATTGTGGTGCTGCGGGAAATGCCATGGGGTCATTAAAATGAAACGGGTTTTCCCATTGGGAACATAAATGTGCTCAGTTGTAACAGTCTACCGATATGATTATGAGATGTTTTGTGTACAAAGTTTACATTTTAGTCCAAGGGTGGAAACAGAGGAAGTGCCCAATATGTGAAATGTTTAGGCGCTAGGGAGCATGAGAAAATGTCATGGCCATCTGCCTAATAGATGCTGTGTGCAAGGGGAATGTTTTGGCTTGTTGGTAGTGCTAGAGGAAAAGTCAGAGGGTCATTATATGCATTAGGATTCATCCTTTGGTGATAAGGAATATCCATAGTAAACTGCACAGTAATCTGTCCATTGGTTTTCAAGAGATACACTGTCCTTATGCTGTTAGAAATGTAAGTGTTTTATTAAACTTCACTATTGTGTCACTTAATATATCTGCCACCTCTTTTAGCTCCTACCCTCACAGTCCAATGGGATTATGAATCCCACGCTATACTGGCAATGATTATCTTCAGGAGAGCTGAGTAAACTTCCAGTGAAACAACTACCACACAAGTTCAGGCTCTAGTGATTACAAGAAAGCACACAAGAACTTAATAGTAGAATTTAATAGTAAAATACAGTTACTATTAAATCTGCCTAGCAATTAAATATACACACTATGCACCACAAGCAGAGATCCCAAGATATTAATTCAGAAAATTATCATGATATGTGGTAAGTATGATACATGAAAAGTACTTTTAGATTGATATAAAATATACCTGGAGAGGGTCTTTTAAGGAAAAAATAATTCATAGAGTTTTTTTTTCTGAAAGTATGATGGATTTTTGGTTTTGCCGGAAGTAATTTTCATTATGCTCATTTGGAGGTCACAGTTTACCAACTGTTTTATTTAGCACAACATCCCTGTCTCTATCCACTATATTGTGTCTAGAGGGAAGGGGGTTGTCATTCCTGAGACTAGCACAAACTATCAAATTCATGCTTCTGTCCTTTTTGAACTAAAATTAAGTAATCACTCCATGTCTTCTACCCCATGTGTTACCCAGGGACAACCATGCTGGCCATTGCATGGGACTTTAAAAAGCAGAGCTAACAAGGATTAGCTTCCAATTTTAACACCTGACTGTAATCCTGCCCTCACACAGTCCATGCTAAGCCTGTGCTAGCCATGTAAATGGAAGGGAAGTTGTTTGTGGACTGTTTTTTTCCCTTGCAACTGTTACCTAATAACCTGGCACCTGGCTCGTGACAAATGTAGTCAATGACAGGACAGCACACTTGTAGGAGAAGAGGTGGGGGTTGGTGGGGCAGGCAATCACAGGCTTGAAGTAAAGCTGGAGAATTTTATATTAAAAAGACTCAGTGTGTAATCCAACTGCTTCTGCCAGTGTAGTATTCTTGTGTTTCAGATTTTGTATCAGGAGACAATACTGTACATAAAACTGAATCAAGGATTTGTATACATCTGTGCAATGCAACATGGAAGGTGGACCACATACTATCCCATCTTACTGATCAATGCTGTGCAAGAGCTAGGCTTTACCTTCAATATACTTATTGGTTAATAAACAATAATTAACCATATACTAAAGGGGAAAAAACAGAATGAGTGGTGAGAAAGGTGGGTGTGTGCTGCAAACACAGCTCCATCCAAACTCCGACAAGGACAAAACGGATGTGGCCTTCTGTACCACATGATATTTTTATTAGCCACCTAAACTAATTAAAATATGATTCACTCAATTTAATTTTATATCTACTCCCAACTAAACACAGCAGACCAGTAAACATAGATCTATATTTACCATGCATTACCCGTTAACAGACAGAATGGACATGAAAAAATGAGAAACTCGTTTTGGACAGTTGTGAAGTTCAACAGATCACCAATAACGTGGTTACATGATTTTAAACAGTTTTCAGTGGATTATATGAGGTAAGAACTAGGGATGTGCAGAGAGCCCTGTATTTGTATTTGTACCTGTATTTGTTGATATAGCAAAATTATTTGTATTTGTATTTGAATAAAAGTGGAGATAGACGTGAAAATCCAGTTTTTGTTTTTATTACACTTTTAATTTTAGGATGCTAAAGTGTTGAAATAAGTATTCATCAATAAACTATCTTAAGAAGGAGGTCCCCACACCAAGTCTCGAACTCAAGTCTCCCAGATCATAGATGACTGTGCTGACAACTGAGCTAAAACTCCGCTCCATGCCACTCCATAGACAGACCTGTAGCTATTTATACACCCATAACAACAACAGCATAGCATGTAAGTTGTAGGGAAGAACTTCAAAGGCAATTATTGCTTTGCACTTTTCATTTATTGCCTATTTTTTTTTACAACCTAACAGAAAGAGGGGGAACAATATGCTATAGAGAGTCCCTTGAAAGTACTTTGTGCATGTCTGTACCTCAGTTTTGTCTCTGGGGAACACCCCCAACTCCGGAAGTGATGTCCAAATGAGGAAATATGCGTCATGCAACAGGTAGATGTGACTCCCCTTGTTGAGACCCGCTAATAGACATAACACAGTGGAGCAGAGGAGAGAGACTGCGATAGCGATGTAACCGACCCGCATGCTGTTATTTGATGGGTTTTTTTTTCCTTCCCGAAAACAAATCATTTTTAAAATATTTGTACGAAATAAATATTTGTAAAAATCCACTATTTTTTCTTTTCTGAATACTGTATTCAGATTCAGCTCCACCCCTAGTAAGAACTCCCTATTTGGATGTATAGTGTGGCAGTGATCCATTTAGTTTTTTACTTTATTTGGGGACTGCCCATTGGTCCAAATGCCCATTATACCGAAAACCCAATAGTTCAAACTATTGGGGTTTCAGAATAGTGGGCCATCAGACCAATGGCAGGGCACCCTTTATTTTTATGTGTCTTACTGTCCAGTTCACTGCTTTACTATTCTACCCTGTCTGCAAACCAAATTTCCCTTGTAGCACGGTGATGTTTGATTTACTGATTTAATCTGTTTTCATGAAATTTCACAACTTAACTGCCACTTCTGCAAGATGTAGAAATGTTGGCTAAGCAAACATAACAACATCCTCCATGGCATCTTAGCAGAAATGTGCAACACACTTCAAGCCAGTAGGCTAAGCATTCCAAATGAGAAAAAAATGTGGTTTGGGACTGTGAATTAAATATGACTGAGAACTGATGAAAATCACTAAGTCCAAACTAATGAAAACTACAAACTATCAGAAAAGCTGTCACTAAAATTTACTGTCCAAAATCAATATGCAGGTACCACCCTTTATTCCTGAATTAAATGACCTGGCCACTGGTACGATAAAACAACATGTTTTATTCTGTTGTGTGAAGGCAAAGAGAGCCAACAGCACATGAACAGGGAGCAATCACATCATTCCTGCCTAAACACCGATAGAAAGACACCACCACAGATACACGAAAGCAACCAGACAACCAGTTAATGAGATTCTTCCTAGGCAGCAGACACACTGGGATGGAGTCACTAAATGCATCGGAATAAACAGGCTTCAAGAACACTATCATCTTTCTTTTTGGAACTTAGACAAAAAATAATCATCTTAAGGAAATATACTTGTGTGCAGATGGCTAATGTTGATTTTTTTATTATATGTACACTGCCTCAAAATGTTGCCTAGGCATCATGGACTGAAAGCTTACATAACTCAAGGTTGATTCAGTGAAAAGCAACATTTCTAGGTTGTTCCGGTCAAATACATAGCCATGACATGTTAAATATAGGATGCCTAAACAACATGAAGATAAGAAATAAAAGATATCATATGAAACGTATGGAGAGTTTCGTGTGCCAGCTGCAGAGCTGTAGGGATTCATGCCTACATCACTGGCCTTCCCCCTGATGATGCTATCAATTAAAGGGACATGAAACTAAAACAGTCGTCAACTCTCTTTTTCCTCACTATGCTAAACCTAACAGTGATGGATCAGTCCAACTATGGGTGGGCACAAATGCATGCATGCACCCACCCATACAGATATGCAATCCACACGCAAATACTGGGTAAAATGGCAATGTGAGGAGATACACAGTAGAGTCATACAGCACTATGTGTATATGTGTGTGTGTGTGTGTGTGTGTGTGTATGTGCATGTGTTTCAGAGTACACCATACAAAGAGAATTTATACAAGTGAGCCAGCTGGGCACATAAGCCCTCCTGCACAATAAATCCAAATAATCCTTTACGATGGGAAGTGGGAAAGGGGGGGTGGACAACATATACACACAGACACAAACTCACAAAAGGTACACACGGTTCAATTAGCCTCGCCATTGTGCATCTGTGGTAGACATTCAGTGTCTGTGCCCTTTTCCCAAGAATAACATGCAAGTCACCGGAATGTATGCACTCAAAATAGCAGGGCGGCTTATGACATTTGAACCTCACAAACACACACACACACGCTTGCCAGCAGATGAAGCGGTGTAGGACAAGGACATAAAGGGGGGATTACCCTGAATTACAACAGAAAGGGGGACAGTATATTAATCAAAAATGTCATCGTACCTTCCATCATGGTTGCAGATTTGCATTCCTCTATCTCCAAGGAGCCTGAAATGAAAGCAGGAGGTGTGGGGGGAGAAGAGAAGAAGCCCCCGGTTATCAGAAAGATACAGTAAAATTGATGGGCAGCAGAGCAGCCGTATGCGTGTGGCTAACGCCCTGGCTAACTGTGAGCCTCCGACACCCCCAGACGTCGCCTGTCAACTAGCCAAAGAGGGAGAGAGATACAGAGAGAGATAGAAAGAGAGAGAGAGAGAGAGAGAAGAGAGAGGAGGGGTAGGGGCCTGGCCGGGCTAGCTGCCGATCAGAGCTGGGGCTTAAGCCATGGATGCTGCTACTGCTGCTCCTGCTGCTGCTGCTGCTGCTACTGCGGCTCTAACCTACACATTCAGCCGAGGATGCTGAGAGGTGGGGGAAAAGCTAACTGGAGGAAAAAAAATAAATAAATGAAGCAGGGTAGAGAGAGGGAGAGAGGCAGAGAGACTGAGAGGGTGGGAGGGAGTTTGTGTGTGTATGTGTGTGTCAGGGAGGGGGGTGGTAGTGTTGAGGAGGGGCGGAGGCAGTTTGCTGAGGTCATAGATGGGCTCAGCCAATCCCTGTGGCTCTTTGTGGAGTCACATGGCTTACAGCTTGAATCTCCTGACACCATAGCCCAAGAGAACACTACATTAGTAACCTCTCTTGCTTAACAAATAACTGTACGGATACACTAAATACACACACACATTTACACATCCAAATAGAGGCACAGACAAAGCCAACAGACATGTACAGAGTAAATACAGAGGATACACAAATGCACAAAATACACACACAAACACACACACACACACACACACACACACACACACACACACACACACACACACACACACACACACACACACACACACAAACATCAGTGCAGTGTGCCGAGCCTGCCCAGTGGTGAATGACAATTATTTGCTCACGGAGAGAATAACGTGCAGGTGTGAGCCAAGTGACAACCCATGTTTAGCACACACGCAGGCTCTATTATAAACACACCACTGCACAAAATATTTGCCCTGCACCTTCTCTCACAGTGACTATTCCTGTAGTAGCTGCTCGTGTGTGCCTGCCTCTGTGTCCCGCCCTCCTTAGAATATCGGTGTGGTTTCACTCTGCCCTTTCTTTCTCTCCTCCTCTCACGGTTCCCTCCCACCTTCCCTTCACTCTGCCAGTCTGTTTCACTCCGCTGTCTCTCTGTGCCTCTGTGCTTTCCCACTGCACCGGGACGAGGATCGATCAGCGTGACGTCATGGCAACGCAGGCTACAAATGCAACCAACAAGCAGGAAGGGCTGATGACAGACTGGCCCCTGGAGAGGGGTGTGTGCTTGTGTGTGTGTGTTTGCTGATTAATTTTCTATTAGAGGGTGGAGAGAAAGAGAAAGAGAGAAGGGGGGGGGGGGGGGGGGGGGGTGTTTATGTGGACAAACCAAAGAGCAGAGGAGACTTACAATTAGGCAAACCTGGAAAACAACAACAAGAAAAGAAACAGTAAAGTGACATTTGGCCATGAACCAGGAATGAATACAGCAACAATTGGAATCTATTACTATCATCATCATTAGCTGTATTAGTGGCAGTGTTCTGTATTGTGTATCTCTAATATTATACAGTTACCAGTATGTATTTTTCATATAGAAAGCAACATGGCATACAAACATACATACACCTACATATGACAACAAAGACTTGTTGCTACAAATATTTGAGTTCAGTAGTAATATGCATTTATTCCAAAATACTGAAGCCCCTTTTTGGTATAGCCTAAATCATAACAATACATTTCCTCATATTTAAACCTAATTTATTTATTCTGTTTTGAATATACACTATCCGACACAGACAATGCAGCCAGAAAGAACAAATAAACATATAAAAATTTAAAAAGCAAAAGCAATAAAATGTGTAAAAATGAAATGAATAAAAGGAATCCACAAACAGAATGACGACACTCAGTTTGTCCATACACAAATGCTGTGCATATCAAACACAGATACAGTTCTTGTGTCAAGGAATCCTACATAGGCTTTCAGGAGGTTCATGGAGGAACCCCACATCTACTCAATGTCCTTGGGTTTTCCCTGCATCATTGGAAATCCAACATTTGCCACAGAAAAACACTTGATACTAAAGTGCTTTTAACCACAGGCTGAGAGTTGTTTTTTCTGTAGTCTTTCCTAATATTACTCTGTGAGTCTGATTAAAATTGAGAGAAATCTGTGGGAAAACTTTATGAGCAAAGTGCATTTCTCTCTATTTATTTCCAGATTGTGTATGACTTACTAGGAAATCCATGTAATCATTTATAGCTGTGGCAGTTCACAAAAAAGAAATGGAAAATATGTGTAAACAAAATGTTCGGTCTTAGGGGCTGACAGAGATAGAGGTGTATGGGTATTGTTCACATATACTGTACATTTGTATAGACACATATGCATATATGGATGTATACTATCTACACCATGTGTTTATGTGTATTTTCATTTTCTCCAGAGCAACAGGGTATCTCTCTCCCCCTCTTCTTTCTTCTGTCATGCTTTAACCAGAGCCAGCCATGTGCCTCTACGTGCCTGATGCATCCTCCTAAGTAATGCTTAAGCCCCCCCCCCCCCCCCCCCCCCCCCCCCCCCCCCCAGCCAAATGTCTTTCTCTTCATCATCTATCACTACTTCTTCCCTTTTCATTTGCTGATTTCTTCCCCCTTTTCCCTGTTTTCACCATTATTTTGTCAAGATGCCTCCATGTGGCCCACTCTGTCACTTGCCTCCTCCCTCCTTTCATCACACTGTCTCTCCCTGCCCAGCTCCTCTGTCTCAACACCCAGCAGATGCTCCCAAGGAGGGGGTCCCCACCCCCCAACCCTGCCCCCAGCTTTAACTCCCTTCCCCCTCATATTTCATTCTCTTACTCACTCCAAAGCTGTATCTACTGACTTCCTTGGCCTCTCCCCTTTTTGATTTAGTTCTGCACCCTCCCTTCCTTTTGGCTTTTTATCTACCTCATCATTTATGCTCTCTCCTCATATCTATTTCCCATCACTTTCTCTCTCTCCCTCTCCCATTTTCTTCTAAATCATTCCTCTTGTCTCATACCTGCTCACTTCCCTTGGCTGCTAGATAACCAGCAACTTCTCCTGTACTGCCATCTAGTGTTCACTTAGACTAAGGCAGGATATTTTCGATTGCACTGGTGTTATGGCTTCACTGCTGAGGAGTTGTGGATGTTTGCTCATACAGTGCACTGTACTACCATCTGCACACTGTACTGGGCATGTCTGTGATAACAAAGCTGATATCTGGAGGTATGTACAGTGATTATGCAGCTGACTCATGCTACCAGGACAGCTAGTGGAGGAGTGTAGAATAAGGGAAGAGGAAGGGAGGGGGATTTGCTATATAAAGCCTAATGCCCTATAAGCTATGTTTTGGAGCTGCAGCAGAGGAGCAGCATGAATAAAGATACACACTTCTGCCTATTATTATGGAGAAGAACGGACCATCACACCCACCAAAGTGGGCATTTGCTCAACATATCAGGGAGAGGGGCCATTCATGACAAATTTGATGAGTGGTTTTGCCAACACTTTTTAACTTCCCACTCATATGCACACCAATATTGTCCAAATTGCCAAAATCCAATCGCACCTAAAAATATTGCACAATAACTGTCAAAATCGTCACCTTAAAGGCAAAACATATTCAAGTTTGGTATAAAGTTGGACTTATTCCCATATGAATGTCATCATGAGACTTTAATTTGATGTGATGTTTTTAAATAAATAATTTGATCCAATTTGCTAAATTTTTTATTTGTAAAGAAGAAAAATCTGAATTATGTAAAACCTTTTCTAGTTTTGTTGACTGAAGTAAAATGTTTTAAACTTTTCACAGTAAGTCCTTTAAGTAAGTCTTCCAGAGTTGAGATGCAGAGGACAAGCTGTTTTATTTGCTGTAAGAATGGAAACTTCTAACTGGGCCTAAAACGAATAAGGGTTTATAAAATTGGCTGTTGTGAGGGATGTTTTTAGAGAATACTGGGGTGAAATGGATGAAATGAAATATGGTGAGAAAGAAAATAAATTAACAGAAGCCCTCTGACATTTGTAGAGTATGTGCTGAAAGTCTTGAAAGGGGTAGAGAAAAGTAAAATGTCCAAAATAATTGAAATCTGTCTGCTGAGAACATATTTAGACCTGAATGTTCTTGCAGTATTTAAAGAGGTTATATTGAGGGTTCTGGGTATAATGAAAGAGTGTAAATCCAGACAAAAAAGGCAGTGAAGTCATAGCCATAGGTGAAATATCTCAGATCTAATCTCTTAAGATATCACACATATGTTCCAGTTGACAGTTAGGCCTAACATTTTGCAAACCCTCCTTTTAGACTGCCCATGCTATTCTCCTCTGTATACTATTAGTTATGTCTAGGTTAGGTGTTTGCTAACATTATTGATTTAATTGCTCACAAACAGATAATCATTAATAGTCAGTCAGTCCATTAAAAATGCAAAACAGCTTTAGTATGCCTCAGTATGTCACTTTGCTTTTGACTTTTTGTTATTTTTTTGCTGCTATAGATAGCTTTAAAACAGTGCAGCCATAGTAAAAAATATTGTTGTTGTTAATGCTGTCCTTGTGTACTTTAGTATGTCATGTGATGGACATGCCATGTGACACTATTAGCCTCTGAACTAGAAACAGAAGCTTAAAAATACAAACTGAGGGCAACGTCTTTGTCTTTTGTCACTTTGTGAAAATTGACATCAATATAACCTTACAATGTTACAGGTAGAGTCAGTCATTCTGGAGAAAGAGTGTTGATATTCGAACTAAACACCCAAACAAATACACCCCTCCCTTTGTGCTCCCTCAGAAGCTCCACCCCCCAAATTCATGGATGCGCATTACCAAGGCACTGACCAAAAAAGAAATATGGTAGAGTCCAGAGTGATGCGTCAGCTGTAGAGTCACTTCTGTTCCTCTCACACATTATCACGAGCAGAAAAAAAAAAATTGTTTCATGTGAGCACATCAGTCCATCCACACTTCCTGCAGCCTCCCCACTTCTCACTCGACCTGCGTTCAGCGTCTCTGTCCACAGAAGCGGCTGTCTGTTAGCTGCAGCTCCTGGGGAGCTGAGAGGACAGCAGCCGGACAAACTGCCTTCACCAGGCTGACTAATAGCAGAAATTTACTGAATGAGAATATTTTGCATATCAGCTCCAGGGGAAGAAATAGACAGTGTTTGTATTTACTGATTCATTGATAGGGTTAATACAGTAAATTCAACACATATACATCGAGATATTTATGTGATTTAAACAGCTGCCTGCTCAGATTTCGCTTCACTAAACACGACAGAAACAGACTCAGAGAGTAAAAAAATATGGTGGGTCTCCATGAGACTGTTCAGATTCAGTGTGGACTGACATACTTAATAAAATGGAAGCCTATTTGTTCCGTGAGAAAACACTTTCTATGTGAATTAGCCACAACCTCCCCCTCTCTCCAGTTCCCCAGCCCTCCCCCACCATTCAACAGGCGCTGGAGACTGTCATGTCACACAGATAGCTGCTCTGATGATTTCACCTATCCTGTGACCAAGCATGAACACCTCCTGCTGATCGGCTGGAATAGATTTGTGTGGCTCGGTCTGAGCCACTTTGTTTCCCATTTACAGAGCCAGTGCTGTGTATGAACACTAGGTTTTTTTTGATGAGTATGAATATGAATGAATATTCAATGAATATGACAAAAAGTGTATTGAACAATCTTTCTCCAGAATCACTGACTCTACCTTTAACTCAACATGGTGACCTGGGCTATGATCCAGTTGACTACATTACATAGCAGGCCAGTGGATCTGACATGCTCTCTCATAGGCACAACATGATTGATAACATGAACATGATTGTCTTTGATCACTTAGCTTTGATATCAAAGCTCTAAGAGATTTGGAGTCAATTGAAACAAACAAAAAACAGACAGTAGAGGAGAGCAAGAGAAAGTAGCAGAGCATGCAGCTTTAGGAAAATTAATTGTGTGTGGTAATAAATGCATATTCTTCTCAATGACAGTACCAGACTGTTTTCTGTTGCACATACACACAAAAATGCATAAGCATGCATACACACACATCCACATATTATGGCAACAAAATAAAAGGTCAGTAAAAAGTGAAGGTGAATGACCACAAGCACACACACTTACTACTACAGTAAAAAATTCATACACTCACAACTCATTTCACCACAGAGATCAGATAATCTAGAGTAAACCCTCTGAGGATATAAACACAAGAAAAAAGAAAAGTGACTTATATCTCTTGTTTTCAGGTATGTTAACAATCTACGTTCTCACTGCTGAGGAGGTACTGTACTGTCGCACAAGAGACGGGTTGTACTTACTGTACCTGCAACGATGCGAAACCAGCCGGTACACAGCTCCTCAGCCATTTAGAAATCTCTCCATGGACCTCTTACCCCAGCCAGAGGGATGAGAAGGGAAGAGAATGAACAGAGGACAATGACGGTCTGCTGGAAAAAAGAAGGACACGAGGATGAGGACTAATCAAGGACTCTGCCTGCCTGAGCTACTGAGAGGACACACACAATGGTGCGGATACCAGCACATAAATTAACAACTGCAACTGCACTGGCAAAGGCATACACACTGCTATACACCAACATAAACCTGTGGAGAATACTAATGTGGCACAGTAGGCAATGAGTCCAGATTAGTCGGGCACTGAAAGGCGACATTTTTATAGTGTATGCAGACACACATATTGTGAATAGTTTTCCCTAATGATGTACAAATTCTGGAGTACTAACAGAAGACAAATATTTTAGACTGTATATATGCAAATAACAGAATTCACATTTTGTCATTCTCCATGTCTACCACTTTGTTATGGTATTTCAAAAATCCAAAACTTTTCAACAGTCTGAATGTGCCTTTGAATAAGCAAAGCTATATATGATGTGGGTATTACTTTACTGACTTCATGTACTTTTAACTTCAGGTTCTTGATGCTATCAACTCTCCCTGCATGTGAAAAAGAGCCGTCTTTGCAAGTTTCACGGAGTAAATTACAATTCAAGTTAACCTACAGTACTGAAGGTATGAAATCATAGTGAAATATTCATGAAGAAACAATATTCACAGGTCAGTCTTTTTTGTTTTCGTTTGGTTCTGCTGAAGACACAGCAATGTCAAAATATTAATGTTTGCACTATTAAAGGCTGCAAAGTAAATCAATGTGTTCCAGTCTTTTCTCACCTCTGACGTTTTCTATTCTGGACTTAAGCACCTGATTCTGCTGCACATCACCAGCAGAAAACTTCTTAAATATTTGTGTATTAGAATATGTTGGTACGTGGTAAGTGTCAAACTAGGACTAATTGTTTGATTAAATCTTATTTTCTGAATAAGAAAATGAGATTAGATTAATATTTTAATCAAATGAAAATCTAGAAATTAGATTAATAAACCAAGACCTAAAATTTACATTTGGCGAATGCATTTACTGTTGATTTATTTCCCAATGAGAGTCCAAAAATGACACATGCTGTTGGCGCCATCTGCTGTTCACTTTAACACAGTACTCTATTCACTCACAAATACCTACCCTTTGATATACCTCTACATCTGCCCCTAACTTCTTCTTTTACAGAACAGAACAAGGACAGTAAAACATGCAGTTTGGCAATGACATCTATCAAGAAGACACACACGTTCACACAGTAAAAAAAGAAATCCAGGTAAAAATTGTGATCTTTTCATGACAGGTGCAGTATCTGCACAATCACATTAAGACTGGTTCACTGCAATACTAACCCCAGTATTAGCGATGACAGTCCCTGGTGATACAAATAAGATATAATAACTTAGCGTTAAATAGATAAGCTTGATACCTGCAATGACAATGACATTTCACTTTACTGTCACATTTAAGCAAAGTGCTATACAGTTCTGGGTCCTTATCTCGGTAAAACACTCTCTCCTGAGAGTGGCGCCGTCTCCTTTGCATTTAGACAGACAGCAGTTGTTCAGAAATAGACTATGGGAAAGGATGCTCTTATTTGTGGCACATTTTATATACCTCCCAGATGGCAGAAACCTTTGCAAAGTAAGCTTGTTTATTTCAAAAGCAGCAAATGCAACAGGAAAGGAAACTCTACATTTCCATTCTAAACTCATCTATCTCTCTCATTCTCCTCTCTTCCATCCTTTACCTTGCACCACCCCCCACCCACCTTTACATCCACCTACCCACATACATCCTCCACCAGCCTCCCTCTGACCTATTTTCTCTCCACCTTTGCTCATGCCTTTCACCTGTGGAGGGCAGTATTGCCCTCATCTGGCTATTTTTCGGTTAAGTCTCTTGGCATCTGTTTGCAGGTCTACAACAGTTTTTACCATCAGCAAAAATCAAAAGACAAATTAAAATGGGTCATCACTCTGCTATTGTATGAATACGGTTAAGAAAGGAAAGCTGCATTTAGCAGCAAACTGCAGTTATTATCTGGCAAGTAAAAAACCACTGGGAGTGGAGGGTGAGGTATGGTGATGCCAGTTCAGGTCCCTGAATTGCTTATCATTTATCAAATGTGTTCTAGTTCCATCTTCAATTTCCCCAAAATAGCAACCTTGCACAAACTGTGCTCCTCGCTTTGCACTAGCAACAGCTAGTGCTGAACTATTGTGATGATTAACTGATTAGACAATCAACAACAACAAAAAAAAGGAAATTACAATACCCGATTAATTATTTGTCAAATGAAAAGACCAAACATTTACAGATACAAATTTACAAATGTGAAGATTTGTTGCTTTTCTCTGTTGCATTTCATGGTTAATAGTAACTATATTTGGGTTTTTTGACTGTTGGTCAGACAAAATAAGAAATCTGGAGACATCAATTTAGGCTCTAGGGATGTAAGATGTATTTAAAGATAAACACTAAACAATTTAACAAAAAATACTGAAGGATTAATCAACAGTCAAAAACACATTTGCAGCCGCAGTCGTAACACCGCCCAATCCTTGTTGGTGATTAGCTAATGGCTCATCAGACAGACAGGCAGGCTGGACAAGACAAAGTTAAACAAAAGGGAGAGTGATACTGCATAGTATCACAATATAAAAAGTTCTGCCTGGATGCAGGACTTGCATCACCATTTTAATTTCAAAAAGCCCCATGATTCAGAAATATATAAAAAGAACCTGAAACCAATCCAATGAGGTCTTATCTTTTGCCACATTTATCAAGCTGAGCAGGATGATGACCCTTATTCAGTGCTACAGGAATAGGGAAAACCCATTGGCACATGACTACACACTGATGTGAACCAAGCCAACAAGAAGTGATAAGGCTGGCAGTTCTCCTATCAAATCATCAAGTTAACCGGCAGCAGACACTAACATTACTCAATTAGCAGTGATATGTATGAATTCATTTTCATACTATATTTTGTCACTTTTTACTAAAATAATCTATGGCACATAAATGGCTTCAATTTAACAAGAATGCCTTGCATTTATGATGACTCAACATTATGTTTTAACCTAGTTTCAGAGGTGTGTGTCTAATCAAAATAGATGTAGGCTATTAATGTCATTACTTTGAATTTCATGAGAAAGGTTTTTTCTTGATGCCATATTGTTTTAAATGTGAACCGCAGGCACCCTTACATGTGACACACCTCTCACGTATTACCTTGGTGGAGTTCTCTAAACTTAGCTTGAGGTATGTCAACACAGGACAGGTTTTTTTTTTTGTTTTTTTTTCAAATACGATGCCTGTAAGTGAACGTCATCTCTATACTAAAACTTCCCTGGGCTCATGTTGTAACTGTCACGTATCATGTCCCGAGGCCTTGTGCCATTTCCTGCACACTGCTGAAGCAACATCACAGCAATCCTCCACCCCGCTCCATCTTCTCCCACCCCCAAAGTGCCCTGATGAGGGATGATGATTAGGCAGCAGTCATTAAATGTACACAGACAAACACCCACCCACCGATTAGGCAGCATAGAGTGCAGTCAAACCAAAACAACATTCCACTCTGCGGCAGGGGAAGGCATGCAGGGCGATAAGGCGTGGTGATGGCAGGGTGCCATGTCGAGTGCCTACGTGCCATCCAGCCACTCATGATGCTCTCTGTCTGTTAGTGCTGCCAGCCAGACATACTGTTCTCTGTCATTACCCCACTTGCTGCCCTGCCCAGGGGGGGCAGACACACACACACATACACACTACATCAAGCAGCAAGGTTTTCTGTGTAATTAGCACCCACTTTCTAATTACTTGATGATGCTGAGGAGTCTGTCAGCTCATAGGTGGATTTGATTTGTTTAGTCTGATGCCACTGGGGGGGGGTATTATTTTGATTCTTAGCTTGATTTTCTTATAGTGAAACATGGGAGTAAGCTTGGTATGACACTGTTCTCAGAGACAAATAAGCCATGTTTTCTTTCAAATTCCAGATGAGGGTATCAACCAGTCAGTGCTCTGTTAATTAGCTAGTTAGCATGTATTGTGCTTAATATACAGTACCACTCAAAAGTTTGGACTCACCTTCCCATTCACTTGAACAAGAAAGTGTGTCCAAACTTTTGACTGATACTGTAGCTGGCCACTTCGGAAGATTTTCAGTCGGATTACCTACATCTCTTATATTATTGTCTCAACTTGAGACTTGTAACATAAAATAACAGTTTGGAATGACTACATTTCCCACTGCCTCGCTGCATTGTAGCACCAGTTCAATAAACACTGACAGCCAGGATGATTTTCTGACCCCAAACTTCACCCAGAGTTAACCCATTGTAACAAGCCCCCTCTGAAACCCCAGTCCTCCCCTGTAGCCTCAGAACATAGATGGAAAAGATGAGCTCATCCCTCTAATACTGTGCCGGTCTGGTCTGTGGTCTCCCCAATGGTCTCCAGGATGTCAACACTGGTCCGATATGTCCCTCGTACTCACACCAATTACCATTTCCACACAAGGCCCAAGCCTAAATAAACAGAGCCCAAACTTGCTATACAATCAGCTTATATCTATAAACAGTGGAGCAGTTTAAATTAGGCCACTCCCAAGAGTACCGGTCTTTGCTTAGACAGCCAGGCTGAGATGACAGAATGGAGCCAGATGAACTCACTGCAGGGATTTTCAAATGAGTATTTTAAAGACAACAGGAATAGCAAAGGCATGAGTTTTATACTCTGTAACAGCTTCTAGATATCACTTCCATTTCGGAGTTCTGTTTAACAGGAAAATAACCCCCCCATAAAGAAGATATTGCCAACTGAAAGGCTCCTTGACCTCAAGTTAAGGTGGGAACAGGAAATCTCACAAAGTTGTGTCTGACAACTCACAAAGAAAAATCCCATTGCCCATAGCTGAATTAGATTTGGAAAAAAGGAAGAACTTGCCTACGCTTGCTCATTGCTCACTCCAGTTTGGCTGGACACCCACGAGAATGTTGCTAATATAGGTTATGTGTGTGTGTGTGTGCGTGTGTGTGTGTGCTATGACGTGCTGGTAGAAGCCTGGACAGGCCTCCCAATGACGCATTTAATACTGTACCCATAATTCATGATGCCTCTTAAAATAGGAGTGTAGATTTTTAAGATCTGCTCTATCTGACAGCATTTCAAAGTAGTGAGGACAATGAACCTGCCTCTGACATATTACAGGAGGTCATGAGACAGACTCAAAGTCTTCATGGAAAAAGGTAAATGTGTCATGACATAGTAAGGTTCACAACATTTAATGGTAAGGTTAAAAAAATGTAACATGGGACTATTCTTAAACTTTATAGGCCTCATAGCTCAACTAGGATATATACAACCCACAGATTCACCACACTTCCTGAGTCAGGATGGTAGAGGATCAGTAACACAGCAGAAAACTTCTACTACAGTGCAAAGTATGTGCGTATAAGTGTGTTTTTGCATGTGTCTAATGGGTTGAAGTGAATGGGTAATCCTGGCAGTAGTCACCCATTCTTTTAGTAGATTTCAGCTCCATTTTTACTGTAATTTCATTACATGGATAAGACAGAGTAGCTCCCTAAAGCAGGGCTCTTATAATTTGTCTCTGTTAGAGAAGACATGCAAGTACTCAAGGGCTCAGCCCCAATAGTAGATGCTGTGGCATTGTAGATACCACTTCTGTCTAATAGTTCTGCCCAATCAGAGCTGCAACTAATGATTATTTTCATTATTCATGATTTTTCTTTTTTTATTTAATTGATTAATAATGTGATCTAAAAAAAGTCCAATTAATGACCATCAAAAATTCTCAGAGCCCAAGGTGTCCTCTACAAAGTATTTCTTTTGTCAGGACAATAGTCTGAAAACTCAGAGGCTTCCTATGGCATCAATTCTTCCTACTTCTTTCCCTAAAATGAAGGAACTGTTGCTGCGCCTATGGCACTCAGCTGATGCCAGAAGCCTTTTTGAATTACTTGTTTACTTTTTAGTTTTCCTTTTCTCCTGTTGAGCGGCTCATATCAGCCAATGTATCTGTGGGCCAGATTCCACTGTGAACTCCCTGCCATTCTGGTCTGCAGTGTGTTGAGGTGCACCAAGAGGTGTCCTGTGGACCCTCTTGGGAGTGTGTATGTAGAGCACTCCCACACACACACACACACACACATACATACACACACACAAAAAATTGAAGCTGACACATCAAAGGCCTTTCCACGATGCCGGAGACCTCTTTACCAGAATACAGCAGAAGATTATATGCAAACATCAAAACACACACACTTCAAAATATACAAAATTCCATGTGCATGTGCATACACATACATACAAGAGCACATCTACCCAGAAGGCACAGCATGCCTTGTTCTTTCTTACTCATCACTGACTTGTTTCATATCAACTCCTAAGTGTCAAAGAATAAAGCATATGTTCCTCTCTTGTCTTCACAGAAAGCCTAGATTCAACCCGACACACAGACACACCCACACACAGCTCACTTTAATCCCTCACACACACTTCCAGTAAACTCTGCCTTAAAATAAGCACAGGGCAAACATTGCAGCAACATCCGTGATGCTCACAGATGGACTAATGAACTACACATCCTTGATGCATCACTGGAAATACACTGGAAAATGCGTTCTTTTTCTGAACCACACCTGCTTCGATGTGAACATTTAAAACACAACAACACCACCACCAATAAACCTTAATATGAATTAGCTGACATAAGGCCATATAATCAAGCACCCCATAAATTGACTTTAAAATTAAAAACAATAGGGGAACAGGATGAAAGTTCACTGCTTATAAACACTGACTGACTGAGCAGATAACTGGCAGACTGGTTTCCAGTGCAGTGTGACGTCTTGGCTGAGAAAGCTTTTTATAATCTTTAATACAATTAGAGCATTCCACATGCATGTTTTTATCTTTAATGGCACTTCAGAAATTGAAAGATGATTTATAAGACAACTGATGGGTTGGTTGGCCGTATATTTGGGGTTTTCCCGAGCATGCAGACAGGCCCAAATGACTATTACTCTGAGGAAATAGTTGGCTCCTCCAGACAAATACATAAGGCTTCCCCCAAGAACAATCTGTGACAAACACAGCATGAATGACTCACCCTTTCTCCAACAGAAACAACACTTTCTGTATTTAACCACGCTCGTTGTCTGAGGATATATTCTTATTTCTATATTTACTTCTATTTCCTCAAATATTCAGAGAGATTTGGGGCACAGGGAGATAATACACAAAACTATCACACTCAATGCCTTGCTGAAAGTCACTGACAAATGATGATATTGTTTATGTCAGAGATGCTCATTTTCTATACCTGCACACCCTTTTTCTAAGTATGTTAATAATCCATTTGTGAATAACAAAATTAAATGAATTACCTTTGTAAAACTTTCACTTATTCAACTTTTAATCAAACTATTTTAAATTTCACATCATGACTGTTTTTTACTGAGTAAATCTGGGAAAGCAGATTCCCAAAGAAGAACCAAATAGTCACATTCTGCTATTTAGGGTCTAAACAGGACTGTGTTGCCTCCAACTGAGGTGCATGCCTCTCTCTCACTACATTTAGGCAAAATAACAGCTGAATATGTTTTACAGTATTCATAGAAATAAGTGTTAAATGTATTGCAAAAACTGAAGTCAAGAGTGGAATACCTTCTTGGCATTGCATTAAAACTTTTTGAGCACCTGAGGCTCTGCCATTTGGAAAAATTTTAAATCCTTTTTCTCCAAATTGTCCGCTGGGCTCTAATATAATATAGGGGCATAGTATTGTTTTCATGGGCTGAGCCACGAGAATCCATTGCCTGATAATACTACATTTGAGAGTTTTCACAGCTCAACACAGGAAACGAGGTCAGAAACTGTCCAAGGTAAAATTCCAAGGCAAAGTCCACCCAAAACTGAAACCTCATTCTTCACTCATCACGTTCATGTCTGGCAACTCCTTCTCTCCCCCACAGCTTTTCCCACACTAATCTCTACTTCAACTCACTCCATCTAAACTCTCACATGTGCAATAGGCCTCTGGAATGTTAACCCAACGTGATTCCCCCAAGCACAGACTACATCTAACATATGCACTGAGACATAGAAATCTGCCAAATGTGCTCTGCCATTATCTTCATTTCTAATGACTAATTTTGATTTGTTTGAATAACTATGAAGCTGTATCAATAAGTAGGCCTATATCTGACTTAATAATTACTATCAACACATACAGATGAGTGATTCATTAACCAAACATAAAGTGTCTTAGTAAGGTGTTGGGCTGCCATGTGCTGCCAGAGCAGCTTCAGTGTGCCTTAGCATTGATTCTACAAGTCTCTGGAACTCTTCTGGAAGGAAGAACACCATTCTTCCAAAAGATATTCCCTTATTTGGCATTTTGATGATGGGGGTGGAGAGCACTATCTAACAAGTTGGTCAAAAATTTCCCATAGGTGTTCAACTGGGTTGAGATCTGGTGACTACGAAGGCCACATCATTTTCATACTCATCAAACCATTCAGTGACCCCTTGTGCCCTGTGAATTGGGGCATTGTCATCCTGGATAGAAATGTTTCATCATAGGATAATGGTGATCACTCAGAACAACTTTGTATTGATTTGCAGTGACCCTTCCCTCTAAGGGGACAAGTGGACCCAAACCATGGCAGCACAATGCACCCCACAGCATAACAGAGCCGCTGGATCTCCTCACTGTAGGGGTCAAGCATTCAGGACTGTCCCGGTTTTTCCTTTAATTTGGAGACAGACTAACAAATTGCTCGTTTTCACAGGTAATTTGTTAGTCTGTCCCTCCCACCGCAGGAAATAATTGATTAATCCTGGAAGGCTATTGATGTAGCACTTTTCTCCTTATGAAAATAACATGGCGATTATTCGACCAATGAGAATTTGGACTGACGAGAGGATATCGACCAACTAATCAACCAGTTGACCAGGAGACTACAGCCCTAGTGTAAACATAACTATAGGTTGTTATTGCTGGGTGAATTTTAGACCTATACTGTCATTTTCGTTGTGAGGATAGGCCGCAAGAACCGGGTACCTGTTAAAAAATTTGAATTTCAGTTCTGCTCATCGGATCCCAAGCACGATAACCCATTATTATTGCAAACAAGGCTACATATCTGCAAGGATGTGGCTATCTGCCAGGACCTGTCTACATCATGCATAAACGCAACAGCATGTCAATTTGTTTAGATACGAGTATGCATTGCTAACAACACAACAGTGGTGAAAGATGGACAGCGGTAAACACTCAAAAGTGTGGCTTCACTTTGTTAAAGGAAATGACAAGGCGAAGTGCAATGCATGTGGGAAGCTAATTAGCTGTAAGTCAGGTTGCATATCAAATGCGCCCAGACATTTAAGGCAGCATGGCATCGATGGCAATGCTTTATAGAACGACAAAACTTGAGGTGGTTGAGCATCTGAATCTGTCCTACAATAGGAACCCTACTGCTACCTTTTTCAGTCATTTTTTACAGAAGTGTGCAAATGGCATCCACAAGAAAATGTATGTACTGACTGTGGATCATATGTTTTTATTGTATGTATTTACTCCAAACAATACAATAAAATCAAAATCAATCATTTACAATAAAAGTCAAAGTAAACACTTAAAAGAATAGAGATATTTTTGTTAACTAAACATTTGACCTCTTTTTCTTTTTTACTGTATTGGAATTGACACTAGGAATCGATAAGCAGAATCAGAATTGATTATCAATAAACTTTAAAGGATACCCCACCCTACCAAAAAGTGTACATGCTGAAAATGACTCATACCCTATATATGTAATATCGTTCAACATACTTTTGTGTGAATTAACAGTAGTATGTATCTTTTCAGATGCAGTGAGCTGCAATTATCACATCACTTGCTGAGAGCCTCCTTGACGGTTGGAGACGCGTAACCCTGGTAACCCGTGCCAACCATAAAGACTGAACTAATTTAAGAAATATATTATGCCTAGCAAAGTGAAACCTCATATTAGGCTTACACTTAAATTGAAGTGTTATTGACATTACAACAGAGCTGCCTTGGTCCCTGGCCGCCATTGTCTGTTATGTTTTGTTGTTGTCGTCAGTATTGTATTGCATTGTGGGATATTTATACTGGCGTAGTGTCCAGTGCTTGCATACTATAATAATATTCCCATAAATAGAAATCAATTCATGTGCTATTGGTTTTACACCAAGGTTTCAGACATACCAAAAAATTTGTTTTAGTACACTAAATAGCGTGTTAGTATAGAATACTAACACTAACATTTCGGATACAGCCACAGACTGCAGTAATCAGGCTGTGGCTACTCCTAGCCAAAGCCTCCACAGGTACAGGATGGAAGTGATGGAACGAGAGACAGACCCAGAACTCAGGCGTGGGCGCATGTGAGTCATCACATGCAACAACACCTGCTCAATTTAACTAAAAAAATTAACAAACCAAAATATTTAGCAAACTGACTGGAGGGAAATACTGTCACATGCTCATTGCATACAGTCTGGCCTCTGATATTCTGAATCAACTCTCCCCAGGCATCTACGCTGCAGCTCTTACGAAACATACTCAACGTAATTAATCAAACTGATTATTAATGTCCCAAACAAGCTGTAATTATTTTTCAGTTGTGCCAGACCCTTTGATGCAGTGAGTTTGGCCAATCAACTTGAATGAATCGACTTGACGCAAAAACATAATTACTCAACCGCTGCAGAGGACAAAAGCCGATCACTCTTGTCCCCCCTTCTCCTGTCTCTATGGTGTACTCAAGCTTCAAATGTTCTAGTCCTCTCATGTGTTCGATCGCCACACTTTGATAAATTTGACTAGCTGCTCGAATGTTTCCATTGGGTTTTTACTATTGTCAGGGATTACATAATTTCAAGGCCTCCATGTCAGGATCCAACTGTCAACATTACAGCTGCTTTCATCTCCATAGACACTCCCTTAATTGATCAGACACCAATGTTGTACATTTGGAATTCATGATTAAAAAGATTTTAAATAATGACCTGTGTTCACACTGCAAGCAATGTCCACAACGACTAGTAAACCTGTATTTTATGCTCATGTAAATTTCAGGAGGACATGTTGCACATGTATGGATTATCAAAAAGCCACAGCAATATTTTCGCCAGTCAGTGTCCATTAACCAGCAAACACATTTCTGGTCCTGATCATTTCTTGAGCAATAGTACAGTTAGTAAAAGAATGCCAGTTTACTGTTACATTTCCAGGATGTGGATGTAAGTAAGTTGTTAAACACAGGGTCTCCATGGTTACGGGAACATCACAAAACTCAAAAAATAAACAGGCCAGCTCTGGGGGAATCATTCACTATAACTGAATTTCTGGAAAATGATTTCATTCACCATCATAAATTTCTAGCTATGACATCATTTAGCACAAAAGACTGAACTCACTTTCAATTTCAATGTTCAGATGTGCTCAAATGATAAAAGCTGGCAAACTATTGTGAATTACAAGTTTTTAGCTGGATAAAAACATGTACTTGAGCCAAGTTACACCTGTTTCATGTTATAATGCCTTGTTTAAGCCAAAAGTTCAGAGTTTCACCATTAAATTAATCAAGGCAAAGCATGGTTCAGCACTTAAAATACAATGTGGTGAAATTATACGCTGTTTACAATTTAAAGTTTTTATATAGTGTTTAACACCAGTCCGCTCCTCCATTTAACAGTTAAAACTGTTGCACTGATGTTAACACCTGTGAATTGTGTTCACACTGCAAGCAACATCCACAATGAGTAACCCTGTATTTTATTGTAATGTAAATCTGAGGGGGACATGTTGCACATGTATGGATTATCATAAAGCTACAGCAATATTTTCACCAGTCAGTGTCCATTAATCAGCAAACACATTACTGGTCTTGATCATGTCTTGAGAAACATTGCAGTTAGTAAAAGAATGCCAGTTTCCTGTTACATTTCCAGGATGTAAGTAAGCTTTCCAGCACAGGGTCTTCATGGTTATGGGAACATCACAAAACTCAAAAATAAACAGGCCAGCTCTGGGGAAAGTACAATATCTACTGTGACTGAATTTCTGGAAAATGATTTCATTCCCCATCATGAGTTTCTAGCTATGACATCATTTAGCAAAAAAGACTGAACTCACTTTCAATTTCAATTTCAATGTTCAGATGTGCTCAAATTATAAAAGCTGGCAAACAGTGACTGAGCCACAATTTAGCCCTAAACTTAACCCAAGAAATATTTTCTGTTTGTTCCTCAAGTCACACTTGTGACTTCCATGCTGTTTTATGTTAAGGTGTTGACAGCAACAGTTAGTTAACATATACTTGGACATATATTTTGAGTTAAGCTAAGTTACACCTGTTTAACATTATAGCGCCTTGTTTAAGCCAAAAGTTCAGAGTTTCACCATTAAATTAATTTGAGGCAGAGCATGGTACAGCATTTAAAATGCAACGTGGTGAAATGATACAATATTTACAATTTCTATTTAGTGCTTAGCACCTGTCTGCACCTCCATTTAACTATGCTAACAGTTAAAACTGTTGCACTGATGTTTACATTTGTGACAGACAGCTGGCTAGCAGTTAACTGTTAGCCTGTTTTTCAACAAGATAAACACAACTAAAAAACAAACAAACAAAAAAAACGCTTACTCACTGCTATTTGGAAGACTTTAGTAGATTCCCCAAACGTCCTCCTGTCCAGGCAGAACAAATGATATTCTCTCCGTAGCACAATAGAGAAATATTTAACCCGTTTCCCAAATTGCTTCTCAGTCAGACAAAGATGGTCGCCGGAAGTGACATATCTCTTCACGCGCTTGTATGACGCAACGACTAAATTTAACGTTTTATTATCAGGACAACTTGTTCATACTGATATTGTTCAACACCTTTTTAAATATGTTAATTCATTATTTTTATTAATGTATTTTGCATTTATTTTAGCCTTTTCTTTGCCAAAATGAACGATGAGGTGCCACTTCCGGCGTCCATGACCGTTTGACCGTTGACACTTTGTAAGATTTGGGAAGCTCGTTAAAACTGTCGTTACCGTGCAGTGGCGTTGTACGATATGGGATATTTTTGCCCCAGTTGGATATAAATTTCCGGTGGTGAATCAGGAAATATCTTTTGAAAGCCGTAAGTGTTGTCAAATCACCTTAATGTTATCTATGAAGGCTATATTTCTGATGCAAAAACAACGCTAAAGTAAAATGTTTTAGTTTCAAAGTCTCAAATGTAAAACTGATGATTATGCTAACGGCACAAACCATGGACGTATTATTATTTGTATTTGGATGTATTTTATTATTATTACAAACTGGTGGTGGACAATGTCTAACGTTACACTTGGGGCACCAAACCACATCTCAGCACTACGTTAACACCCAAGAAGAAAAGACTATCTTCTCCTCTTCGATGTTACATAAATTACGTATGTAAGTTACTTTTTGCACGTTAATTATTGTTTTTATTTATCCACACCCATGGTGAAGCAAAGTAGCGAAAATGGGATTTAAATACCACGTGTAAATGTCTTTGTAAATGCTGCTATTGATTGGGCTGATTCATGCACCTGCCCCTCCACTTAACCAACCCCCTTTATTAGTAATTCATTTAAACCGATCCTGCAAAATATCCTCCGGCTAACCACAATATTTTGACGTGCAGACCAATAGCGTTGCATAACAAGGAAGTCTCTCCCCGCATGCTGCTCACTCACATTTGTTTTTCCGATTGTTTGTAACAGACCATGAGACCAAAACTTGGCCCGAGAACATGTAAACTGTACCTGATCCGCGTGATGATCCTCTTCTGTCATCAGTATGCAAAAGGGTTTTTTTTTTTGTTTTTCGGAGTATATATCGGCCTGCTGTATATTATAAATGTTACTGGAGGCTACTGTTTTGGTCGGTACGCATTGCATGCATGTTTGACTCCCCGAGAGGCTGTGTGTGTGTGTGTGTGAGGGGACCTGCTGCGACTATTGGCACACCCTGTTCTCTTTTTTTTCCCCTAACAAAAAGGCCTCTAGAAAACCCACAAATGATTCAAAAATAGTTGTCTCTATTTAGATTTTATTAATTTACTCAATTAGAAATGAACATGAGACGTGACCATCATCTGTAGCATTTTCCTTGAACTCCAAGTGATCTTTGAATTTTTGAGTTTTGTTCAACCAATTGTCCCACACCCAAAGCTATTCAAAGGTATTTGTTATCATTAGAAGACGAAGAAAGGCAGCAAATATTCACATTAAAGAAGCATTTTTGCTTTAAAAAATTACATAAACAATCGATTATCAAAATTGTGATCAACTAATTAATTAATTACTTGATTAATCATTTCAGCTCTAATATCAAATGGTATTGGAGAGAGAGAGTGTGAGTGTGTCAGAGTTTATCTGTGTTTGGTTCCTGCGGTACAAGACGTCGCCTACACTGTGGAGATGTTATCCCACAGAGAAATGTCTAGAGAATGTGTCTCAGTATTCAACTCTGGCACTGTTGCCACGGCAACCCGATCGACAGAGAGGACTTGGTCGTCCCTGTGATACGATGTGAGAGAAAAACCCTGTCAAAATCCCAATACACTGTGTCTCTTGTCTGGCTGGCTGTCTCTCTCTCTCTCTTGCTCTTTTTCTCTCTGTGCGTGTGTACTCATTGACTCACACACTTGGACACACACCGTAATCAATTTGTTGAGGGAACACTGCCTATCTACCAGATCAGCTGAATTGCAAAGATGTAGCTCGACAATCTTATGTATAAATGTATAAAACGAAAAGATACTAATTTGTTAGAATTTTTTTATTTTGGCGAAATCTTTGGTTCCAAGCAGTTATTGCTGTTTCTACCCCACGTCTGCCACTTACATTTATTACTTTTTCTCTGTTTTACTCAGAACTCTGACGCTGCTGCTGTTGGATTTGTGAAGCTCATCATTTCCTCAGCTCCAAAGGCTCCTTTCCCATGACGACTGACTCAACATGAGGTGTTCAGAACAGAGTCCAAAATGTCTTTAACCACAACATTTACTCAGGTTTGTCAGAAACGTGAGATCTCCTCTCCTCAATGAGGCCAAACCAGACCACTGCACATGCTCAGTTAGCCTTTCAGAGCAGATCAGAGCTCCTGCACTGAAAATTGTGGCAGAGAAAGGGGGACAGGAACAGCACATAATGGGAGTAAAGACAGAGTTAAAGCAACATTGAGCTGGCATTGAGAAAATAAGTAGAAAAGAAAGAAGATGAATGAAGGATGTATCTAAAGGAGAGAGAATCAGGTCCAGGTCTACAGGCAGTCCAACCTAGGCCTTTTAGAAACTGTCAAAAGTACAACTTAAGATCTTAATTCTCTCTCATCAATATTGTTGATAGCTTGTGTAAATATGTGTGGGGAGATTTGGCAGTTTGTTTGTCTTTGTCAATTTATCTTTTTTTATCTAAAATTACATGAAGCTTAACAGATACTACAAAGTAGTCTATCACACATCTACAGCTAGAACACCACCATGGTAGTGTTTTTTAGTGTTTTTGTGTGTGTGTTCTGTACTGTTGGCCAGCTGGTTAACAATACAGTAACTTTTAGTATAGTATATTATTTGCTGTAAGTTCTTTGCCGCTATCACATTATGTGGCATTATGTTGATAAATTATCTTAAATATGACGACTCTTGTTCTGCACATTCAATCATCAAAAGTAAAATTGTTTTTTTTTTTAAAATGACACAGTACAACTGATCCAGCCAGGGTTATTTTTGGGAACTATTGCAGGTGAACAACCATGCATCGATCTCACTGCACAATGATTTTTTTTAAGTGTACAGTCTAATCTTAGCACATTATTACATGTTATAAATAAGATTATCACTTTAATCAATTTCCTACAATTCTATATTGCATATTATTTCACATACTTACCATTTAGTCACAGCTGCTAAATTTCCTCTATCCATGTTTTTGCAAAGCAACTACATGCTACATTTCATCCTTGCATGCAGTCTTCAGTTGGCTTTTGTAATGTTACAGTATTTTCTAATATTTCTGCTAGAGCTAGACCTATAAATCAGGCTGCTATTAGCTTATTGCAGATATATCAGTATCTCTGTCTATGTTGGCAGATAAATAACAAGGAATTGCATTACAGAAATGCAAACTAGGTTTGAGGTAATTTAGAAACAGTGGGCCTCATGCAAGAAGCACTTGTAGGAACAGATTTGTTCTAAAAATGCACATGCAAGTGATTTAAGAACATTTGTGGTATTCATCAGTTTTTTTGTACTTAGAATTTTCTCTTAGATACGAACAAAATTTTCGAGTGGTCCAGAGCTATCGTACGTGTCATGAATAGAAAATCTCTGCCTTTCTTCACAGGGGAGAAACACTTGTTTGATTTAAAATTATAATATCCTAATATAAATTAATTTGAGTTCATATATGATACCAAAATCAACAAAAAATGGAATAAAATCTAATAAGATATAAGTAAAAAAAACTTGCAAAATTTATATTCTGTTTAACATATTTTTTATCATCATGGCTGCTAATTTATTTAAAAGGTTTGCAGCAACTTCTACATTTCAGTAGTTGCTAGGAAACTTCTCTCACTTCGACAGCTGCCTTGTGTCTCTCTGCAGGTCTCTGTCCAGTATCATCTTGTGTTGCAGCTGACAGTGTAACATCACCTGTGGAGTATAATACTCTCCTTTTAATATCTATGTGACCATCACATCCCACCGCCTCCCATCTCAGAGCGCTTTACTTTAGAGAGATGTTTTTTAGCATCTAACATCATGTCAAAGCATTCCCTCTTTATTTCTGTCACAATACAGAGCTGCTCTGATGACATGTTAGCTGGATTCATATTTTCTCATTGTTTCGGGTCTCCTACTGTCGCTCCTAAATTTGTTATGTGTTTGTCTTCTGATTTCTGAAAGCAGGGCTTGAAGTTGTGTGGTGTTTTTACTCCTTGGTAACTTGCTGTGAATGAAACTTGCCCACAAACGGAGTAGAACATGGAGACTTACACGGCAATTTTAGGGGTGTGGATTATGCCAATGATCACGTCTGATGAATGCACACCTCCTCATGAACAGCTGGCATTCATCAGGCTGAAATGAACGGCTTACAACAAGTTCAGGCAGTTAAGATGGTTTGTTGAATCCCATGTAGGATTTTCTTATTTTCCTCTTATTGCTTTGTGCAAGAACAAATATAAGAGAAAAATAAGAAAACATTCATGCATGAGGCCCAGTGTATCCATTACATCGTCCACCAGAGAGCACTGACAAGCTGATTTTTCAACTGTAAAATATACCATTCAGTATGTATTGATCATAATTAAAAAAAACAAATCTATATCCAGATTGTTTGTCTATGATATGTGTTTATGAACTATACACCAACATATCATTATCACATTTTTTTAAACTCCCCAACATCAATATTGGTATCGGCCTCAAAAACCCACCATTGGTTGAGCTATAATTTCTATAATTTTTTATTCAGATCTGTTTATCTGACACCTATAGTTCTTACTTAGTATTAGTATACTTAGTATTTCTAGTTCTGTGTCCTGTGTACTCTGTGCATATGACACCTAATATAGGCTATATTTTTCTGTCCTGGAGAGATCACTCCTTTGTTGCTCTTCCTGATGCTTTGTCCCACTTATTTTCCCAGGTAAAGGGGTTTGGGTTTTCTTAGCTTTCCCCTGTCCAAGTCAAGGATCTAAGGATAATAAGTGTTGAATGCTGTACAGATTGTAAAGTCGTCTGGGACAAACTTATGACTATATGAATACATTCAATTTGACTAACAGGAGCCTCAAGGATGATGTTGTAGGCAACACCAGCCTTTTTCTGTGATGCAATACTTTTGAGAACAATCAGAAATATTGTTTGTGATAATAGGGTTGCCTAGTGGTCAGAGAATGACTCTTTAAACAAGATGACCCAGGTTCAAGCCCTGTAGCTGACCTAGGTGAGTCTGTCATTAACTATAAATGCTGTGTACAGGAGATTACTGGAAGGAATGGCATTACGGGCGAACAATGAAGTGAAAGACACATGTGTGTCATCACACAAGCTCTCACGCAAGCCAAAGAATTGTTCCCATGTGCTGCAGACCTCTATGATTTGGGAGGGCTGCGTGAGAGCAACAGATGATTTATAAAGTTTAGAGTAATGTAACCAAAGGGCTCAGTGACACAGCTGTGGAAGAACCAGAGAAAAGGGAAACAGAAATGACTGTGAAATTGGTCACGCTACGGGAAAAACACACATTCTTAATTCCAGCTCTCAGTTAGGATTTTTTTCTCCTCTTGTTTTCCTATGGAGTGAGCAATTGAGACGATAACTCACTGTTGTTTTTTCGTCTGTTCATGTAAGTGATTCAGAGGAAGAATTTTAACAGATAGACATTTCTATTCAGTGCTCTTATCTAGGACAGGAAGGCCACACCAGGGCCTTTCACTTCTCTAGATGACTGGATAGAAGTTGGATTATAGCCAGTGTTTTTTATTTAGTTCATGAATTTGAAGAAGCATAAAGAGGTGTTGGTGTCACCTATGCTGCTTGTGTTTCTTTTACGATATTATTAGGTAGTCTGTTACTATGATGAAGAGTATTGACCAAGCAAAAATTGATTTTAGTCTACAGTTCTTGGAAGCAATACAAAAATGTAAGATGATGTTACCAGCCACTATGTCCTAGTAGGATTTGTGGCTGATGTCAAAACATTCGGCCCACTGAACAAACATCTTGTCAATCATCAGTCTTTGCCCCACCTGCTCTGGGGAGTTTACTTGATTGGAGCAAAACTGTTTTGGTATTTTCTGATATTAGACTTCATAAATGATACTCATGAGCTGCAATAAACCATAGTAAGCATAGTGAACTGGCAACACTATTTTGACATCAAGTTGTTGTGTGCAAATTTTAACTGAAAAATGATCATGGTAACCACCCAAATCCTGGCAGCCAATACTCACTATCAGGTCTGAAATTAACACCCGCCAAGCACCAAATGTGGGTAGGTTTTCTGTTTGACAAGTAAATCTCACAAGGCTATGAGCCACATTGGCGGGTAAATATTTGTACCAAAATAGTCATGTAATAAAATATCTGGCATGATGGGTCGGAGTTAATTACTCATGTTTGTCCCTATACGGTGTAGACACGCTGACACGTGGTTTTTTACACGCGTCTAAACAGTGCTACGAAACTGTAGGAGTACTTAAGATGGTCTGAGGCAAAGGAGCGCCAGCCACAGACCATCTCAAGTGCTCCTAGTTTGGCAGAACTCTTTACCGTTACGTGACATCAGCTATTCGACACCGCAGCGCTCCGCTAAACTGTCACTTGCCGCCAGTCTGCTGCTGGTCTGCTGCCAGCAACCGTTGATTAAATAGCTATTAATACCTTATTATCTCAACAAAATGTACTGAAACTAATGTATATGTCACACAAAAAGGCAATTCATTATTTCGGCTAGTAAAAAATATGCTTGGACGGTGGATTTCTTTCATCTACCAATCCCCTTGGCAAGTGCATCAAAAGGTTAATTTCAGACACTGCTCATCATTTATGTCAAACATTACCCTGGGAGGGAGATCATGGTGCTCTCAGGAACCAGGTGGTTGCTTTGGAGCCCTGACCTCCACAACACCACTGCTCTTCCTAGACTGGGGCTTATTAAGGTTTAACTTGTTTCCTCTTTCCTTTTAGATACTATCTTCCTGAATATACTGTGGCATATTTGAGACATGTGGTTTACATGACTGTGTCTGTGAACACCACTGCTTGTTTTAGAAGACATTGCCAGTTCTGTGGTTCCAACGTACACCAGCCATAAGTGGTGGCATTCATCTCCAAAATATTGCCAGATGTGTCCACTTGTGCTCTTACCAGTTTAGTGAGCACAATGAAGACTGGCCGAGGTTCTGCACACAGGCTGTCCATGGTGTTTCTCTGCACTCTCAGCCACTTCATCATCTCTCCTCTAATTGGCTCTGGGGATATTAATAGCCACATCCATCACGAGAATGATTTACTTGTTTCAGTTACAAGGTTAATGCAGCCTCAGGGGACCTGGGTTGGCTATCATGTTGCCTTTTCCCTGGAAGCCACTATAGCTACTGTACAAACAGACAAGTGCAACTGCTGATTTTTGTCTAGCACTGATATATTTTATGATTTTTTGTTTGTTTTTGCTGTTTTCACGCCTCAACTTTGCTTGATTAAGGAAAATACAGCACAGCTGGTTTGATGACACAATCATGAGACAAAAACAAGAAAATTTAAGAATTATTTCATTTAGAAAAATGCATGTTATTCAAGTCAGAAAAGTAAGTCTCAGTGTGAATTTTTTTTTTCTTTTTCTTTACAAAATTATCTGTCAGTGCTGTAAGATGGCTTGATAAATCTTAATGCAAATTAAAATCAATTGCCAAGCTTGTCATTTTTAACAGTGTTCCTTTCCTCTGAGAGCAGCAGCAGCAGCAGTATTTGACCCAGCTGGCCCTGCAGCCAGCTATAAAACCACAATGACGCAAAAGCAGGGGCCACATAATTTGCATTAAAAGAGAAGATATTTAACCCTATGTGGTCATAATCACTGTAAGCTGTTACATTAAGCCAACACTGAACGGACCAGGCCCTAAATCTACCCTATGAACAATCGGTGTGCATGTTATAAGTGCTATATATACCTACAGTAACAGTAACTGTAATTCCATCACTCCTCTCTCTCACATGCTGTATTTAATGCTATTTATGTCATATGAGCTGTCACTCTACAGACAGCTGTGAAACACTAATAATCAACATCTGCGAAAAAAATAAAACCAGATCATTTTACTCGCATGTAACTATAATTTTAACAGCCAGAGTTTGAATCTGATTTCATGACTTGGATTTAAGCTATTTAAAGGGCAGAAAACAGTTGACATGCAAAATACCTTGTTTTGTCTGGGATAACTGAAAAAAAAAAGTTACATATTTGTTCAAGCAAAGATGTTTTTCAGGCCAGCACAGTTCTACGTAGGTTAACAGAATAAAGACTCTAACAAAAATCCACATTTGTCAGTGCACCATTGTGAAATAACAATGCGTGGGCTCGGGAACCTTAAATTTAATTACCCGACATCTCAATAAGGCCTTCGTCTATTCAGCTTAAAGGAGTTACATCAGCTTCTCTCTCCCTCTCTGTCTCCCTATGTGTCTGTGTCTCTCTCTTTCTCTCTCTCTCTCTCACTTTCTCCTCCTATTCAAATTCAAATTTGACTTTAACTTTATAATCCAAAAGGGGAAATTTATTCAGTCAGAGGTATATAAATTAGGACAAAATCAGACATTAACAAACAGTGCAGCAGTGATGGTAGCCGTCATTAGCATATGCACAGATGACTGTGGCTGTGAAATACTGTGATAGCAGCAGGAACAAAGGAAATCTTAAACGTTGTAGTTTGATCTTGCATTGCAATATTCTACCTGTGGCGAACTTCTGGGGCAGGGGATGAGTTTGATTTATGAAAATACAACTTAATCTGTATCTTTAGTGTTGCAGCAGTTTCAAGTGTGACATAACAACATAGATGAAAATAACCACTGTAAACATCTCAATGCCCTCGGTTGAACTTTTAAAATCAAATGATTCAAAATCCAGTAAACTGGCAATTTAACAGTTGGATATACATACATTTACAAATTCATCTGAACATTTAGTTATCTTACCATTTCAGACTTCAAGAATATTTGTCTTTAAAAGAAAAGGAAGAATGGGCTGCGATGATTAGAAGTATTATTACAGTTTTCCCTGTTGTACTACTATTAAAACTACTATTAAGATAATAACAACTGATTCTAGAAAATACTTAACACACATTTATATTTGAAAGAAGACAGATATTCTCTCTGCAATGGCAGATTTTTTTCCCATTTTGTTTTAAAAGAAAGATATTTGAGATGCCAGTTAAGAAGAGGTATTCTTCCATGTGTACGCACCTATACTCTCTTCTCTTTCTTTGTTCTCTGAATGTCTTTCTCTCTCTCGTTCATTCACATGGTGAGGATACAATGGGGAAATTTTGAGCTTATTTAAGCTTATTCTTATTATCTCTCAACATAACCATTTCCTTTTCTTGGCTGAAAATATCCATGATCTAACCCTCTGTGCAACACAGGGGACAAGTTAAGTGGTGTCATTTACCTCGACTGGTGGGAAATGCTTTGCTCTGTTTTTAGCTTTATTAGATAACTCCGCCTTCCCTGCGAACCTCTGTGCCTTCGGAAAGGAGTGACAGGGGAGGCCTACTGTCCCATATGTCTCTCTGTCTCCTCTTTCCATCCATCTTTCTTTCGTCATATGCACGCAAGTAATTTCATCAAATAAAATCTCTTGCTTTTAATAGGTTGTGTCAGAGGCAAGATGAGTAGAGAGTAGGACAGCGAGGTGGAGGAAATAACAGGAGATATATATATGAAAATTCAAGGATAAGAGCTAAGCGATAGATGAGCACAATGAGGGAGAATAACATGACAGACCCTGGTGATATAATTCACTCGTGATTCTCTTTTAAAGTTAAGTTGGAGTGGATACAAGGGCAAACAGCTTCAGAGCTCTTATCGTGGGTCACTGTGAAATTAGATATGAAGGGTCATGGATGGAAATTACACCAGCCTCTTACCCATTTCATGTGGTGTTTTTTTTAGATCCGTTTTGAATAATTCTTCCTCAGTCAAAAGTTTAAAAATAGCCATGATTTTGGAGAAGGAACCTAACACAACAGGCCAGAATTCCGAAATTTTTAAATTTTATCCTGTTTAGAAAATATTTTGGAATGATACTAAGAGCGAAGCATGTTTGAAATTATATTATTTTGTTTTTAGTAATTCTATCCAGTTTCGAACATGTGGATCTGAACTAATTCGCTCTAACGCCCCAAGAAAAATGTAACACTGTAACACCTGTGACCACTTTGCAAAACTGCCCTGTGTTTTTAAAGACGGAAGTTGTTGCAGTAAATACAGTAAAAAGACTGATTGCACAATTGTTTGTTCCGTGTGACTGTATAAAAGTCTATAAACCCTAAAGTCAAACCAGTCATTGGTGGGAAATAACGGACTAACAGAACTTTCCTGGAAACATTGCTTCATTGCCTTCTCACTGCGGCCATGTACAAGATCCCACATGTTAAATAAACCAGCTTAATAATGTAGCAGTAAAACAGCTTAACAACTCAGCATCCACATCCTCCCTAGTTAATGTTAGTGGGGAGTCACTATAGGAGGTACTGCAAAAGAGCAAGAGTCAGGTTGATTGTTGAAGTTGAAACCAGAGAGCATTCAGACAGTTCATACATCCACTGAGGTTGCTCAATCCCCTGAATTTGTTACTTCAATTTAAAAGAGGTTTCAATTTTTTTTAAATTGGACCTGGATCAGCATCACAATGTACAGAAGTGGATAATCAGACTGATTGGCAGATGATCACTTTGTTGTTTTTTCGTAGAATACCGAAATTCTGTATTGAAACGTTAGGGTCTTGTACAAATTAGTTTATGTAAAATTTTAGTTGAGTCAGACTCATGAGCCCACTGAGCTATGTCCATAAAAATTCATCATGTTGCTGTAACGCCACTTATTGTAAAAATGTAATCAAAATTTTCAAGATTGCTCAGAGTTGATGTGCACCTGTCATCCAAATTTGGTTGTAGTTGCTTTTTTTGAAGAGTTTTTATTCTGGCTAATCTATATATATATATATATATGTGAAAAAAAATTATTTGCAAATCTTGAAAATGGCAGGCAATCAGTTTAGGCCAAAGAAATGCAGAGAAAAAAAAACACCTCACGGTTCAAGAGTTATGAGCCAAAATGTGAAGTGCAACATTGATGTCCACATGTTGGGGCCATCTGCACCACTTGTTAACAGTTTCTTTTTGACCCGTGGTCAAAGATTCTGCCAAGTATATTTTGAAATATTATGCTAACTAACACACAAACATACAGGACTGAAAGCACAATGACAGGGTTATACTAGAAAGGAACTAGTTAATGTGTCCGACCACATCGGAGCACAGGTGTTTCTTTTACAAACTGCTGCACTCGGGGTGAAAAGTCATAAAGAGGTTTGAGGCGTGGTAATCGTTTAAATGTTGGGATAACGTTGTATGCTTTTAGACAGTCTCTCCTGGAAGACATTTAAGGTGTTTTTACTTGATTGTACACATGAAAAGCACCAGAAGTAGTTGTGTGATGAATTTTTCAGAAATTGTTGTAAATGTCATCAATGAAGAGATGACAGGATCATCTACCATTGATGCTGGGAAGAGGCGTCTGTGGTGTTTGAGAGTGTACATTTGAATGCATGCAAACATGAGCGCCATGTTTGTTTGTGTGTGTCTGTGTGTGTATATGTGTTTGTGTGTGAGAGGGCCTTATGGCACATCAGGACAGTCCTGTCAGATTGTGTGTGGGCTGCGGTGCTGAGTCTGTGTCACACTGTGTTCCCGTCTTAGCATATTAGAGCCAAACCTCTGTGATGATGCAGCAAACGCAATGACATCAAAGAGAATGAGGAGTAACATAGTGCAGATGTACTAATACACATTTCTTATTCCACTTCTTGAATTCACTTTCCAAAACTGTCCTGGGGTTTGATTGTGGTATGTTTTTTTTCTCACAGAATGGAAGGCCAGGCCACTGACCTTTTAGTGGCTTTTTAAAAAACAATTAGATTGTGGTTGACTATCTGTGGGAATCTTCAAAACAGAACCACAATCGAATAAATACGCTTTTTTCTTTTTGTACTCATGTCTTTGTCATGTGGGGTTCAACTAAGCCATGTATCATTCTTACAGAGTTGAATGTATTTGATCATCAGGCAAATAATCTACAACAATTTTGATGAGTGATTAAGTCATTTATCAAAAATATGAAACAATTGCTGGTACCAGTTTCTCTGATGTAAAGATTAGCTAATTTTTAGTGTTTATATCATCGTAAATTTAGGTATCTTTAGGATTTTGACTGTTGTTCGGACAAAACAAGCATTTCAAAAACATTACCTTGGGCTCTGGGAACATGTGTTTGGCATGTTTCACATTTTTTTGACATTTTAGAGACTTAACATTTAATTAAAAAATAGTTGGCATATTAATTGATGCTGAAAATAGTTATTACATGCAGACTTACGTCTATAACTGTTAAATATTTATTTGCATTGCACCTTTGCAGTCTAATATCGTGTTGAGGTTGGATATTTGTGTGTATTTTTGGGATGGCAGTGTTGCTTGTATGCTCAGTCTGTAAATTGGTTCACAGCTCTTTGGTCAGGTCGGGTGTCAGGAGCAGCATAGGCCTCTAGGGGCTGTTAGCACAGATTTTAGACTCTATTGTTGACATTGCTTCAAATATTAAAGGTTCTTTTTTCAGCACAGGACCCAGGTGCTCAGTTAATACAGTTTCGTATTGGGGCGCAGCCTAATGAAACATGACAAACAAGTGGGAAACCACCAGAAGCATGACTGTGACCCAATTTGTTGTTCACACCCATAGTTGAGAAAACTAGGCTATGAAGGGGAAAAAAAACAGAACAAACAGATGGAATATATTCATGCTTTGCTTTTAATCACTTCATAGAAAAAGTATTTCAGATTTATTTTTGAACACAATATACAATTGAATACCATACATTGTGTGAAACATTTAATAACCCACCTGCAACAACTGGCAGACTTGAACATATTATTGACAATAAAAAAGACCCATCTCTCATGCAGATAGTGCTAAATCTGGCTAACCATTTGGACACAACTAGGACCAAAAAAAGCTTGAACATAGATAAACAGTGTTAATACTGACAAATTTGAATTTCAAAACTGCTAACAAGTTTGGTCAGAAAGAGTTCACACATTAGCACAGTCAGTTACATAAGATCATGTTTTGTTGTTAATTCAGAACGATTCACGTCAGTGCCGGGCGTATTGTAGCATGCTACCAATACCGTCCCCGTGTTATCTACTTTTACATGAAGTGTGATAAGTGTAAAAGGAGACGATTGCTTTGTGTTTGTCAGTCGAACCTGTGTCTGGCCTCGTATATCAGCAATCTGCATTCAAATGCTGGATGTAGAAGCTTAGGTTGTGACAAGCCGCTGAGAGAAAATAAGCTATTTGTGTATTTTGATACCAAGCATTGACTAAGCTTCTGTGTTCCTTAGCTAGCTTGTATGTATCCTATATCCAAGCCTATGCAGTTTAACATGTCCTCTATGTCACCTCTCGGTTACCAAATTGCTGCTGTCAGATGAAAACATTGTACCTCCAAAAACTAAATTGGTCCAGGTTTGTTTGACTCAAAAAAAAGAGGAAATAAAGATATTTGTAGACCTATGAGAAAATTTGGGCCATTATTTAATAAATCTAACAAAGAAAAGCTTTTCAGCAATACTAAAAGCATCCATGATATTAATTGATGTTTCAAAGTGATGCCATAATCACAAAAAAATGTGTTTAATAAAATTAGTATAACATTTTTCATTTTCTTGACAATTTCAACTTTTTAGTAAGAGAAAAATGCTATTTTGGAGTTGCAAGGTTCTCACATGACAACAACAACATGTCTCTTTAGCTGCTGCTCTGCTGGGCACTCAAAACATTGTGCGAATATATACTTAGATATATTTATATATATTTATATATATAAAACAATATATAATACATATATAAAAAGACTCTAATCCGGAGTCTTCTACACATTAGACACCACCACTTCCAGGTAATGCAAGTGCATATAAATTAAAATAGATTTTACACTGAACCAGTATTTCTTATTTACAAGCTTAAAGTATAGAATAAATACACACTGTTATAAACAGCAAAAAGGACCAACTTGAGCTCCTAGCGACAAACGGTAGAGACAAAGATGTGGAGTGATGGGGGTAAGGCCTGATGACAAAGTCAACACATCCAAACATACAGAAACACACACACATACAAAATCTTCCTTACATACATACATACATACATACTGCACACAAACGATTGCCACTTAAGCATGCTGGAGTGAAATTAGATGAAGTACCTTTGACTATATCAGTAAACCAAAATGAAAATGGAGAGACATGATAATAGATGTAAGTAGAACATCCAGTTTTGGAAAAATCCATTTTAGAAGCCACAGAAGCAGAAATGTGAGGTCTGCAAACCATTTTCAAACCATTTCCCCCTACATATCACTGAAATATACAAAAAAAAGACGTTTTCTGGTTTGCTTTAAAACAAGAGTGCCCAATTATTCCTCTTTTTTTGAGAAGGGTACAGTCTGCCATGCTGAATCCAGCATTTCCATCTGTGCCAAATCCTAATAACCCGACTGTCCTGGAAACCTGATACAGTGGAGGGGGGAGGGGCAAAAATTCAATTGACGTCAATGAGCAGAAGCAGCACTTGAGGGATTTTTTATCGTGAGGAAGAAATAGCCGGCCTGATTGTTTTGGGGTCGTGTCCGTGGAGCCTAGAGGGGTTTGTAAACCATGTGAATAATGGCACTGATGAGGGTCTGAGAGCGCCTTTCAAACAGGCAGCCGTAAGAGCACCTTTAATCATCTGGTCTGGGCCTGATTGCAGAGGGGCAGGGGGGCGTTACATCAGACTGGTCTGGGGTCAGGACCTGTTCCAACTAACAGGATTATTAAGACTGCAGCATACCTGTAGGCTAAAAATAGATTCACCACTGTTGTGTATTTCGTCCTTGTCTGAGTTCATTTCTTTTATCATAGATCTAAGCAGCTTGTTGTCCTGAACGGTTTGTTTTTAGACCTGCCTGTATTTCTGCTGATTTCATCTGATGGTAGATTGTAAGTTATGGGGGTTTGAAGAGGGCTAACTTCCATCTCACACCACATGGAAACATGATGCAAAAGTAAAAAGAACAAAATGTTATCATAAATCAAATCATAGTTTTACAATGAATTTAGCTGGAATATGTATGATTCTATAGTTGCAAGTGTGAGTTCTTATCTCAACATTGAGCATTTTGCATTAAAGTTCAGCTTTGGTGTGAAAAGGCAGGAAGCCCAAATGGTCTGCAGACTGAACGAAAAGGAGAAGAAAAGATATGCTGAAGAAATTGAGTATGAAAATAGGAGAAATGTATTTCAGTGTGATTGTGACATTCATTAACTGGCATAGAAAGTAACAAAGTGAACATGTAACATGAACCATGAATGAACATAGGTGTTTAAATTTCCATGTGTAAAGAAAAACACTTTGTGCTCAGATTGAGAAAAAAAAATGTGACAAAATGTGCGTATAATGTGGGTTTTCATGTTTCCCTATTAAGATGATTTTGTCCAAGAGTTGTTTGTCGACGTTTGTTTGGATTTCTCTATTGCCCAATACATGGAAGACTGTTCTCCTTTTAACATACAAAAAAGATTTTGCTCTCTCAGATATGAAAAAAAAACATTTCACAGACATACTAGAGTGTTCAATAAATAAAAAACTATATAAAGACATTAGTAAAAAAGGCACACAAAAGTCCTTTGACAAATGGTACAGGAAAAAAGTAAACACTTTCTCTTGCTATACAAACGTGTCTCCATCAGTAGATCTTACTCTATGCTACTTCTAGATCATATCATATCTGTAAAAAAGTCTTAAGGTACAAAACTTCTCTCAGTAGTGTCAATGTCCATTTAATGCCAGTCCAGAAAAGAAAAGTAACCATTTCCCAAACTGGCCAAAATCCTTCAAGTTCCACCCTCAGTCTCGCCTGTCCATCAAGACTAAAATGTCCGCAGTAATTATTTCCTGAGAACTCTGAAGCCGCATCACTGAAACTGTCCGTCCGTGTCTGGCTTCAAACACCCAAGTGCAAGACGCCCCTGTGCGGGCCAAAACTAAGCCCTTGCTTCTGTGGGCTTATTAAAAAGCACAGCTGCAAGAGGATCTCCCCTCTTTTTCCAAAAACTTTCAAATCACCATGTGAGCCTGATGATGGAAGCCCTATGTGTCTGTGGGTGACGCCTCGTGTGTCACGATCTCTATTGCCGTCGTGGGCTCCATCATGCCACCCTCCTCGTTCGCCTGATCGTCCAAATAGTCCAGGGGAGGAGAGCGAGAATCTCCTAGACTATCCTCCTCCTCCTCTAACTCTTCCTCTTCTTCCTCCTCCTCCTCCCCTTCACCATCTTTCTCTATTCCATCCAAGTCCTCCTCCTCCAAGGTCAGCTCAAACTGAAATTTCTCCCCGCCTCCCTGCCCTCCAGTGCCTCCGCAGTGTCCGTGCGTGCCCTGGTCATAGAAGGGCGGGGAAGGGCTCTGGGGGATCATGCTCTGGTACCAGTTCCTGTTGTCCTCCAGCGTGTCCAGAATGTCCTGGGCATCAGGGTGGACCAGATCGGCCCAAGTCTCCCACAGAGGGTGCACAATGTAGTCAATGAAACCCACCTGGAAGAGAATGAGACAAGCAATAGTTAGAAATAAGTTTCTTTTAAAGTTGTGATGGACGTACATAAATTCGTACGGCCATCCTTGCTTGTGCGTAATGCGGTTTCTACTGTATGTGCAGTATTGCCTACCTGGCTCTTCTCCACGGAGGCTGTGTGTTTATCACACATAGGGCTGATCTCCATCCCCCTCTCCCTCTCTCTGTCTCCCTGGTGGAAGAACTCTTCCATTATCCGATCAGTCCACTGACGATACAGCTCCAGGGACTTAGTGGGGTTACTCAGGTCAGCACAGTGCACCATGTTACGCAGCACCTAGAAATGATCCAGAATTGCAATTAACTGAAATGTATCAAAAGGTAGATATCCCCTATTGTATGTGTTGGGCTAGAAATCTCATAAACATATCAAAAATACAAAAATCCTGGTGAAAATTTGAGGGGGGGTTTGTAAAAACTGGGAACAATGAGCCTCTCCGATGTATAATCCAATATCCAATATGTATGTGGTAGATCACTTTACAACAACTAGATTTAGGAGAAATTAGATTCTTGCAGAACAGACATGAGGCTAATTCTATCATGCTCTTTGTTATGAGAGGAGGCTGGTCTGCACAACAGTCTAATAAAGAAGAAATCCTAGAAAGGCCATTAGGGGAAAGGTGGAGTGGGGGAGCACTTACAGGTAAAAAGAAGATGGATGGAGTAAGAAAAGGAGTGACAGTAGGAGCAGAGGTCAGCTATGTAGGAGGCTGGCTAATGATCATTGGCTGAGTGACCTCCAATAACACTGGCTATTGATTAGAGCTATTAAAAGCAGGTAAAAGAGAGGTGGAGGGCTTACAGTATGTCTAGTCCCAAACTCACGCTCCATATAATGTACACAGTTTTTTTTGTATAATTAATTTTTTTTTTTTTAAGTTAATAAGTTGCTTTGCAAAAACAAACACCTACCTGTATTCTGTCTGTGTAATTGTCCAGCAGCAGCACTCCAGAGCTCGTCACCTTCTTGGTCTCCACCATAGTCTTCAGATCAGCCAATAGACTCATGTGTTTGGACATGTCAGTTGCCAAAACCTAAAGAAAGTAAGAGAAAAAAAATCCCATCCTAAGAATCAGCATTGGGACAATTTGGACAGATTATCATTTATATGAAGAGGGTTGTAGAAGAGAAAAGAATATAAATCTCAATATTTTACCATGTCAATGACCATCTTGCGTAGAGACTGTCGCTGCTTCTTCGTGAGGTTCTGGAAAATATCACAGTTGTCTTCCTGAAGTAGCTTGAATCCCACAGCCAAATGATGGTTCTCCAGCACAGATTCATCGTTGTACATCAGCGCCAGCTCAGAGTCTGGACAGAAGCGAACAGAGGTCGTTATTACAACTGCTGCTGTTGGGTTGTTGAATACACACCCTTATTCATGTGTAAAGTGACATTTTTGACTTACTGGTATTGATTAGGAATTGGTTTGATACTCCAGGGTGGTCAACATCATGGATAGCTGCAGCAAAGATGGCTGCAAGGATTTCAAGATCTGTGAAGACCGCCTGTAAAAGAGCAACAGGGAAGAAGGAGAGAGGAAAGAGAAGAGAGAATTTAACAATTTCTGAAGATAAAAAATAGCATCAGAAAGAACACAGCCATTAATCCATGTCCACTAACTATTGATTCCCAGAGAATTGTGTGAGGGAGAGACAACAGACCCTGGGTTAAACATGAAAACTTGATTTTTAACCTTAATGTGGCAAGAAATGTAATTGTTTCTGTCACGTTCTGCCTTTAAGGAAAAGAGCTGACAAAATCTAACAAAAGAGGGACTAAAGTTGGAGGGAAGAAAGGAAGTTTTGTCAGTAAACTGTAATGTGTCGGAGCAGGCGGAGGAGGGGAAAAGATGATTCAATGGAAGGATGTTGCTCTTCAAGGATGGTGTGGTGATCCAGGAAAGAGGCACATGGGGTGATGTAAGCATATTTCTCTAATTTAGTTTTCCCTTATTTCTGTGGATGTGCACTGGTGCCCAAGTCAAAGCTAGGGACGATTTAGAACCTCCGGAGTTGATAGACAAATGTGGATAAGACATTGTAACAAGAACCTGACCCGAGGCACTAAAAAACAGAGCACAACCCTTTCTGTCTCAAATAATTATTATGACTTACATCGAGGGCTGGAGTTGAGAGGAGGATGTGTGTGGACTGGGCTACGTCAGCAGCATGTAGGCTGTTATGGTAGGCCACATCTGAATGGTAGTGATCTTCCAGTGTCATCATGTAGGCCACAAACGTATCCACTGGGATCTTGAATGTCTTTAACAAGTCCCGCTCCTTGAAAAAACATCATATCATAGTTAGGAATTAGTGTAGATAGTTTTAGTAGCATTTAAGGCAACAATTATGTAATAGACATGATGGTATGGAGAGTACTAATAATAGCACATAGCAACGCTTCATACCTGGAAGATGGCGTACATGATACAAGTAAGAGGTCGGTTGTTGGAGTATTCCGACACGGTGAAGATGTTCAGGCCCCACTTGTTAAGGTCCTCCAGCTCCTTGGACAGCAGCTCCTCCTTATCGGTCTTGACGCCAAAGCGTGAGATGCTGCTGCTGGAGAGCGAGGGCCCATGGGAGACCTTCTTGACCCCGCTGATCTGTGTCATCAGCTGCTGCTTCTGCTGCTTCTTCTTCTCTCGCGTCTTGGATGTCGGTGATGGGATCTCCACCTCATTCTGTTTGTCTGAAGGAAGGGAAGATTTCATGTATTTTAGAAATAAGTCTTTACAAAAAATAATGCAAGACAGACAAGACATGTTTGAGAGAGAAGTGGTTAAGATTCTCATTTAACCTCATACAGCGTGACTCTGTTTGAAGGCTGCCTGAGAACCCAGGTGCACTAAGAAACACCTGCGGCACATTGGTTCCTGAGGGATTTAGTGATTCACCTATTCATTCATCATCTGTCTGTCCATTCATTTGTTCATTCATGCTCCCCGTCCTCCACCTGCAGTCTCTCTCTCTGAGCTCCGACTGTTCATTCGTCTCCGTACCTCTCCCTCCCTCGCAGCACTTTTTTCCCTGCTCTCTCAGCAGGTGGCTCACATCTCATCTCTTGTTCTTTTCACTCTCATAGGTCAGTCCATTGACAGACTGAGAGCTGGTGTTTCTGCACAGTTAAGTCGGTCATTGAATAAGCTGCCACATGTTTTGCAGCTTTATCAAATCACTCACTAAACAGGGGGATTTTAATGTTTGGTCATCTATTCAACTACATTTAGTCTAGCCACAAATAAATAGAGTGAGAAATCCAAAAATAAACACAAAAAACATGCTAGGCTTTCATGTTCCTTTGAAACAAGATCATTAGAGAGATAAATCAGTCTTCACACTTGGCATGTTTCCTGTGCCGATTTTTTGGCTAAGTTTCCCGTAATATTTTTGAAAAAGTGCAACCAGGCACTTGTGTTTACTGCAATCACAAGAAGAATTGAATGAAATCCTGCAGGGACTGGCTATCGGCAGGTATGTGAGCTGTGCACTCATCTATCAAGCCTCGACTCAGCTCATCGCTGGCCTATCAGCCTTCCCCTGTGGAGGGTTATTCAATTACCAGCTGTAATTCAAATAATCACTTTCACTCTCATGCTCTCCCTCTCACACTGTTTCTCTGCCTTTCTGTCTGTCTCTCTCTCTCTCTCCTCAGTCCTCCAGTGGTAATTGAGAATGGGCAATTAAGCACTCTCAGACATGTGCTGCGTGGGAAACAAGGGGAAGAGCAATATATTGCGCTCTAATTTATTACAAGCCATCAGTATCACCACTGCTGTGTGGTGTTTGTGTGTGGCCTGTGTATGTGTGTGTGTGAGAGAGAGATCGGGTTGTGAGGGAGACAAGTTCACGGTATCATTCTTAACAAACATTTCTACATATTAGAGTACCAGTATACAGTGAACACTGACACACTGATAGCACAGTTTTCACGATTCTAGTCTGATTAAGTCTCTCCGTTGCAGTCTGGCCTGCACTGTGTCATCCAGTCACATGGGTAGACAATCTTACACGTTTTTTCCTTCCTCTGTTTTCTCTCCTGTGCATCTTGCTCTCATGTGAGTCTTTCTTCTCATTTTAGACACGGATTTACAAACAAATTAAGCAGATGAAGTAAAAATCTTAGGTATCCTGCTCTATTCTGTCTCCTTTGCTGTCCTCTGTCACCTCCCACATTTATTTCAATTTCATCTGATTCCTTTTCATCCTCCCCCATATACTTTCCTGTGAGAGACGCAGATACAGTCGGGACAGGGGAGGACTTTTTTTCCCCCTTCACAGTAAATTCCCTAAACTAGGTGTGTTCTGCTGCTGGCCGATCAAAGGGAATTATGACAGAATTATGTTGGGAGGACAGCTGTGGCGGGGGAAAGGCACACGTGAATGAATGGCCAACAGGCGGTCAGCCAACAGTCCTCATCGGAAAGCGAGAAATCACAGTCTGCATGAGTTCTCCATGAGAAACTCTGTGATCTTATTTATCCAGGAAATTATCCAGATTCCATGAGCACAGTTGTTCTGTTTTACCAGCAGTGCGCCTCAACATCAGCCATAAATTAAAAAAAAAAAAACACATAGTTCACGATAAACTGATGGGGATTTGAAAAGAATGACCTCTGCAGAACCAGACATATGGCAGGAAAATGTAATTTCTCAGATGCCCTGAATGAATGCTTCCATAAAAATAATATAAAGCAGAAATACGTGGATTACTGATGTGATACTAATCTTAATGGATGGAAGGATTAAACAGTCCTACTGGTCATCTGAGGCCAAACCAGACCAGCTGTGCTGCTGGCTGCAGCCATTTTTTCCCCCTTTTCATTAATGTTCTTTCTTTCTTCCTACTACTAACAGGGTAATCCTGATTTTCTTTATCAAAGCGATAGTCATCTCTGTCTGGATTCTCGGGGCAGCAAGAGAGGGAGGGAGGGAGAGCCGGAGGGACAACAAGGTGTCCCTGCTGACAAAGATGCATTAAGATGGGGATGAGTCACCAGAGCTCATCTCTCTGCCAGCAAAGGGGGTTCCTCTGTACCTCGACTTCCTCTTTCTCTTCAGTCAGTTCCCTCCCTCATTCGCTTCTCCTCTGTCTCTCTTCACCCCTCCTCTCGCTCTCTATGATCCAGTTGTGAGGGATCCGCCAACAACACTACACCGGATCAGGATGCCAATCGATCGGAAGCACAATGTCTATAAATAGTCTTAACTACCTCTACATACATTCTGTCTGGCTTCTATTATCCTTTTTGTTTGTCAATCTATATTATCTTTAAATCATTCACTTGTCTGTCTCTGAGCTCCGTGCTTCTGTCCTCTAGCTATCACCATGCATCTGTGGAAATCTCAAATTTACCAAAAGCCGACTTTGAACTCATCAAGTAAAAATTTGTTATTGCACTGCTGCCGCATTTACGTGTTGTTTTTCTGGCTTAATGATGTGGTTTGGAACATTTTATTCATGTGGGTGACAAACCACAGACGCATTGCCTGTAAAGATGATACAAATTCACATATATTTACGTATCACTATCTATTCTCAGATCTTGAAAGTGCAACCCACACTGACAGCATCAAGTTCCAATCCACTTGCTCAGATTCTGGCTAACAAGCTCTCTTGTCATTCAAACAGCACCTTTCATAAAGAAGTCAACCACGTCAATACCTTTATTTCTCTTAATTCTTACAAAACCGAAATATATATTTTTCACTTAAATTTTAATGGCCATTTCGAGCCTGGTGTCATAAACCTCTAGACGAAACCTAATGGCGCAGTGTTTTATGGTACGCCCCCACAGAAAAGCCTGCCAGAACAACTTGCACAGCTTAGCATCATGCAAAAGACCGAACCTCCATACAAATAATGCGGCAAAGAATCAGAGAAGTGGGTATTTGTGTGAACAACCAAATATTTGTGGATATTTGTATTTTTGGTGGAAAAAACAGGTCGTGATCAGAGTCTATAATGATAATGGTGGATTATAACAAACCAATTTTGTGAAATTTGTGAATGTGATTTTGAGTGCATGTACATGAGACTTTCATTTACCTAGGAAGGTGTTGGAGATGAATTCGGAAACCTGATTCCCCGATCGACTCATCTCAGATAGGTGCGTCAACTCCCGATTCAACATTCTCTTAAACTGCAAGGGAGAAAGAGGAGGGGGGGAGAGAGAGAGAAAAAAAATGTTGTTAGTTTCCACTGAGGGAAAGCCTGGGAGAAATTATGGTACAAGATTCCATGGAAAATACAGCAGTACTCAGTTTCATTCCAGCAGCTCAACTATATTATTTAATTAGTGTACAAACAATGGGGGACACACATCTTATTCCCCCCATTTTCCCCTAAATTCATTAGGGTGCGGATCATTATTTGTATTACCGTTGGGGAGGCTATCACCTTTTAATTCCCCTCAATTCACCTTCTGCAACCAATTTACAATTTTATTACACTGAATCACATTTTTGGGGCCTATTTGCGTGCTTTACTTGCGTCAGTGTGCAAGAATTTCAATGATGTCAAGAGGAAAATCTGCACACTGTTCCGGACACTTGTTTTTGTTCCAACATTTTAGCAATTTCCGTGTAGTTTATATATTTTGAAGAGTTTTGAATAGATGAAACAGTTAAAGGAGACAGATGCATTTGACAGTATACAGAGACCCAGGCACTGCAGTAGCAGCTGTTTATGACAGACCGATGCATGCGCGTGCACCCACATACACACCAATACACATACAAACACACAGCTCTGCAGAGGGCTCAAGATGGAGCCTCAGCCACAAAACACCATTCTGTCAGACCCCCCCCCCCCCCCCCCCCCTCACCACGATGGAAATATCTTTTGGTGCAATTAGGAGCATGGTGTCCTGAAAAGCTCCACAAAAACAACTGATACTATGAAAATGCTGAATTAGTTTAGATTTAGGGCCTTAATGCAACAGTAACACAGCACAGTGAGGTACAATGAATTGAGTGCGGTATCCCAGCAAGCTACGTAGATAAGCGCCACACACCTTAATGTAACCCCAAGACACCGACAGCAGGTAATTGGCTTCAGGCATTTTGGACCCCGTTTTCTCGTTCCTACACAAAGCCAGAACTGTAATCCAATAGAAAAAAATAGAGGCAGTTGAACAGGATTCTTTCAGCGCCAAAAAGGACAAAAAATCCTCTCTTCTTTCCTCTCGTGTTTCTCTTCTCAGCAGCTAAGAGAGCAGCTCGATGATGGGCTCATTCTCCCTCTTAGCAGCAGAAAAGGGCCAGCTCTGAGTTTCCATGCCGAGGGGAGAGAGATGGTTGGATGGATGTGGAAGAAAAGCAAGGGCTGTAGCTAGGTTAGGCGAAGGAGGAGATCCAGCAGGCTCGGTGGATCGGCTGGAGAAGCAGCAGCAGCTGGAGCTTTTGAGCTGGGGACTCTCAGTGTGCTGATGAATAATGGAGAAGAAGCGAGGAAGGGAGGAGGGGAAAAAACGGCGATGGAGACAGGAGGAGGAGGAGGAGGAGGAGGGATTGAGGCAGCGATGTTCATCTGACTGGAGGGGGGGGTTCCTCCGCTGGATTTGTCTTGCTTCGCTGCTCTCACTGCTGTAGCGCTCACTCCCCCTCCTACCCTGCCTCTCTCTCTCTCTTTCTCTCTCTCTCTCTCTCTCTCTATCTGTTTCTCCCTTTTTCGCTCTCTCCCTCCCTCTTCTGTCTCTTTTTCCCCTGCTGTAGTCTGCCAGCCCCAGCAACACACTCTATTCAGAACACATGATTTGACAGAAAATGGGGAGAAGGGGGGAGCCCTAATTACGGCTTGGTATTGGTGTATACATGAGTTATGAAGGAGTGTTTGAGTGACTGACATATACTGTTCAGACTTTGATTCCAGATGTAACTTTTCCTCTTCTTTTTTTTTTTTTTCCAGCTGTGCGACCACTGCAGATAATTCCCATCCTCTTAAATTCCTAGCCCCTGTAATAATCTCTTAAAGCCATTTTTTATGAAGTCAGCCATTGTGAAGGAATGTCATCGAGCCACACGGCAATGCCTCTCCTCTCTACAGTAAAACAATGAGGTAAGAGAAAGAGGAGGATGGGGCACGTTTTGAGAAATGTGAATGCACAGCTCTGTATTTTTATCGCCATTATCTCTATTATCATCCGCTCCTCTCCCTCTCCCTCTATTGTGTCTTCTGTTGTCTCCTGACATCCCCGAGTGTGGCGGCCATTGTGGAGAACTCATAAGCCTGTTCATTATCTGCATCCCATAATAATATTAGATGCTGTCAGGGTGTCTGTGGAAGGCTATTTTTAACAGCCTGCACCGAGAGACAACCAGAGAGTGGGGAAGACGGTCAGAGATGGGAAAAAAAAAAGAAAATAGAGGAAGAAGGAGAGATGGGAGATAATTGCATCCTTCCCCAATTTAGGTGACATCAACCCACGGTTTTCTCTCTGCCTCTGAGTAAGTATCTGTATGCCAATTACCAGGACACACCAACGCCATGGCAACAGCATCAGGCAACTAGTACAAGACTGTTTTCAGAGAACAGGAGAGTAAAGGAGGAGAAAAGAGAGGAGAGGCTTCCCCTTTTCCTTCCCAGGCAGACATGTGGTGTAGCTGCTGAGCTGTCACGAGGACACACCACACACATCGCCTCTGCTCACATCCACCGATGCACAGAATGAAAATCCCTCCCCTCCTCCTCCTCCTCCTCCCGCCCTCCACTCCGTTTCTCCCTCACTCTCCACCACTTACATGTCAATTTCTCTCCCGGCTGCCACTTGCCAACACAGTCATCAATCTCTTGGTCTGTCTGCCTCACTGGCAGAATCAATGGGCTGTCCTTGGAGCAGGTGTTGATACTGCTGCAGTGTACAAGGCTAGGGCCACCTGACTGGAATATACTGTTACATCAGTACCACTGCCAATTTTGAAGCGCATTCGTGCTTTTGTCAATTTTGTCTCGACTCTTGTTTGTGAAACCCTCAAGGATGGCGACAAAGCTTTGCTGGGAAACCTCTCTGCTAATGAGAAAATATCCATAGTTCTAGTCACTTCAGAGCCAATCCACAGGAAACTGTAAACAGAAGTTCCCAGAGAAGCTCTCAGTCCGATATGCGTGTGTTTGCATGTGTACGAGTTCGGAAAGATGAGGGGGAGATCAAAGCTTCCCCGAGAGGATTCCGGATTATCCTCCCACTGAGGGAAAGAACCAGAAGCAGGGAGGTAGGACGCAAGAGAAGAGGAGAAAAAAATAAAAAAAGAAAGAGAGGAGGCAGCTCTTTATATAATAGCTCACTGCATAATATATAAAGAAACCAGAAATAACAGCAGGGGATGTCTCTCTGCAATGTGTTGAAGAGCGATGCTTCCCCAGAGGCTGAAAGAAATGCCTCAGCACACATACACAGCAGCAGCCTACAAATGCAATTATCTGCAGTTAAGCACAGTCGACACTGACATGTCACATGCATGTTTTACACACTCATACCCATATGTTTCTAGATGAGTGTGTTATTGCCCGTGTGTATTTGATTTTATTGTTCATTCAGGGGCAGAAGGGAAGCCTCTTTACTTCCTACTGTCACCATGACACTGGAGGAAGATCAGCTTCTTAGGTCTGTGGGTATCTTTTTCTCACATACCCACATACTGTATATTTCATTGTTTTATCCATCTGCCTCTTACCATGCTCAGGCGTCTTTTGTTCTCTCTGTGTCATTTCTTGTCACTCACAGTTACCGTCCTGTTCTCTTTTTCCTTCATTTCTGTCTCCTCATTGCTTTTCCACATCCTTCCTCTCTTGCTCAATTTTCCATTTCTTGTGTTTCTATCGTTGTTGTCATTTTCTCTCTTTTAGCTCTGTGTCTCCCTCTCCTAACCTTTTCCTCTCATATTCCCCCATCCCTCTCCCGCTTTCTCTCTCTGTCTCTCTCTGCTTGCATGGGGTTGGGTTGATTCAGCAGAGAGCTGCTGTTACAGAGGCAGAGAAGGTGAATGGAGCTTGTGGCATTTCATTGTGAGAGGGGGGGTGGGGGGGGGGGGGTAAATAACACCGCGCTCCTCCATTCAGACGTGATCCCATCGGACAGCTCACTGTGGAGGGCAGTCAGGCGGACAGGTAGGCAGGACGGCAGATACGGAGTCTCCCTCTGACACGAGACTCTGAGCTCATGCACTCTCAACAACATGCTTCCAGTATCTGACCAGGCACTACACATCAGACTGTTAGTTTTTTTTTTTTAATAAAGATGTGGCTGGCAATGTATGATCTGATTATAAATCAGATTAATGACAACTTGTAAATGCATACTCAGACTTTTTTTTTTTTTTTAATTAATCTGATTCAGTTCTATATTTTTTTTACAAAATGAGTCAATATTAAACCTTCTGGGGTAGATATCTTTGCTTTTTTTGTTTTTGCTTTTTTACTACTGTTGGAAATTCTTGTTTCTATTAAAATGAAAAACAGTACTGCTCCTCTGTTCAAAATGTCTTGTTTAAAATCATCAGCAATATTCATTTGATGCGATTCTGATTGAAATTTGGCCTTTGAGCCACTAGTGGGTGCACTGTGCCCAGTCTACTGTAGAGCAGGCTGCTCAGTGTTAATTGACCCCTTAACCTTGCAGTGACAGATCTTCCAACTTGATTAGAGGCTTAAACCTTAGAAACCCTCCTTCTTTTAAAAATATAAAATCAAGAAAACTAACTTATTAGTAAATCCTTCAACCCTTTTACCCATGTTTCATATACAGTCACTTACATAAGTGTCACAGCAATTGCCATGTAATCAAACTTTTTAACCTGACCATTATTTTTTTTCATCATGTAGAATCTTCTATTAAAGTGAATCATACTTTCCATTAAATTCAATTAAATTTCTTCTCCTTAATCTGAATGTTTGTTTATCAATGTGATCTCATATTTACAGTGTGCAACATTATTGGAAATGACTAACACAATCATTTATCTTTTTTACCAGTAAATCTTCAGTGGTGCTCTAGCAAGGGGGAGATAAACTACAAACTTGACGCAATACTGTAGCAGACTGAACTCTGTAAAGATCAGGGAACCTGCCCACATATGAACTGTACGTATGTTGGGTAAATGTATAGACAACTGAGAAAGAGCCTGACTACCTCTCACTTCCTCTGACTCACTCATGCATGCCAGTGTGCGTCTGTATGAGAAAGAGTGGATTCATCTGTCTCTGAACCTATACAGTGATATGTATTGAAAAAAGTGGTCAGCTATAAACCAGGAGTTTAAAAAACAGGGAGAGATAAAAGTAATTTCTCAGCTGAATGAATCATCCCCATCACTCCCAACTGTCCAAGCCCTCAGTAGAGTCAGATGTGGTCTACAAAACAATTTTTGGCTGGAGTTGAACAGTTAACAGGCTGCAAGACTGCGTACTTGAGCTCTAGTTGTTTTGAAAGCAGGAAGCCCCCCCATGTAAAATACACACTGACAGAATTACACCCAGAAAAAAAGGAATGCTCATATTAACAAAAGTAATGCAATATTGCTCTAATTTTTATGGACAAGAAATCAGAAAGATTTACTTTTCTCCCATCAGCCCCTGTTAGAATAAAGCAAACACTGAACAGCACATAACCACATGGCAAGTTTTTTCTCCCCAGATGACCTGAGTGTTCAGCCTCAGTTAGAAAAAGACTCCAGGCTTTGGTACTATGCTTAGAAACACCACTTATCACCTGCCTGGCCCTCAGGTGACTTAAATTCTTTGTCATTTTGCTTATTAACTCAACACCACCAGACTCTTGTAGAGACCACAAAAAGAAAAGCACTCAAGCTAATTTTTACTAAGATGCTTTTTTGCTCCACTCACCCATTTTCAAGCAATAGCTACACAGTTCCACTGAGTACCTTCTGTCACCCATACATTACAATAAGTCACTTAATAACTTGGAAGGGAACTGGTTTGACGCACTACAGCATCTACAATTAATAATCTCCAGAGAGCCCACATCTTTTCCTTGATCTCAACACCCTGAGCGAGAAGTTTAAGTAGCTGTGATCAGCACTGAATTTAACAGATCTTTGGGTCCATGCTTGAAGAGAAGTTTCTCAGTGTCTAATAAAGCCACAAATCTGTGAATTAGTGTTTTTAGCATCACATGGAAGGATGCATGAAGGTTCCCTAAAGCCGAATGCATGCACCACTGCTTCCTTCTGCATGAACCTCTGAAAATATGTGTAAGTTTTAAGAAATAGACAAATAATTAAAAGCACTTCACTTCAACATTTAAATATACACCTCAGTAACATGCAATAAAGAGCTACACTGTTTACACAAAACATACTTTGAAATTGAAGGAAACCTAAAAGCACGCATTCAGCATCCACGGCTGCGAGATATTTGAAGCCCTCGTAAGATGACCACTTTAAACAACACCAAGGATCAAAAGACAAAACTGATCTACTGAAACTTTGTGTCTAAAAAGACTGTAACTACAGTGTATGAAATTTACATCACGTCAAGCAAGCCACGAAAGTTCAGCACACAAGTCCACACGAGACAGAATCTTACACTCCAATAAAATACCCCTCCAAAAACAGCAAACAAGATTAAAAACTCATGTAATAGCAGAGAAATACATGAAAACTCACCTTTCTCCAACCATTTAGTTTCCCTAATTTCCTCTCTTTCTTGTCAAAGCAGCAGGCTCCCATGTTGCTGTGTGTAGAGTGCAGAGCAAGAGCGGGTGCTGCCGTCCGTTAAAGTGTCTGTCTCAGTCTGACTACAGCTTGAGTAAAAGGACCAAGCCTCTGCTCTCTGACGCCGGGAAACGCCACAGCTCTAGTGACTCACTTTGAACTGCAAGGTCTGACTAGGCTTTACCTCACACCCTGTGTATGTGGAACAGTGACTGAGTTTGTGTGTGTGTGTGAGAGAGAGAGAGAGAGACCTCTGCCTCATCCACACTCCCTCATGGGGGTAGTCCCGCCTCTAACCTCTTGCTCTTCTATCTGGCTGTTTGCTACTCCTGCAGCCGGCACTCACAGCTATGAGGTTTACACTGTCAATATCGCACCGATCATTCAGATGACTAGAACACTTCCTGTTTTGAGGAACACAGTGGATTTCCATGAGCCTCACCTATGAATGTTAGCTGAGTGTTGTTGTTTTTTTTCTTTCCCTGAGAGTTAAAATCTATTAAGGTGAAAGTTTGATGGCTAGACACCGGCTTTCAGTCAGTCCTGCAGTTTACAAAACTTTGGTAACTGGATGTACACAAGACTCCAGAATCCAGAGAAAACGTCACTACCTACTGTAAGAGTGCAAACTATAATAATGCAAGAAACAGGCGAATAAAAATCTGCATTTGACAGCCTTATACGTTTTGTAATTGTATTGTAATGTATATTTGTGGCGCAGATTTGGATAAAAATAAAAATACTGGAGGACATGAAGTTAGTGGGAGAGTTTTAGATCTAACCTAGGGCAAAACATAGATTACAGCTGGCTCCTTCACATAGTTTGTTCTGTCCAGTGAACAGTCAAAAATCCAAAGATATTCAATTTGAAATGTTACAAAACAGAAAAGAGCAAAAAAAAAAAAGTCATGTATGAAAAGTTATAATTTTTGTCTAATACAATGATCATAATTGACAGTGAATTCTCTGTCAATTTACTAATCAATTACTCGACTCATTGCTAGTTGAAGGTCTACATCCTTGACACGGAGGAGTATTCCAACTCACAACAGGCCTTGACCCATCTCAGTCAGCCATACATAACAGAGGACATTTACATACTGTAGGTCCTCTGCAGTGACAGCCCCCCTGCACTTCACCTTGGAGATACAGTAAAGCAGCAGCTACTTGCATTTCACCTCCCTCGTACTCAGGTTTCATACAGCTTGAATAACAGTTTTTCCATCCTAAATACAGCAGGTAGTTACAGTAGGGGTCACATTAGCTGACCGGCATGTTCTTGTTAATAAAACCAGGTCAGGTGTTATGTCCCACATGACAAAGGAGAAGCAGTTGTATAACGTTTTAGTTTACAGTAAAAACAAGGCTAGTCTAGGAAAAAAACTGCTTGGACTTCAATGGGATTATGCTATTAATATAGGTACACAGCTAAATAGAGTACACACTCAAATACACACACACACATACAAAGTGCAAGCATGCGAGATAGACATGTTCCTGATCAGTATCTTGTCCACAGATGTTTATGTGTCAAGACACAGTCATACACCCGCCAAAGTGACACCAATGAGAAAGGGTCATAACACACAATAAACCCATTGTGTCACCTGAAATGAGACTGTTGATCACGTAAGAACAAAACTCTTGATTTTTCCTCACAGTAATTCTTGTTTCTGATGGAATTAAAAAAATAATTTACATATTTCTTAAAAGTTTGAGATATTCTAATAACTAAAAGCAAAACATATAAACAAATATGGCACCATCTGTCCGTGTAAAACCTGTCTGCTATCGTGAAACTATTGTCAACTTTCATGTTCTGTTACAGTCTGATCATCTTGGCATCTGGAGGGTTACTGCAAGTATTTTCTGGGAATATTTGATAGAACTGCCCCTTCGTTATGCCGTAGTTAGGATATTTTGGAATTTCACAAAGCAGAAGGCTCCGGAAATCAATCATCAGCTGCAGAACTTATCCTGGCTCAAACCAGCCAAATGTTCTGTGATTGCAAAAGTGCTAAAATTACAGTCGTGAGATAAGACTAATTCAATCCACAAGTCCACAAATGAGGGTTGATATAAACCAGCAGGTTTACCATGTTTCTGAATGTAGCTAAGAGTGTTGTGAAATCCTGGTTTCATTCTGCTGTAATGGACACAGTGACACAGTGTCCTTTCTCCACTCCAGCACTAAGGATATATCGACAGTTTCTCGTATCTCCTGTGTGACTCTGTCGTCCTGTAGCCTTGTTTAAAATGATTCAACAGTCCTCATGTGACTAAACTGACTGTGTGATGTATTCAGATGACTGCAATGAGATAAATAAACACAACCATTAACCATGCAAACGGGCATAATGGGATGTCTATTGTCGTCTGGAGAGAGAGAGAGAGCGTGGGGGATCAGGAAGGAGACAGGAAGAGAGAGTCACTCTGCCCAGGGGTCCGTATGGATCCCCCCCTCCCGTCCTGCACACACACACACACACAAATGTTCTCTCTCTTCCTCTCTAGTTTATTGTGTTTGACCCACTGCGGGATCCCTTGCATCCTGTTGTCCAGTTTTATGAGAAATAACAAGCTTTTCCTCTTGGCTCACTTGATAATCGGTTTTCAGTCTCTCTAACACACAGCTGCCACTCAGGCCATGCATCAGCTTTCTGGGGTTTCACTGCCACAAGCAAAAACGGAACCCAAAACAATTAATAAGTATTGAAGGCTTTGAGCCAACCAGCAAGGTGCAACTGTAAGTTGTCACCCTTTACAGAAGCATAAGGCTACAACAAAGATGGCTGAACATCAAGAGTCACACATGTTACAGAACTGAAGTTACTGATATAGCCCATGGATGGTATACGAGTTGGATATAGCGCAGGGAGGAAGCCTTGCTGCCAGTTTGCCCCAGTGGCCAACTGTGGCACTGTAACAAAAAAGTCCCTGTGACCCTAAAAGCATTTTCACCATTGATCACCATCATGACATAGACATCTGTAGAAATCAGGAGCACTATATCTAAAAGGTGTAGCTAAATATTGCTTGGTTTCATGCTCTTTCAGCTTCCAGGTTCTTTATATAAGAACCAGGAAGTTGAAACTTGGTGCACATCACACACAATCAGTGACACAGAAGAAATAGAATAACCAGTGGACAGTACAGATGAAAAGAGGGCCACATCAAGCCACAGAGACACCAGACCATCTTACTGCAGAGTTAAATTTGTAACAAATAATCCTGATATGAAGGGGTTTTTTAATCAAGGGAAAAACTATATGGACAAATATTCATCAGAAACAGTTTCTGTTTAGGTGGGCCTTGTGAAAGTCGTAGTGTTGTAGCATCCACACCTAATTCAAACAGCAGTTACAGCCCCACTGTTAGAAAAAATGTTCCCACAAAGTAGTCAGTATTGTACTGAATGAGACTGGACCATTCTACAAAAAGAAATGGGAGGACACATTTTTATGCATAAATAATTGGCTGCTGGCCCTTTAGGCCCAGTCACCAAATTATAACTACTACTGCTACTTATAATGGTAGTGATAATGATGATTACAATGATAAAAATTGTTAGGATTTTACTCACTTTAATGAATGCTACTCATTAATTCTGAGATACAGATAAGAAGTTGCACTACAAAGACAGATGAATCAATCAAGCGACAAGTTCTGCTAATAACAACAACCTAAAAGACACAGACAAATATTGCTCTGCATCATGCACTGTCAATGAGTAATAAAGTCAAGGGATTACTTATATAAAGAACCAGGAACTGAACCTCGGTGCACATCACATAGCCTACAATCAATGGTGCAGAAGATGCAGAATAACCAGTGGACAGTGAACAGGACAGGAAAAGATGAAAAGAGGGCCAGAGCAGGTCAGAAGGCAAAAACTCTTCCTTATGTCAGACAATAATTTGCACAAAGAAAGAAAAAAATCAGCTGATGAGTAACATCCAGTCATATTCATACAAGTTTACAGGGCAGCCTTTATAACCTGACAGCGCTCATGCCAACACTGCATGCTGCTGCAGGCCCCTCTAACACCTCAACCTCCTCCTCCTTACATGCTCCAGCTTTTAATACTGTTGACTTTGCTAAGGTCATAATAAGTTCATGTATGTTTACAGCTACAGTATCTCTGGATTCTGTATTCTGTAGTGTTTATTATGGTGAAGGATTAGTTCTCCTAGCAGAGTCCTTTGCTGCTCAAATTTGAGGGTTCCCTCAAAGAGGAGAGCCATTTCTATGTAAACACTTGCAGTGATAAATAGTCCATACCTTGACAAAATTGAAATGATTGAAATAGAAGTAAAGGCAATATAAGCCTTTTACCCCTCAACATTTTCAGAATTTGAAAAATAAAAACAGAAGAATATAAGATACAGCCTGTCCTACCTTGTTGGAGGCCATGTCACTGACAGAGCGGTAGGTCTGGATCGTCTCCAGCTGGTCCAGACACCAGTCCAACTCCTCCATCGTCTCCATGGCCAGCTTCTGGTACGCTTCATCTGTCAACAAGCAGCCGGCACACAGAGACACACAGTCAGAGCAGACGGCACACATGCAGCCCGTGCACTGCCCAGCCATTCCCCGGCAACATCCACCCACAGGTCCTGCTCGGGGCGCCTGCTGCTGAGGAGGGGGAATCGCGAGAGGTGGCACCTGGCTGCAGCGCTCCTTCATCATGAGGAGGAGTAGTAGTGGCAAGCTAGAAAGACTCGCAGCTGTCAGCAGAGTAGAGTAGGGCGGAGGAAAGGAAGGACCTGAACTCCTTCTGTCACACACTCAACTTTTTTCTCTGTGCATATGTGCCCCACCCCCCTCCTTCTGGCAGCCCTCAGCTCATTTACATGAAGTCACACCCCCCAGCCCCAAACAGGAAACCAGATACCCCCCCACCCCACCAACCACCTTTGCTACACACAAACACACACACGCACATACATACAAACATTGCCCCTTCTCACAGGAAGCAAACTGATACCTTTAAACCTGCAAAAAAACACATATTTCATCCTGCCAAATAAAATTTTGTTATAACACTGATCTAGTGGCTGACTTAAATTTCATTGCCTAATTTTGGTCGATCATCATTATTTAATTAGCCTGATAATGTCTGCTTATTTACAATGGCTAGATAAGAGGATCCAACAGACACCATTACTGTTTTTTTTGAACCAGTGGTTGAGAAACAAACTTGGTAATGGGTCTATGGGGCCACACATAACAAAGAGGCAGGTTTTATTTTGTCCATGTGCGAAAATGATTACAGTTGCTGTACAGGAACATGTGGCTGAAGGTTTAACCACAAGTGCAGGCGAAAATATAACACGGACACAAAATTACAGGAACTGGCTGCTTCTATTAATTTCACCAGAACTGAACAATATTTCCGTACAGCCAGGATGTGTTTGCTTTGGTAATATTATTTGCAGATTTTCTGTCTTTTGTTTAAAAATACAATTGATCATTTTAATGCAATATTTAAATCAATTGTAGGTCTATTACAAATGTCATATACTATATTAGTTATTGAATACTAGTTCAAATAAATTGCAACTAGGCTGCAGTGGTTGTGTAGCACCTTTCTTGCAAAAATGCTGCACAAAGTGCTTCTAGTGCAACAAAGGTAGAACATGAAAAAAAGTTCAGTCTTATTGTAAATCAAATTGAATGAATGTGACAAAATGTTTGACATCATGCTCTACAATTATAACTGAGATTTAAAAGAAAAAAAATCAGGAAAAAGGAAAACTAAATGCTAACATCAGCATGCTAGCATGCTTGCAATGTTTACCATGTTTATCATCTTAGTTTAACATATAATAGTCAAGTTAAATCATTTAGAATAATATTGGACCTTAGTTCCGCAGTTCGATACTGTGGACCATCACATTCTAATCCACAGGCTAAATCACCTGGTGGACATTTCTGGGACTGCATTGGAGTGGTTCTCCTCATATCTCACAGATAGATCTTTGTCAGTCTCTGTAGGTGAATTTGTGTCGGACACTGCAGCTTTGTCCCCCAGGGATCAATCTTGGGACCCATGCTGCCACTGGGACAGATCATCAGCAGCTTCAAGTACAACTACCATATGTATGCTGACGACATCCAGTTGTTCTTTTCATTTAAACCTAATGAGCTTCACAAACTCTCTGTACTTAACAACTGTTTAAACACAATTAGGAATTGGATGGCAAACAATATTCTGCTGTTAAATGCAGACAAAACTGAAGTCCTGATCTTTGGCCCTGATAATCTTCAGTCATCAATCAGGCAGAACCTCGGTGCCTTATCTTCATCTTCCCGGTCTTGCCTGCGAGATCTTGGTGTAATTTTCGACCGATCAATGAGTTTTGAAGCGCATGTTAAGATACTAACTCGATCATGTTTCTTTCATCTGAGAAACATAGCCAAACTCCGGTCTGTGGTATCAAGAATTGAAATGGAGATGTTAATACATGCTTTTATCTCATCACGCTTGAACTACTGTAACTCTCTTTTTACCTCACATAAATCTTCCATACACCACCTACACTGTCCAAAACACTGCTGCTAGGCTTTTAACAAAATCCAACAGATGGTCACATATAACTCCTATTTTAATCTCTTTGCACTGGCTTCCAGTAAATTTTAGAATTCATTTTAAAATTTTGGTGCTCACTTATAGAGCCCTACATGGCCAGGCTCTTCAGTACATTACTGACCTTCTGCACCCCTACACCACTAGTCAAGCTCTTAGATCCTCCACCCAGGGCTTTCTAAGTGTACCTCGTACACATTTTAAGACCCAAGAGGATCGTGCTTTCCAGTCAACAGCCCCCTATGCTTTGGAATAGTCTTCCAACAAGCTTAAGGTCCTTGGATAATGTAAACTCTTTTAAAAAGCAGCTAAAAACAGATTTGTTCAGACAGGCATTTGGGTAGTTTGGGCTATTTTATCTTATTTTGTCCATTTTATCTGCTCTCCTTGTATATTTTATCTGGTATCTTTGTTTTTTTATTATTTTATTTTATTTCTTTGAGTGTGAAGCACTTTGTAACTGGTGTTTGTGAAAGGTGCAATATAAATAAACTTTGCTCGCTTGCTTGCTAGAATAAAAACGAAGAAGTTCCCTGGTCAACAAGGGGAATCAGTGATTGGTCATGAGGTACACACATTCACAGCTCATTCTCATCACTGGCTGTCGGACTGAATGTGCAGCCGTTCGGCCACACCCACTGAACAGAGTCAGTCTAGAAAGCCACAGCCACATTTGCGCACATTTACTGAGAAATATTGGTGACTTGGTGCACATTTACTGAGAAATATTGGTGACTTGGTGCACATTTACTGAGAAGTATTGGTGACTTCCTCTACAGAGAGGAGTTAAAGTCTGCCTCAACTAGACTTGTCTCTGGCCAGTTTTTGGAGAAAAAAAAGAGGGGGGTCTCAAAAGTTGCCAAATCTTTGGACTAAAGTGACAGACTGACTGACTTACATTGCCATTCTGCTAGCATGGCTACAAATAGTTAAAGAGCAAATAAAGCCTATTTCTAATAAAAGACCAATGTAAACAAACATCTTTCAATTCTAACTCTCCAATACGCCTACTGTATCTGTAGGGAAATTATGCACTTTTATTTTTCCATGTTTTTTCATATTCCACCCAGCATGATTATTAGTATTGTTCCTCCTTAATCATTTTAGTAACAGACTTTTTCCTTTAAAATTCAAATTAAACTGAGTGTTTATGAGTAGAAACATTTTTTTTAAAAATGAGACGGAGTATGTTGAAGCCATCACTGAAATATTCTTGCGTGATCTAAGAATCAATATTCAAACCCTGTTCCTGTGGTGTAGCTGTGTTATTCAGACTACAGCTGTATGTCAAGGTTGGAGTGAGTCTGTGTTGGAAAGCAGAAGTGGTGTGTGATGAGGTAGCTGGTGGGCTTGGACTAACACACACACATAAACAAACGCACGCACACTTGTCTGCTGCCCCTGTATTGTGTATACTCCAGGTCTCCTAGCTGCGGAGCACAACATGGCAGCAGGGTGTGCACTGCGGCGACCTTAGCGTGGCCACGTAGAATGTGTCCGTGGCTCTGATCTCCTCACCATCAAAGACATGAGCCTGTTTGCTCTCCCAAACATGAGAGGCACCTGGCTCTCTGCCCACAGCCTTCCCTCACTCTGATGAGGCCAGTGAGAGAAAGAGATGGAGTGTGTGTGTGTGTGTGTGTGTGTGTATTTAGTTTAACTCCACAAGCGTTTGATGTTGAAACGGCAAAATGTTTCTTCACAGTATTCCCAACACTTCTGAGGTGGTTTGTGTTTTTGAAGAGCACTGAGAAGGACATTTTCCCCTGTAACACTTTTCTAATTCGAACTTTTAAACTCAACTCAGACAAGAAACATACTAGTGGTCTTGGCTATGGATAAGTTAATGGTCTTACTGTTGTTCTAGTCAGATTAAAAAACCTTATCTTTAGTCTGTGTAGTGATAGTAGTAATTCTAACCAATTTGATGGTCTGTACTTTCTGTGTGAATAGTAGTGTCGCTTTTACTTATGATATCAGAATATAGAAATATCAGGATTTTAGAGGAAAATAGAATTATTAATTTATTGAAATATTTACTAAAATTTTATATGGGAAGTCCAGCATTCCAGTAGAGGTCCTGTTCATTTTTTTTTAGCATTGGCAATGTTAGTTACTGGGCAGTTGGTGCACTTGGCTGATCTTGAAACTCTCCTGGCTGAAAAATCAAGACGCTCAATGGCATTAGAAAATATCTGGTTCTTTGTTAAAAAAGTACAAACGGTGTACAAAAAACCTCAGAAAATAAGTCTACAGCAACTTCATCCAGTCACAAGCTTAAAATTGTGTAGTGTGTTCTGCTGATGAAGAACTGCAGCTAAAGGTAATGCATTATAGAAACTTGATAAGTTCAGAAGTTCAGTCCACTTATGGATTCTATGTTCTCATTTCACACCTCCAGCTGGAATCTTTGCTGTAATAACAACTGCTGAGGCTGATGGGTCCAGCCATGGGTGGTTCAGATCTGGTTGCCACAGCACCATCTACAAGGGGGGACCCCAAAACTTCCTGGCAGCCATCAATAGCACGGGAGGAGGGTGTGGTTATCGGATTTGCCGCTAGATAGCATTTGCCTACAGCTTGGTGAAACTAAAATTGGGACTGAAAGGGAAAAGATTCACTACTGTGGAGGAAGATATAGCCTCATCTCGGCCAATGTTCATCTTTGCCCTTGCCGATTGAGTGCTAGCAGTGCCAACTTGAAGCCATACCTGGACCAGATCAGACTGCTACCATGTTGAAGTGCTCACATCTGCACTAATACAGATGTGTATATGTGTGTGTGGTAGTGAGGCGGCATCAGGGGGAAAGCTGGAGCGCTGGATTGATGGTTTCAGCTCTTGACCACTTTCTTGACTTGGATTTCAAAAACACAGAAATCGGTAGAAAGCCTTAAAATCTGGTTTAGTGAGTCAGCACCTAGAACTGGTCATGAGGCCAACTTCTTGTGGGTCCCCACATACTAAATCCATCTTCTAGGCAGGTGCCAGATCCACTGAACTATAACGCTTGTATAACAGTTTTACTCTGATCCTTGCCCCGCTGGCAAGCAAAAACAATACCAATCTTCACTCTAGTGCGGGACCCAATTTACCACTAGTCAAATGAAAAACTGAAATTTATGTACAAACCATTTAATATTGATTCTCAGTTATTTCTCAGTACTGTTAGCAACCTTCTAATCTAGCGCCAAGTGCTTTTAATAGCACACATAATAGGAAAATGTGATGTAAATTAATTGAAAGTAAAGCGAACCCAACCCTTGTTTATACCCTGCATCTGACAGATCAGTCAACTAAAACCATCATAAGACACAAACTTGTTTTTCCACTGCACCACAGTTAACCCATAATGATGCTGAAATCTGGTATAATGCAATGACAATGTGACAATACAGTATATTTCTTTATCTAAAGGCAGAATTAGCAACTGAGGTGGACATAACATAATGCAACAAGCTAATGTAGTCCATTTGAACCTGGATTCCAATAATAGTTAAACATCCGCATGGTCAAAGGGTGAGACCTGATGGAGTGGTAGAAACAAGATTACTGAAACAACAGAAATACTTGTAAAGGGAGATTAAAAACAAGCTTTCCTTGCAAAAAATAAAGCCTACAATAAAGGATTTCTGCCATGCTTTTTTATGATTTTTTTTTATTTTTTTGACCCATTTAACTAGTTTTCATTTTTTATAAAACCCCAACATATCATTATTTTTTATAACTTACAACTTTGTATTCCAGAGGCAGATGGCTTTTTTCTTTGCTTTTCTGCTTTAAGTGATAGATTTTGTGACACTTGCTGCAAATAAAAATCTTATTTTTCTGCTTATAAAAAACAAAGGGTATTTGGGAATCACATAACACACACACAAAATCCCTAATGAGTCCCAACAAATACATGCCTTCATATTCTCACTTGTTTGAGGAGATGAAGCATGCATGTTTGCTGCACACAAGTAATTACTTCAGTTACAGCAGCCTGCACTATGTACAGTCATGGCCTTAGATGGACCAAGGGAAAAAGCATTCAAAGGCCAAATACAGGCGCACACACACACACACACACATACACTAACACTGCGATGTAAGAGGGGATTTCCACCGCCTCCACCCCGACACAAGGACCTTTCTGATCAGCACTCAGACCTACAGTGACTGTCCCACAGGGGCAGACAGGAAAATACACACAGAAACACATGTACAATCCAGTCAGAAAACGTACACATACATCAACTGTAATGTCTCATCACTGCGCTCACACAAACATGTACTTTCCAAGTGAGGGAGGCAGAGCCAACAGGCTGCAGAGGCAGGGAGGGTTAGGAGGGATATGAGGTCAGCTCTCTCTCTCTTTTTCAATTAAATGTTGAGTTCACTTCAGTTAGCTTCACTGGCATGGCAGGAAGGGTATTTTCTACACTGACTAACATCATTAACAGCAAAAGATAAAACAGGCCAAAAACTAACACTGTGGACATTTTAAGATGATTTGTTTATCTGAAAGATTTCAGTAATAAAACTGAAACACGTCGGGAGTTTTTTAGTGAATACAAAACATACATAAAGAGGTACAACATTCAGAATAACGAGAACACATTGTAATATATGTAATAAAATCCAAAACAAGAACACAATCTAAAGCCTTCAAAATCAGTTGAATGAACTGTACTGAGATCATTATACAAGTGTTCCTGTCATTATGTCTATCCGCAATTCATTAATTGTTTTTCCTATGATTGTCTCTCAGGGTATTCCAAGATAACACGTATTTTTCTGTTACAGTGATGCGTTTTAGTTTTTTATCCAATGAGGAATGGTATCTTATATTTATCACTGAGAGAAGAATAATTTTTCAGTTTATATATGATTATATTTTCCGGATTTTCTTCATGTCCTCTATTGAATTGCCAATTTTTCAACTCTATTTTTCCTGCATTCTTGCTCCCTTCTCTCCCAAAAATCTGTTGAATCTATTGACACCAGATTTTATGGGAGACTTCTTGTCTTCTTTGAAGCAGGTGCACGCACACCCAAAGCTTTTTATGTATACAGCATATCGGGTCATTTAAGGACAAGTTTGCCCACAAAACGTCACACCAGAAAGGCTCTACGTGTTTAAATATGTGTTTGTGTGTGAGCGTGAGACAGCTGCATCTGTCATCCTCTCATGGGGATAGAGTCAGTTTCCTGCCCGTGATGTGATGGTAGATGCAACAGAGTTTAGGGGCTGCAGCTCATTATCAGCTGCCAAGATCTATATGGCATCAGGGTAGTTTAATCATCAGCCAAGTTGACTTACAGGCGTTGACACACACACACACAGGCTGACAGCTCAGCAGCCCTCTCATACTAATCTATGTCCTTTAATTTATTGACATCATGTAAACGTGTAGGTTTTGAAGGGTGACGTGCCATTTCCAGTGAACCAGCATAAACAGACCACACACACATAAAAAGAAACCAAAGTGACGTGGGCCAATTGGCAGTGATTCCTGAATGAGAGCAAGAGAGGGAGAGCCATTCTTTAGTGGCATCTCTTGCTTTACAAGAAACAGAAAACAAGTTGATCTGAAACCGTGTGGTTACACAACACTTCCTAACAAAGACCAGAGATGGTATGGTGAGGCAGAGGGCTGTTGTAGCGCTGCTTCTCCACTTCTTACGGGCCGAATTATGACTTCACATGCACAACGTTGCAAAATCCATCACTGACAAGAACTGTGAAAAGAGGAAAGAAGGGTGGTGGTAGGGTTTGTGGTTTACAAGCATGCTATATGGCCCTGCAGTGTTTGTTGATTGAAACATTTCTTTAAGCTGGGTTTTGAAGAAGTGACAAAATGACATCATGAATCTGAGTTTTATTAAGAGTTCATTTATATGAATTACAGGGATGCAGAATACAAATAATATCCCAATACATGGAATTAAGATTTTGTTGTGAATAATGTACAAGGGAGAGAAATAATAACTGGGCATTCTGGTGAAATGGAGGATTTACACATGGTTCACCACTTATGAATTGGCAACAAAGCTTCAATGGGCCCATAATTGGTAAATTTATCACTCTGGGAATCATTATCGGTAAAACATACTGGTGTCTTTTTCATGTGGTGACCCCCCAGAAACAGCTCTGTGACACACTCTGGATGCTGACTCACAGATTAAGAATGCTCATTTATCCAGTGGCATAGGCATAGGCCTACAGTAATAGGCTGTGTCTTCATACTTGTCTCTGTCATCTCAAAGCTACAAGTTTGTATATTTGCTGCCTGTCCTTGATACACAGAGAGATGAGAAACAATGCTTTCATGTTTTCTCCTGCAGCCATTTAGAATAGTCTTTAAATGACATGATTTGGTTATTATGCCTGCTTTTAGCTCTTTTCAATCTTTTCAGTATGGCTGTCTGTTTTAGTATAAAGTTGCGTGGTTGGAGGGGCTGCTGGTTCTGGAAGTGTTTTTCCCCATTCTGTATTCCCATTTCAGTGGTCCTCAAACTTTTTCACATCAAGGACCCCTAAACCGACACAAATTAGACCACGGACCATTTGATAAGATTTTGTCCCAGGGTCCCCCATCTGATAAGACTTTTGCTTTTACATGTTTTATTACAAAAAGTGTATGAAATCCAAAAAGGTATACATTCTGTCATTGTGTTACTTATGGATGGAACTATAGTGAAAATAAATGATTCTCCTTTTTGCTGGGGAACCACTTGAACCCCATCAAGGACCCCTGAGGGTCCTCTGACCCCACTTTGAGAACCACTGGCTTATATTATGACCACCAGTTTAAATAATTTTACCTTCGCTTTGGACAGCTAAGAATATTACAATACCCATGAGCCCCGGTCACCATTACTATGAAGAAGAAGCCATGGGTGCAAATCAGAGCGTAATGTATTCAATACTCTTCATCGCTGAAGTAGTAAGTAACAGCCATAGTTGCTGAATTCACCCAAAAGTAACCTAGAAATTCAAAGTTAACTGATTCACTCTGTAGATTGTAAAATCAGTTTTCTCAACGCTGTAATTGTTAGCTTCTGTCCAATGTTAGAGGTACATGTGAGCAAATTCTAAGCTAAGTGATTGTCTGTTTCTTGCTGAAATGCACCTCGGGAGTCATAGTTAACTTCTATTCAAATTTTTATGTAAATAGTCTTGTACCTTCCTTTTTTTTACAAAAGAATCAGAATATAATAAGAAGAATATTTTCTCATGCAGTTATTCATCTTTAGAAGTGTTCAAACTGTGAGTCACGAAACGTTGTCTATGGGAAAAATGAATGGGATTTTTACTTCCAGAACTAGAGGCATCCAAAATAGCTCCTCTTTCTTTGCAACTCTATAGTTTAGTCTATTTGGCTGACTTTCAAAATTTTTGTTTGCAACTTTTTATGCTGCCATCTTAGTCTGGCCCTTTAGCTAAAGACATCTCCAACCTCAATGGGACTTAACTGGTAAAAGGAATATGTTCCTTTGTTTTGTTTTCGTGATGAGAGTTAGATGATCAGTATCACTCTCATGTATGTGCATTAAGTATGGAGCTAAAGCCAGGAGGCTTTTAGCTTAGCCTGAAGACTGTAAGGTTAGGCACAAGCACAGCTAGCCTGGCTCTGTCCAGAGTTCAAGAAATATGCCTACCAGCATCTCTAAAACCCACTAACATGTTGTATTTCCTTTATTTAATCTGTACGCAGACAAAAAAAACTATAAAAATTATAATTTTACATTTTTGCGAGTGTGTAGATTAAACAAATGAGATACAACATGTCAATTAGTGAGCTTTAGAGGACTTTTAGAGTACAATTGTTCTTCATCAGTCTTGAGAAGACAGCACATGTCTTCAATATGTTGAACTACTCCTTGAAATAGAAGTTCAATAAATAAAAGCAAGAATCTGAAAATGAAAATGAATTGAAATTGTGATGACGCAAATTGTGTTTTTGAACACACGCAGCCGGAAATGTTTGTGAGACCGTTAATGTGCAAGCCTGTGGTCTTGGTGCTGTTACACTTTCTGTTTTTCTTTCAAGGGGCATACAGTACACTGCATTTAAAAAAAAACATGTAAATTCACATCCATGTGATTTCCAGCCCGACTTGGGATCTGCTTGTATTTATACTATAATAAACTCAGTTCTGACCACAAAACCTCTTACAAAGTGCTTTTAATAGTTCACATGTAACAACTATGTGTTTGTGTATTTGTGTGTGTGTGTGTGTGTGTGTGTGTGTGTGTGTGTGTGTGTGTGTGTGTGTGCGTGCGCGCGTGCGTGCGTGTACATGTGCGCGTGCGTGTATGTGTGTGTGTTAGACCCCTAATGGACCTTCTCCCCCCTCTCTGCTTGGACACAGTGTTCCCTGTCCTCCCCATAACATACACATGTACACATTCCTGTCTGATTTACTATAGAACACAGTGGGAAACCAACAGGGAAAGCTATAAATCTGAGTAGCATGCAACAACTCCCAAAGGGTGGATAGCGATACCAGATACCTTGCAGGATCCTTGGAATAACAGTGAAAAAGCTCTGCTGTGTTAATCCAACTGTCTAAATCCAGGTGGAATGAGAAAACTGACTGTTCTGACTTTGTGATAATTTTATTTAAATTGGTGTTTCTTGTTGGTGAGACAGTACGGGAGCTCATGAGGCTGTGCCTCCTAAGCCCCATTTAGACAGGATTTATTTCTCCTCAGAAAGTGGCGTGACTCGACAGAATTACTGCATGTGCTCATCAGTGATTTTAAGGCTGCCTGGTGTGATGTTTTTCTCCCAGTTTGAATTTTAGTTCCAAATGCTGTGTTTGACTATGTTTTGGCATCCTCCATTGATTTCAATCCCAAACACACACCCTGTATTTTATACTATCTTTGAATTTTTGTGCATAAAAAATGCATTACAGGTTATTAAATGTAATCAACTCTGTGAACAATTTAATTGTGTGATTATTTGTAGAAACTCATGTGACTAATAGAATTTGGCGATGGCTAAAATGCCATCCAGAATATGACAAATATTTTACTGTCAAAATGGTACTCCCCTCTGCAATATTAATCTTTACCAAATGGGGCTGATACATAAAAAGGCCAGTAAAGCCAAATTTTAACAATGATCTGCTTATCTTGTGGAACTGAAGAAAATATCTAATATATCCATATCCTATTTTTTGTGGATATTATTGCATGATTCACATGTGCATGTTATTGACATACAGGGAGATACACAGTGATTTATGCATGTGGGAGGTGAGTAAACCGAGCTGACATCACAGGCCTTAGGGTTCACTGAGGCCTGCAGTGTCTGTCTCAGAGTCTCACATACAGTATTTGCTGCTATCTGACTGGTCATCATGTTCTGGTGTAAAAATCTTGTTTTGTTTCTACAGCTCTCTCTCTGATAAAACGCACAGACGTCAACGAGACTGTTTGTGTGTCCTATCAGCAAGTCTTTTTGGAGGACCTGTGAGTATAACGCTGTCCTGTCCTTGAGCTGCACACTCCCTCACTCTCTCCATCTGTTTTGACTCCCGCTCTCATAAACTCTCACATATTCTTTTGCTCCTTCTTACCACAGTGTCTGACTCTCTTACTCTCAGCTTTTTTACACACTCAAACACATACATGTGTACACACATAAACACAAACACACAGCAACAGACCAGGCTTTGTCCGTGTTACCTGAGCTGAACTCCCACATTGGGAGCAACAGAAATGACTGGGCTGAATGGGCCTCATTGTCACGCTGACTGGCATTTGCCCCTCGGATTGATTAGCATGGATCAGAGGAGCCACGGACCCCAGTAAGCCAAACTTCTGTCGCTGTTGATGCTGGGTTTTTTTTTTTTCAAAGTAGTGTCTAGAGTTACAATTACAAAGGTTTACTGTTGGTACAGCGGTGGATCTGATGTCAGGAGTGATGAGAGATTTCTAAAATCATCAGAAAAACTTTTGCATAAACAGAGTGGACCCGCATGCAGCTGCTGCTGCTGGACAAGGCTCATTTTCTATGAAGTCAGAGGAAAAAGTTTGATCACAAACGGAGTAAAACTGAATTTTAATGAAAAAAATTGAAATTTGGTCAATTTTGATTGCTTTACTGCATATACTTTCTAGGCATTTAGCCAATGCTCCCTAACCAGTGTGACTTAAAGGGTCAGTTCACCCAAATTATAAAAACATGCAGATAGGCTTGGTTTTATTTTGTCCAGGTTTTAAGATGTCCACTTCTGAGATCCCTGTATCCACCCTGACACAATGGAGGTAAGTGGAATTTAACTTGTAATAATGAAAACAGTCACCAACCCAGACTAACAGTGACGTCTAGGGATTATTGTGTAACATCTTATTCATGGAAAGAGATGTTGCTGTTGAGTAACACATCTTATTCATTGAGAGAGATGTTGCTGATGTCTTTGAATGCACATTTTTAATGCTTTGAGCCCCACTGACAAAATCCCATTGACCTCTTTTGCAATGATGCAATGTCAACTTTTTCTGCAGGTGCACTCAGTTTTGTAATGTAAACCTAGAAAATATGAAAGGTGCAGCTGCTTCAATGAACTTTCTAAATCGGGGCTCAGGTCACTTTTCTATTTCAAATAATGAGGAAGTAAACAGCCTCAGTAGGCTGATATGTAACTTGACAGGCTGGGTTCATGTGTCATGCTTCTTCTCTTTCTTGGCTTTGATATCTGAATAACATTTTATTGGGGCCAAGTAAGAAATCATTTTGGTCCCAACACTTTCCAGCTGTCGTTGAAATTTTTTCAAGAATAACATGACCGTCTTATTAACATTATCTTGACCGTATTTAGTGTGTAGGCCTTGAAATGGAGCCAAGCCAGTCTGGTCCAGGTGGGGACAGAGCTGACTTGAGGATCGGGGCGAGGAAAAGCACTGGGGGTTCTATGACGAAGGGGTTTGCGTGCAACGAAGGATCAGTGTCTCCAGTAACATATGAAGACCAGCTGAGACAAACCTCAAATGACCTCAAACAGCATGCCTCCGTATGATGGGTAAGCATAGTGCGTGTGTCAGCGTCTGTGTCCATATGTGTTTGTGTGCGCGTCCCAGACCACATAAGGGCTCTACAAAATCAAATTGACCCAATAAAGGCTATTGGCACTGGTAAGCATACAAAACAAGATTGGTTGTGTTTGTCCATATTGGCTAAATGAAACTTCCTGATTGAGTCAAGATTAAATAGAAGTCCCCCCCCTCCAAGTAACAACTAAATAGGCATGTGGCATTCATGGCCTAACAGTGGTTTCAGAAAAAAAACAAAGATATCTGGATCCTACTTCTGCCAAAAAATCAACCACATTACTGCACAGTAATTATAACTGAATCATGATTTGTCCGTTTTTCCTCTTTGTTGATAACAATCAGGATTTTAACTGAAGTGGGATATGTTATTGTTGAGCTGATTTTGAAGATGGCTTTCTGTCCTGTTCCACAAAGAGGGTGCGGTACTGGTGATGATTTCTTTTTTTTTTGGAGGTGGGGGGGGGTGGTGGTGGTGGTGGTCCAAAAGCTTCCCAAATACCCAAACAAAAGGGCCTGTCTGTGAAGCAGAGAGTGTTTGAATCCATCTGTGCAGAGCTGAACAGGCCTGCTGGCAAGGGAATACTTCAGGGGAAGGGCAGCCGTCTACTTTATGACTGTGCTGACGTCAATGGCATAATTCAAATACTTGCAGAGTGCATGCTTCCAGCTTTCTGAACCTGCTCTCTCTCTCTGTGGCAGGCCACAGCTAAAACCCGATGTGGAATTCGACTCCAGTAAAACAAAATAACAAAACAACAACTGGAGTGGAATCATGTCAAGCTGAACTAGCACAAAACCACATGGTAATCATTTGCGGGGGTCTTCAGTCATCACAAAGACGAGTGACAGATTGACACCTCTTTAGAAATGCGTTACACATTTCCTTGCAGAGTAAAAAAGACCTTTCAAACTTTAACTCATCTGTATACACATACTCATACAGTTTCTGAGTGAAAAAGGAAGAGGGAAGCCAAACTGAAATTAAATTAGACCACTTTCTTTGAAGAGCTATTCTCTTTTACTTGAAGAGGGAACTGACACTGATTTTGTGGAGGAAGTGACGTGCGTGTTGATGGCATAACTGTATGAATAATTTTCACTGCCATTCCTACCAGAAAAAATGCACTGCAGTTTTTAAACACATATATTTAGAGCTGACACATTAGTCGATTAATTGATTAGCTTATTGAAAATGAACTAATCTGCAACCATTTTGTTAATCAAATAACCATTTAAGTATACAGACGGATGACACATTCAAGGAAAAACCAACATAAAGTCTCTTAGTAAGGTTTTGGGCCACCATGTGCTGCCAGAACAGCTTCAATGCACCTTGGCATTGATTCTACAAGTCTGTGAGCTCTTCTGGAGGGAAGAACACCATTCTTCCAAAACATATTCCCTCATTTGGTGTTTTGATGATGGTGGTGGAGAGCGCTGTCTAACACGTCCAAAATCTCCCATAGGTGTTCAATTGGTTTGAGATCTGGTGACTGCGAAGGCCACATCCTTTTCATACTCATCAAACCATTCAGTGACCCCTTGTGCCCTCTGGATGGGGGCATTGTCATCCTAGAAGAGACCACCCCCATCAGGATAGAAATGTTTCATCATAAAATAAAGGTGATCACTCAGAATAACTTTGTATTGATTTGCAGTGACCCTTCCCTCTAAGTGGACAAGTGGACCCAAACCATGGCAGCAAAATGCCCCCTACAGCATAATAGAGCCACCAGATCCCCTCACTGTAGGGGTCAAGCATTCAGGTCTGTACTGGTTTTCCTTTAATTTTGTCACCCATCTGTATTTTCAAGCAAAAATTATGTCTGGTTCCAACTTCACAAATGTGAACATTTGCAAAGTATCTCTCTGTTTTATGTCATTGTAAAATGAATATTTTTGGATTTTGTTGTTGGTTGGACAAAACAAGCAATTTGAAGATGTATTTTTCACTTTTTTGACATTTATAGACTAACTTGAAAATAAAAATAATTGAAAGATTAATCAAGAATGAAGATGTAAACAAGCAAAAGTATAAATTACCCATACTTAACAACAATATGGATGTTTTATGGCTTTGGGTTTGAATTTCAAACTTTCTAGAGACGCTTCTGCTCAGTAAGCCCCTTGAAGAAGAGGACTGTTTGCACTTGACACCAGATGTGAATGGATTGTTTTCCTGCGTTTGAATGACATCATCACTTACATCGTGGGATAACTGAGGATGACATAATTGGCTGGAACCATGGACGACTGCAGACAGACCGACAAACAGTCCAAAATTTGGTTTACTTTCACAAGGGTGAGAAAAATGGAAGTCTACTGAAAGAAAAAGTGTAGTGAAAATGTATTTTTTGCAGGTAGGTAGCTAACAAATCAAACACAATGAAGTGTAAAATAAGGCGGCTCAAATACCCCAAAATCACAACTACTTTTATCAGGAATCTGATTAATTTAGTAATCATAATGTTCATTCATAAGTTTTGGTGCAGACTTCTAGTTTTATGTGGTGCCCATACTTAAACAACAACAGTTTTTCTCTGACAAAAAGCTTAACTCGTTGGCTTGCAGCGCAGGTACAAACAAAGGCAGGAAGTTGAATGTAATCAATAACTGTTCCAAGATCTGGTTTATATAAAAGTCTTGACCTGAACTGATACTTGTGGTCTTTGGGTTTCTTGTTGGCCTTGAGCTCAGTCGACGAATCTCATTAAGAGGACACAGAGAAACTGTTGGAAGGTCTGTTTACAAGCTGGAAAACGTATGGACCTGCCATTTCAGGTCCAAGACAATTTTGGAAAAAATTTGGCAACATGTCATCTCATTTCAAATGAACTTATCAACTTAAACAAGCATAAATTCATCTTATTTCTAAATGAGTATTTATGTTTCACTTAGTGGCTTGAGTTTATGTCTGTGTAATCATAATCTGAGCAAGTACACAACTGATAGGAAATCACTTCAACTGATAACACCATAATGACTCAACCAACCCTTGCTTCAGGCCCCTTGCATATACAAGCATATGCACACACACACACACACACACACACACACACACACACACACACACACACACACACACACACACACGCATGTGGGTCTTTTCCCAAAACTCAGCTCTGGATCTCCCTTGGCTGGGAGCCGCAGCAATCTGTGCCAGAGTGTATAGAAAGCTTTGAGTAGGGTAAATACTTGGCACTGTAGCTTGTTTATGTCACGGGAGACTTGTAAAGAAAGAGCCAGGCCTGTCATTTCTGGCCATACTTCAAAACTGGGATCGCTATCAATTAAACTATGAACTCACCTTTACCACAATAGAGGCTTATGTTTGACGTCTCAAAATTCTTTGGAAATAAAGAGACGCACAAAGATTACTTGGTGTGGTTGTCACTTTTTGGAAATACATTTCTCCTTGTTGTTCAGCAAGTAGATCAGATGACTGTGCCAGCTATTCTGAAACCCTCGAGATGTCAGTCACTGTGTATGGGACCCTCTGGCACCTGACTGACACTTAAGAGTTTGAGGGTAGGAAGAATGAAATGTGGCCTAATGCTGCACGAGGCATGGCGATCAGCCGCCACATTTCTACACCTTATCCAAGATGACAGAGGCATTCAAACACACACACACACACACATACACAAATACAAACCTGTTTGTAGCAACATGCATTATATAGGCAAACATGCAGAGATACTGTATGCTTTGAAGGAACATTTTTTATTACACTTTATTTTTGTAGTTTTGGCTCATTTTCTTAGTTTTGGGTATCATAACATTGTGTCACATGTCACAGGTTGTCATTTGTCATTCTTGATCGGTTGCTAAGTTTCACCAGAGACAAAAAAGTAGAGGTAGTATGTATGTATGATTGTGTTTCCTAACCCATCTGACTTCCCTTTAATGATGTCCCCATATTCCCAATCCTTGGCAATCAACTCAATCAATACAATCTTATTATTACTAATAGGCCAAAACTACCAAAACAAAACCACGATGTATGAAATTAGAATTATGTGGCTGTGCCTAATTATTCCCAAGCAGTCCATTACAGATTTAAAATGGAAACCTTCTGATGACAAGCTTGTTTAACATCAGGGTAAAGTCTTGGCATCATAAATCCACAAGGAGAGATATACTGTACATATTTGCAATGTGTACATGTACAGCAATCAAACACGAGAATTCACTTTTACTTGTTCATCTGTGATAGAAAAATAGTAAACCGACAACCAACAAACTATTTAGGCAGACATATGACAAACACATTTTCACACTCTTTCACACTTTACACGCAAACTTCAGTCAAGCACGTGTGACGCACATGCAAAAATCCATCTTATGCAACTATCCAACACAGCCCCAAACCACTAATAAGAGCAAGACTAATAGAGAGGTTCATAGGTCAAACAGAGTATAGCCATAGCCCTGACATATACGCATGTCTTTCCACCGCAATGTGGTAATGAGCTAAGCTCTTATGCAACAAATTTCCAGTGTACAAATGGTCATACACATCCCTCCTTGCCTTTCTCTTTCTCTCCCTTCGCTAGCCGAGCATCTGAGTAGCAGCCCACTCATCAATCACCAACTACAAAGAAAAGACAAATAACCAAATTCCTGGAAAGGAGCAAAGGACAGGAGAGTGCATCATTTAGACAGCTAAATAACAGGGCAGAGCTGTAAGAATAAAGAAACCTAAGGTTTAAATAAATGAGATATAAATGAACCCAAATTGATTATTCTGAAACAGCAAGAATGTAAATGAATTAACTTAATTAATATACATTTTTCCATCTAGATACATATGCAGACACTTTTTTTGTTTCATTTTTGGAGAGGTGCCACCCCTCTGTATTCGCCAGAGCATGCGTTCCACCACACAGCTGGGCACCATCAACTTTGGATAGGTTTTCCCACTTTCTTTCCATATCTCTTCCCTCTCTGCCTGCAGTTCTGACGTTAAAGAGGTTTAAGAGAAGCGCACCTGTTTCCTCTTATGAAACTTTTTACGTTTATTTTCTTGATTTTGAGACAATACATAACGCTCTACCAGCTGTTTCATTAAGGCTAGAAAATACCATATTTTTCCAGTATATTGTAGTGACACGGGTGAGTAAAATTCAAATCTATCTAGGCTACGCTGAATCTATTAATTTGACTAAAACCCCAAGCTTCCTTTGCTCTGTAACACTTCCTGTTAAAGTCTTAAAATAAACTACAAACTGCACCCTCTAAAGTCACAGATTGTCGCTTTTACATCTCTGCTTATGAATGAGTTAAAAAAAAAAAGTCAGCAGATGTTGGTGGGCGTATTTATTTTATTTTTTCACTTGGGTAGCTGTATCCCCAGTCTTTATGCAATGCTAATCATTAATACGAAGCACGATATGTCCCCTTTAATAAAAGCTTTAATACATCCAGGGTGTGTCCTGACATCAATGCCTTAGTGTCCAAAAGGGACTGAAACATTATCTTCTTTTAAAACAACATAAGTTATTTCACAGCAAAACCTGTCAACACACCTTCAGCAGGTATCACAGTCATTTCCTGTACAATGCAAAACAACTGACTAAAAATAAACATCTTTCATAACTTTCACATGAAAGGACATTCCAGCCACAGCTCCATTAATGCTTAATATACTATTTTTTCCTCTCAAATAAAAACTTTGGAAACTTTTTTTTCTGTTTTTCTTTGCCTCCATATACACAAAGGGAAAGATATGAGACAAAGAGGAAAAAGACAATGGCATGCAACTACTGTTAGCATGTATGGGAACGAGTCAAACTAACATGCTATGGAGCCTTGGTCACAACACCTCGGTCCACTTGATTTTTATGTAGAAATTTTTGACTGGAATCTCAACAGCCTGGTCTCCACAACAAGTAAAAACAAACTCCTTGTATCTCCACTGACAGGCTGGTGATATGAACTAAGTTATGAGTAAGTCGACTGATACTGCGGTGACATTATACTGTTACGCATTTTACAGACAAACGCTTACTGTAGCCTGTATGATACAAGAAGGTCCAGCAGAAAATATTATTGATGACGTCACCTTGTCTCCAAGAATTAGATCATATAAACAACCGGTAGTTCTGAGCAGAGCGGGAGAGCAGGCGGTTTGAAGGAGGGCCGTGATATTCCTCACCTCCTCTCTGAGAGCAAACATACAGCTACCCACATCTGTCACAAAGTGTACACACACACACACACTGATGGCAGGCTCTCACTAAGATACAGTACGTACACAGGTACACTCACAACTTCACCTGATGATGCAAGGTGCCGTTTGGGCAAACAAAGATTCGGAAAACACACACTTGTGGACGTGAACACACAGTAAGACGTGCATTTGTCAAAGTCGCTAGGGTTGTATACACATTACATTTCTAAGTAGCGAGTCAGTGTTATTGGCAGGCAGTAGCCAAATTAGAAAGAAAGAGAAAGGACACTTTGATGGCTGTTGTGGTTTAATACTGGAACATGGTTCCCGCTCTTCTTCTGAACCCTAGTCATGTTTCCAGCGTATTGGTCTCTCTGTGTGACACATAGCGGAGATGATTATAATAATGTTTGGACAGGCAGTGTGGCTGCCTGGAAGGATTACCATGGATGGGAATAAAAAGAAAGCAGCCAACTATCTCGTCATCTTGTTTTCTTTCTCATGCATATGCCATCGCTCACTGCATATAAGTTTGACTTGTCATGACATCTACGAAAAACAAGTTCTCCAAACTATACGACAAAACAAGTTATTTGTCATTGCCTTCTGAAACGACCCGTATATTTTCTAATCTGGCGCCGCTATCGACATAACATTGTTTGTCAGCGCCTTACAAAATCATAACAAATGAGTGAACATGACTGTAAATTATTCTTACAACTGATTTCTGATCTGCAGCTGTTATGGTTAAAGTTTGCACAAATTTAAAAGAAAAAAAACTGCAAGAAAAAAAATCCAGTTTAAGCATAACAATAGCAATTTATGAGCCTCGTAACTGTAGTACAAATTCTTCCACCAGATTTCATTTTGGAGCAAAGGTACAGGCTGTCTCGTTCAAGCTGAGGCGTAAACTCTCACCCTGACAGCTGAACAATAAATCATGAGTTATTCTACCATGTTGTGGCTACAGCCTTCCCTAAAATGTAGATGACTAGGAGACGGTTTAGGGATAATAAAAAATGGGCTGAATATCATGACAAACAAGTTTGTGTCACAAACATTAGCCACGATCGGTTGGCAGGCACGTCATTCTCCAGGATTATCCATGCTAGATTTACTGTATGGAAGATGCCACAATATAAAACTTTCATTACAAGTCAGAGAAATGAAAAACTTGCTTTATTAAAAATACAACAGTGTTTGTTAGTGGGGAGTGTGGTCTGAGCATGTACCACATCCCAGTTTGGCACATCAAACTCGTGCATTCATCTCAAGGTCAAGTGGTAGGAACTTGTGACAAGGGAAGTGTCTCTCAGGCACTGAAAAAAGATGAGCTTCAGTTTCATTTAACTGAAAATGAGCCATAGTTTAAAAGAAGCAGCACTCACTCTTACAAAACTTATTACTCACTTTAGTAACCAGGCTCTTACTTTTTTATTCTATTTTTTAGAACAGTGTATAAACACAATCAAGTTCGTTTTAGTCCAAAACAGATGGAATTCTTCAAAAATCCTGCCTCCATCCAATGAATATCTGTGTGCATGAAAAACTGTGTAACAATAATAAAAACCTAGAAAAACAACATGACACTTAGTTTATCATCTCGACTGAAGGACCTTTAATAATCTCAAATCTTTCAGTGTAAAATCAATCTCTAACGTAATGGAGATTTGATAACTTTTCATTTGTCAACACTAAAAATCTTATTTTACTACATTTTGAACATTTGCTGACAAGACAGTGATTTTTGACTTATTCAGAAATAAGACAAGCTGCAGTAGCTTCAATGAGATAAAAGAAATGGACAACATGAAACTTTGATTGTATAAATTGTCTGGATTTCCTGAAGCTGTTCGCTGTTCTGAGGTCACAGGGAATAATGTGCAGAAAAGGCTGTGAGACAGATTGAAAGTAACAAAGGCAAAATATGTACAGTTACTCCTGGCACTCATTTTGCACTTCATAAAGAGCAGCCCAATCTGCTGCAGTCCCATCAGTCCTGCTCTTTGCAGTGCTGTGCCATAGTGCATAGAGACATTATCTGAGGACACGGTTATGAGTGGATCATTGTGCTGAATCAAAAGTCTAATCTGTGAGGGGAACACACAAAACACAAAATGTCCATTTGAGTATAAACACACATTATAGCTAAAGTGTGAGAATGAGAGATGAGCACTCAATGGAGAGCTGAAGAGGATAATACATGACCCCGGTTCAAGCACCTCTGAAACAACCACGGTACTCATAATGAGACATTGACATTGTTCCCTTCCTAAATGAGATACAGTGTTCACCATGTAGAAGTGGGCAAAAGCTGACACATACCATTCAATTAAATGATAACAAGCCATACACTAAAAACATGACAGTTCAATGGAGTATTCAGTCACTGTTTCCGGGATACTGGGCCATGAAGACCAAGTGAAGATACACAATTTGTTCTAAACCAAAAACTGTATAAGCTTTTTATTTGTTTTGTTTTGCTACCATATATTACAGATTACTCATTGAAAATGTGAGATGACAAAGGGTTAGTTCATCCAAAGTACGAAACATTTCTTCTCACTTCTGCTATTAGTATCTAACTATTTAGATAGTTTTGTTTTAGTTTGTTGAGACATCCAACATGACATTTTGGATGACATTTGTGGTGCTGATGACGACATTTTCTTTTAAAAATTTCAACACCAACCTCCCTGATTTCTTGCGGATAATTCACAGAATATTCTGTCAACAGTTTTCTTAGAGACTATTTCTTCAGTGAAAAGTTGTGTCAATGAAAACCGTCTATTTGAGTAATCCAGATTATCTGGCGTCACTGGGACATTGTTTCTGAAGAGATATGTTACCTTTGAACTTTTCAAGTGTAATTTTCCAATGTTGTGTTCTCCACAAACAAAACAACTTGGGATGGTTTGGCATGGCAGCAAAAGACATATCTCAAAATCTAAATTACTAGTTACCTCAAGAAGTAAGTGACAATTTTATTTTCTGTCTGTAACCTTTACTTAACCAACAATCATATCCAACACAACAAAACAGGATCTGAAAAATAATATGTATTTTGTTTGAACCAACCCTTTAAAGCTTAAACTTTTTACCTCTCTAATATAGCGTCATCCTTACACAATCAACAAAATTGATGCTGGATTAAAAGGGAAAATATGTCGCGGTTAGGACTGTGATCCAATGCTCGATGTGGTCTCGTCCATCAAAACAGAACGTGACTGAAATTGTATTTGTCAAAGTTTAATCCTCCCAGTTTCTCTCTCAAGTCCAACCACAACAAAACTGTGTTTCTGCTTAAAACATGTGCTGCCAAGTGTAGAAAGTTTTAAGTGCACCACTGTGCCGATTTGCACTTTCAGTCATGGAGGGAAAATGAACACACACAAAGCACTGTTTGATCAACTCGACAGCCTCATTATGCAATTATGTTACCTTTTACGCACACACATGCACACACACACAGACAGATGCACACACAGGTCACTAAACTGAAGAGAGACAAACAATAGCAAGCAGCTAAGTGGAGCTCTGCCGGTTGAGAAGAGGCATTAGAGTGTTACTGATGAAGATTTACATAGACACGTACTATATACACACATTTAGTGCATGTGCAGATGCAGACAGACATTAAGAGCTGGTTCATGAGTACAATATATACATCACAGTGTAGCGCAAACACTGGATGTCTGTCCTTTTCTCAGAGAGAGAGAGACTGAAGGTAAACAGTCTTATCTGTGATCACCAAGAACATACTTCTCTACGGTGATCTCTCTCTCGATACACTGTACAAAAGCAGTTTCTACGTGACCAACAGAACACCTTACATACTGGAACACAAGATACACCACTTAGCACTTGAGCTGTTTAAACTGTGGCTCAGAAGTGTTTACACAGGTATGAGATATTCACTATTAGATCAACATCTTGCACATTTTGTTCTGTACTACATGTGCCTATTTGTACTAGCCTATATATCTGTCTGACAATGAGTCATAAGAGTGAAACCTGACATCTTAAGTACACGACTTTTCCCGCTCCGTGTGATTACACTGTCGATGTCTCATCCAAATGTTTATAATCTCATCTGTCAGGTAAATTGTTCTGTAAACACTGGAGCGATGTTTGAGTACACTTAATGCGCTGAGTTGTTAACATCTACGGCTTCTACATGGGCATGGCGAAATACATTTTTTTAGTCAGTACTGAGTAAGGGTTGTGACTCTTCTCAACAAAAATTGACCGTAAAAAATGGAAACATAAAGATGCTGTACAGTGATTTAATTGCAAAAAGGAAGGACAGTAAAATACCTCTACGTTTTGATCCATTTTAGAAGGTAGATATTGAATTAGACAATTTTCTATTCAACATAACATGCTGTATCAAACTATGTTAATGTAATGCAAGACAGGCTGTCTGTGCTCACTGGGTATATGCAGAGTCAGGTAAAATTAGAAACTAAAATTCTCATTAAATAGCCACTGCTCCATTACAGTATGTGGAAAAACTGTACATCAGGACGTGCTTAACTCCCTCTCTGATTGATCTGTACTTTAGAAAACATCTATGCTTACTCTAGTTCGAGTCTTTAAAGGTGACGAATCATGAAGATTTTTCCATGTCTATATTTGTATTCTGGGGCACTACTGATATAGCTTTGCATGATTTAGAGTTTAAAAACTCCTGACTTGTCTTATAATGGCCCTTTATGCAACCCCTCAGTTCAGTCTCTGTCTGAAACAGGCCGTTTTAGCTCCTGTCTCGTTAAAGTCTCCCTCCCAAAGAGCCCTCTCTGTTCTGATTGGCCAGCGCCCGGAAGCTACCCCTTGGCAGACTTCCAGCGGTTCAGGAGCCTACGTGAATAAACAGTAGTAGTAGGATTTCACTTGTTTTTCTCATTCTTTACTCGAAATGGAAACTTCTCAAATACATCTGCACATGTTCAAGCCTGAATACAATCCAAAATATGTGAGTGGATAACACAAACAACCTATAGAACAACCTCTGCAACAACAGCTATGGAATGGACAGCCGTTTGTGAGCATGTGCGAATAATCTGACATCAGCATGAGGAAGTAGAGGTAACATTGCAAACAAAGGGTTCAGAGCAGGCTGAAGCCCTGGCTTTTGACTTGCAGGGAGCATTTTACACACATTAATCTCAAGTTTAGGAACTTTGACCATGTTTAACATTGACATCTGAAAAAAAAAAAATCACAAAATCTTTAACCTTTAAACTTTGTTTAAATCAAAAATAATCTAAACGTGGGGTGACGCAATTTCAGTTTGGTTTGTTTCACTGTAAACTGACATTAAACATTAGGGTACATCAGACAAGCAGATCTCCACAGAGAATGGCTGTGGTGAGCCAGGTTTAGGGCCAGAATGTGAAACCAGCCAGCAAGGTCATGGATGAGTTGTGAATGGAGTAATGACGGTGTTTTCATGCTGGGGTTTGTGACGCAGGTCAGGCCCTGTCTGCTCTTTGTCTCCCTGTCACGCCAAAGGAACTCATTTGTCCATGGAGAAAGATGGATGAACTGTTGTAGAAAAAGAGCCTGCGGGGGGTGTCTAAACACCTGGGAGATAGCGTGTGTGTCAGTATGTGTGTTTCTGTCTGTGTGTGTGAGGAAGTCGCTGTCGTCCCACTGGCCTGTTTCCTCATTAGTGTCACAATCCTGCCCAGTGTGGACTTCCTTCCATGGACAGCAATGTGTCTGTGTGACAAACACTCACACACAAACACACATTTTATGCATATACATCTAATGGGACACCCTTACATCGCAGTGGTTCCTAACACATGCGTTTACAAATTCTGTTCTGGCATCTGCACACACACACACACACACACACACATGCATGCAGAATGCACCTGCTAACTTTGATGCATTTCTGGATACAAATCTGTCCTCTGGTAGAAGAAGTCATCATCCTGCTGCCGCTCATTCTGTTGTCCCATTGAACAGGAACACCCTGGGGTGTCAGCACTCATACTGACGGAGGTGTCGGAGCTTTGGGAAAGTTTAGAGTGAAAAACATCTCATGTAAACCTGCCCTATTCATACAGATCACATGGAATTAAGGGCAAGTGACACCTGAGCTTACAGTACTAATGGCCAAAAGCTGTAGCCTGTTGTCTCTCCCTTCAACTGAGGACACACTAGAAACTCCCAACATAATAACTATTTTTTACCAAAGTGCACTCATTTTTTTTTTTTTACAGACAGAAAGCTCAATTGAATGACTGAATATATACAGAAAAGTGATTAGAGATGCATTGTAAAGAAACTCCCAAAATCATACAAGAACACAAACTGAATTCTTGAATGTTAATGTCTCAAAGCAGAAATGGACATCCATCAAAAAAACAGCTTGCCTTGACAATTAAAGTAGCAATTTGTGCAATAAAGTAAAGAAAACTGAGAGAAGAGAGAAACAAATGCATCACTTGGATGAGACAGTGGATGGAGAGGCATGAGCAACAAGGACTGTAAACTCTGCAGAGAGGTGAATGGGGTGATTGAAGTTGTGTGAGATAAACCTCAGGTGAGCTGTGGCCCTGCACTGACACCTACATCAAATGGATAATAAATCATTCTCAGCCAAGCACTGTTATATAGTTTGCTCGCCATTTTCAGACCATTTTGTAAAATTACTTAAATTATATTTCTCAACCTCGTTCACATGATGTCATGATTTTTTTGAAGCCAGCATCTAGCGACCGTCGGTGGCATGGCATTTAAGGTACTTCTGCAATGGCTTCAGCCTCAAGCTGTGGTAGTTGCCACTTGGGTGACACAAATGATGTCATCTGTGGCCAGTGTTTAATTTTTTTTTTTAATGAAAACAACTGGCAACGACTGGATCTGAAGACTTAAGATTTGAATCTTTACATATCTGTACTTATTTGTACTAACTACATATCTGTAATCTTTACACCATATGGTTTTATCTACTGACTGTCAACACTAGCTGACCCAGACTGGAACAGACCTGCTCCAACTTGGTCCAATAGATATCATGCCCCAAATCACATTCATAATTGGATCAACATTCGTAATGTGTGTCCTCACTTTTACACATATCCTCCCTTCTGTTTGATAAACTGGACTAAATTTATCCACACAAACCAAACATTTAATTTGGTCACCTGAAGCAGTAAAACAAGACTGTACCCATAATAATTTGAGTCCTGACCTGGTAGAAAATAATAGAAAAAGGATGCCACATCATTAGTGTATGAAAAGCAGCAGCTATAAACGTAATTTGACACTTTTTTAACGTAAGAGAGGCTGAACTTCACAGGCTTTTACCACAGTATCATTCACTGGCCTGTTGTCAGACAGTAGCATTTACCTGCATACTGCTGGAGATTTGCCACTACTGCCAGGAACATTTATAAAAAGTGCCAATAGTCAGTCATCTTAGTTTCCGATAAACAATTGCAGCTGTCACCTATGTAGTACAGCTCACAAGACCATGTCAAGTTCCCACAGGCTGTGCAGTAGTACACACACACACACACACTACTGTTGATGCTAGGTGATGATAGGAGCTATTTGTCTCACATATTTCCACCAGAAGGTGTAACAAAAAACCTCAGAGATGTCACGTAACAAAAAGAAAAGAACAACGCATGGGCTTCTCTTTATCTCTCCCTATCTGATAACAACACTCACACAATAATATGCACATGCTGCCAGCATAGGCCTCCGCCAGGAGGACCTTTCACATAGTCAGTCAGGCATGGACAAACAAAACACGCTGCCTGGCACACGTACACACATTTACAGTATGCTTATTTCCCTCGCAAAGAGCAGTTGCAGTAAATCAGAGGGGGAATTATTCTACACATATTACAGCCTTTCCTGTCAGCTGTCTAAACAGTTCCTGTAAGAGAAACCCAAACCCTCTCACCATCACATAAGTTGTTTCTCTATGGTTTCATCTCCTTAACCCTGCCCAGCGACCAGACAACTCTGCCTGGATACCTGAAGCAGTTTTAGGATTAGAGGTTGAGAAATGATTAAAACCTCCAGTAGTTTAGTTGTTAAAATGGAATCTTATTGTTTCCTAATAATTTCAGTATAAAACCCACATATATGACGCAGGATAAAGCTGCAGAACTCTTGTATAGCATCATATTTTGGGGTCTCATAGTAGCCAGACTGTTCTGTCTGTCTACTGGGAGTCCCACTGAGGCAATTAAAATAGCCAGGAGCGGGAAGTAGTAAAGAGTACAGGTAACACAAGACACCCAGGGACAGAAATACTGAAACCTCTTTGCTACCCACATGGCGGGAAACAGGGCCAGGAATATGGATTTCTCAATACTTGGACACCTGGAGAAATGGGAGGAGAGGGAAAAGAAAGAGAGAGAGAGAGAAGTGGGGGTTATGGAGGTAGAGCAAGCTTTGACCAGAACAGAGTGAGGGTTGGAGGAAAAAGGAGGGAGTCTGCTGCCATAGCAACTGTTCATGTTGGCATTTTGTGGACGTGCACAGCAGAGTGTGAGGTGAGAGACAGAATGATAGGTTGGCAGATACTGTATCTGTGACATTTAGACATGCCAGCCCTGCCATTATATCCCTTACTGAACTAATGCCATATTAAGACCACGAGGCCGGCGCTGGTCCAGCATTACCTCACCAACCAACGATGGTTTGTAGCCCCAAGGGGAATGTAGATGTTGTGGTTTCTCATGCAACACACCAGAGTCCGAGCGACAGTAATAGTAAATTCTTTTCAATTCTAACCTAGAAAATGTATTCAGTAGATAGCTTTTAGATGATAGCTTTGTGGTTGCCAAATTTTCACCGACTCCCACAACGACTTGATATTTTTAACTAATGGATGCTACAGCCAACTTCCAGCAAAGCAACACAATTTATTTTGCATTAAATGCCTACAAGCTAATATACATGCCATAATCGACAAATACCCACAATATAACAAACAATGGCAGATCATCTCTATAAGTATTACATGAGCATCAAGATAAAACATGTTGACCCAAAGTTGTTTTTTTAACACGCGTTGATCTTGAGCAACAATCAATCAAATCTTGACTGAATGACTGAATGATATAGACTGTGAATTCATCTTAAATCAACAATAACATCACCTCAAACCGGTAAACTGTCCCGGTGATGTATGCATCATGTGTGGATTCATCCACACTTGTGTTAGTGAGATGGACACACTGGTCACCCTGACAGTTTATTCGTCTCTATTTGGAGTCGGGGGGCTGCGTCAGTGAGAAGACCCGGACAGGTGCACCGCTGTGGAGGAGTTATTGCTACCAGAGCTGGGTGTGTCACATGACAACCTATTATGAGATCCTGGTAAATAAATACTTGCATACACATAGCCTCTGTGTGTGTGTGTATGTGTGTCTGTTTATGTGTGCATGTGGAGTAAACTGCACATAGAAAAGCAGTTTTATTGTATACAGCTATGGAATTCTGTCTATAAAGCGATGCACAGATTTCCTGCAGTACACAGTCATGATTGGGAGGGACATGGGGGATCATGTATGTATGCACATAGTCACTAAAGAAAGACTGTTGTCTGGATGGATCATTTCTGAAGTAGTGTACTGCCATCATGTCAAATGTAAATCACTTGGTGTTGTAGAACATCCTAATCGCAAATTTTAAATGTATATTGGCATTTACATGTTGAATAGCAACATTCTCTGCCAGTACAGTTACCACAAGTACGATTGAGATTTAAAGGAAACACAGTGCAGGTTCATCAGTAAAACTAGCATCAGCAGCACACAAAGTCTTTTATTTGGCAGATAATCCATCTGCTCCAAGTGGTGTTTAATTTGCTGGGTCATCCAGATGAGTAACAACTTTGCAACTTGTGGCTGCTCTTCCCATTAGTGTTTGCTACAGCAACATTAGTCACTTATTGCTATTGTACACTAGGTGCAGGTGTAGATATTCAGGCGAATGTCAGCAAAATTAAACATATAAACTACGCACTTATGACAGCTTTATATTGTGCCATGAGAAGTTTTGGACCTCTGTTTCTCTGTTGAAGATGTTTTGTTTCTCTGTTTGTTTTTTTGCCACAGATCATCCAGCTCCTCATCTCTAGCCTTCTTTCCTGTTTTGGCTGTATTATCCAGCATCTTCTCTTGCTTATTCTTCCTCCCTTCTCAAGACAACCCTTATCTCTCCTGCCCTCTCACCTCATCACTCCTCATCTCCTCCTTTCATCCCTCCTCCTGTTCTGCCTCTCTTGTCCTCCTCTCTGTGCATTCCTGCACGGACCAGCCCACTGTTTGGTGCAGGGAGTGCAGGGTTGTGTGAGGCCTGTATTAAATAACATTCATACAGAGATTGATGAGACACTCTTCATTCATTGCCCTTTGCTCTGTTTTCTGAAACCCTGCTGACACAGAGAGGAGCTTAAATGAAATAAACCTTATACATGTTTCCATGTGAAAATTATTCAGTAAAGATTATTTTCTTGTTCTTAACTGTGGCCCAGAACAACAAACAGAAAGCATGGATTTTTTAATTTGATGTTATGCAACAGAGATTGGGCAATGGAGGACAACTCATTCTTATACCTTAAAAATTGAGGGTAAAGGTTGGTTTGGTGCACTTCTAAAGGCAAGATTCGTTAAATTGGGCTTGCAGCTTGTGAAAAATTATGCTGTTTATGTTTTATTTTCTGATCTGGTTCTTAACTGATCACTAAAGCCAGAGCTCATAAGATTAGTTGAAATCTTATTGGATAAAAGATGCATAATCTGAATACCAACCACTCTAATTAACCCTTTTCTGGTAGATTTAACTCTAACCTTGAGGGCAGATTTCACTTCAAAATACGTATGTGAAACCAAAACTGGAAACCTAAAATGATTTGAATGATCAGTAATATTCCTGTGATACTCATGTACAGGAAAGAAGGTGCGACCAAATATAGCAGCGGCACTATTTTTACCCGTTATTGTGTTTTCAGTAATTTTCTGGTTGGACTGAGACACAGAAAAAGATCAATCATTGCATAAGCCCTTTGCCTATACATGCCATACACATACCATAAACAGCTAATACATCAAATGTATGTGCAGTGTTTTTTTACCCTATTACATAACATAACAGTTCCACATTGTCCAAACACCTTTCACCTATACTGTTAGCGCACACTTATTGTTTAGTGTTGACCAAATACCAGCTTCTAGCTTTGAAATAACACATATGGCTTTTTTTTTTGGGAAAATGTCATGGGGGGCCTTCTGGCCTCATACGAAAACACATACACAATGGAAAGGCACAATGGGATTTAAAAAGCCAACTCGTTGACACCTTTCCACACTACTGGGCAGCTAAACACATACGCACACACTCAGTGTGTATGTGAACAAGGTCGGGAGAGTTCAAGAGCCCTTTGCCTCACATATATCCTGTATGACAGCATTTCATCACTGCGGACAGCTGGACCAGGAAGTCAGGTCATACCTTTGTGAGGTTCTCACAGCTAAATATCATAGAAATGGGACATAATATTTCCTGGCTCTGTTATGACACCATGACACAAAACATCTGTTTTGGGTCAGTGGCTTTCTGTCGCTGTGTGTGTGGAAATTTTCAGCACATGTGCAAGCAGACCTCACTAACCTGTTTGTGATTGTGACGTAATGATAGCTTTGTAAAAACAATGAGCCTCCTTTATAGTCTTCATTATTATACTCAATAACTGAAGTGTTGACAGACACCTAAATCTGAAGAACAAATGGTAATAAAGTCTGAAACATGCATGCTGTCACATCTCCGAAAACTGTTGCTTGTATTAACTTGCAGTCAGGTGATATACAGAGAGCTCTATGTACAAATATACTTAAAATATATGTATTTGATTGAATTGAGTCAGTACCTAATCATTTAATCCTACTCACTGAGTGATCTATTAGAATTAAGAATTCAATTTTAATTTATTTACAGTCTTATCTGATCTATAATATCTGTACCATCTGTACCGCAGTAGATTTCCTACCCTGTATGCCCGACTGTACTGTGTGGTAGGAAAAACACTGGCTACTGTGAAGCGTGACACTATCGCTTAAATATGTTTTGACTTATAGGACAGACAACATACAGTGTGAACTATGTGCTTTAATGCTGTGACAGGGAAACACTAGAACACATGGTGCTGGCAAACATATAGATAAGAGCATGCACAGCTCTGTGGATATTTCCACTCACCACTGAATAGAATAATGTTATGTAATGTTATGTTAATAATGTTATACCTGACACATTGATAGAAATGGTCCAGGTTGCATAATATGTCCTCAGCATACACAGCTTTGGTTCAATTAACCCACACACACACACACACACACACACACACACACACACACACACACACACACACATTGAGTTGGTGGTGTTTAGGAGCTGCAGTACAGTTTCTCATCCCATTTTTCAGATTCAGATCTCTTTAATCTAACGCCATGTTAACATGGTATGGACTGTTTTTCTGAATTCAAAACACCTAATATACATTTAGCTTTTTGCTTCTCCAATTGTAATAAGAAAACGAGTTAAACAGAGTTTAATTGTTTAAATAATACTTTGGCAATTACTTTTTCCTAAGGATGTGCTGATCAGACTGGATTGGTGCTGATTCTGACCTTATTAAGTGGGTCGGGGATCATGACCTGACCAATCCACATTAAATGCAGTTTGTTTGTCGATGTCACTATAAAATTCTGTGTTTTATAATGTTCATTCAGTAACATGTTGGTGACTCAGGTTTTATTCCTGACTTTGTGTTACATAATGTAAAATTATCCCATTGATTGGTATTAATAGTTTAATTTGTACATTTAAACAAAACATGTTACGTTTCTCCCCATTGCAAATGTTAAAAACCATATCCGAGCCTTTCCAAGACTAGTATCTTTAAGTCTTTCAACCTCTGCTAAATAGTTAGTTTCAAAAACAGCTGACGTTACATTTTGTGCGAGCCAAAGATAAGACAAACCGCAGTCATCTAATATTAATCAGTAAAATCCATAATGGTGTATATAATTAGCAGTTATACAAATCAAGTTTTGAATCATACATTATCTGACTAAGTTTAGCTTCTTACTTTGTAATGGACCCAAAAAGGCTTTAATTCTGCTTGGTAACACCTCAAGTGAGATTTCACTAATGTCAACATTTACACAACCCCACCTGTAGCTCAGTGGGTAGAGCGAGTCTGACATCAGTGGTTGATGATGTCGAAGAGTCCTTCAACATGACACTGATTGCCCCTGATGGTATGTATGAGAAATAAATCTAACTGATTTTGACAAATGTGTCTACCGAATGTTGCGCAGGTTTATAAACCAAACTTTGATCAATAAGCACCAAAATAGTGAAAAATGTAGTATTATGTGCTATAGATGAACTATTAAATGATATGATACCAAATTATTGACATGTTTTTTAGTAGCAGAGCACCTGTCTTACATCTCATGTTACATTACATGCATTTGATAAGTTCCATGAATGGCATTCAAAATATGCAAAATATGCCGTTTTGGTTTTATTTTATTTACCTGTCTGTATAAAGAATTAAAAGAATTATTCATATGCCCTGAAACAGGGAAAAACAGGTTCACCTGTGCACTATGTAATGTGATTGTGCAGTACTGTAGGTATTTACGTGTATATCATTGTGTCAGCATGTGCATGTTTGTGCAGTGTGTGGGCACAGACAATAGGCCTTTGTCTATCTGCATCCTATTTTTCTCCTGTGGGCTGACACAGACATTCATACACACCGACACACGCACACACACACCTCATCTACACACAGTTCCTCCTAGCTTCCGTCAAGTTACAACAGTTTAGAGACAGCAAAACAGGAATTATCTGATCTTCTCTTCCTGCCTCACACTTCCTGCCCTCCCCCTCCGCCCCCTCCGCCTTCAATAGAGAGAGAGAGAGAAACAGATGAATGAGAAGGAAACATTAAGACTTATGGGGAGATAGAGAGAGAGAGGAATATGTGGCTGTGGACGTATGTGATGGTGTATGTGTGAATAGGGGATTTTTTTCAGGGGAGGGATGTGGCCTGAGATCATGGGAAAGCAGTGGGATCACAGGAGTTGAGGGAAGAGTCTGTGCTGAGCAGGTGTTGACTGCTCACAATCAAACTTCTACAGTATGTGATATGAAGCATTTACCATTTTAATCTTTAAAATCACTTGTTAATTTGCCCCGTGTCTGCTGGCATCATTATATTAAGTTTACTATATAAGTATGTATGCAACTATTTTAAAAAAAAATCTTTTAAATTAATCCCTAATATGTCAGGGTTTGATCCTGCTAACTGTGTAGCCGCAGTAAATAAAATAGTTTGTACCCTCTTGTGCTAACTCCTATAAAAGTGATCTTTGCACACCCGTATTCAGGCAGGTGCATGTAAGAATAAATAATGTCCAATGACAAAAATCAGATCCTGCATGCACTTCTGGTATAGTAAATCTAATGAATAGCTAAGTTTCATCAAAGTTAAGCTTCATTTGTCAGACATTTACCAAAACATAGCTATTCAATAAAATGACCGTAAGTTTCATCAACAGTGTGCAGGAGCTGACACTTGGATTAGCGAAAACATATAAAAGAGCAATATTATTGCATGATATTGCATATTATAGGAGATATCTTCTTTCTTAGTTTATTCTACAACAACTCAATATTTTCAGTGTCTGGAGAGCAAAGATGTACAGTAACCATGTCCCCATAATGCTCATAGTGGGCATATGGTTACTGTATGTCTTTACACTGCTTTGTTTTCTTTAATAAGCTCAGAGGAATACCCTGCACTGGCTTTTTTTTATAATGAAGGAACATATCATGAAAATGCAACAGTTTGGCTCTGTCACAGAGGTATAACTAGAGGTTTAAGGTACTGTCTGTGCAGTCAAAGTCTGCACAGACAGTACTTTTTAGTAGGATAAATTCCTCGTTTTGTTGAAAATAATATAAAATGACAAAACGGCAGCCTCAACGTTTTGAGACACATTAGATCTAAAATACATAAATCTCATGTCAATCTTTAGCCAGGTTGTGACGATGATCGCAATGATCAAAAACAGTCGACAGAGTGAACGCAGGCCAAAACTACACGAGGAGAACACTGCAGACATTTTTTTCAAATAGATGACGGAGTGGACTGTTCACTAACAGAGTCAATAATATTTAAACTCAGCGACCTTAGCAAAAAGGATAAAGTGGCTTGTAACTCATAATCTAGTGACGACCTTTTTTGCCCTTACACAGAAAGGTCATATTAAACGTTATGGAGCACACACACACACACACATACACACGCACTCACAAACACAAATACACCAACTCAGAGCACCTGATGAGCTGCGGTTCTGAAGGAGGAAGTGAAAACTCAGTCCATCTGCTTTGACAGGAAGTCAACAGAAGCCACATACAGGCATGCTGACGTCAATCAGAGCCACAGGAACACCTCCCCGCAGCACACACACAGACACAGACACACACACACATATTACTCACAGTGATGCATATGAGCCATGATAAACAGTCATTCAAATCAGACACCTTGTCAATCCACAATTGCAAAATTGCACAGCAAAGTTAAAATACCATCATAGACCGAAATACTTGATCACATATATCATTGTGTTAACTGGTGGTTATTCTCACCACACATACACATGCGCACACACACACACACACACACACACAGACTGTTGTTTCCTTTTCAACAACATAAACCTAAAGATTTTAATATTAAGTCGTCTTTTTCTTCATGTTTTTATTTCTCCTTTCTCTGGATTATTTTTGGGTGATAAATGAAAGCAGTTAAAACAAATAACAGTACATCAACAGTATGAGATTTGATTCAAGTCTTCATAGTCGATGCCGACAGTATGAACATAAGGAGAATGAAACTTGTGTGGGTGTGTTTTTTTAATAAATACAGCAAGGGACACATGCAGTAATTTTGTTGGAAATGACTAAATGCGCTATAACATATGAAAAAAAACCTCTACACTTGTTTTTTATGAAAAAGAAAACACTGTTATCTTGGCTGAACTGACTGAGGCTTCATTTCACTACTTTTTCTTTGATGTTCTTTCTGGCCCGAGTTGGTTTTATGTAAAAAATGTTTGGTATTTGATGGTTAACTACGCTCTCTGTTCTCGGTTTCACATGCTCATCTCTGTCTCTCTTTACACAATAGAGACATGATGGTGACACTGTTTTCAATTATCTGTGCAGAGTGTGGGAACATCTGTCTACTGATATGAGGTTAAAGCTCTCATACTTTGTTTTCTCAAAGAATGAGGAGATTTTTAGCACCGCTTCTTAGAATTGATAGTCAATAAAAAACAGAAGCATGCATGCTATACACATTTTTATTAGTCACGTGCAAAATTCTACTTCTAATCTCATGACAAGTTATGCCACTTTCAGTGTTTATTACACAGTGTGCAAACTCTTGTTGCATTTAAATTAAGTCATGTCTCATTAAAAACTAAAATAATAGTCTTGCAACATAAACACAATATTCTCTTTCTCTTCTGTTTTTGGTTTGTTCACAAAGAAAGTGAAAGGCAGGGGTTAACCATATGTTGGATAACCTGTGTGTTTGTGACATAAAGTACTGAGCATATGCACGGACAGTGAGAAAAATGGATGGTCAGCATGAATATGAGAAGTTTCTACAAGCAGCAGGATTTGTTACTTTGTTTTCTAACATAGAAAAGTTCTTCATATTTAATTATGTGAGTACACACTTTTAATAACCACCATTCAGGTCTACAGGAGGTGAATGCTTGAAATTTAAAAAAAGACAGATTCTGGGTGTAGTATCGCTTTAAAACACCGGTACAGTTTGCATGGGCTTAGATTTCAGCTCTGCATAGTTTTAACAGTGAGGTCTCTGCAAGTTGCCAGGAAGGTGTAGCTGCAGGCTGTGAGGTGAGCTCTGATGTCACAGTGAAATGCCTGGCTGTACGTTCATGTGCTGCTGATTGGAAAATAAACACAAGTATAAGAATTTGAGATTATTTAAAGATACATCGCTCTGTCATGATGAATGCACCATTTTATTCTCTTGAGTGGTGCAGCTCAAATCAGCAGACTGAAAGAAGGATAGATTTGTGAAGTGAGATTTATTTTCTTGTGACATATTTGTTCTGAAAATCTATTATATGTTAATTTTACATATTCATACATAATGATTATTAATATTTCTATTCATTTTAGTTATGACAATGTCATTTTCATTATTGTTGTGGCTCACATTGGGAAGGAAAGCCCCCTCATTCCCTCTCAATTCACTGTGTTCACACACACACAGAACACGCAAAAATGCACTATTTGTATATGTAGATTCAATTTCACATAGAGTATAAGCACAACCACATTCACCTTGTTACGTTTCTCTGTGTATGAGTGTATGTGTGTGTAGCAAATGGCCTTGGCTGAGCCAGCGAGCGGACACAGATCCAACTATTACACTAAAAAAGAAAAATAAATTCAAAAAGAAAAATATTCACAAGTAAAATCAACTTTGCAAAAACACAGACACACACACACACACAAACTTGCATGTCTGCGTGCATGCACACACGTACTCACACTGCCTCTTACTGGTGTAGACGTGTACACACAAACACACATACACACACACACACACACACACACACACACACACACACGCACACACACAAACGCACACACTTACGTTTACTTAGGTCACTTTTGGGAACATGACATAGACTTACATTCATTTCCTGGAGACTTACCCTAACCCTAACCATAACCACTGACCCAAAAATCAGCTTGGGGACATGGCTTTTGTCCCCAGTTGGACAAGCCATACCCAATTTACTGGTCTTTAGTCAGACATTTGTTCCCGAAAGTAGCCTATGACATACATACACACACACACACACACACACACACACACACACACACACACACACACACACACACACACACACACACACAGCTGCTTAAAATCAAATATGATCAAAGAAAAAGAGGGAGGTTTGCCGTTATCTTTGTTATCTTTGAGTGAGCTGGTTTAATAGACCTACTGTGTGTGTGTGACTGTGTGTGTGTGTGTGTGTTAGTGTGTGTGTGTGTTTTTCTGAACTACCAGTTCAATTGTGTTTGAACAAGGTTAATGAGCTTGATGACAAAATAGTCTGGACTACAATGTTGGAGCTGGAGACGAATGGCGTAAAAAGTGAAAGTCGTCACGTACGCGAGCGCGAGGGAGGAGGAGGCAATAATGAGAACAAGGAAAAATGAAAAAGACATGGAGACAGAAAAATGTTTGAGCCAGACATAAACCAGATAGATAAAGAAAGACGTGTTCTTCACGCAGCTTTACAAAAGTCAAACACGTAGCAGGACATTCCTCTCAGTGTCTTACCTGGGAGACAAACTCTGGTGATTGGGGGCTGAGTCGTGGCTGCAGGAGACCTCCTGAAAGAAGGAAGGACAGAGAGAAAAAAGAAAGATGTTACAAATGGAAAACACCCTACAGTACGTACATAATGTGATCTTCATCTTCAAAGGGTCAGCTCACTCAAATTACAAAAAACCTTTTCTCACTTGTGTAAGTTTATAGGGTCAGTAATTTGGTGGAACTGCCCCTTTAAATATGACAGACTTCTTTCTGTGGAACTCCATACCCACAGAACTTAAAGGAATAGTTTGACATTTTGGGAAACATGCATATATATTAATATTAAGCTACTGCCAGCAGCTGGTTAGCTTAGCTTAGCACAAAGACTGGAAACAGAGGGAAACTACTAGCATAGCTTTGTCCAAAGGTTATAAAATCTGCCTGTCAGTTTACCTTCCTGGAGTCTTGTCGTCACCGTGAGGTTGGTAGGCAGCACCTGGCCAAGAAATACTAGCATGGCACATGAGCAAAATGAAAACAGCAATTTGCCATTTTTAATAGTTGAGTTTTGTGAGTTTTAGGGGCGATTTTGTTACCTTTGGACAGAGCCAGGCTAGCTGTTTCCTCATGTTTCCAGTCTTTATGATGAGCTAAGCTAACTTGCTGCTGGCTGGTAGATTCACATTTACTGTACAGATGTGAGAATTTCTTCTCATCTAACTCTTGTCAAGAACAAATATGCGAATTTCCCAAAATGGTATTTTCAATGTAGTTGAACGTTTTAGTAGTTCAGGCGAGCACAGAAGTTGCTTCATAGTCACATATGTTCCATATAACATCCAGTCATATACAATATGTCCATGTCCTATCTTAACACTAGGCAATCCTTACAAACATTTGGTTCTCAGTTTAGTTATTCTGCTTTCAGCAATTGAACTCCAGTATGTTCATGTTCATCAAATAATATGTATCTCAACGGGATGTGGGTTTGTGAGCTCAGTGACATTCTGTATCAAGCTTGCTGAAATGTTTTCCAGAGCATCACATGAGCCAGAATCACACCACCTAACTAAATTGTGTGTTATCATTGCAATAAACGACTGACTACATTACAGTTTGTTGTTTCTATGTTTTATGGTTGTATGTTTCTTGTTGAGCGGTGTGTATTTGTGTACAGGCACATCAAAAGACAAGTGTTGCAAACTAGCCGAGGCTATAAATGCTGGCACTGGTGGATGTAATGTTCTCAGTGCTAAAAAAATAAACATGAAAGCATTAATTCAAGTAAACAGTTAATATCTTAAAGGAACAAAAGACTGAGCAGGATCTGTGTTTGTGTCTGTGAGAGAGAGAGAGAGTCACAGCAACAGGGGAGAAGAGCTAACATTGTAATGGCAAATTTCCTTTCAGCAGGCACTCATTGATTATCTGACTGATCTTGTGTGTGAAATTAATTCAGTATGTGTGTGCATTAACATCCGTGTCCATGCCAGCATGCTTATGTGTTCAGTCTTTGCTGCATTGAATACCTGAAGCCTGTCTGACCTACATTCACCCACACATAAACAGCAAACTGAGTGCTTGTACATACAGCAAAAGGAGAAAGCTCTTAGCATCCTTAGAAAATGACTCACGTACACATAAGCCAACACAGTGAAGAATAGAGGAAAAGGTGCCCTACATACACATTTCCTATGTATCTGCATCTGCAGTCTCTTAAAGAATTATATTGCTTTCATTAGACTTTTTGTCGTCAAACTGGACTGTAATGATGTGAAACCTTGGAAACAGCCTTACTTTGAAAACAACAATGATGAAATATTGGAAGAAACAGAAGGGCACTGGATTGCAAAAGTTAGATAAAACTACAGAAAAGGAGAGTGTTGCTTATAACATGCACCATAACCAGAATTAAACTATTTTTAAAAAAAAAACTGACTACAAGAGGCCTATAATAACACATGTTATCACTGCACTGTTCAAATGATTTGTAAAGTTTGGGTTCAGTTTGAGTAAACCATGTATATTCTTCAGTCTATGAGACATGTTTATTTTTATTTTTTAGTCCTACTCATTATATATAAGAAAATAATATGATTCAGTGACCACTGAAGTAGTGCAGAATAAATGCAGTGGGGACAACAAATACTTTAAATGCATACCAATGAGGCCTTCCATCTGTGTGAGTAGTGTATGTGTATGTGTGTGCGTTTGTGTGTGTGTGTGTGCCTGCACGCTTCACCACAACAGAGCAATTCCTTGTAGAGCATTTTAATTGACTGTCACATAGAAGGAAGCTATTCTTTAGTTTCTCAAGAGGCAAAAGACAAATGATGGATATAAAGTTACTTTCAGTTAGTTATTAAATCAAAGCTCTGTTTTAAAGTCCACATGAGGATTTTAATGTTGTGTCTTTGTTCAAAGCATGTGATGTGATGTGTTTGCTGGACTACTTTAGCTGCTCAACTGTGAATGGTGGGAAGCTGGGAGCTGCAGCATCACATGTCACACCTCACACCTCAGTCTGTTTAAAGTGCAATACTTCCACCTTGTGGTTAAATTATGGAACTGCAGCCTGAGATTATCTGTGCTTTTAAGAGTGAAGAAAAAGCTAAATCATTATGCAGAAGTATGTAGTAGAGTTTTATGTATTTCCACTTAAAAGTTTTACTTCATAAAGTTTTTATTATATAATCTTTTTGATCTTTATAATAATGTTTAAGAGTAATCTTTTTGATTTTTATATTAATATTTAAGAGTAATCTTTAAAAAAACATTTGTCCCACAGCCAGCGAGGAATCTAAAAACATAACAATCCCAAGTTTGTCTCTAAGTGGATTTCAACATTATTTATAACACTCTTATGAGGCCTGTACGATGGCTTATAATAAAATACAAAGCTGATATTTTATTGTAAACTGGCTACTCTGAATTTAAGAGTGTACAATAAGTGTTTCCCTAATGTTGTCAGAAGCACTGAAGTAACTATTCACTTAGTAAGAAAATAATTGATTCAGTTACACTTACTTGCTGGAGGCACACTGGACATTGGTCAGTACAGTGAAGTTATTCCTTACACTTCGGAGGCTTGCCAGAACCTAGACAGACAAAAGGGGAGACAATCATTAGTTTCCTTTGTACTATATTTAGCAGCATTTGTTTGCTTTCTTTAAAGTGCAGACACCTGTTGTGGTATATTGACCATATAGAGCTGAACAAGATTATATATTACTGCTATGCTTGTTTGAACTCTGAGCTTTGGATGTTGATATTTTTACATTTGCTTAATCAGTGTTAGGGTACTCTACTGTGTCGTCCCCCCCATGTAGAAAAATAACAGACTTTAGAGCAGTGAAATATTTACCTGAGCAAAAGGCGTCACGATCAGGTCATCGCCATGTCTGGAAACACACAAAAAAAGAAAGATGTAGTAAGAAAAGTGTTCAAATACATCATATATTAGGTTTTGCTATTGTGTGAAACTTGTTTGCTAAGTGCTTGCTGCCAGCATGGCCTTGGTCAAAAGGAAATATGTGAAGTATCAACAATGACTACCATGACCCAGGCAGTCTCATTACTATAATTAACTGACAGAAATGGACTCCAAAGAGGGAGAGGAGTATGGAAGGAAGGTCACCGGTCAAAAACAGGAGTCCTCAGACGTAACCTTGTATGGCACGTTCTAAAAGTAACCGGTTTTTGTGAACTGAGACAAAATACTGAAATACTCTCCTGTGGGCTTCAAATCATTGTCATGTTACACAAGATGGAGTCATCATCAGTGGTCACTGAGGGACCACTGCACTTACTCCCACACCCACTACATATCTATCACCAGATCATCCACTGGGGGGCAGAGCAGGAGTGCAGGAGCAGCCTGCTGTACATCTAGTTATGTACTTTAATGATAAGAGGTCAGAGGAGCTAGGCCTCCATCATTAAAAGACAAACCGCAACAACTATCATCAAAAATAAATTATATTTTTAGATATTATTGTGCATTAGCAGAATTGTACAGTGACAGTATATCAAATCATGTTATTGTTTTAAACAGCTTGTATGTTTTAAATGATTTAAAGTGCAAATGAAAATGGAAAACATGTGGATATTAACATTTTGCATTGCGCAGTTTTGTTTGGTGTTATGCAATTTTAACATCATATGTGATTTTTCCTAAAAAAATACATTCATATTAATATTGTGGTAGTAATTTCACTGACTTTAAGGCAGACTCACAGTCAATAGTCAAAAAATGAATAAAAGATATAACTATGTCACACAAAATAACATTCTCATTCCACTAATGTAGCAACTGTAAGTCTCTCTGTACAGCTATTTTTATATGCTTATGCCAGTGTTGAAAAGTATACAGGGTATACAGTATAACAGTGAGCCCTTAACATCTGGTTAACATGTGAAACTTAGGTACATTTAGGCCATAAAACATCTGAGCATAAAACCTTCAACATTGCCAAGATAATACATACTGTAGTTAAGCTCTAATCTTTAAATTACCTGTAAAACATGTATATGATATTGAAGCATTTTCATTTACTCTCAGTCAAATTAATAAAATACTTCCCTCTCCATGTAATTCTTATTATACTGTGCCCACTGTGCTGTGTTGACTTTCTGCTCTGTGACACACACAGTGTCATAGATGCAAAGTAGTCAGCACAGTTAAGCACTGTTGTGGTTTCAGTGTAAGTGCAGACACTATCCAAACTCTAGGAGTCACTTGTTAAGTATATAGGGCAAAGGTGAGTCAATGATGTAGTAAGTAAATGAAAGAATGAATATGTGCATCTGAAAGAGGGAAGTTAACAGTGTTTATATATCTGCCATCCTAAAAATGACATAGTACATTATAAATTGAGTATATTTTAACTTCACTTTGACATGTTGCAATAAATACTTGATACTCCTGAGAAATCTTGCTCTATTGAAAATGTGTTTTGAGAACTTCTGACTGACTTAACACAAGTGCGCATGTGTAATACATTAAACTGTAATACGTTATCTTCCAAGAAATGTATGTGTATGCAAGCTTACACTGTACATCTGTCTGTGTGTGCCTGCTTCACACAGGCATGTACATACTTGTGCAATGAGTGTATGTCTGCTGTGCTTATTTGCATGAGTTTCTACTTACAGTTCAGAGGCAATGGAGGAGTTTCGTGACATGGACTTGGGTGACAGATCATAGTCACTGTCAGAGCGATAGAGGAAGGACTCTCTGCGCTGGTTATGACCAGGGAAGTTAGTGTGGAGGACCAGACCAGAGCCGGGGGAGGCCTGGGGGTCCAGAGGGCTGCAGCTGGCAGATGGGCCATTCTCGACATCGAAACTGAAAACAGACAAACACGCAGTTTTTAAGATATTTAACAAACTGTACCATTTTTTTCTATCATAGCGTGAAAGAAGAGAGAAATAAAAAATAGTGGAGCTAGTTTTAAGGTTTGAGGGATCCAAGTGGTAGCATTATTATGGATGCTCAGTGTTTGAGTTAGCAGAAATATCTTGATAAGGATAAATAACTAAACTCAACACTGAAATTAATCTACAGCAAGTGCTTTGGCTTTCCTGCAATTTCAGCAAAAAGTTTTTCCAACGGAGGCTGCCACTCTGACCTTAACAAATCTTAAAAACAACATGAAGTCTCTCTGACTCTCTCTTTTTCTGATAACATTTTGTTTTCATTACTGAGTGCCCTCTTCGGTCTTGATTAGGATTTAAAAACAGAGGATGATAAAAGAGGAAGGGGAATTCTTTCACATGTACTACCAACTTCCCCTTAAGAGAAAAGCTGCTTTCACACAGATACTGTAATTAGACACACACATATATATACATGAATAGACTTGACATGACCGGGCAGGAGAGGTCATAGTGACATGGTTTGGTGCACAGTGTTCATTTACTGAGAGGAATTAGTGAGACAGAGGCTCCTACGTCCATGAGGAGGAGAAAGTGGAGGAATGGGAGAAGTAGGATCTCATTAATGCATCTTGAGGAAAGGGGAGCATAAGAGTAGGAGACATCCCTGCGAAGTTTTATTGGCTGTGATGCAAACAAACCTTGCGTGTGACTTATTTTTCTTCATAATTTCCACTGAGGTTTGAGTTTCTGTAATTCCCTCCCTTTTATGACTTTGATCTGCCATGATGGCAATCCCCCGCTCTTTTTGTATAGTAAACACACACCAGGAGAGCGGGTGCTGGTTACAATACAAACTTCAACAAATGAAAAACACAATATTAAACTTTTTTTTTTCCAACAAAACATCCAATGTTTGTGGAAAGGTCACAAATTTCTTTGGAACTGAGTATTCGGTTATGTTGAGTATTGTTTTTAATCACTGCTTCTACAAAGCTCCTCTTCTGTTTATTGTATTGACATCTGGTATGAAAAACCAATCGCTTAATCTAAGCAAGAGGATTTTCCAAAGGAAAGACCTACAAGGCACTGTGCAGATGTAATAGCTCTGATAAACTGTCTCTAGTTGCAGCAGTATTCCTTTATTAGATTGTGATAAAGGCTGTTGTAGAAGGCTTTCATTTTCATCAAATGCGACGGCCTTACCGCTTTATGTATGTATTTTATTTCACCGCACATGAACGATGTGCTTTAGAGGCTTATGTCAATATTAACGCCAACGACAGTTTGCTTTCTCGCAAATCATTTGTAGAGTATATGGGAAAGAATGGGTGGAATTTCTTGTGGTTTTCTACCCCTTGAGAAAGTGTGATGTGAAGCAGAGATGGCGTCTTTTTTTTATAGAAATGATGGGAAGCCGGGTCTTACAAAAACATCATGTCATCATCAGTGCTGAAGGCGCAATCAGTAAAACAAATTAAAACAGACAGATTGACAGAGGGTAAGTAAATTTTAAATAGATACTATGTACTTCCAGGAGAATTTGCAGGACATAGTTACAAATTTGAGGGACAACAACATCAAAATAAGGATCACCTTTAATTGTCACAATTTGTCTTTGAAACCCCCAGAAGTCCCTGCTCTGAAAACCAGAGGCTCCTCCCAGTGGTGAGAGAGCAAAACAGCTCTTTTAGGTACATAGGGTCCACGCACCAAGTAATACTTTGTATGTCAAAAGTTAGATTTTGATCAAGGGGTTATGGAGAGAAGCCCAAGTTGGTGTAATGTGTGAATCATGTCTTGTGTTTTCTGCAGAATTCTGAGCCAGTGGAGAGTGGGAAGCTGTAAAATTATCTTTCAGCTAAAATATGACTTAAAGTCAGACACTGTACAGCTTACTTTTTACAAAAAATCTGCGCTGCAAAGCCTATACTGTCTCACACAGCACAACATTTTGGTGTAGTATGAGACAGTACTATGTACAGTAGTATGTTTATGCTGAATTATTGACATGGCACAATAACTGCAAAGCATTTTCTATGCATAATTTCCTCTTCAAATTTCAGTTTATAAACATGTCACAATGATGCACTAAAAAATACTGTAAAAAAAAAAGAATGAACAGAAAAGATCAAAGGTAAATGACAGTGTATTGTGTATACATGCATGCCTGCACTGTGCACCATGCACTGAATGCTTGACTGCTTCTGCCCTCAGGTTAATCCACCGCTTTTTGTGTTACAGTCACGTGCAGAGACAACTAATTCTGGAGCCAGTGCAGGTGAGAACAACACACACACACACACACACACACACACACAAACACACACACACACACACGTCACAACTGTCCAGTCTTTTTTTTTCTTTATCTTCAACAAAAGATAAAAAGCTTCTTATTAACTTTGTAGATGAAGATGATTCACAGTGCAATGGAAATTCAAAAAGCTAACATCTTCACAGGGCCAGGAAATGCTTCCAAGACCCATCAGTCCAAAAAGGCTTTCTATCAAGACAGAAAAGACCAATAGTCTGTTTTTTATGCCAAGACTGTTCTCAAGAATTTAGTTGTTTTTTAGTGCATGCAGTGGGAATAGACTGGTTGAACCCGACTTGTGATCTATCAAAAGCACATGGTATGTTTTCAGCTATCTCACCAGTCAGGGAGTTCAAACCAGTGCTCTATTCATGTTTTCTACTTCTGTTAAACCAACACATCACCTCCTCTCTGACTATGAGCTGAGTCACATCCTCTTGAGAGAGTCTTTACAGCCAGCTAAGATAGCCGGGGTACAGGTGTCATGACGGGTGTTTTGTGCATTTACGAGAAGCCAAACAGAAAAAGGAGAAAAAAATGACATCCGTGTCATGGCTTTCCGCTGATGGCTATTGTGTAAACAATAACAACAATGAGATATAATGAGGAACAATGACCTCATACTGTGGTGTTGTCTATGTCAAGTTCATTTTTTTTTCAGCATGACTCCTTGAGGTGTCAATGTCACTTAGTCAGTCCAACACTTTGGTCTAAACGGAAATATCTCAGGAACTATTGTCATGAAACGTTGTGCAGACATTTGTTGTATCTTGAGGAAGACCACCATAAGGTTGACATTTTTGACTTTTTGTGAAATGTCTTGACAACTATCGGATGGAATGAAATGAAAATTGGTACAGATATACATGGTACTCCTGAAACTTTATCCTGATAATTTTGGTGATTCTCTGCAGATATTCAGGGTTTCCAGAAGATTCATCCTAATTGAAATTGACATTTGATACACACATTCATGTCCCCCTCAGGATGAACTGTAGTCACTTTGGTTAATTTTTCATCTACCATCATAGGGTCAAAACTTAATTTTGTACTTTGTACTTTGTGTTTAGCTACTAGCATGGCTGTAGACTCTTAGTCTAGTTTATGTAGGGACAACTTGGACACCCATCTAGTACAATAACCACTAGGAAATCATGATCCATTTTTTTAAAGTTTGTTTGTGGAAAGTTAGTTTAGCTCATGATAAGGTTTATTTCACCAGTAAGTTAACTAGTAAAAGACAATAAAGCATAATAATTTTGGAGGCCTGTAGTTTGATACTCTAGAATTTGCACATTAAAAGGTGGTTAACAGTTGACTCTGGCTGAAACATGCAGTTATTTTCATCACTGATGAATCTGTTAATTTTCGAAATTTAACTGGTCAATCAGCTGATGTGTAGAATCAGAAAAGAGTGAAAAATGCCCATCACAGCCTCTCAAAGTGCAAGGTGATGTCTTCATGCTGCTTGTTTTGTTTGACAAACAACAGTCCAAACCCCCAAAATATTCAAATAATAATTATATAAAACAGAAAAGCAGCACAGTGCCATTTAGAAACTGCAACACACAAAGTTCGCTTTTCTTGACTATGGATTTAACAATTATCAAAAGTGTTTTCTTTTGATCGAGAAATTAATTTATAAACTAATTATTTCAACACTAACCATATACAGTAGTATAGTATAGTACGATATATCACATGTGCAATTATTTTTCACAAAATATTTTGCAAATTTAAAAATAATCAGCCTATAAAAACAGGCCTAATACTATGAGACTAAATAAGGACCCACAGTGATCTATCAGAAAACAGCTGTATATTTAAAACATCATTTTAACACAGACAGTCTCACGGCTCCGTTGTGAGGCTGTCTGAGTGACTGATGCCAATATATGGTCATGAGATGGCACTGACCCCAAGTCCCATCAGACCATGGAAAAAATAGCTAAAAATGTTAAACTGTTTGGTCTTTAAAGCTCATTCTTGACATTATGTAAGCTTAAAAAGGTCTACTTACTAGCTTTTTGGAGCTTTCAACCACATTCAGAGAATGGAGATGAATGAAGACCAAGAGTACGACACTGAGCTTAGACCATTTTGTTACATAATGTTTAACTGTGGTTATAAACTAAACAAAACAAATACAGGATTATCTAACTGCTTTGTAATTGTTCAGTAATTACTGAAAGGTAGAAAATAAGCATTTATCTTATGGTTATGTTTTTTCTGGTCTTCTTAACCAGACAAAGAAAGGATATCCAAGAATTTGGCCTTCAAATAACAACACAAAGACTGACCTTGGGAACAAAGACCCTTTTCTATGAAATGGGGTGTCCTGGTGGTTTAGTGGATTAGTGTATTTGTCTGGGAACCCATTCTCACTCTTACCATTCTTTCATTCTTTCTCTTTGAAGTTCATCAACAGAACAACATGGACATCAGTGCTTGGATCCTTCACATCTAATGTACAGTATATGTAAACATATACAAATGTAAAAATGCTAAATTCCTTGCTCTGTCGACCAGAAGCATGCCTTCTGTTTGAGGACTGTTTATCCAAACTGCTGAGAGATCAAGACAACCAGAGGCCAAATTCTTTATTGTATGTATCGAGTTATGAGGTAGAGGGGAAATAATCAGTCAAACTGGCGTGAATTTAGGTAGTCTGACAATGTCTAAATGGAAGAATCAAAGCGTCATCCTGGTTTCATGACGCACACTTGTGTTTTTTGATAATATATCACTTGTAATGTTCAAAGAACCGCAGAGGACTCGGAGTAGGAATTATTTGGTAATGGTAATATTTTATGATTATTATGATTTAGGGTGAGTTCCCCGTGTTTTTGATGTTATGTTACATTGAATGAATCAGGAAGTGCTCCCTCTGACTCCAAAATGATTTGCTACGATGACACGACATTCCATTCCCATGACCCAGCTGCATCTGTCTGACTGACTTTGTGTTCACACTACCAGTGACAAAGCAACAGGCTATGAGTCATTTTCAGTAGAAGCCAGTGACATAATGCTACAAACTGACACTTGACACCTGTCGCTACGTGACAAGTGTGACGTGCTAAAAATCAAAGTTGAGCCGGCCTCAACTTTTTTCAGCGCTCCAATGATGCAGTTAAGTGTCCATCAATCATATGTTTTTTGTTTCACCGTTTCCACTGCCCTTCTCTCTCATCACAATTCCTTTTTCCGTTCCGTCTAAAAAAATGGAAGAAAAACTGATTCTTGCCGTTAGCCAGTTCCTTGTGCTATTTAACCCTTTTCATTTACTGTGACACTAACAAAATAAAACACAGCTTGGCAGAGGGTAGCAGCTATTACGGGAGTGCCAGGTATGTAACGTACATTTTTAAACATGGTAGTGTGTTACTTAATAATACTAAATCATGTTTACTAGCTATTAAAGATAATTATAAATGCATATGGTACACAAACCCATGACAACATAACCACATCAATCAGTGCTTGAGCAACATTTCAACAGCAACTCGGCAACAACTTAGCTGACCACGCTTGGCTGTTTTGTAACTTTGCTCATAGTGTGAATACCTCACGAGTGATTGATGGACAAACTGAAAAGCTGATGGACTAAGTGACAGATAGAGATGGTTCCCCTATTAGGGTGAAACACACTACGTAATTACTGCATTTAATTCAGTCTGCTTTACAGAAAGAATGCACGTGCAAACACCCACCCAAAGAGAATAAGGAACCCACATGCACATCATAGACAGTTTGCTCCACAGAAAAGACTGAAGTAACCACCACCAAACCAAAAACCACCACTAGATGACCGGATTATAGTCAGTGGGTATCTCAGAAATCACTGGAGAGCCAAACCATTAAAGGATAAGGCGAGATTCTTTACTTCTGTTATTGTTAACAAATCCCATGAAAAGAACAAAACAGACAGTGAGCTGGTACATCTGTCAATGCTTTTTTATCTTAGAATCACTCTCATTTGTTCTGATTGCAAATGTAAATCTTTAAAAACTGATTTATACTTTCAGTTTTTTAAAAAGGCAAAATAATTTCCTAAAACAGCTGGATGTGCAGTTTTTAGCCAGTGTTACTCAGACAGGATTAAAAGTGTATTCGTTGGGGATTATTTTTACCCATGGATGTGGTGCAGGATACAGGATTGACAAATAATCAACTACAGTGCCCATGTTCATGGTAATGAAGAAACATGTCACCCAGTGCAGAGATGTGGCTCATTAATGGATTTTTTAAATAATTTTTGACTATAATGGAGGTCTATGGGCAGAGAAATAAGCTAAATCAGGCTTTGGATAAACAGAAATACTTGTTAGTAGGATCAATTCATTGTTGCTTTGGTCTTCTCATGATATGAAGAAACCTTCTGCGTGAGAGGTGAAACTTCAAAAATCTAAACAAGACCTTCATTTAGCCCTTCTGGATGTCTTTTCATGGGATTTATTGACAAAAAATATAAAATATCACCAGACTTATTCTTTAGTGCTTTAAAGAGCTTTAAAAACTAATATTAGAATTTCGAAGTTAAATCTATGGCTAAAATAACATAACATAACTACTCTACAAATCAGTAAAGGAAGCCAAATTTATGTCAAATACATCACAGTTTACCAGAAACATAAACACAGTTGACCTGCTCCAGTAAAATCTCAGGAAAAAAGCAGACATGAGGGGTCAGTTTCCCTGACACAAGTAACCTTCATCCTGCACTAAATTAGCTTTTTTTTTTAAAATGCAAAGTCTCCATTTGAAATTCAGGATGAGGTAACTGCTGATGTGATAAAACAGCATAAGATAACAAAAATCTGTAGACATCCCAAGAGGTTTTGTTTTTTTGTTTCTTTCCAGGGAAATGAGTCCACTTCCCAGCTGCGAGACTAAACCAGATAACTCAGTATCCTGTGTTTTGACTCATGTGCACACTGTGGTATACCTATATAGTATTGCTCAGATAAATTCCGACAAAATATATGAATACACAACAAAACTAAATTTTATAGTTTATTTGTTACATTTCATAACTTGTTATTCTTTTGAGCCAAGTCCAAGTCAAGTCACGAGTCATTTGAGACAAGCAAACACCCAAGTCAATTACATATCTATGTAAGGCCTGCTTGTCGCCTATTATTTATTCATAATTGATGAGATTTTACTGTGTTATGAACATGTCCTTAAGTCTCAAGTCAAATCTGTTAGGGACTCAAGTCTCAGGTAAGTTTAAGTCCAAAAAAAGTTTCAAGTCCTCCTTGCTAAGACAGTTTGACATGAGTCTCAAGTCTCAGTTCACTCTGAGTATGTAATTGAGTGAGAATGAATGTGAAAGTGAAACGTGAAAGGGTATAAAATGACTGAAAACATCTTAAATACTGTCCACATACCCCAATCATGTAGGGTGATGTTATGTAGCTCTCTTTGTCAGTAGAAGGGATGTTAGTTGTCTCCTTAAAGGCAGGACAGAAGGAAACTGAGGAATATTATTTGACTGAGAAGATTATTGAAAAAACACTGAAAAATGTGAAATGCCGGTATGTTATTGTCTTCACCATTATGTCTCAAATAAACCAATTCAAACCAAAAATTAATAAACACCCATACTGAATAAAGTATAGCAAGGCTTTGTACGTTTTAGCCACTTTATCACAAGGGAACAACTCAGATAATGTCAGAAAAGTTTCAAATTGATTTAAATAACTTTCTATACTTTGTGATAATAATCATCCCAGTGAGCACTTGGTGATTTGCATGTCTTCTAGATGTACAAGTTAAAACCAGAGCTATATTTGATTAGCCAGGGTTACATGTACAGCATTTTATGGACTTTTAAATGTTTAAACAATTAGTGACCTAGATGTCTAAAGAACTTTGCTTTTCAACCTGGTTTAGATTTATTTTTTAAAGTAGATGTTTGACCTGCAAATGTTTATACATCATAAATACCAGTCACCTTTCACTTGAGTAAGCTTAAATTACAACCACAGCACAACTGCGGTTCAAATTTGTCCAGTCTGTTTAGAAGAAACAGGTACTTGTTCTTTCGAAAAGAGAGAGCGTCACAGGCAGGGAGAGAGAGAGAGCATTCTTATACTTTGAATTAATCTCTTCCTTCCTGTGTGTTATGTTGAAGGGAAACCAGTGACCATTTGTCTGTCGAGTTGTGCAAACAGAGGTGCCATGGTAACACCTCCTGTTTGTCATAGTGTTAGCCAAGGTTTAAATATTATTTCTTTGACACACTTTAATTGGATTTTGTTGTTATTATATGAGGTGTTATACTAATGTTAACAGTCTTGTTGCTAGAAAATTCACAGACAAAACCATCTGTTCCATCACGTCATCAGTTGAACCTTTTGTCAAAGTGAACTGGAGACAAAGATTTCCAATATTGCTTACAAATGTCTGGGACTAAAGGGGAAACAGAGATATGCCTGGGACAGGCAGTCGATCCTTAAAAGACCTCTCTGTCCAGCCAGCCAGCTTGGTGAAATGTACCAGAGTTATGAGATGCCCCAGAAGGATGAAGAGTTGATTGAATGATCCCATCAGACCGAGCAAAAATAGCAATTGAATTGTAACAGCACGTTCCAAAGATCACAGTAAGATTCCCCTACATTAATCTTCTGTAAAATATATAAAAATAGAGTAATTACCCAAGCTAGTCTAAACATGCATATGCTAAAGCCAACATTTCCCAACACATGTATGGCAGAGATGGGTTCAACGTTAACAGCCCAGGACTCAAGAAATCAAAATGATAGAGGGCATTCATCATGTCATCACTGTCAAACACTGATCTTAATGTTGAGCTCAAGTTCTTTTTCTACATCTAGTCTGAACACATCAGTATCTCTTTGTTACTATCTTTATCCACAATAGGACATTTGTTGTTTATAGCTGCTAAAGTTCTGCTAGATCTCAAATGATGCAAATATAATGATATTTTCAAAACTCTGTTGTCACACCAGCCAAACACAGACCACTTAATTGATTACAAATTGATCAATACTATGCCACAAATGTAGTTTTACTTTTTTATGACCTTCAAAACCTTTGGCGATTTGCTTTCCTCAACTCCAGATTTTCATTAAAAAATCTAAAACAATATAGAATATGTACATAGATATGATCCACAACACTAAACGTATATGTCGTACATGATCAGTCCATTTCCTGCTTTAATTATACTACCACAGTATGTTTACCACAGACATGTTCACTTTCTTTCTTTCACTTTTTGATATAGAGACAGTAGGCTACGCACATACTTGTAGAACAGCAGTTACATCATTTAATATCATTCACAGTGAGCAGAGGGTTTGCAGTGTAGATGGCTTTGCTAGATGTGTTACTGGAAAGCTGTAGATTACTGAGTCTTTCCTCTACTGCCTTTGCGTTGTCGTCACTATCAACAATCTCTTCCAGCATCACAAACTTGCATGAAAAAAACAAGCTGACCAATCACAGTGCTTGTGGTCCCAGTGTGTATTTCTGCAGCCGTGGAAGTCTTGACATGTAGTTACATTTTTGACAAGATGCACGTAGCCTACATTTGGCTTCTGCAGCTGTGTGCGTAGGCTCTGAAGCTACATTGTACCTTTTAATGCACAGCTATAAAAACGCTATAAACAAAGTCATTTTATGTAAAACTCTGTTGGCTCCAGCCTATAATATATTTAAATTTCCACTTCCCTAAAATATAAAAGATCTATTGTTTGAATTGCATCAACTGTGAAAATGTTATTTAAGCCTTAGATGAGGAATCTATTCTCTTGCCCTGCAAACCACACTAATGAAAACATGAACCACCAGAATTATACCCATAAACCACTGTTGGTCCCAACCGTTAATTTCTGAAACAGGCATTACATTAAGCTCAAACCATGCTGAGAATCAAATATGTCCTCTGGCCTTTTGTAAGCTCCAACCAAAAAAAAGAGAAGAAAACGCAGGAATCCAACTAGATACAGCACTTATTAATAGAAATTAGGCCACTAACGTAATCAGGACTTGCGCCAAGTCATTATACATGCACACTTAGGTACAAAGTCATCTAGCAGATGCTCTCATTTAGAGATAATTTACAGTCTAAATACACAGCCCTCATGTGACATGATTTCAGGAAACACAAAGCAGAACTGGACGAAAGGTGTGATGACGGTGGTGGTGGTGATGATGATGGAACAGGGCTACGGGTGTGTGTGTGTGTGTTTGTTTGAGTAAAGTGAAAGATAATAGCAGCTGGTGACAGAGTGATGGACAAGTATCTGAACTGAAACAGAGGAACTGAAATATACTTTTAACTGGGAGGAAGACAGAGAGAATATGAGTGAAAACTGACACACAGCATAGGCAAACATAGGAAAAAGAGAGAGAAACTTAGCAGGACGTTGCTTTGAAAAACATTCCTGGGCTGGCAAATTGCAGTGTGGCATCCCTTTTCCATTACATTCCCTGGTCTGCACAGACTCAGGCTTTCTCAAGGTCACTTGCTTCTCCCTATTGCTCACATTGAACCGCGTGTGCATGCATAATGACCTGTGATCTATTAAACTCTTAACTTTCTGCATGTATTTTGGAGAGAAGGACTTCACTGACACCTTGACTGTTAAAAATGTATTTTTTTTTTATGATTCATCATCACCAGCCCTACAGTCACCATCTTCTTGATCTTTGTCCTCCTCCCAGCCATCAGTTTTATCACATCCTTCATCATCCTTATCATTATCTTAATTGACATAATCACATAATCATCATTATCACATCCACTTCACAACAGCAGTGGCTAATTTCAATGTTGACCATCAAAAGTCCCAACCACACAACCACTCCTAACCACATTTCTGTGTGTGTCCATCTCCATAACAACACATTATACTGTAAGTAAAGTGGACTGCAAAATAAAATACTGTCAAACCACGAACTTTACAACACAGTCCTGCACCCCGCCCATGGGCAAGCAAGCACAAAATGCTGTGATCCAAAGTTGGAGAGAAAAATGGGTCACCAAACTTAAAAGACATCTGGTTTTTGAAAGATGACAGCTATTTAACATGTTATTGAGTATAAGATGAAGCTGAAGACCAGCCTCAGGATCACTTTTGTTTAGTTTAATTATACTCTAGCTGGTGTTGGATTGTATAGTCTCAAGCAGATATGGACATATTTTGAGGCAATTTGGGGTAATTTTGCCAACAGCTGTGACTCAAAAACTCTAAGCCGCGTTGTTTTTGGTCTAGTGAGCAAATACAATTACTGTGTTACAGGCAATGCTGCTCTTCTCCTCTGCCTAAAAAGGTTCTTTATGTACAGTAGTCGACTGCACACATAGCAACATGAATTTATGTGAATGATGAATAATTTGCTTATTTATACTCTGTGTCACAACCAATATTTCCACAAATGGACAATTTTGGCTTTAGGCTTTGAAAACAGAATAATATTATTACACACTGTGTAGTTATTATTACTGCTAAACATCCTCGCTTGAAATTGATGCTGGTTCGACATGATGTGACGTCAACTCTGTCCCCGCAAGTGGGAAAAGCTGAAAATAAAATAAAAAAATAAAAAAGGGACACAGGCAAGGGAGCTGTGATCCTTGTTATTGTGCAACAGGAATCCGGGTCACTGTCCAAATATTTGGTTAAGCCCATCTCTGTGGGAGATTATCTGTGTTAGCTGTACATGTGAGAAATGCACCCTAGGACTCTTATAGGCTCATAATTTATGCACACAGCCATACCTTAAATGGCACAGGACAGCTGCATGTGTGTAAATACGCTGTAGGCTGCAGTATGTTCAAACAAAAGCACACACTTTCACAAACACATGCAGGCAACACACAAGTGTGAGGAAGCAGTCATGGAGTAATTATCCCCGGTGCTCATGTGTGTCTCATACATGTACCTGTCTAATGAGTCAAACATGCAGCACAGTACAGTATACCATCTGTACACTTCTGCTTTCTTCAGTATACTCCAGTACTTTCCACAGGAAACCCTCATTCACAGAGGTGGAACACACCCAGCCTGAGGTGGATGCCCAATGTCTCCAGGCATCAACAGCCTCCAATGGTTACAAAAAAAAAAAAGAGTTTCACACTAGATTTCATAATCAGGGCTATTTGGTTTTAATGTATATACAGTACCTGTTAAAAGTTTGGACATGCTTCCTCATCCAAATGAATGGAAAGGTGTGTACAAACATTTGACTAGTACTGTATGTTTATGCGTGTTGTTAAAATCATTGGAGAAGTTGCTCCATAAACTTATATGCTGTTACTTGATGGTGTCGTTGTAGTGTCAAGACATTTTGAAGGCATTATTTCAGTTTTTTTGTTGTATTCATTTGATCGTTTTTCTTGTCGTACTCTATTCTCTTGTATGATGTCCCCTAAACCTTGCAACACTCCAAGCCATCAGTGCGATGCGTCTCCGGCTGAGCCAAAATACCCACAGTCCTCCTGTGAGACCCAGCCTACTTTATCACACTGGATTATTTCTTTGCTGGCTCAAAATCAGTCTGCAATCATCATGCATAGCTGTTGGTCATCTCTGACTATTTGTTGTTTCATTCTCAATTTTTAGAATTGAATCAAAACTTTATCAAAACATTCTCAGCTTACAATAGTAATTGCAATTTATAGTTGTATACCAAATATGACTATATGTCTGTATGTCTTATCACAACTGATCAAATAGTAAAGTTAGATTATGCAGGTGAGATAAGATGCACCACAGCGCTTGCATCTCACTTCAGGAGCAAAATAAATAGCTGGAGGTTGATTCTCATCTTCATCTATAAATATCTCTCCTGAGGGCAGTTGTTACTTTTCTGATAAAAGTTCAAGTCATGGCACAAACTTAATAAATACAGGATTACTGATGCAGGAAAAAGAGTTTGAAAGAGTTGAAAATGCATTTTTGATTTAATTTAATTACTTTGAGGAAAATATTTTGACATGCAAATTTCAGGTGAATTTTATAAAACAATGGTATGATAATCAGTTAACTCCAATAATGTCTGTCCCCCTATGGAGAGTATTTATCCTTGCTCCTGGGTTTCTAGTTCATTACGCGGTGTCACCAGAGAAGTTCATGCTGAACTTTTAAATAAAACTGCTATGCAGCATCCTGGATTTTCAGCTGGCTAAGCTTAGAATCTGATGTCAGTTTAAATGTTGGACAAGGCATCAATGTCATGTCCTCATCCCATCCAGTCTCCCACAACTCTCACTCTCTCCCATCTTATTCCCTCCCCTGATGTTTGCTTTCCAATGATGGCATGGTAAGCTCTTTTAACCTCTTAAACTCCCCAAGGACATCAGCGTCCTCAACTGACATTGCTTTCAAAGGCTTTAGTGGGTTCAGTTTTAAAGATACAGTGAAGATTCATATGACGGTATCATATGAAACTAGAAGACCTAAGGCATACACTGATACCAACCATGTCATGATAGCTTGTCGGGGGGCTAAATAGCGCTCCAAAGTTAGGCTACATTTTGGCAAGGGAAAAACTAGCACAGCCATTTTCAAAGGGGTACTCTGACCTTTCACCTCAAGATATCTGAATGAAAATGGGTTCTATGGGTACCAAAACATTTCTCCTTTACAGACATACCCACTTTATGCTAATCCCATGCAGTTTTAGGCAAAAACCATGCCAATTTTTGCATACAATATAAATGTTTGTTATTTTCGCCAATTCTAGAAATGGTGTATTTGAATATTTCCCTAAACAGTCTTGGAACTGCATCAATTATGACTGGAAAACTGAAACTCTTGCGGATTCAATGAGCCCAATTGTATTCATGTGTGATGATGTTAGTCCCCATAGTAGCCATTTCACTGTAGTGAGACCATTTTTTGAAACTTGATCTCACTGTATAAAATGACCTATTGTGACCTCTGGAATAATCAAAGCCTCATGACTTTACAACCACAAACTAAAGACCCAGGACATTCGGAAGATTTCCTCTGTATATTGACAATAAGGGGGTTTCTGAGAAATTTCCAGAACAGAAGTGCGCCCCATCCAGTCGCCAAACAATGCAATTCTTCAGTCAGATTTGTCTATACAAAGTTATTTTATAACTTTTATTTATTTGTCTTTTTTGTTTGTGTAACAAATGGTATCAACCAAAACATTGTGAGACATAAGTGAGCATGGGAATGGCCATCATATACTTCCATCATAATATTCTAAGCCCTTAAACTTTCAGAATATTTATTACAGATTTATGACTAGAAAAACTTGACACAGTGCTCAGCTGCATCTCAAATGAGACTTTGGGTTCCCTGCTTTCAGATGATGTATACCACTTCTACAGGACATATACTGTTGACATGCTATCTCCCCCTAAAGATCCCCTGTCCTCCCTAAAAAAGAGGAAAATGGGTCTATGTTAGGAGGGGATTAGAAGAGATTAAAGATGATAACACCAAAAATATTTCTCAAAGAGCACAATGGTGCAGAAATAGCACCACAGTAATTAAATTTCATTCTTAGACCGTTTCCCTGGACAAATTCCTATTTATTGTGTTGAACCATGCATTATGTTTTGGTTTGACAATGTTCTGATACTTCTGGGATAAGTGAAAAATTCTGGGGTAATTTGGTTAAACTGACATTTTAAACAAAAGGGAAATCACTGCTTTCTAAGCTTATTGTCTTGAGACCTTTTATAGACCAGCCATGCTTTAACTACACCCCTAGTCCCAGGCTGCATAGTGCATATCTGAGTTCAACCAAAATGTGATGTTCCCTTCTCAAATTCTTTCAATTTAATACGTTGTAAAGTCCTAAAGACGCAAAAACAATTCCAGCATTTCAACAAAGAAAAGCAAAGATTTGCACCCAGTCTACAAAAGTATACATCATTTTGTGGAGCAGAAATGATTTTTCTTATTCTTTCCTATCTTGTTAATTATCTTGCAACTCCTCACGATGGACAGGACTGTTTAAGTTAAATGTGCTTGCTCCGGTAGGCATGCACAGTAATGACCCTTAATGATTTTTTCGGGGCTCAAAAAATAAACTAATATGGTCAGACAAGAATTCCTGCTTAGCAACAAAGTCAAACTTGAGTGGCTAAAGGCTGGGACGATCGGAGACCCTTCAATGTCATGATTTTTTTTTTTTTTTTTTTGGATATATCCTTCGGGTTGTCTGGTTGTCATTATGTCTCACAGTCCAGACTATATTTACACTGTGGCTAAAAACAAAGCCACAATATTAAGCAAATTCATCCCAATAATTTCAGACTCATTTGCATGGCAAACTACTTGACTCATATCGCACAAACAGAGCACAGCAACCTATTGAAAACATTGCCCTACAAAAAAACTGAAGTTGGATTTTCTCACCCAAACATGTGACAGTGAACATAACCACATTCCAGCTAAGATTACTGTAATGATGAGAAATGCACCAGAAGATTGCCTATTGTATGGGAAATAGGAAGTAAGACGCTGCATGCTGTGTACTGGATACACACACAGAAAGGGCAGGAGTAAAGAGAGAAATATAGTACTACAAACACTATGAACAACTTAGTGAAGACTATTTTGAAATACTGTGCGACAACTTTAAATGGAAGAAATTAGATCAGCAATTAGACAGAGTCAGAGTGAAGTAAGAAGCTGTAAATGACAACTTCAAAACAGAAAACATGGCAAGGACAAAGACAAAAGCACAGGAATCTTTAAGCGTGAGACAGCATGAATGTGCGTCCTAACCTGTGAGCATGGCCATGGTTGGTGGCATGGAGTTTCCTGATGACTTCCTCACTGAAGTCAAAGTGAACCCTTCCTCTGGCACAGGGTGAACGCCGGTACATTGCCCCGACACACACAGGCACATTTACTCATGCACACACGACCCGACGCATACCATCACATGTGTAACCACAAACACACCAACTAGAGCACAGCCCGAGTGTTAGTATCAGAAGTGCAGCATTTGACACACACACACACACACCCAGACCTACATATGAATATCACACACTGTCATACACACATCCGACAAGTGAGCACCATCAGTGATAACCGCACAGTAGCACACATACAAACAGACACACCGCTCACACATTTAACAGTACGAATGAAAATCCTTATTATTCTAACAGTTAATACAAAATAAGCGTCACACGCACATTCACCTCCTGGAAATAGTTAAGCTCCTCATGCATCATTCATTCAAGCCACACTGTCGTTCATTTACATGGCTGTTACCTATAAAACCTCTCTTTAAAAAGTTACTCAGCAGATTATCCATCAGCCATTCCCCTCCTTGGCACAAATAAAAAGCAGCACAGATATCCAAACACCTTGATCCACGCATTTGATCTCACGTCACACACAACAACATAAGCAGCCGTCAATACGTCACATCACGGAACTCATGAAGCCCTTGTTCACACTCTGACACTCTCCACTCTCTCTCTCTCTCTCTCTCTCTGTGTGTGTGCTCTCTTTGTGGACTCTTCGTCAGGCTATACTTCCTCCCCATGGTGTGTGTGTGTGTTTGTGTGTCTCTATGTGTGTATATAGTAAGTGTGTGTGTGTGTGTGTGTGTGTGTGTGTGTATTGAGCTCTGTTCCCTTCAGTGCAGCCCAGCAGAGTAAGGAGGAGTATCCAAGTTCTGGAGTGGAATCACTGGAGTGGAGTCATGATCCATCCATCACTATCACTCACAGCCTTGTTAGATTATAGTAAGTCAGTGTTTACGGAAAATATGCAAAAAAAAAAACACATCAGCTACACACACAGCTACTGAAAAGATACAGTATCTATATGTGTAATTGCTGAGCTCTTACACGGTAAAGTAAATATCGAAAAATGTATGAAAAATAAAAAGGCTGACGTTTTCAGTGTTTGCACTGGATTAAAAATCCACTTAACACTTAATAGCAAAATTGTGTGTTTCAATTCGCTGTTATTCTGGCAAGCTGGTCTACCTTAACTGTAAGTGTGTGTCTGTGTGAGAAAGAGGTGGCATCTGGCACTCTCGCGGGGGGCCACAGTGCCTGATGACACTGTACAGTGCAGTACAGTCAATATGTTCAATTTGAAGCTATTGTATGGCTTTTCGTGTGGAAACGTAATCTGAAATACAGGGTGTTGTCCAGTTTCCAAGTAAGAAGGTTTTTCTGTTTAAAACCAAATAGAATAGAAGACAAAGACTCTTGATAAAATCAAGGCATCTATTATACTTATATATACTTGAAACATCTTTTCTACTGCAATTAAACATTGCAGTAACACTTTAAGTCGCCCTATTTAGCATTTATATAGTAAGTATATAAATATTGAAGAAATGTTTATAACACACTATAATGTAGTTGTAAGCAGACATAAGTGTTTATTATGTATTTGTCAAAAACTATAACTCCTCCTGTAGGCAACAAATAATGAATGAAAATATGAAACACAGTTGTAATAATATAAAACATGTTTTCATAGATAGTTCTAATTCCTGACAAATACTGTACATTAATTAATGCTTAAAATATCTGCATATAACTACACTATAGTGTGTTATAAACAATTTATTACATTGCAGTCCCATGAGAAAATAACTGAGAACATCAATGTAGTATTATATTTTATATTGCCACCACTGTAGACTACTGCAGACAAAATGAGTCTTTAATTAATCTTATTCAACATTTTGTTTTTACTTACACCACTGGTTGTCACTGGGAGGAATATTGACCAGGTAACTATGACAACAAGAGGTCAACAAGCACACACTTCAATCACTTCAATCATCATGTGAATTGAGATAGCTTATGTCCCAGGCAGTAAAAAATAACATGAAGAAACAGCATTGTTATTTTTTTTTTCATTTTTTAAACATATGTTCAACACATTTTAATATTATATTCAGTGATCATTTGTATGGACATGGATGGTCATTCTTAACCTTTGGGAACAGTATGTATAATAATCTAAGCTATAACCACTAACTCTAGCCACTAACTAGCTTATCAGAGCTTTAAATCACATCTGAGGATGTTGTCCTTAAGAGTGAGAACATGTTTGAATACATTCGATTGAAAAAGAGGGAATTTGTCTCCATTTAATGATAATGGTTTGACTCCCAGGTATGGAGATTATAGCTGTAATGACTAATCTGCATATATTCAAGGATAAATTACCACAATGGTAACTGATAAGGACTGACACAACAAACGTCAGCTCATGTTTGTATTTCTTTTACTCAAAATGAACATATACAATCTAAATTTGAAATGTTTGTAATAAAGCTGAAACGATTCTGGATGCTTAATCGATTAGTCAATCAACAGAGAGTCAAATATGTTGATAATCCATTTATTGTTTCAGTCATTGTTCAAGCAAAAACTGTGAAAAAAAAAATGCCAACGTTCTCTAGTTCCAACCTTTTCTTTATATCATTGTAAACTGAATATCTTTGGGTTTTGGACTGCTGAAGATGTCATCTTACGCTCTGAAGATGTCATCTTAGGCTCTGGGAAGTTGCGATGGGGATTTTTCTCCCTATTTTGTGACATGGCATAGACTAAATAATTCAATGTTTAATCAAAAAAAAATAGTTACATGAATTGATAATGAAAATAATCGTTAGTTGCAGGCCTAGTTTGAAATAAACGTGACACTGGCTGCGTGAGAGTATTCTCTCCTCTTACTCACACTAACTTCCTTTAACAGTGGTCATGAAACGACAGGAAATCCTTGAATGACGACTGGAGGAGTTTCTTATAAGCACTGTCAAAACAGGACAGGACAAGTAAGCTTCCTCATCGTTTATTTGAAATGATTCAGAAACATGACACAGGTACTTAAACACAGCACATAAAGGGAGTAGTATTATCAAAGAAACCAAATGAGTCACTACTAGGTTCCCACACTGCAGTTCGCCCCACTGAACACATACAGACAACATAGATGACACACACAGATGAGAAACGGGAGAAGCGGAAAATGTGGTAGCCACGGGGCTGTATCCTGCACGACAAGGCAATGGCATTCCTCCTTAATGACTTCCCGAGGGTTAACCATAGAAGAAGAAGATATAGCGAGAGCCCCCGCTCACACTGTAATGATAACCATCTATGTTACACTGTGGTAACGGCTGCAAATAGTGAAGACAATGCCTTGAAATTGATCATGGCTGCTTTAGGAGTCAACCAGACAGTTGGAGTTTCTTACAAATCAAAGACGCTCTTTCTTTTGTTCAGACTTTATTTTATTACGACTAAATTCATAAATAAGAGTTATCTGTCATATTAAATTAATCATTCAAAGCTTAGCTTAGCCAAAAAATTAAAACAATAAGGCCCCCTTTGTTTAATCTTATTCTGTGGTCTTATATAATTTAGTGACAATCAAATCATGCTGGGAATAGAGAGACCTCTGTTTTGAGCTCTGTAAAACTAGACTGAAAAATAGACCCCAAAACTATAAAATCAACATAACTACTGATTTAAAGCACATGTACGTTTTTACATTTACAGTTAAAATTTAGATTTATTTGACACAGTTATCCAGCGTCTCTGGGAAACTGTTGGATAAATAGTGAACAACACGACACGAACGACAAGACTGATTTTGTTTATAAGGCTTATCTCATTTGTTCATTCTTTTGAAATTAATCAGATGTGAAATGAACATATGCCAAGACCCAGTTGTACTGTAATAAACAAAACCTACTGTACCATAGTGCATAAGAGGTATGTTTATTGTAAAACCAGTAGATGCAAGCCACCTAGTGAAACTATTCACTCTTGGGTGGGGCATCTGCACAAACTATTCTCTGACTATTCTCACAACTACTCACATCACATTACTATAAGCAGCAGATAGTCACCACGGTTGATGGGTAAAACCATAGAGCATATACACTCATGCTGAGGAAAAATGAGGCAGTACCCCTCTATGAATGTCAGAGGGCACTGTTTCATTTCACAGAAAATGAAACTAGTTCTGCATGCCTGCATCCACAAGATGGCAGTGTGTAACTATTATATTCCCTCGAGTTGAAACTCACATTTACAGGATGTGGCATGCAAGATGTGCCACCAGATGAGCCATGCCCTATGGAAAGCACTCAGGGCTGGCATTACACAGGACATGAGCATAGTTTCTTCAAATGTTATTTCTAGGTTGAATTAAAATGGCAGTTATAATGCTTCTAAGCTCTTGAGATGAGAGTCTGTGACCCCACAATCCAAAACCTGTATTTGTGAATTAGGATGATAGAAGGGTATGCTCTGAATAACCAAGTTAACATGTCTGGGAAACTCAATACGGCTATGTAAACCCATAATTACAGCACAGGAACTGTCTCTATGATGAAAGCTTGGTCGATGAATTTCTAACTTGCATTTATTGATGAATGTTGAGGTGAGTTGCTCAAATTAGCCTCTTTTATTCAACTGGAATCCTGTTTTTGATTCATGTCTTGTATTTTTTATCATTTATTATATAATATAACACAGTTTGGAGAGATATTGTATGACTGTAATTTGAAAAAAAGAACATGATTTTAATGAAAGCTTGGACATTCGTAACGACACCTTTTAGAATTTTTTCGATCTGTAGCTTTAACAGGGTTTCACACAGCAGCACAGATCCATAATTAAACATCGATCAGGAATCCATTTGATGGCTTAAGAGTAACCTGTTAAATTGTCGCTGACAGCCCACTCCTCTGACTCATTCATGTGATTTGGATCGATATCACACTGCAGATGAGGCAACCAAAAAAAAAAAAACCCATTTTTGAGGAAAATGTGTTTTGTCTCAGTGTACCAAAAAGAAAGGTTCTGTCAAATATATCTGATATTCTATTTGCAGTCTGACAAGCGCAACATCACCTTTGACATGAAAGCTGTCTCTCTCGTACGAACACACACGCAATCATATTAAATCAGGATCAAACAACAGGCATGATCCCTAAGAGCTATTTAAAAATAAATTCTAAAAAGAGAGAGAAGAGGCTGATAGACAGTTCAGAGAAGTTCAGAGTTCAGAGAAACAAGCTGATAGAAAGACAAATTTTTCAATACAGAGGCAGACAAAAGGAAGGAAAGTATGAAAGATAGTAAGTACTTTTAAGGGATGGTAAAAAAAAAAAAAAATAGATTCATGAGAATAATTTTAATGCTCTCTGATTCAGAATTGATTCACCAATTCCAAAAAATCCCTTTTTGTACTTTAATACCATAATGATATCCTTCATAAATATGCTAAAAAATAATGGAAAACAGGACTCTGAGCTGCAAGTGTTATGATGCAATAGAGGAAGGAAAATTAATTCAAGCAGCCCCGACTTCAATGTGTTCCTGTGACTTCCATGCAATCTTAACAACTCATTTTTGACCCTTATCGGCATCAAGATGTGACATAAAATGCCCGGGGCTCTCATCAGTTTCTGCCTGATGGGAGCTTGGATGAGTGTCAATGTGACTTTAAGAGCTGCGAACTGCACGTCCAGTTTCCTTTGACTTATATTGACTTTGACTTGGTAATTCCCAATATTTTGCATATGAAACACATATACATATGCATGGGTCTCTTTTTAGACTGAGAAACAGTTGTTGTATGCGGTATTGTAGGGGGAAATTCAGAAGCTTTGAACTTTGTAATTTAAATCAAGCCACAACACCCTCTTCAGTATGTTCTTACAGAGAGTTTACAGTTTGACATCTATCCAAATGAGCAAATATTGAAATTGGACTATAAAAGTTGCCAACAGTGAGTATGATTCAGCGCTTACTTGCTGTCTCTGAACTGAAGTAATCAAAGGACAATGAGCGTAAAACATCTGTTGTTTTTTCCTCATATTGCCTTTTCACATTGACCTCAGACAAAATCATGTACTGAAACTGAACTAAAAGCTGAGCTGAAAAACTACTATGTCCCCAAGTTGACTTGACTTAAACACACATACACATAATATATTATATATGCCCAGTGCTTTGGTAATCTAGTGCATTTGCAGGAAAATGCAAATGCAGTCAAAAAAAACAGCAGTCAATACAACAAATAAGCTAAGGTACCTATCAGTAGCTAAGGTGACAGCTGCTTTCTTCCTGCTTCTGGTGGCAGGGCATCCCACAGTTTAAGCATTTATATGTATAACTTCACACTTACTAAGGAGTGTCCTACACTGATATGATTTCATGCGTAGTGACACTTGGTAGTGTAGTGCTGTTGGGGAGGACCCTTTACGGGAAAACTCTCCTGTCTACATGTCACTTTCATAGTGTTGGTGACAGTGATTTCAGCACAGTGATGAAGTGACCCTGATATGTTTGAGTGCAGGTGTATTTTTATTGTTGCCAAGGTTAACCCTTTTACTGCTCAGTAGATCACATCAAACAGTTTGAATTTGTCCATTTTCATGTTCACGTATGTTCAATTCACAGGTGAGGCAATTATTGAGTTGCTACGTTGATGAGTGAAAGGGAAGCAGCAGAAACACACAAATACAGATCTATGAGGTCTAACTTTAGGGTGAGGATCACTTCTTTCATCCACTTGACATACAGTATTACTCATAGTTTTCAGAAGAGAAGCAGAGGCAGATAAGGTCAGAAAAGAGATAATAAACCCTTATCATCCAGCTGCCACATTCGATTTTCAGATAGAGGGAGAATTTTGAGATCAACGGGTGTCTGTCTTGTTGGTTTTGCCAAAACATAACATCCCCCGTCCCTCTCTCTCCCTCTGTATAAATTTAATTCCCCTCTCTGAAAAAGAGGGCACTGCAGCCAGTTCCCCTGTGATTAACCTAATCCCCTGTTCGGAGGGTAGCGCTCTTCTCAGCGCCAACACCATACCGTATTTGACGTCAGCAGCGCTCACGCTGTGATAACCAGGGGGCATACTCTTTGTGAATGTCTGAATTTTAAGCAGTGCAGAAGTAACACCACTATCAAAATTGTACCACCAGCAAAAATCTTAAAAGAAAGCGATCACAAAGTACTAACAGTCCAACATAGCTTGACTATAGGAACATTGATACTGGTGCAATGAGATTGGTGCCCAATGAGTCTTAGAAGATTCTTATAAGATTTTCCTTCTCACAGCTCACAGTCTCCCCAACTACAGTGAAGACTACTTTATTATTATGATATTATTGCACCAAAAGGCAAAAATCTTTTTAGATTGAGTTTCAGTGGGCACAATTATATCAGTGTTCTTAAAGTCAAGCTATGCTGTGCTGTAGGGAGACTGTCCTCCCAAGAAAAATGACACAATAGGTTGTAATATCAGTTGCCCAAAACCGGCATAGTTCAGTGTGAGCGACAGATGCCATCCAGCATCCATAGTAATTATGACCGGGAGCAGTGGCGCAGCTGAAATGGCATATACTGTGTACAGTATGTTGACAAATTTTCCTCATTTGGAGGAGAAGGGGTGGCTGTAACCCAACAGTGGACTTTGCTACAGGAGGCTGCTGTTCATTTCCCATTTCCAACCACGAGTGTCACATTTCCAAACACGAGTTGTGAAACTTTCTTAAAAACCGCCACTATGATTGTCCCCTAACTTTAACCTTGTGGTTGTTTTTGTAGCCATGAGAGAACACCTACCTTTAAGGACATGGTAACTTTTACCCACACCACATGTTTCACTGACCTGCAACAAGTGCTAACAAAGTGATCATTTAAACCCAAACCTGTGGTTTTTGTGCTTAAACCTAACCAGACCTTAACCACAGTATTGTTGCATCATAAAACATTATTATTTTTTAACAGTGATTTGTAACAGTTTTGGAAAGTAAAGATATATTATGTTGTCTTGCTGATTACTGTCGCTATAGGGTGCCAGATTAGAAAACGCTCCTTTGCGTCATGCACATGTTCAAATGACGCATTCAAGTTGTAGCTCCTTTGTTTTCTCTTACTTTAGAGTTTTGCTGGTAGTACATGTTTGGTAGTGGTGTTATGTATCTGCACTGCTTAAAATTCACAAATCTTTTTCTGAGCACTTTAAGTTCATGTTGTCTTACAGCTGGAGTGCGGGGCTTTTGTCTCTCCCTTCTGGCAGTGAGCGTAATTACAAAAACATTGTCGACACGTGCTTACGTCATAGGCAACGCCGTAGCCTACTCTGTTGCTACTGTTGCGGGTGTAAAACGGTAGATAAATTGTTTTGAGTGTCACACAACTCTGCAAAATGACTCATTTCCCTCGTTTCAGAATTTGATCTATTTGGTCTGATAACATTTGTATAGTCTAGAAGAGCCGCACAATTAAATTATTTTATCCCTTTTTAAGTAAGAGGGTTAACCAGAAGTTAGCCGACTCAGCTGGTGGAAGTCTCCAGAGCACATGCTCTGCCCATAGAGCATCCAGGGAGCGCGGGAAGGTCAAACCCGACACCAGATTAAAATCTCCGGTACACTGTGAAATACAGAGAGATTTACCTGGCTGTGATAGGATTAATCAGTATTCTGTGAACTTATTTGGCAAGGGCTTGAATGTAACGGATGTTCATTTATATGTAAAAGTTCCGCACTGCAGGTTTAAAATTTGAGATTAAAAATTCATTCTTGACCTTGGAAACAGCAAATTTCGACATTTACAATTCCATGACAACTGGGCCAAATCCATCTGCTGTGGAAGATCCCTTGTGGTGACATTGTTTTATCAACTGGTTATGAAGTTTTTATGGTATGTTAATGGTTGGTCTGTATTTGATAATCTACTGCCTCAGTAACATTTTGGTCTGTACATGTGGCATCTGGTGCTGCTCTGTCAAAATAAAAAACACCATTCACTCACACAAAGAGGTTTGCCTCACTTCCTCAACAGTCAAACTCAATTATTCAGAGCTACTACTGTTTAGGAAACCTAGCACATACGTCATTGCTGCATTTCAAAGACACAACACACATTATATCATACTCTATCATCTGGGAATGTTTATGTCTACTTGTGCACGGTGCTATTAATTTTAACAATATAATTTATCCCAGCAAGTGAAATGAATGACATAAATGCATGTGGTAGATAACTTGTGTTTGGGGTTAAAGGCCTTGATCCTGACATAAGAACAGGGAATCAAGTAACGAGGCCCACTTGTGCCAAGGTTTCTCCTGCAGGCTCTTTCCTTTATACCTCTAAACGTAACACCTTTTTATCTGGTCCATCTCCACCTGTCAGGTTACAGGATCTGTAGGAGTGTAATCCACAAAGTTGTTCAAAACAATGATTCACTTCAGGTTCATAGATCAAGGAGAACGAATGAGAGCGAATGTTCACCAATTCACTAGACAGGCAGCTCTGCACACAATTCAGTTGTTCAGATTCCACATGAGTGGTGCTTTTTCAAACTGGTGTATAACCCAAGCTTGAGGGTTTTGAACAAAAGTACACAGTTTCAAGCTATGGTACTATACTACAGTAGTGTACTGTGCATGAGAAAGTGATTAGCTGCAGTAATTAGGCAGTTGATCAGACATATTGCAGTTATACTTGCTGTAGGGTAGGTTTAGCATAATTATCAAAAAGAGTAAATTCAAGAGTAAATTGAAAAGAGAATTGCATAAAATTAGATTGGGTGCCACTGACATCCCCTGAGAGGAAATGTGTGTCTTGTCTATAATATCAAATTTCTCTAAGACAACCTGAGAAACAGAGACCCACTTACTATAGATTTCAGACAAGCTTATATCCATTCACTGGTGTACTGGCCATCGGGCACACTGGGACAAATCCCGGTGGGCCCTCCTGCCTGCCCCCCTGAGCCGGTCTGAGCAGATAAGTCAAGGACTGAATTTCTTTCCCAGAACACCATTGTATCCAGTCTAACAGAGCACTTTTGAAATGTGTTATTTAAAGGATAAGGCTCACAATATATCTTATTCCTCTGTCATGTAGACCTCCATTGTTGTCTGCGGTATTGTTGTTGTGCACTGGGTTCCTTCAGCTGGTTTGTTTAGAAATGGCTAGAAAGACTAATAACAGCGATCACGTTTTCAGACGGCAGACGTCACTGCATATGCGCAGGAACGTAGTTCTGTCTACAGAGCTTCGCTAGCTTGTTGTGCAACATATCACAACCTCTTGACTTTGTACTGAAGTTCTTTGAGAAATTCACAATTTAGTCTTAGCTTACAAGGACCTACTCTCCGGAAACTGAAACTATGATCACTGTCATTAATATATGGAGCCGTTTCTAAACAAACTGCCGTGACCATAATATTCGAGGTGAAGGATGTTACCCAGTGCAACGGTGTGGATCACTGATGTGTTTTTAATAGTTTTTGGACAACAACAGAGGTCTACGGAACAGAGGAATCATATATATCAAGCTTTGGAGACATATACAATACTTGTAAGTAGATCAATTAATATTTGGTTTGGCTCTGCACATGAGTTTATATGAGCCACATCCTTTGATGTAGATATTCATTTGGTACTGTAAACACAAATGTATAAATTGCTGTAATTAAACTACAGATGTACATTAGTGAGTTGACACGGGTGGAAATGTTTGATTTGCTAACGAGGAGAAGAGAGAGAGAGAGAGAGAAAGTAGAGAGGGCAATTTTCACACCGCAGCTCTCTTCCTTTGCACTGAGGTGATTTTCTTGCTGCTAAAAGTGTTATCAGCAATTTCCAGCAGCGATCTACACAAGGTACACCACTGAGCTATCACTACAAAGGAATAAGTCTAATGAGAATGACACACTGCGTCCTCACACAGCAATTATGTTCATATGCAGAAACATACATACACACACATATCAGCACAGGCTAAATAGTCTAAATAATGAACACACATGCACTCAAATAGGCACAAAATCAAAGAACAACACAGCTGGGTCCCCACTTTTTCTTTTTCTTCACATACCAAACCCAGGAGTGACGACGATAGCAGAAAGGGCTGATGGGAACTTCCAGACTGGATGACGTTGTCGTCATAGTCTTGGTTAGTTTGTTTCTTGTTTGTTTATTTTTCTCTGAAAGTCTCAACTCAATAACTTACTTGATTTGATTCATCGATGATAAAAGTGTAAGACTGGTATTATTGAAGCAATCTTCTTAAGTAGTAGCACACACACACAGGCGTCACATCCTGGAATCCCGCTGTGGACCGTCACAGGACATTTTCAGAAATTCACCAGGTTTATCACAGTGTCCCTCACTTGACAACTGCTCACAGTTGCAATAAAGCAGCAGGCAGTAACTCAGCCTGGCAACAGAAAATCACACTCCATGCTCATTCAAATCACCTCTCAGGTACTGCAGGTCAGCAGTTTTCAGTAAATAGGGTGAGTCAAAAAGTGGGGTTTCCAGCCAATTTAAAAAACAATCCTCATTCTGTCCTCGGTCATTCAAGTGAAAGTAGAATTCTTGCAGCGCTGGTAAAACCTTTCCAAGTTCCTGCAATGAAAGGCAAGTTCTCTGAAAAGCTAAGTCCAGCAATCAAAATGAAAAAGTACATGAAAACACCTATATTAATCTGACCCAGTGTCGATCACACCATCCATTCCATGCTACTTTTCCTCTGAGCGTCCAGAGCCACGTTTCACATCTCCGCCTGTCCCTGTCCCACTGAAATTGACCCTGTTCCTCTTTCTACTCTCTGCCTTAGTTCAGGTCTGGCGGACCACGTACAGGTCACATTTCATGAATGACCTTTGATCCCCCAGCCCAAGTAACCAAAGAATATATTTGCATGGGCAACCACAACAACTGCTAAACAATCTGGCTTTCTTAGTGACAATGGCAACTATCCTTTAACAAATTATTCATATTGAGCATTTTTTTTATTTAAGCATGGATATAGTTTGGGAGAGATTTTAGAATTTTGAAATTCAGCTAAGAGTCTCAAATATTGTTTTCTCAAAACCACATCCAGTCACTTTTCTCTTTACTCTGACTACAAGTCAAGCCAAGGCTAACTGGAACTTTAATCTATCTGAAGCAATAAAATACACAAGATTGTACAGCTGATTAGATAGTTAATAGCCTTCATCTTGTGACAAGATGCTGTAAGACATTTCTTATCTGTTTCTGTCAAAGAATGCATCATCAATTTTTTAAAGGCTACAAATGTACTGTATAAGCCTTGGACTACATGCCTATCTCACCTTAGACTACTGTAAACTCAACACGCTCCATCAGCTATGCAGTAGTTTAAATTGCTTATAACAACAGCTGTGAGGTCTTTTTTATTTAAATAATAGCCAAGCAGCAAAGTAATCCCCTCCTTTGGCAATGACATGCAAAAAGAATCACATTGGTTTCCCTTCTCCTATGACCGGACCACTTCCTTTATAGCACCGTCTGTGTCACAACAGCCATGTCTGTCTCGCTGTACATGCTGGTTGTACCTACATGGGGTCTGATTACATTGAGCGGCAGCATGCGGTACGAAGTGATAAGGACTAAAGCAACAACTCTAGCCTGCATCGAGAAACACAATCCCTTCGCTTTTGAAAGCAACACACATCAAGTGCTGCGCGTTTCAAAAAACCCTGCACTACGGGCTGATTTGCAGCTTGACACTTGAGACTGCGCGTATCAAATAGCATTCAGCAAACAGAAAACAACTGCAGCTGAATACAAAATATGTTTTTACACTGGTGCCCACTTTGCCAGTCCATTCAAAGTGCCTCCTATCAAACAGCGTGTGAAACTGCCCAGCAACAAGTGGGTTGAAAGCACTTGACTCATGGCTCTGTGTGGTTGGCCATTGTTTGCTTTGAAACCTGGTAGTTTTCACCGCATGTATGGGCTCAGGAAATGATTGAGAGAATTTCTATGGACAGAACAGGAAAAGCTTTTTGTTAGACTAACTGGCTGATAGATCAAATGGGATTTATATTGGACAAATGTATAGTTTAGGTTGGAAACAATGATTAAAACCCAGCAAGACAGAGGTAGATAATTAGGCTTCACCTTCTCTCATTAATCTTACTACCTTGACATAAAACCATTAATCATTCACTGGTCAACTGTCAGTCAAGTGTTTGCTGGAGCTTATTGTTTTGAGAAAGAGCAGCGTTACCCCCTTGACGCTTTAACTCCCACAATCTAAATATATTAACCATGGCATTCATTTTACTGTTTGAACTGAATCACATAAATTGTGCTAACAATTTATGAGTTGGCAAAATTAACATTAGAGTATCTTATGAGTTCAATTAAACCTTGTGTCTGTAGCTGAGAGCATCACCTCCTGCTTACTGGCAAAAAAATACAACAAAAAAACAGATGGAGTGTGATTGTGTGTGATTCAAAGTTCAGCTAACTCATATGCACACACACTTAAAGCCAGGTGACGACTCATCTCGAAACAAAGGCGGGCAATGAAAGGAAATATTACTCGGCCAAATATCCTACAATCCTACAGTATAACAGACAAAAACACGTGCTGCCTTAAAATACCCCTCAGCTGGGAAATTTCTTCAAACACACTAACATGAGAGAGAAAAAAAACTGAGACAAGGCACTGAGGTGAGAGACATTTCCATAGCAACCAGATTTGTACGCCTGACTCCACCAATGAGCTGTGACCTTAATGTAAGCTCAAGGATTCATAATATACCTGAGGCAATGACTTGACAGCATTTTATCAACATGTCTGGCTTTGAGGGCGTAATGGCTTTGTAGTAGAACTACAGCTGACTAAAGATATCTTAATTCACCTTTTAGAAAATGTTTTTGATGTATTTGACTTTTATCTAATTAACAGATACCAATCCGGATTCACATAAACTCATTCTGTCTCAAGCTATTCATATTCGTTATTGCAGCAGCTTAAACAAAATTCAGACTCCAAGACCATCCTGGTGCCTAAATCTGTGAATTCCCTCAGCGTGTATGAGCAAATGTAGCACTTGAAGGCTTGAAATATACTGTATATACACAATATATGTCAAAATCATATATCATACAACACAATGAACTTTATTATCATCCTTGAGGCAAGTATAACGCACAATGAAGGAAATTGGATTTAAGTGCACCCAAAGCACCTGGATTACTTGGTAATATAAATTAAGCCATATTTTAGAAGTCCATGTTGGCTGGCCATGTGAAAGTGAAGGAGGGTAGGATTTCGTCTGGTGGAAGACAAACCAGGGAGAGTGTTGTGATGAGGGATTAGATGGTAGAGGAGCTGTGGAAATGATCATCGACATGAATGACTAATTGGCTGGATGGTGAACAAAGCAGGCGAGAGCTGAGAGAGAGACAGAGAGAAGAGAGGAGAAGAGAAGAGAAGAGAAGAGAACAGAACAGAACAGAACAGAACAGAACAGAACAGAACAGAACAGAACAGAACAGTACACTATACTATACAGCTTGAGTGCCACTAGCCTTTATTTCACAGTTAATATATTCAAATTTAAAAGTATATTAGTAGACAACAGTTAGACAGTAGTTAGAATATGAAAAGAAAACCCCACTATGTTTCAGCATTTCAGAAAAACGCATTAAAGACACTTTCTACTTTTGAAATTTTCATAATCTCTATAAAATGTAATGGAAACTGTGATTTTGGGTAAGTATTAGTCAGCAGTATTTGTTGTATCATCATATTTAGTTTGGAAAAATTGCTCCAGAGGATTTTACTGCATAGTGTTTAATGCTTCATGTAGAACAGAGACCTTATTCAAAATTTTATTTCTATCCCAATAAATAGTGTATTAAGCATGTGAAGGAAATTTAATGGAGGTCCTTTTTAATAGCCAAGTAAATGTAACCACAGAGTAAATCAAGTGATTGCCTTTAAATACCCACAGTATTAATATACAGTATGAATGTGGGAATGAGCTGCTTTCCCAGTTACGGTTTTATTTATGAGACGAGACTCCCCTCGTATTACTGCCGTCAAGTCAAATACTGAAAGAACAAAGAAAAAAGATGCTGCTCAGCTTGCTGCCACCTGCCGCGGCAGCTGCCAATGCATGTCACGGCCCACCACCACCCCGGCATCGACCTGTGGGCTTTACTCCTTCATGGTTCCCCACAGGGGGGCCGCATTGATCTCATTCTTCTCTCACTATCGCTGGCTTTAAATTATGCTTTGCAGGGAGCAACACGAAACCTTTAGCCTCGACACCAAAACAACATCTATACTCTCATTCCTTCTGAATTAAAACATTCATAGTCGATATGGAGGTTTGCTGAGTAAAATGGACTGAATGCACAAAATATTAAAGCCACCACATCTCAGCGATTTCTCTTGTTTTGCATCTATGTGACCTGATAATATGCAGATAAAAGCTATTTAGTTGGGGAAGGATTTAGCTTTAACTGCACTTCAATATCCGAAATATCTAATTATTTGAATATAATATTCTAAATTGTCTCATAATCTTTGATGATCCAAAGCTCTAAATTACATTGTATTCCTGACGCATTATGCCTTTGACACACACACCAGACATAAAACACACACTCGTGTACAACACAACTGAAAAAAAGGCCACCGCTGACATCACCACAACTTGCACAACGATGTTCAATGTAATTATCACCAGAGCCCTGTGTGGGTCTGCGCCTGTCTCACCTCATAGCATCTCATTATCTGTATGTAAGTGTGTGTGTGGGTCTTTACACATGTTAGAGAGCAAGTGTGTGTTTGCGTCTGTGCACGTGTTCCCACAAGGTGTGTGTATATATATATATATGTCAGTGTGTGCGACAGTGTGACACACATAGCTACTAGTAAACATCCCTGCCCGGTTGCCATGGCTGATGGTTTCAACAAAGCTGAGCTTCAAATAGCTTCCTGTATCTCCTTTCCATCTCTGCCTCCTTCTTTTTCTTCAAGTCAGTCTTTTTTCATCACCCCTTTTTGTGTCTTTTCTTCATGCTTCCCTTTTCTTTGTTGTGTGCTAAAGACAGCTCTTTTTCAGTTTTAAAGCAGTGTTCTCTCTTCTTCTTCTTTACCTCTATTTACCAGTTGTCTTGTTTATGTCAGCATTCCTTTGTTGCCCTTTAGACACATTTTGTTTATCCCCAGTTTCCGTCCTGCTTTGTACCCTCCATTTTTTTCATCAGTTACTATACCATAATATCGACTTCCTATTTTATCTGACTATATTTCTAGTATCTGTTTGTGAATGTTTTTGTGTGCAGCTCTGCTCCTTACCTGTCTCTCTCTCTTTGTCTCTGGGAGATGAAAACTGTATCATGTGATGACTTCTAACCAGGGCCCTTAGCCTATTTTTGTCTTGTCTGAGTTTGTCTCCCACAAATAACAACGACTGAATGGGCCACTTGTGATTTTGCTTCTTCCTTCAGAGCTCATTCTTTGAGCTGTTGTTTATTCTGTCTGAACTGAGGAAAGAAACAGCACTAAGTGCGACAACGAGCTGAGAACGTATACTTCAAATTGCATTCGTGGCCATTTTCACTTCATCCTCTAGACTCAGCTGTCTCCCTTTAATTGCTTTATCTTTCATTGCTTTCAACCCATATCCATCCATCCATCCATCCATCCATCCATCCATCCATCCATCCATCCATCCATCAGTTTTATACACTGACTTGTCAGGTTGCAGGGAGCTATAGGAGACAATCCCAGCATGCACTGGGCAACAGGCAGGTCCTAGTCCTTTTACAGCACTAACACACAAACAACACATTCACACCTGCGGTCAATTCAGAGATTCAGCTGTTCTGGAGCCTCCTTTCCAGCACCCAGGTATAAGCTTTCTGTGGGAGGCTGAGCAGTGTGAGACCCGATATTTGGAGCATACCCTCCAGACTTTTTTTCCAAATGGGGAATCGCTTGGTTGGTTGCTACCTTTGGTCATCTATTTTCAGTAGGGTGCATCTAACCAAACCAATTGTCAGAAAAGTAGAAGAAAAGGTCTGTACTCATTAAACTGGTCCAAAAGCTTCAAAACACTGTTGACACACACCCTCACCATCTCACAGCTACAAACATTAGGTGATTTAAATGATGATATAAAAGATATATATAAAGTATATATATAAGAGATGTGTCACAACACAACACGTTGGACAAACAGACTCCAGAAAGTAGAATAAACAGAGCTACTATGCTTCTGTGGTATGCACAGCTGTCCATGTATGCGTCTGCTCGGCAGTATATCTGTGGCGTAAATTGCCTTGCTACTGCAGAACTTTTGGTCTACCTAAGGATTTAAGAATTCCTCCTTCCTTCCTCCTTCCACTTCTACCCCATCTCTGCTGAGAACAGCCTGGGCAAGGCCCTGCCTTCTTTTCCTGAGTCCTTCTTCATGGCCTCTCCAAACTTCTCCTACACCTATGTTTTTGCTCTCACAACCATAGAGGTGGCATTCCTTCTGTCTCCCAAAATGATTCTTCTGGGCTAAACAAGGCTTCAGGTTGGCACCAACAACCCTGTAACCACACCTCTGAGTAGCAACATCCTCAATAGAGGCTTTAAACATGGCCTTCTCAGAATTCATGTTCCAAACCTACAGGAAGCAAAAAAACAGAACAAAACAAAACACGACAATTCCTTAAGTGGAAGCTGAAGTTCTTGCAGACGGGGGCCTCTGCCAGATGATCTCAGTTCACCCTCACTGCAGGTTTGGCTTCACCAGTTTTATTTGTGAGCTCTTGTTGTTATTGGGTTCAGCTCTTTTGGTCCAAGGTACACTTACAAACTACCTAAACACTGTGATCCTTATGTATAGCCCATGACGCGCACAAAAGTCAAATACCACGTTGGTTTAGGTGAGGCAGGCCATTTTTCCATTCCCCTTCCTGCAGGTTTCTCTGTTATTGTCCATAATAGCACTGATAACACAGTTCTCCAGCAGAGATACAGATTCCCAAGGTGACATCCTTTTTTGGACTCCTCACATTGGCTCTAGATGATGGGATATATGGAACTGGTGTTTGGCACGTGGACATAAACAACACAGTAAAACACAAAAAAATATGGCAACTTTTCTTAGCTTAGCTATGAGAGGACTTAGCCTAAGTTACATTTTCACCATGTAACAATTTCTCAATAAAGAGTTAGTTTTGGCAAAATAGTTTCTTCCAAATAAGAATGTTTCACAGTGCCCAGTGACATCACTTTCTGCCATTTGTCTTGTAGCCTGGGAACCAGACGAATCTACAAGTTTTTTATTTGCACTGGCAGATACGTGTGTCCGCCCTCTCGTTCAGACAAATTTCCAACCAGCCTGGCCTGGGACGGGCCAATCACAACCATTTATCTAATATGGGGCGGGCTTGATATGATGACTGACGAATGAGATCATCTGATTTGGCCGCTGATGTGGAGCGGTCTGTTGAATCTGCTATTGCGACAGTATTAAAGCAACTAGGCGGTATATTTTCTTTAAAAGAAGAACAAACAACTGCACTTAAAGCTTTTGTTGATAAAAAAGCTGTGTTTGCCTTACTTCCAACAGGATTTGGTAAGTAGTTTGTTTACATTTTCCCGTCTCTCAGCGCTACGTCACACATTTCGTTGCTCTGATTGGTTGTAGGTCTATTTATTTGCGTCTGGAGGCATGTTGGTCTGCACCCATTGACTTGGAAATCAAAAATGAACTGGAAGATTCCAGAATAATTTGCAATTGCAAATTGGTCTTTTGAGTTTGCACAGTAAGAGTAATGCAGACAAGACTAGAGCATACATTAACCTACAAGACTCTAGGCCAGAGGATATAATTAGAAGCTGTGTGCTACAGCCAAGCTCACCTGAAGGTGCCAGGTTATCCTGTGTCATGAGTAGAGGACCAGTGACATCACTGGTGACACCAATGTAAAGGGAACCGTGTGTGTTTGTGTGTACTTCCTGCATGTGGGAGGGCTCCTCTTTCTATGTGTCCATTGTGTAGTTTGGTCCCACAGAACCTTAAGGGCATGGAGACTCACATTTTCACCCCCTGCAGGTACACACACACACACAAACACTACTGTCTGCAACCTGAGTCTAGGAATCAAATTCCAACCTCTCTCCTACACGTACGCAAACACTCACATACCTTGTCTCTCTCTCACACACACAGAGGCCTCTATCTCACAATAGACCTGAGAAGCATTGACAGAGAGCCATATAATTTATATGACACCAGCACCACATGGGAGCAGACTAGAAGGAACCTACGTCATACTGGTTTACAAATGACAAAGAAAGGCCAGTCTTTTAGCAGCATCAGCACACTGGAGAACAGACCTCTTTCTCTTCTTTCAGCTCTCTTTTGCTGTGCTCATCCACCACCTCTCTATTCTCATAGTCTTCCTGCACTCTCATCCGCTCTTTTCATGGCTTCTCCCTGCTACTCAGTCATCTATTCTGCCCTCTTACCTTACCCTCCAGGATTACTCCTGCTGTATTATTTAAAAGAGAAGAGTGCTTGTTGTTTGTGCAACTTTCCAGTGACTGTTCTCTACAGCAAGAAAGAACAAATGTCCCACTGAAGGCCAAAAGTTGGGAGTTAAAACTGCTGCTTACTGCCCTGCTGCAGAATGAACTTCAAGCCTCCAACATGTGACCAAGGGAGAAATTTCACTGTTCCGTCTTGTCATATTAAAAAACACTGAGTGGCTCGTTGCAGGTATCCCAACCATATTGTAATTCAGCATACACACCTAGTCATCCTGAAGATAAGGGGAGGCTGGGAGAGAAGATGAGCCCAATGTGCCCAGTGGTGGAACAGCTCCATATAGGCATTAAAAGATTGTTTCAATCCTTTTCTGCCGCCCGTCTGTAAGACTGGATACTTTGCAACAGCATCTCTACAACTCTGTGACAAAACACAGCCTGCATCTTAAGCCTGCAAGTCTTAAGCTCTGCACAGTGAGGAATCAGTCGTTTGAAGGGATGAAGAAAAAGGACAAAAGAGGGAGGGGTTGGGAGGGACACAAAGAGATGAAAAGGAGAGACAAGAGAGAATGAATGCGGGGAGATGAAATCTGATAGTAAGACGATAAAAAAAGGAGGCAAAACAGCTCCTGACAAACCAAGAGTGTAAAAAAAAAAAAAAAAGACAGAAGGGGAAGATCAAAATTTGCTGGACCCCCCCTCCACCCACCCACCCTCCGAAAGACCATACATCGCCTTTGTCTCGCTGAGTCACTCACTGCAGAGCTGCCACCTCTGGTCTTCCCTGCATTCATTCAGTAGCTGTGAGGCTGGCACCGACACTGCTGCCTAACAAGCCAAAATTGATACAGTTGCGGGCACATGCTAATGCGACATACTGCATCAGCATGTCGCAGAGCTGAGGTGGGAAGATTTCTGAGCTCCATCCGAAGGTTTGTACACAAACTTTGATGGGTTTCATTTTGATAATGTTTCTCTTTAGGTTATCAGTTGTAAAAAAAACAACACTTAGCCTTACTGTACATTTTACACATCTACATTTAGAAGCTTTCAGAAGTATCCCAAATATATATTCCCACTGTTGACTTTTTTTGTGATTCATACTAAAATAATCACTTTGTGGGTGTGATCATTCTGAAACCATTTCAAAGCAGACTGCAGTAGATCATTAAAAGATTCTTATCACTCACTCTACTTATAACACACAATGTCTACATGCTGATAGATACAAAGCTTTGAGGCATCACAGACACAAATAACTTGTGACTCTCTCTCTTCATTTGATGATGCCATGGGCTCTAATGAATTATCCGAAACACAGAGCCACACTCAGTGACTGTGCAGTACCTACGGCAGCGCTTAGATTAGCACACAAACAGCTGCATAATGAGGTTGAATTTATGCACTTGCTGTCCCTTAAAATCCATAGTGCAGTGGGGTAGACGGTGTAATTCTCAGCCACGTTTTGTGCCATGATGCAGCAGAATCCATCACACAAAAAGCAATTTAAATGGCTGTGACTGTGCTCCATTCTCTGTAGCCTCTGAGCTTTAATGAGCCACAGAGATAAAGTAGCGCTAGATTAACGACCCAAACAGCCAAACTCCTGCCATGGGACTTGTGATGTGTAAGACAATCAACATTCCTCATTAATAACTCCAGTGGCACTACCTACTATGACTAAACACTACAAATCAAGCTCTCTTCACGCCTGGTTTGTTCCACTTAACCAGAGGGAGAAGGCACAACCAGAAAAGAAAATTGCATGGGTGCTTTTAACAAGGATCAGCAGGGAACAAGAACATGTTTTGTCACTCTAGAACATCTTTCATATCACTGAAAACTCTTGTTATGTGTTTGAATTGCTTTCAGCGTCTCGCTTTGAATGGTTAAATTTGGAAGGAGGATGTGATAAAAGTGGTAAACGATGTAACCAAGTTTGATAGGCTGAACACAGTTTATCCAACTGGCACTGTCACTGTCTCGCTGCCTCTCACCATCACCTGTGTCCATGACATTAGGGAGTAAAGGGAATAATAGCCCTGGTTGAAAATGGCCTCATTGCTTCCTCTGCTGTAGGGTGCTTGATTTGATTAGCTATATGTGGACCTCTGAAAAGCTGGATTTTACAAGGCCAAAAAGGCAAGGTTCAGCTGCACTCCATTGGATTTAACAGCAACAAATGTAATAACGGCCATAATATCAGGATGAAGGTGGCCTAGTGGGGTGGAGTATATCAGTGCTATTATCCTGTTTGAAACCATAACCAGGCTAAAATAATAATAATGAAAACCAAAAAGTAAATGTTTATTATTTTGTTTATTCATGTCCGTGATTTCTACAAAAGAATAAAATTGACAAAAAACAAGTACAGGTAGGTAGCCAAACAGGACACTGTTTTGCATTTGAATACCACTAGTGTGACAATCTTATTAAAAACATCTACCCATGGTACTATATTTTTTGTTTAAAGGATCATTCTGATTTATTACAACTTGGGCCTTATTTCTGTAGTCTTTCCTGTTAGTAATGTCGGTAGTGTAAGTAAGTATGTGATGTTATTACATAGCAACAAACCCTGTGTAGGGAGGAGAATGGGCTGGACGGATGGGTCAATAAAACATCTTTAACACAGGAGGTCACTGTTCCCATTTCAAACCGCAAGTCAATGATGTTTTTTTTTAAACCATGACCATGATCATCCCCTAAACTTTAACCACATGGTTATTATTGTGATCATGACGACAAAGGTCCCTTAACCTCAACGAAGTACTTATTTTAACCCAAACCACAATGTTTTCCTAAACTTCACCAAGTTGTTTTTAAGACCCAAGTTGTAGTAAGATGGAATAATCCTTTAATGTATGGCTGTGTGCCAAATGGTAAATTTTATCGTTTTTAAACTACACCTGCTCTTGCAAAATCAATGTTGAGACATTTAAAGGCAGGATCCCTTTATATAGAAGCATGTTCATAGGCAGCATAACATGCCAGGTCTTCGTATGACATGGCTTTCCTATATCAAGAATACATTACATGCGTCATTGCTGCTGCAGGTGGTTGGCAGACCTCTTCATGCCATTGTACACCAGACAAGACTGAAACTTGGTCTTGAAATTTTCCACTCCGGTGATAGAGCATAAGCAATATGGACACTAGCACAGACGGTCTTACTGTCTGCCATCTTCTATGCTTGCCAGATTCTGCTGCATATTTGTCACTTTTTTTGGGCACAAATGTTTCTTCATTAACCTAGACTGAAAAACACAAGCCGGAGGCAAGTAGATTTAATGCTGTCTGCTGCTGCCCCAAATGCAGCAGCCAGCTTGGTTGAATGGTTTGTGATGACAGATAAAGTCAGAGAGACACAGAGAGAGAGAGGCAGATAAATCCTCTGGGACATATTTAGGTGATAAAATGACAACAGTAAACAAGTCTGTAATTAAAAGCTCATCTCTTTTTGTCTCCCTGGTGGCAGGAAGTGGATTGCTTTCTCCACAAGTCAGGATGATTTACCCTAAGCGCTACAAGCCAACATTTCTAGCTATTCATAGCGGATGAGAGGAAGTCTTTGTTTATCGTTACATCATTCGCTGTGCCACGTCTCTGATCGATTCTTTCTGTGGTTCTATGTTGCTGATTAGTGTTTGTCTTTTGTTGGCATGATGCGGGCTACATGGTGTCACAAGCTGAGTTTGAACTTCATGAGGAAGTGATTACGATTCACCGCCTTTTTTACTGTTGCGATATTCAACTGTTACAACCTAATCGCAGCTGTGGTTGGCGTCACCACCATCATCATCCTCCTTATCATGACCTTCCTCAAAGACCACAAAATAATTATTGTTGTTATTAACTATCATCATTACAATTAAGGTTGTACAGTCACTGGCGTTTATCATCTGTGTCCTCACCAGTTCCATCACCCTCACCAGTCACTGCATGTTGATGAGCAAGAAGTGTGAGAGGAGTCAGTGAGATGAACGTGTTTGTGGTAATCAGTGTGGGTCCGTGTGTGTGTGTGATTTGTGTATGTGCTACTGTGTTCCAGAGGGGTCTGTTGTTTTTGCTCAACACTCTGCGCCTGGACTCCTCACAAGGAGTGCTGCAAGGACGTTGGCAGATGGCGAATGTTGGCAGGGGCTCGGTCCCCAGCGTTGTACACCGGCTGCCAGCCAGCAGAGCAGCACGCAGCCACAGGGAGGGTTTTTAGGACACACACACTTGACACAAGGTGCTGGCAGACAGGTCAACCTTAAACACACTGCAGGGGCACTTACAAACACATGCAAGCATACAGTGATTAATACACACACAGACATCAGTAGCCCAGATTGTGAGGTGGCCAAGACTTGCAGTGTCATAATTCATTTTGGACCTGGTGTGACTTTTCTAGGCCAGTGGTTGTAAAAGAAGTCTGGGATTTCCCAGGGGTGCTCCAACAAAATGAGGAATACTCTACTTACTGTACTATGAGTTAATTCATTAAAAACTATAGAAAATAAATCACAGACTGTGTTTGTATATTGAGGGGCCATTTCCTCCTTAGGCTAAATACAAATCTCCCCAAGGGGGAGATTACTAAATGTGATTGTTGAAACATGATCATGTTTGTCCATGGCTCAAGTGGAACAAAATGGGAGTAAACAGATGTATCAGGAAATAACTATGATGACCTTCTCCAGTGGGGAATTTATTTAATTTATTAATTGAAAAAATAGCAATGACACAACACAAACATACTCAAATAATTAGCTGTCTACTTTACAAATAAAGTATTACTAGTAACTAGAGCTGAGAAATAAAAGTAGTGGTAGTAGTAAAAAGTACAATATGTCCCTCTGATATATAGTGAAAATATGAAGTGATATAGAATGGGAATACTCAATTAAGGTACCTAAAAATTGCACATAAGTATAGCACTTCAGTAGTAGATACTTTTCATCACTGGTCTTTTCCTTTGTAAAATCTTTAAAATCAAAAAGTACTTATCTGCACTGAGCAAGATGATAACTAATTCACTAAAACTTGATCATGATTTGATGTAAAATGCTCATTATGATGTCCAGTCAACCATTTTGTTGCTTTGGAAACAGTAACCATGGCTCTTTTGTTTGGACACGAGGAACAAGGGCCAAACTACCAAGAGCCAATTCAATTTCCCTTGATGATCAAAGAGTCAGAAGATTGCTATTGAGGGGAGGCAGGAAATTATGTTTCTGTCGTGTGTGTGTGTGTGTGTGTGTGCGTGTGCGTGTGCACACGCAGCTTTGTCATGAAAATTAATACCTTTGCAGGACGTGAGTCTGTGTTTGGATTATGTCCAATTAATTTTCAATTAGCTTCTTGGATTTATATCGGCAAGTTTGGAAATTCATTTTCTTCTTGAGTGACAGTGCGGCTGACCTTGATCTTCAATGTTAGTTTATGTAATTTATTGTAATTCACTTTTCCTGGGGTACCATACTTCCTAAAACACATTTTGTGTCACTAAATTTTTAATAGCAACAGATACTGATGGAGGACACACACTGATTAAGACTAGACCTCGCCCTTCTGAGTAGATTTGTCACCATCCTGTCTCTCACTAACCTGCTGCCACTCCCCAAGTGGCTCTCTACTTCTCTCTCCCTGTGTGTGTGTGATTGTCTGCAGGTGTGCCACAGTCAGAGCGGAGCCACATCAGCAACACCTCATCTCAGTAATCAAGCCCTCTACAAATACTCAACCCTGCCACTTCCATTCTGCCAGATTGTAGACATTGCTATCCATCAGTGTTACAATGCTTCAAGCCAACTTTGTTACCAGTTTTGCTATTTAGCATTTAGTTCTTGTTGCCTGTTTCCCCTATACTCATCCTGTTCTCCTGTTCCCTGCAGTCCCTTCTGCTCTGTCTCCTGTCCCAAGTCTCGTCCCTGAAGTCCTGTCTGCTCTGTCTCTGGTTGCTGTGTCTTGTCCCTTGTCTCATCAGCCCTGCTTCCCTGCCCTGGACCCCCATTCTTCCCAGCTTCAAGCCCAAGCCTCAGCCCCAGTTTCCCAGCTTCCAGCCCAAGCCTCAGCCCCAGTTTCCCTGCTACCTGCCCAAGCTTCCCTGCCTGCATTCCCTTTCCTCCACCTAAAAATAAATACCTTGTTCCCACCATATCCCTGTCTCCTTACCGGTGTGTCCACTTGGGTTCACCTGCTCTGCCCCACATAACAAGATTAACTGGGAGAACACATGCAGGAAACTGAGACAAATGATTCAGCTGATTAAGTGGATGCAGCCTGTGAAAAAATATTGCATGTCTAGCAGCTGAGTGTTTGTTGTAAAAAGAAGGGTTTACTTCTGAACTGTGGGGATACTATATGCTGAGTAGAGCCCTGGGGCAGGAATAGACTAATGCAGAAGGAGCCCTTACACCTGCAGACTGAGTGAAAAAATGAACTACATTGTTCTTGATGAATTAATGGGTGAATATATTGAAAATGAAGAAAGCTGCACCATTATCATCATGGTAATTCTAAGCCATTTGACTGTATCAATGTTAACAATGTGTAAGAACTGACATAGAGTGACCTTGACTGAATGTTTAACAGGAGTGAAATTGTTCAAATCAATGTCACTATTGAGGAATTTGACAAAGAACATCATTAACTGCTGGAGGGGGGTTCAAAACATGAGCAGGAAGCTCAGAGACACTGTACCTGTCAACCTGTTATCTCAACACATCACCTGCTCACCTCCATCCATCTCAACCCCCCCCCCCCCCCCCCCCCCAACACACACACACGCTCTAGCTAAACCCCACGGTTCCTGCTCCTTTCGTTACCATGGAGACCGAGTGGTAGCTGTCTCCGTGGACAGAATGAAAAAGGAGACAGTCCCACCCCTGGCATTTCACTGTCGTCACACACACGCACACACAAATACATCTACGTCTGTTGCCCAGACAAACACAGAAACACTCACAGAGCTTATCCTTCACATGCACACACACACACACGCGCACACACACACACACACACACACACACACACACACACACACACACACACACACAAAATCATGCTGTTCAGTGATTATTCCCTCAGGGGCCAGAGGGTCACAAGGATGACCGTTAATAGAGCTCACCTCACCTTAACCCGCCACTGCCAGACTCCTTGGTGGCCACACGTCACCACCTCGCCACTTACATGTTACCTGTCACACCGTGAGACAGAGAGGAGCAATGGGAGAGAGAGAGAAAGGGTGTGTCTGTGCGCAAGAGGGGGAAGGTAGACCGCTGACCAAACTGCTTAGAAAATGGTGCTTCTTACACCGTATATTCATAAATGTGGGTTTGTTTCGGTTTTCATTGTTGCTCTGGCACGAGACCCCCTGACTCCATTTTATGTCATATGCCCCTCCCCAATTGCCGGAGGGCACACAATGACAGAGTGGTGAGTGTTTGAACATATCTATGGGCCCTGTGTGTCACAACCAAGTCTCCATATGTGACCACTCAGGACCAGCCGTGTCCGATTTTATGCCTCAGTACCCCTTTACACACACATACACGCTGCACACAATATATGTGCTCAGATATGCTGGCAAATATGTTCAGATAAAAAGGTAAACATGGTCAGGGAACATTGATATCCTGATACCACTTTTGATACCTAAATAGTGAAAGCTGATAGCAAGTAGAAATCCGATACCTGTACTCTTTTTTATTAATTTAAATCTGTATATGCAGCACACTATGCAGGGTTTTATGTATAATTGTAATACAGGGCTGTACATCACTTTCTTTTTCATTTTAGGCTTGTGCAATTTCTTTCATTTACTCAAAGTGAGGATTTATTCTGATATAAATATTTTATCACTATATATAAAATGTATGCCCAATTGAATATAAAAAAAATCAGGCTGATATTCAGAGCAATAAACTGTCTTTGATTGTACTGCAGCACATGAGATGAAAGTCTTTATATGTGGAAAACAAAAGCTTAATTAACTAATGTTTATTTTTAATTACAACTTTGTCTGATGCATTCATTTGGACATCAGAACTTAGACTAAGACTTTACATGATAACATGTCATTATGATATGATCCTGCTGTAAATTAATAACCAATAAAAATGTAGGCTAATTCAGAATTAAAATTAGCCAGTGCAGCCTTACTATTTCATATAAGTGTGTGTGTTTAATAAGATGTGGAGCAGTTAACAATCCAGAGTATCAGATGAGTGCATCAATAGCAAATCAATATGTAAAAGTAAACATGCATGTGTCCTCTTATGCTGCAGTTTAAGTAAAATTACGCAACACTCCCAAACATATCACCTTTTAATGTGAAGATCATGACAAATCAGGAGGCTACTTTGCCAGAACACGCACATATATATGTTGTACACACACACACAAGCAAGTGATTAGAAAACATTATCGACACACATTTAGTACAGCATACCTCATGAATAGTGTGTCACATGACAACACACACAAATCACTAATCCGATTAAACTGTACTAAGGCCTATAGGTGTGTGCAAGTGTGTGTATGTGTGTTTATGTACTGTAGCAGCACGCTTAACTCTCCCGCTGGCTATGCCGCACCCCCACAACTTCATATCAACCAAATCCCAGCAACAACCTGCGTCACTGCTGAAAGAGGGTGCAAACTCTCCAGACATTGCGCAAAAACACATGCAGAGAGAGAGAGAGAGAGAGAGAGAGAGAGAGAGAGAGAGAGAGAGAGAGAGAGAGACTGGGAGTGTACGTGTAGACTGTTCTACACATTATACTTGAAAGTAGCCCAAACAACATAAACAGTACTGGACTGGTTGTAATAGATGAATGGCTGTACTTGAATGCGTTTCTCTGCGTGCATGTGAGGATGTTATCAATGCTGCTGTGCATCCAGTGTAAATTTATGCGGTGAATATGATAATAGCAGGCAACTGTCACATAACACATCCATCTAATCTATACTATAATCAGGTTTCTATTAAAACAGTGAACTGTATGATTTCCATTCATTATGTAAACAGGATGCTGGCCTTTTAGCAACAGCTGGCAGCTGTGCTCTCTGCATGTATTAAGCTTATACAATCAAGTATGGACAAACACAAAGTCACTTACAAAGAGAGCGCTACTCACACTGGGGTTTATCTAAATAAATTTTACTATGGAATTAAAAGACAAAAATCTCTATACATTTTTTAAAAAGCAACAACATGATGTTAATTGCAGAGAGAATCTCAAATGTAATTGTTCACGTGGCATAAAAGCTATTTTATACCTGCATCATGCAACATAATGGATTTTTTATATTTTATTTTGGGGATGGAAGACATTTCATATTTATAGTTGTTGAGTGGAGAGGGTAGAGGCAAAGGACAAGGTTGTCAGTAAGAACCATGACAAGAGGAATACCATGACTACAACTTTACAAAAGAAGAGTGACTTTGAAACTGAGAAACTGATAAAAACATCATCTTTGCACAATTTATATCTTGCAACAAGTAGAACAATACATTCTAGGTGAAGTAATTTGACTTATTTCACTTAATTCTTTGTCAAATTACATTTTGAAGGCAATGTGACAACATGATATTGCACACTCATAAGGAGTGTGGTTAACTACACTGTAATCACACTACAGCTTATGAAAATGTACAATCATCTTTGGAGCTTGTGTGACAGCAATGATATCAAACTGCAGATCCAGACTCCAAACCAGTATCGTCTGTCCAACATAAGAGATTAGGCAAGCTCACTTTTCTGACAATCCAATGTCAAAGAAAAGTCATTATACATTGGAAACATTTTTGTCTTCATCAACATGACAACATGAGAGAAAAATATTTCAAATAGAAGACATATTTTTTTAAATAATGCAGTGAGTTCAAAAGGCTTTTAAAGGTGCCTGCTGTCATGCTGACAACCACTTAGAGGGGTGATGTAAAGGAACCACCAGGGGTCACTATAGACTATACCTAAAACTGCCAATGTGTAAAATTTACCCGTGCACCTGGCTACCACATTTCTAATACTAAAAAACGCACTCTGTCATTGTATTAAGGCATTGTCTCCACAAAGGAATGTCTAAAGTCACAAAATGAGTTTGTTTAATCATCCGCTGTGTTCTGGTCCTCTTGTTTTATAATCAAAGTATCATGTTCACTAATCTGACGCTTGGCCATCAGTATAATTCAGTCTAAAATGACACTTAAAATGGGTATTAAAAGGAAATATTTGTGTGGTATGATATTATTATAAAATGACATTCATCACATAATTATGTTACTTATATTACCGAAGTAGCCTAAATAGCCAAATGGACAATAATGAGCCATAATAATAACAGCAAACAACTACTGCAAATCAACATGACAAAGTCTAGCGCACAAATTCACCTGATCAAGTATTAATTTAGGTATTTCAACAATGTGTGAATAAGAGAACATCACCAAAAAACTTGAAGTAACCATTAAAGCTTTTTTTAATTTACAACATCATAATGCAAATATATATTTCTCTTTTGGTGTTCTGTTCATGAAAACAGAGTAAGGCAACAGGCAAATTAGGCTAAATGGCCTATAAACAATAAACGCTAACATGGCAAAACAAAACTGAACGAATAATCAATGAACTAAAAATAAGTTTGTGATTATTTGTGTCCTTCAACAACACTTTGGGCAGACATTCAGCATCTTAACTGTGAATTTTCCACAGACAGCTTTCCTGCACGTCAGGCACTTGGCAAAGGTTTTTTTTTTTGCTCTTTTTATAATGTTATTAGGCCATGACTTGACATAATTTTCAGATCACACATTCCCACAGATGCCGTTTACCCGGTGGCGGTTTTAGGTATTAATGCCTGTGTTTTAAATCTTGATTCATCCACTATTTTTAACAATAGGGGGTGCTAAACAACATTATTTTAGGAAAAGTCAAACACTGAGGGACATGAATATTTTATTTAAAAAAAGTAACATACAATTGAAAAATGAAGTGTTTCTAATGTTAAGAGAAACGGAAAAAAAAGATGCAAATCATTAAGTGTGTGGTTGAGGGATAAAACCAGCAATTATGAGAAACATCTTGAAACTGGACAATTGTATAATTAGTGTGAGACACAATGTTAGAACTTTTAATTTCAAACACAAACTATTTGTGAGTTTCTCAGTTTAGGGGTTGCTGGAGATCGAGTTTACACGGACATGTTCTGCTGTGGCTATTATAGCATATTAAACACTGTTTCAATTTGGATGTGGTTCTCTGAATTCATGTTGATAAAAACGAGAAAAAAAAAAAATTGCCATCAACATCATACCTACCAAGGAGAGATTATAGACTTCATTTCACGCATGTCAATTGGGCTCCTCCCTGTAATAATCCAGGTTATTAATGCTCTACCACACACACACTATACGCTAATATTTCAATGCCAAGGCCAGTACTGAGTCCCCTGCAGCAGGTCTGAAAGGGAAAAAAGTGTTTTCATTCTGCGCTTGCTTAGTTAGCCATTCCAGCCCGTTATCTGCCTGCCTTCCAGATGCTCCCAGCTTGCTGCCAGGGCACTGCCACCCAACACAGCCATTAACACCTATAAAGCAGACAACACTGAAGAATTCTGCAGTGTCCTCCACACAACCTTGCATGTCCTTATTGTTTAACTAACAGGTTTCTACAAACAAGTTTAATTTGTTTGACCTGATGACCATCTGATATATTTATGCATGTATTTACTACTTACTAAATTTGCCACAAGCAAACATTGTATCATACTGTTCATGCTGAAGAGGCTTTATGGTCTCTGGACTGCTGTCAAATAGGATTATAGGAATATTTAGGAAGAGTTGACGATTAAGAGACATGAAGAGGTTTTGTTTAATGGTTCGAGATTCCCCACTGAATTATAATAATGGAAGAAAAAGTCAAGGAGAAAAGACAATTAGCTAGAAGGTGACATGCACAAGGATGAAAAGCATGTTCAGAGTTCAAGCAGACACTCCTCAACAGTGACATGCAGGGCAATTAGTTATTTGCAAGGCAAATCCTTGGAAAGTAAGCTGATCCCTGTCATTAGGAGTTGGTATATTGTATGTATGTGTATGGCTCAGTTCCACATTTTTAACTAGTGAGGGCAATCATATCAAATGTTGGCAATGAGCATTAACAGAAGAAAAGTTTAGATTTCAATGGAAGATGGTCTTGACAAGAGCAACACTAAAAACAGTGGAGATATAATGTATTTGTAATGTTATTTCTCTGAATTTTACAAACATATACACTATTAATTGGTCCAAATTTATGACCAGATATATTACTATAATTAAATAAATACTTTGACTTGATTTTGTTTTGTTTTGTTTTTTGATGAAGCATATAGACCTGCTATCAATGCTGGCTAGCAATGTCTCTTTGACCTCAAACACAGAGAAACATTACATAGATCAGGGAACAAATTATCTCTCATATTTATGACACAAGCAGGGTTCAATCTTCTGGACAGTTTGTACATTTGTCGAGACTGCAAAGAACTGTTTCACTGTCATTCATTTAGAATGCATACATTTGTAAGAAACATGAGCATACAAATAATCAACTGGTAATTATCTTTGAACCAATAATCAGCAGCAGAAGAGCTGTTCTGAAAAGTTAAACACTGTTTAATGACATTTAAATCAGTTGTAATCTCCTTAAGTTAAACGTAATCAGAGTTGCCACAATTCTGCATCCATCTTGCAGAATTAACTGATTACTTTCTCTTGGAGCTGGAGCTGTAAACTGAGGGGTTTGATGGTGTCGTGGCAGCTCAGATGACTCAGGCGCATACTGTGTACCCGCCAATCTGGCATGCAACCTTTGTCACATGTCATCACGCCTCCCTCCTATCTTTCCTGTCTGTCTCTACTGTCAACTACCAAATACAGCAGAAACACTGAGAGAAAAACAAGTGCAAAAGAAGCTTCAAGCTGGCCAGGATAGCGGTTACAGTACATCGCAAACAACTTTCTTGATCCATTAACATAATGGTTATTGGTGTTTTTTTCTGAGATGAATAGATCTGTGGTGAGACAGACAAGCACAAAGAGAGCAGTGGAGGAAGAGGAAATACATAAGCTGCCACCACCCAGTCCCTCCTGGCAATAGTCAATTCTATATCCTTCTATTGATTTCAATTAAGATAACTGTTATTAGGCAGCATGCACAACATGAAGTCGATGAACCGGTTGAGCAAATGTAGTGCAGTGATAGATTGAAGTGAGAAGTGGTAAAGTGAAGGGAGCCCATTGTTGTTGAGAGGCCTGGAGGTGGAAATGGAAGGAAATAGAGTGAGGAAGAGGGAGATTACATGAAATATCTCCTCACCGTAAAGCGCCAGCAGGTAATGTGTTTGAGAGCGACAATCAGTTTCCTAAACCCCCTCTAGTAGTTTGAGTGAAGAGTTTTCTCCTTCAATCCTCTCACTTAATCTCTCTAGTTTTTCTTTCAAAATGGAAATTAATTAATGTGCTGTGTCTTTTGTGCATTTGTGCATGTGTATGTTTTGCACAACTCCAGTTAGGGGTGGAGCCGAATCAGAATCTAGTATTGGCAAAGCACAAATAGTGGGTCTTTATGAATATTTATTGTGTACAAATATTTTAAAAATTATTTGTTTTTGGGAAGAAAAAAACCCATGTCAAATAGCTGGTTTTCCTCATTTGAGCACGGTGGGTATTTGCTTTGCGCCTGCTTGTGCTGACGTGACACTGAACATAGTCGCTGCTAATCTGTATATAGAGCAAACAAATAATGTAAACAACATGGGATATTTTCAGAATACAAGGCAGTTATGAATCACGAGTCAACCCTCAGGTAAATCTTCCAGCAAAATTGCAAAGTCATCCATGTTTGAAAGTACTGTTGTTGGCTTGGTTTAACAAAAACTACGTGTGCATTTCCCCTGACTGTGCAGCTGTCCGGAGCTAACGGTTGCTAATGTTAAGTTTAGTTCGCTGCTGACTAAGCAGTTTGTCTTGACATGTTCACGCCAGCGATATATTGGTGATATCAGCTAGTTTCCATCACAAGCTCAGTGTGTCACATTTCCTGGTATGAGCTAACACTATTTTCTCTGTCATTAAAATGGGAATGCAGAGCAAATTAGGTTTTGTTCTACTATATAATTGTAGCTCATGTTAATGTGGGCTAGCGTGCACCTGTTTTTGAGCTTTAACAACCATTGGTGAGTGTATCCTTATAGCTGTCAACAGCTAACAGTAACGTTGTATGCATGTGTGTGCATAGCATTGAGTGTTAGCCTGTGCAATGCATATTTTCACAGTGTTCACACAGGCATTTATCAGTTTAGAGTTAAGTTTAAAAATCGCTTTAAGATGATTTTCTTTTCAATGTTGTTTATGGTTATATGTGTTTATTGCTGAGTTTATGAAAACCATAAACCAATATTATATTTAAGTGTTCATAATTATTATGATAGTATTTAAGAACACTTATTTTAACACTTTAATATCTTAAAATTACAAGGGTAATAAAAACAAAAACAGGATTTTTTTCCACTTTTATTCGAATACAAATACAAATAATTTTGTTGTCTAAACAAATACAGATACAAAGGCAAATACTGGGCTCTCTGCACATCCCTAACTCCAATTTTAGAGACTTTCTTGCTTAAATGATGAATGATTCTGGGCACCTTTATAGGTACAGAAAGTTACTTCTTTAAGTGGAAAATCTGTTAAAAAATACATGGCTGTCAAGCTTAAGCAACATTGCTTTTCTCAATGTTGCCCTTTTTTTAAAAGTAAAGTTTTCACCTTATGACAGCAATGTGGTTGGAGTTTTCTTCATGTGCATGTGTGTTTGTGCGGGCAATTAGAAATATCTTTGTGAGGATGTGTGAATAATGGATGCATCATGCATCAGAGAGGAAAATAAAGGCCCATGTTTGCTTTGAATTAATGATGACTACAATGCAGACTGCACTCTGCTGCCTGTGACACATGAACAGCAGAGGAATAAGAAGGGAGTCAACCGAGAAGAAAATACTGGGGTGAGAAGAAAAGGGAGCAATGTGCATAACAAGAACAGACAGGAGCGGAGGAGGAGTGTCGTGTGGAATAAGCAGAGAGGAAAGGAAAAGAAGAAAGAAAAGATTTAATTATCCCAATCAGCTGTGGCAGAGTAAACACACAGTCACATGCCAAAATGGTCTGGATCAGTGTCTAAGTGGTCACAATCACATAAGGATACGCAAGAAATTAAACATTAATAGCAGCTTTTTAAAACATTTTCAGCCTTGTTGCAAAGTGTTTAACAAACAATTGCCATCAGTGCCAATATGACAAACAATATCAGCAAGGGATTTCTAAACTGGGAGGAGACCAAAACTTGAGTCACAAAAAAATGAGTCCCAAACTAAAGTCTAAAGGCACGATCACTTTTGGTATCAAGCTGAGAGAGAAATCACAAGAGCGAGTCAGTGCGAAGATCTGCACACAGGCTGCAAGAGGTTAAGCTGTGGGATGCAGCCAGGATCCAGATCCAGCTAAGCCAAAGACGTAATCATTAAAAATCAAGCCTCAAAGTTACAGACAATTTAGAGCAGCCAAAAGTTTGGCAGTGTAATCCTGTGATGTGCGTGTATGTATTCATCAGGACTCTGGCAGCAGAAAGTCTGCACATTCTGCAGTCAGAGCTCAGCCTGGTAACTGGGATCTAAGAGGAGGACATTACAGGAGTCAAAGCAGAATATTAATAAAACTGACAGCTTTTGACATTATCATCTTTGAGTTACGGGTACACACAGACACCCACAAACCGAGCAGGACATGCCACAACTTCCTCATGACTGTCACTTTTCCAGTGCCAATGACTTCAGCGGGGAAAGTTCAGAACAGTCTGAGGCGCTGATGAAATATGAAGGGATGTCAGAAAGAGAGAAAGGGAAAGTGAACGAAAAAGTCAAGTAACATTTCTATGCCGTGTAAAAACAAGAACATGGCTCCTTCCCTACTCGATCTATTGATCTGTTGTTTTGCCATTTTGTCACAAATCTTGAGACGACACTGAGTGACAGATTCCAGGATTTTGAGATTTTTCATTGTGTCTGAGAGCAAAACAGACAATATACACAGAACTAAGCGTGTGGATTTTTGCTTTGCATTGCATCAAATAACCTTACACACAAACACACACACACACACACACACACACAGACAAGGTGAAGGATGAAGAACTGGTGTTATTCTGTCAACATGTTGTCTGTTGAGCAATTGTAAATAGATACTGTTGTATTTTTCCTTTTAGAAAGATACCTTTTCTGGAGATTATTGCTTTGTGTTTCATTTGAAAAGGGATAAAAACAAGTTATCCCACATGCTGTTCACTTCAGATATTTTAGTCAAAAGCTTTGTGAGGGCGTATAAATGCATATTGTTTGTCTCCACCACAGCGTTTTTTGTGTCTAAACTATGGTTTATCATCAGTCACAGTAGGTTTGTTTCAGGAGCTGCGACTGATTGGAGGACAAGTCCTTTAATAAACCTGCCAACCACGAGTGATGTTTTTGTTTTAGGCTTAAGCTCAGTAGACCACTCAAAATAAAATTAAAGCGAAAGGGAGCTTAAAAATAGACTTTATGGATAGGAAACTTTTGAGAGTATTTGCTTTAATTTCTGTTGTCCTCCTTTCTGTAGTCTGATCAGTGGTTCATGGCTCCTCTGTGGTTCTGTGCGATTGACCTTCAAATGCCAGGCTCATTGGCTCAGAGCTCTGTGCCTCCTGGAATAATCTCAAAGGTTACATATGAGAGTGGAAACAAAGAAGGTGGGAGGACCCCTGGAAGATTAGCAGTCACTGAGTTAATGGGAACCCAAACAAGGCAAAATGAGACAGAGATAAAGACAGAAATGCATAAACAGTTGCACAGAGACACAAAACAGTCATGCAAAAGGTCTATTAGATCCAGGATTAATGTCATATGCAAACACTTGGTGGCATAAATACAACCAAGTCATTATGAGATATTTCCAACATTTATGAGTTTATGAGAGGCACCCAAATACACCACTAAAATGTAATTATTGCGCAGTAAATTTTAAGATGGCAAGGACCCCACAAGATTTGTTGTGTCCTCTAAATTATGGCAAAAGAAGTTCATATTTCTTGGCTGCATTTGTTAGAGCCCCTATATAATGGACAGAGATGATATTTTTACCTTGAATGTGTGGTGAAATAGGACTCAGCTATGGAGGGATGCTGACAAGTGAGGCGAAAGTTAGAGAGACACAGAGATGAAATGAAAATAGATAGATATAGAGAGAACAAATTTAGAACAAACCTGCTGGATTTTCTCATTCATCATTATTTGAGCCAGCCATTTGTCATGCCAATTAAAACTATGTTAAAACTATGGAGGTGGTGGTAGTGGTGTGTGTGTGTGTGTGTGTGTGTGTGTGTGTGTGTGTGTGTGTGTGTGTGTGTGTGTGTGTGTGTGTGTGTGTGTGATTTCACTGCTCCACTGGAATGTTTCCTCATTAACGTCTCTATGAAGTTCTAAATATATTTTCCTAATCTATATATTTTCCTCCCCAACATCAATCTGTGTATACTTTTAGTGTGTATTTGTGTTTGTCTCTGTGTACAGTATACCTCTATATGAGTGTGTTTATCTGCATGTATGACTGTGTATCTATGTGTCTGTGTGTTTCCACAGGCCTCCTGGAATGTTTTTCTTTATGAAGTCTCTCCCACATGCCACTGAGTTATGATATTTCCATCAAGTAGAGAAGTACAGTAGACAGACTTCCTGGCTATACTGAGCTGGCCCCAGCGGGTCCACTTTATCCACAGATTCAGTGTACGAGATATCTGGCCACCACATGGATGGTCCATTACACTTTTGTGTTGTAAAGCAACTACAATAGCATTGGTGGAGAAACGAGTTCAACTACTTACTTCTATAAACTGCATTAATTGATTTAAGAGCCGCAACTAATGATTATTTCCATTATCAATGAATCTGCTGAATAATTAATTAATCTGCTCAATTAGTCCTTGTTTATATAAAATGTCAGAAAATAGTGAAAAATATCTATTATCATAACAGTTCAAAATCAAAAGATATTCAGTTTATGATTATGTATAGCACAAAAAGCAACAAGTAAATATCTGGAATTTTTTGCTTAAAAAACAACTAAAACAATGATTTGATTATCAAAATAGTTGCAGGTTTATTTTCTGTCAACTGACTTATCGATTAATTGACTAATTATGTAGCTCTAATCTTCTATTTAGCTTTTATCTATCTTCTATCTTTAGCTACATTAGCTATCTTCGATTTAGCTAAAGTAACTAATGTTAGCCCAAGTGTGCACCGCTTGGTGTTCCCGGTAAGCTAGCATTTGCTTCGGTCCGAGGCACTCCTTATTTGGAAGGTCCTGGCTCCAAATGGAAAAGATGGCACTGACCAAGAAGCAACTCTGGGCTTCAAACCGACTCCAATGACCTCACACTTCGCTACATCCATCTTTATATACAGTCTATGAAGTCGTTATGGCTGACATGTTACCCAACAATTCCCTATTTACAAATCTTGCCAATATTATCATCTAACTGGTGATCTAACTTGTGAATCTTGAGTGTCTCTGGCCACCTTATCAATGCCGAATAGCTCACCTGATTTAATTCAACATCAATATAAGATAAAGATTAATGCAGCTTTTAAGAAGAAATCCCAACACTGAACACTTGCTGCACTACTTTGATCAGAAACGCTGTTTTTCAAGTCTTTTTTCTGCAAGATTCAGGTAGTTCTAACAGTGGTGAATTAAAAGAGGCAGAGGGAGAACACAGCATTCATTTTTGTGTCTCCCCTGGTTGTGCTCACGGTTAAATAGATCTGTGAATGTGTGAATTACTGTCATGCATCATGGCTCGTCTCGCAGTGCAGTACAGTATAGTTATCGTGATGCTGAGAACATCTGAGATAAATGGAGTGAATAAAATGTCAGAAGTCCAGCTGCTTTGTGAAATTCTGCTTTATCACTATAAAACCTAAAATAACAGTCCTCTAACAAACAAAAAGCTCTTTTCCCATCACAGCACATTAAAAATTACACACTCTTGTGGCCATTTGGAAAACTTGCCTGATGAAAAATTTTAATTTTCCAAGTGTCTACTGCTTGTTTTCTTAATGGTGGCACACTTGGAAATTAGTATATAGGGACAAAATGGGGAAAAATATATACAAATAATATAAAAAAAACACTTTTTCCAAAAATGGTGAAGATGGCGCAGCATATGAAAATGGGGTTTCTCACACTGTTGTTTATTTGCTCTATTCTTTCATATGCTTAAATGTCTCCCTGAACACCCCGTTAGTGTTATTTCTGCAATCCAAGGTCCACTAGTTGCTTGGGAATACCTGTTCTAGCCACTCACATTCTGAGTTTAGGCAACAGGGTCATTAAGGAAGTCAGACCAGTGTATGAAAAGGCCCCTCTCACAGTTTGTGTGTGTATAAATCAATATGACACTAACTAAACAAGCGCTGCTGGAGAGCTGGCCTAATGAAGAGAAAATGGACTGAAGGCAAACTGAGCCTTAATCATGGGATGAACATGACGGAGAGCGAGGTGGAGGCTGGTGGAAAACAGATTAAAAGAAAGAAATAAGATAAGCACTTACAGAGGACAGAGAGCAGACCTGGGTTAAATGGAGTTTCTTAATGTTCATTTGAAGTTAGTGCTACTGTGTGACTGAAAATTTGTCATTATGTCAACTGTTCTCATGTGGTAAAACCCTTTAAATTGGCGCACTTGTTCTCACTAACAGCCTGTTAATATCTGAGAAGTCTTTGCCCTCTGTAGGCTGTGAGAAAACACATGAGACTATATATTAGATGCACATTCAGAGGCAGCAACATTTCACAGCCTTTTCCCCCACACTGAAATATGAATATCAGTTCAAAAAAACAGCTGCACATAGGGACACACAACTTAGGATGGGTCAATGTGAAGTGAGTCACAGTACTCAGTGACTGGGTGGAACTGTCTGCACATGAAAACAGGAGAGAGACACACACAGAGAGAGAGAAAGAGAGAGAGAGAGGATGACTTTTGGATGTGAATGTCGTGCCAATATTTCACTGCCAACATCCCAGCATGGATAAACACTAGCCACATGGCACTCTGTGACCCTCAGGTCTCCATTATTTAAATACACACACACACACACACACACACACACACACACACGCACGAAAAGGAGCAGTCAAAGGCAGTTGAAACCAAAACTTTCAGACTGTTGCTCATAAACAAACTAAAGGAAACATTACTTAACATTATGGGGCAAACAGACAGGCAGACAGTCTGCCAGCTACATAAAGTGCTCCAAAATTTACTATGTACTGTTTTTAGTCTTTTGTCAATACTGAACTGGTACAAACACCAGGACAAAGGAAACAAAAACAGTTTAGTTGAATAACATTTACACTAAAAGTAGATTATAGAATTAGAGTCTAAAACCCTTCAGGTTTCAAGAATTTGTAGCTTTCGAGAGGCAATTTCTTCAAGCAGAGAGGGATTTCTGTAGGGATTTAGAGGGGAAAATGAGAATGAATTTGGGAAAGCCTGCTGAAAAATATTTTGGCTCACTGCTGAAACTATTTTCAGCTAGATTTCTTTTTTTATATTTAGGCCAGAGACCTGTTGTCTTGGTTATGATTAGACAGTGTGCGTGCACTTCAGCAACAACACATATTACAACATACTGAATGCATTCCAGACAGTGTATTGCACTTAACTAAAACAAGAAAACTTCAGCCAATGTTTCTCTAAACTCTGTGATGAGTAGAAAATACATTCTTATCTTATCGTCTCACTTAATTGCTTTAATTCTGAGGAACATTTCAACATTCAGAGAAAATATTATTTACACTATGATTGTCATGACTATAAAGAGAGGATACAAACAATTCAGAGAAAATAGGATAAGATAATGATTTCAATTCTGAGAAAAGGTACATATGATGATGTGTGCTTATGGAGGTGCACTGTATCTGATGAATTATATAAGAAGATATAATAGATATTATAATTCATCTCTGTGAGGTGTTTGTTGTGTTGAATAAGAATGGAACAAAATATTATAAAACAAATATGTTTAATTATATGCAGTACAATACAACAATAACAAACTATGACCTCAAAAGTTCATAAAAGTTTAATAAACCCCACTTTGACACAATGTAAACAAAACAGCTGTTATACTGAATTGTAGATGGTGCAGGTGTTCCTAATAGACTGATAACCCTGTAAATATTTTAAACTCTGTAAATATTCCCTTCATTTCCGCTAAAATGATCAAAATAATCATGTAGAAACTCCAGTATATCCATTATTTCCTGTCCCCCCATATGATCTCCCTGGTTTACTGTGTCTCTCTAACACACACATGGACATACACACAAACAATACACACAAATCCTTTTATCCCTGAACACAAACTAACACTAAACCATTCAGCCTCTCTGCAAGTCCACTTTTATTCATGTCAGCGTGCACATACACACACACACACACACACACACACACACACACTGTGCATCTCACACAGCATATCAGAAAGTGTGTGGGTGGCGGTTTCCCCATAGGCCTGTGGTGACAATGAGTCAAGGAGACAGGGGACGCACACACACACACACACACACGCACACACACAGAAATTATAGGCACAGATGGACAAACTCAGGGATTAAAGCAAGAAAAGATATGTGAGCCTGAAAAGCTGTCCTGGAGGAAATGTGTACAATGTATTGAATTAAGTATCATATATATTTAAAATTGCTCTACGCCTGAAATCAGGCATGGTGCCTGAGAACTATAAGCGCTGCGTACTGTACATGCACCATCTCACAGATTCTGCTGTTAAAACATATACACGCATTCCTACACTCACCCTGCACTGGTGCTAGAAAAGAACACTGATGGGCAGTATGGGACGAGAAGTGACAACCATGACAACATTGACCACATGGAGAAAGAGGTGGTAGATGACGATGACAACGATGATGATGATGATAAAAATGTGACAACGTGTGAATGTGTTGCCCGCATCTTGTTTATCAGATAACAGCACAGAGAATTTTATTGTGCCATAAGATGGTGATTCAGACCGGGCGCCTCAGAGCCAGACAGTCAACAGACACTGTTTCTGTGTTGGTTTGATGAACTTTCAAATGATTCGAATGATAAATCTCTCGTCCAAATCCCATTACTAACAGAGTTACATGTAATCCGACAACCATCTGATTTGCTTTGTTTTCAAATCACATGATTGCACTTATAATTACGGTAAGATTTGGAGTTTTACAGTGTAAAGACATTATGTCTGTGGAAAAGTGAAATGGTTTCAAAACATAGGGATGCTTTAGTCTGCTGACACACGGCAACCACAACAACCCTTTGTTTTTTAGACATGGCTTTGTGATGTTGTTTTCCTTGGCTAAAAAATATTTCACCAAGAAATATCTTTAGCTACTGTATGTAAGCTTTCATCTGCAGGTTTTCAAAATATATTGATATTCCTGAGAGGAATTTTTCACTGAAATCCATCTTTTGCTCTTTCCTCAAACTGCATTTGAGCTGGTAGGTAAACACACTCATTTGCACGCAGCAGCAACTCTGAGACATCATTTAATAGCTTTTATTTCAACAAATAGTCCAGCTATGACAGACTTACACACACACACACATACAGAGGGTACTATTTTGGTGAGTAAACAGTACTTTCAGTAACTGCAATGCTAGTGAGGTCTTTTCACCAAATGAAGAAGACTAAACAACCAGGGGATTCATTTGGTCAATGACCAAGAATGACACAGTCATTCTTTATGCTTTATGGCGTAACTGGGCCACAACCACTTCAAATGTAAGATTCCAGTCTCAATGAGGGCAGGCAAATTTTTAGAATCACCTCTCAGTAAAACAGTACGACTCAACAGCACCACAAACAACAGCCTCAAAAACGACCATAAACTTAAATTAATGCCTTTCTAAAACAGTTTAAACAAAAACTGAACATTATAACCTTCATGAAAGTTAGGATTTATAGCTGCTGACACTGTGTTTATACACAAAGCATAGCAAGAGCAGCACATTTAGCAGAGCAGCAGCAGCAGCACCAAGTGCTCTATTTGTGTGTCTACACTGGAAGCGTTCAGGTACAATGTTGAGTGTAGTTCACCTGCGTGTTGGAAGTGCTCAGAGCCAATACACAATCACTGTAGTTATGCACATGAAACTGAGGAAAATAGACTTGAAATTGAAATCAAAAAATATGCCTTACACACATATAAGTGCGTGTGGAACACAAGCTGTCATGTGGGCTGTGTAAACAACTGTAATAATTAACATAGAGCTGTACTGGTCTGTCAGACTTGCGTGAGCCAGACGACTCAAAAACGTGGCTGAAGCGTTTTAAGTATAGACACACGGTGTGCATAGTTTGAGCTTGGTGTACCTAATAAATAATATCTCTGTCTTTAATTTGTATTTTTTATTTCTTATTATAAATTTAAAATGAACATTCGTTTCAAAGTTTACTTTCAGAGCTTGCAGAAAGATATATGTAAGTCAGGATGAAAACAAAGCGTTCTATGTCATAACAGAATTTAAACCTGCAGTGCAGAACTTTTACATATAAATGAACATCCATTACATTCAAGTCCTTGCCAAACACAATGCTGATTAAGATTAATCACCGACAGATAAATCTCTCTGTATTTCACAGTATACAGAGTTTTTAAATCTCATGTCCGGCGCAACATTCCTGCGCTGGCCGTTTGGCCGTTTGGCCATTAATCATGCAGCTCTTCTAGACTTTCCAAATGTTATCAGATCGAATGGATGAAATTCTGATAGTGAAGCAAGTCATATCGCAGGGGTTGTGTAACACTCAAAGCAATTTATCCACTGTTTTACAGCCACAACAGTGGGTTACAGCCAGTGGTGTACTGGCCATCGGGCATACTGCAACATATCCCAGTGGGCTGGTGAACCGTCAAAAAATACATTTTTGGGCCGGTGGACTGTCAAAACATATCTGTTTTTTACCGGCCCTCTCTCTGTGCCTGTCATTCGGGGTGCACATGAGAGCGTGCTGCACGCCTGTGTCAGGCAATAACAGCCAAGCACCCCCCTTTACTCTCACTGCCAGAGGGAGGACACAAAAGTCCCGCATTCCAGCTTGAAACACAAATTTGATGCACTAATTAAATGTAGTTAGTATGTAGTTTTGCTGATGCAAAACCATTTTAATCTGTTTCACTGACTTGAATGTGACGACTAAGAATTGTGCATCAGTTTGGTTGACAAAATGAACAGCTCTTTGGGTCACCAAGTTTACGTGATGACAAATGTTCTTTCTTTATTAATTCATACATGGCTAAAACAACTTCTGAATAACTTCAGCTACAATAACTTCAGTCTTCCCGTGCAGCTACTCTGTGCTCATTCGATAAGATAAAGCACAATGCAGCTCTGCCTCGCTTCTGCTTCGCTGCACATTGTTGCCAGCTGGAAAAAAAAAGATGCTGCCACAATTCCTTTCAGTCACTGTGACAGACAGCAATCAAGTGGAGAATAATCACTACTTCTTCCTTAGAGCAGATAGAGGGGGAAAAGGAGAGGAAATGTACTGTTGCGTTCTGCTTACTTCAGCTCATTTAAATGGTGCTTTAGAGCTCTTATTGTTATTGTTGTGTTATTACCGAATGCTTGCACTCTTTTGAATGGGCTGAGAAGAATATACAGCTGGTATCCGATACACACACACTCACACACAGGCACAGACACGCACCATCATGAGTATTAGGGTAGTGACACAGCTGTATTCCATCTACGAAGGATGAAGGTATGCACGCACACCAAGAAGTATTTGTATGTCGTAGACACACACATGCTTGCTCAATCACACAGTGAGTAATATGTTAATGACAAAATTCACAGTTGTAGCTGCCCAATGAGGCACAGTATGAATAGATGCCTGGTCCTTCCACACAACACATAACCCCATTCTCTCAACTAAAATGGCAACTAATTGCTCTCATTCTTTGTGTCTCATTCTCCCCCGCTGCTTCTCTCTGTTTCTCTCCCATCATTCTTACAGGGTATGTGATGTTTTGATCTTTATAAAAGAGAAATCAATTATAACTTAAACTACTGATGCCCTAAATAAAAAAAGGAGAAAAATCAGAAAAGAGGTTGAATTCCCCGCAACCCAGTTCTAACGTTTTCCGATGCATCGTTATTGATTTGTGTTCAATTTAAAACATGCAAATACCTGTGAATGTCAGTTGAAAATTATATGTTCAAAAAAGAGAGAGATGGCTTTCCGAAATTCATTACAAATGTCACATTATCATCAGAAGCTGACGGCAAGCAAGATGGGGGAGGGGGGTTGTAGAAAAAGGAGGAGAGGAGGAGGAAAGGGGATGAGCACGGAATATAATGAAGACAAATGGATTTTCCGATGTTTCCTGAATACTGGCGCTAAAGGCCACATGTTTTGCAGAGACCCAAGGACGAGGACCTGAGGCTCTACAATGGCAAGAATTGGCGATTCATAGAGTTGAGTGATTCAGACAGATACACACTAATTGCCGTTTTACATATTGTTATGCCTGTCTATGATATCATATGAAAATTGAAATGAGCCTAAATGAGCCTGACACAACGTTAAAAATTGTATTAGAGCTATAAAAGCATCAAATACATGTAATATTTGGCATGACAACAAGACTATCTGTGTTATTATTAATTAAATTAATATATAGTACTGCTGATATCCCTGAGAATCAACACAAGACTCACAAAAATACAGTACGATATAATATGTTTCCAGTATTTTTGTCTGTTGTCTGTACGTTTGTGCACTTATAGTCAGTAATTTAACATTTGCATTCATTTTTTACCTCAGTGACGACATCATTTGGAGTATTCAGAGAATACAGGGTACTCATTGAGGTAAGGGGAACCTTTATGTTCACTCGCTGTTGCATCATTAACATGTTTTCTAAAAGTAACCTTTCAAGGGAATGGCATTACTTTATTATAAACTTGTATCCATACAGTGCAATTATCTATTTATTTTTATTTAATTTTATTTTTATTTGCACAAAGGTTACAATAAAATATTACACAGTAAAAAGTTATATTAAATTGTGCAGGAAAGGGAGGAAGCCCAGAGGGCTTATACAAAGTCCTCCCCTTCATTTCAACAAGTCATTAAAAACATACTGAGTCATAAAACAATATGACATCAAATAGACAAAAAAACGTGTACAGCAGAAAATAAGAGAAAAAGAAAAGAAAAAATAATCAAAACAGAAATTTGAACACTGTTTTCAGTCCTCTGTTTATTGCTGTCCCTATAGTCCTCTTTGTGTCTCAGTTTTTGTGTCAGATGTGTGTTTTTACCACAGCTGGTTCAAACATTTGTAATATATATGGAAAATAAGTGAAACGTCACTGTATGCTGTAGGAATAGAAGGGCGTAGGCATCAAATCAAACTTCCTATTTGTTTTTCTTTCCATATAGAGTGACATTTTGATATTAATCCATTAGCTGCAAGATAACAGTTAAGTGTTTATTCTTTAGGCTTTACCAGTGGACAAAAGGAAAAACACAGTATGCTGCTTTGGTTGACCATATATAGCGAAGTACAAAAGGGGCAATGGTGTGATGACGAGCAATACACTTCATCAGTTAGATTGAAGCTGACAGCAGTGTAAGTACATGGTACAGTATGTTCTTTACAGTTCTGCTGTTCGTCTTAAAGCAACCACCAGGACATCTCAGGGGAACAAACGCTACCTTCCCATCAGCCCTACACTCCTGCATGCATGTATACTTAAAGACTGCTTGAGCTAATTAAGCAGTCAAGTTGCTTACATGTTGTTTCAACAGCAGGGAATAATTTCTTGCAAATATCTCTCTGGCTCTTAATGTGGAATTTATGACTCTCTTATGTCGCTTTATTAAGAGTGGAAATTGATGTAAACCTACAACCAGGGTAAATAATGTAATTACTGAGCAGTTATGAAATTAACATGAGCAATCTGAGAATTTAATAAGCCATGTGTAGAAAGGCGTGAAACATCTCACCCGTAACTTGCCACAAGTTTCCAGCCATTGAATCCCAATCCCAGCCAAGATAATCACATACAGACATGTTAACACGCACAGAGGCACACACATACACAACCCTGAGCCATCATACTCCTTCACCCATCCGTAATAGTTAACTTTCTGCTCGGCTGGTTCAGTACAGGGAGACAGGAGATAAGAGATGGAGGATGCTGAACCGAGTCATGCAGTAAGAGAGAACGAAGAGGCGGAGGAGGATGAGGAGAGGAATGGGGGAGAGGAGGTAGCCTGGTTTCAGACCTCTGTCACCGCCTACATCTTTGAATTTGTCAGTAACTCAAAAAGGTCTGGTGTTGCTCTTGTGAATGATTGTTAATCTGGTGTTGTGGTTGGAGAAACCATGACCACAAGTGTTCCCTTACCTTAGTCAACCAGTTATTACTGGTTTGACTATCCAGGTCCTTTTTGGTCTTGGTTTGACTGAGTCCTTTTTTTGCATAAATCTAATCAAATCTTGACCTAGCCTTTCAAATCATAAGCCATATATTTTCCAACAGTGATTTGTTACTGTTTTGGAGTACACAGACAAATAATGTCAACAGATCAGAAAACATTTGTATGTGTGCAAAGACCAACAACTTATTTTGTTGCTTAATTTGTAGGTCTTGCTGTTGAGTAAGGCTATATTCAAAGGCTGGATTTTTAGTCATGTGCATTATTACAAATGTCAATGGGATTTTAATTGAGGTTTTCCTTCTTCTGGAACAGAACTCAGACGTTCTGGTTTTAGTTTGGCTGTCTATGGAGCTCCCAAAGTCCCAAAAGATGATATGAATCTTGTGCAAACAAGACAATTCAGGGCCTTTACGACATTGAACAGCATGTAACCATAAATTGCATGTCGCCAAAATACTATGTTAGCTTTTATCGTTTGTTTATATAATATGCTACTGTTCTAAGTATGTTCCTGTCCAAACCCACTTTTTCTCACTCTAGTTAAATGCCTGTTTCTTGAGGGAAACAGAAGAAATGTGAGACAATAGCTGACTCGGAGTGGGAGCAGGGCTACCATTAGCCATTAAGTCAGCTAACATTTGCTTGTTAACATTAGCCAGCTGGCCCTTTGCCCTCTGTGTGCTGAGAGGATAACAAGCTAGTTACATCAAACAGACAGTCTTCAATGAATCTTCCTGAAACTCTCAATGATTTGTCTTGAGTTAATTAAACAGAGACTCTCCTTTGTTTCTCTGACAACTACATGCTATAATACCCCTGAGGAGTCCTCTAATACAGGACAGGATTACAATAGATTCAGTAGTGCACACTCTTACTTTGCATCAAGGAAATTTTGACTGTCATTTCTCTGTATAAGGGAACCACGTCACCTCTTGCTTAACATAACTAAACCCTCATGCCATTACAGAAAATACCTAACAAATAGCTAAATATTCAGAGACTTTACTAGAAACCCTGCCTAATATCTGTTCATGTGCAAAAAAACAGTTCATAGGGGCAAAACGTGACACAGTGGCCAACATTCCCACAGAGTTGCAGGACATTACATAACTGCAACAAACACAAAGTGAGAGGGTTGTAGAAAGAGGATGAGACTCTTCAGGCAAAAGACATGAGCATACTTTTACATACAGTAAGAGAGGCTGTATCTATAAAAATCTGTCAGTATATTTCAATTTCCTGTAGGAAATTTAAAGCAGTTGCTCGGTAATGAAATGATCTCTCTTTTGTCTCTCACTCTTTCTCTTACTGAAGTGAGCAGTTGGCGTAAACACGCTGGCTGCGGCAGTAACAATCACGTCAAGCCTTCCCTGACGTTCATATAAAGATGATTTTGGGTGAGTCACAGAGGCGAGTGGAGACAGAAACAAATCAATAGCAGACGGAGTGCTGGATGGAATAGTGTGGCTAGATGGATATTTAGGCTGACATTTAAGCTAAGGTAAATAACCCTCTGTGTAGAGCGACCGCTATTTGTTTTTGCTAGGGATGACTCCACTGTGGTAAATGAGGTCTGTTTTTAAGGTTATCTGTCCGACTGTTTCTATACACAATGTGCGTATCTCCCTCCACCTCTTTATCTGTCTTTCTACTTTCCTCCCCAGTATCTCGTCATCAACCTGAAAGCATCTGATGGACGTCAACACACAGGAGGAGGCCAAGTTCAATAATCTAAGCGAGCACAGTCATCTATTGTAGCTTTATAAAAAAAAAAAAAAACACACATTACATTTTTTATATTTAATTTAGGTATAATGATCCTCAATTATGTGTCTGGTGATATTTAAGACCATAGTGAGTTTCATGCATATGCATTTACTTACAAGATTTATTCAACATCAAAATATTTGCTGAGGACATAGAGATTTTTCCTTTCTTCTTTTACCTCTTTTCCCCCTCTCTTTTCTCCAGCCTTTCTCTTCCTGTTCCCATGACACCCTCTTACTTTCCTCCAATCTCTCTCTCTCTCTTTCCTTAATGTGCTTTTTGTGTGAGTGGAAAACGGAGCAGTCATACGTCTCAGCCGGCCATCAAACATTTACATCATGTAGTGCTTTGGAGTGCAAAAGGGGGAGAGACAGAAAAAAAAAAAGACATGGAAAGAAAAAGGGAGAGGAATGCCTACAAAGAGAAACAAAGACAGACATGGAAAGACACAAAAAAACAGACAAAAAGAAGGCAGACAGTGAGGAAGTTACACAAAGAAAGAAGCAGACAGAAAGAGTGAGACTTAGGAAAAGACACACAGAGACACACAAAGAGAGTGTAAAAGACAGAGACGGACAGATAAAGAGACAGGGGAACAGCTGAACAGCTCAAACAAAGGAGTCCTTGTCTGAGTGCCAGTAGGTCAGGGGTTCACTAGCCACTAGTCAACAGCAAGGGTCTAATAATGATATCATGACTAAAAGCAAGGATAGAATTTATAATTGATCACAAAAGAGTTCGGAAAACTCTAAATAATTCAAATCTAGTAAACAGATTAACAGTGTTTGTAGTTCAAGAGCAGATAATGAATTAGATAATAAATCTGTGAAATTTCTCCATGTACAGTATTTGTGATTCAACCTGAACATAGACTGTAAATTAAGATGGACCATTGGATTGCACGGAGTCGGTTTGAAGCCTGGAATTACAGCCTATGATCAGCGCCATCTTTTCCGTTTGGAGCCAGGAACAAAATTGTTGAGTATTCAGTGTGGGAATCTGAATTTAGCAATTGAGACCATAATGACTTGTTGAAAGAAATGATTGACTTAGTATTTTTAGAGAGAAGTTGATACTTTTTGAATAGGAGTCAATTGGAACCAGGGATTTTTTTTGGAGCCAGCATCTAGCGGCCATCAGTGGCATTGCACTTCCACATTGCCTTCAGCCTCAAGTCGAGGTAGTTGCCACTTGGTTTGAAACCTCTTGTAATTTAAACCCAACCTCAGACAACTGTTGTTTTGTGAGTATAAGAAAAAAATGCAAAATAATCCTTCCAAGCCTGGGGTTCCTGACCTGGGGGTCGGGCCTCCAAAAGTTATTTAAATGTAACAATCTGAAACTCAAGGAGTCAAGAGTAGACTTGCTTCATTTCAACAGAACTAATTTCAAAGATCAGCAGAACACCAATTTCTGATATAAAATGGTATCAAAGGACTTTGCAATAGTAAAATGAGAACTCAAATATTCTTGTTCAGAGTAAATTAATAGAGCTACATCATAATATATTTAAAAAAGCAACTGGCATCTGGTCTTTTAAGAGCAAATAAAAGCATCATATTTGAATTGTTTATGGCACAGTTTTTGTTGTTCTCTGTTTATTTGAAGAATCCTAATGATAAGCAGTGCCTATTACTGCAGTGCTACATTTTGGAGCATATATAAGAACATGATTACATAAGAAAGTTTACATAAGAAAGCTGTATCAGTAATTCATCATCATTTTTTAAATTTATTTTCCCAAGGTATAGCACAGGTGGGGAGACAATTAAACCAGACAGAGTGCATGGCCAGTAATACCCTGGAATATTTAGAGGAAAGGTGATTTCTTTGAAAAAGGATCATGGTATTTTGGGTCAGTATATTTCATGTCATGGGATAAAGCAAAGAGTGCAGAGATTAATCATGTAATCCTGGTGGCTACTTATATTTGTGAAGTATACATGGATTGTGTGTCTAATAAAAAACAAGCATAAAAAATAAATTTAAAACATCAGGTCCCAGTTAGTGTGTGTCATTGTCTCCTTAATGTTCTCCTCACTGTCTTAATCGTCATAGCTCCTCCTCTGGAGATGACTGTTAATTTTCCCCTTTGGGCTCTTTTTCCCATTTCCATTTTTAGCTTTTCTACCTGTCACTCTTAGAGAATTACAATGAGTGAGCAGATAGACCCCAATGTCTCGCTCAAGGACATTTTATCATGAACATGGCTGTTGATGGGCTGGACTGGTGGTTAATGGCTGTTAAGGGTGTTGTCATGTCCCTGAATCAAACCCATATACAGTGGACTTATGAGAGCAAACAAGGTAAAGGACACTAATGACATCTTTAATGATTTGAAAGTGATGCAATTTTTTCCCTCTTGTATTTCCTCTCTTGTACCCACCCAACCCCCACAAATCTCCCTCTACTCAGAAATAGGCCATTCACCGAGAAAGAGAGGAGATAAACAGACATGAGTCCCCATTGTTACTGCTGCTGTGGAGGTAGGAGAGAGACACACATAGAAATAAAACAGAGATAAGCACCCATTACATTCTCAAATGCAATATGTGCATCTGAAAAACACACATATGTAGATACATATGGATATACCAAGTGTCAAATATACATACTCTCATATAGACACAATTATGGCTGTACAAACTTGACAAACGTACACACAGAGCAAAACACACATACCAGTATTCACATATTATCTCTTTTCCATCATACATACATACAGCAGCCTGGTGCGTATTAATGCACAGGCTTGCCTAGGCTGCAGCATAAGGGTCCCACGTGTACAAGAGCGCCAGATTGCCCAGATGATTTTTAATTATTTAAATTTACTTCAGAGAAAAAAAAAACTTGACCCCTAGTGGCCATCAAGGAAACATTTAAAAAATTAAGCGGCTAACTGGATAGACGTGGGCCATGTGGCCAGGTTCATGAGGTCAATTTGATTATCAAATACGTCACTGCTACACTACCAGACGGTATAGTGGCAGAATGTCGGAAAGAATTTACGATAAATTATATTGTGTCTACTGTAGATGATAAGATGCATTATGCAGATCTTTTTGTTTACACATCAAAAGCTTTTGACACTGTTGATCACTTTACGCCCATAAATAGACTATTAGATATTGGCCAACACTTTGAGGTGGTTTAGCAACGACCTCTCAGACAGACAGCAATATATAAAAGTGGTTGATGTTAAATCTGAGTTTCTTCCAGTGATTAAGGGGATTCCACAGGGTTCCATCTTAGATCCGGTATTATTCACTATCTATATTAATAACATCAGCATGTCCCTTAATACATGTAATTTACATTTTTATGCAGATGATACTATTTTATACAGTTCGGCAAACTCTATCCAGTTAGCCACTGATATTATGCAACTCTCATTTAATACCCTACAGTATATGTCCTTCTTAACATTAAACTTGTTTTAAATGCAGATAAAACAAAGTTTATGTTTTTCTCAAGAGCTAAGGAAGTTAGTCTGGATCTGGAAATTAGGACATTAGTCTTCGGATCTTCACTTTAAATGGTACATCAAAAAAGTTCCTCATTATAAATACTTAGGCATCTGGATTGATAACAAATTTACTTTTAAAACCCACATAGACAACTTGAATCACAAATTAAGGATGCATCTTGGTTTTTTGCATAGAAAAGGTCCTGTCTCCCATTGTGCAGTAGGAAAAGGATTGTGGAAGCGCTCTTTCTCTCTGTATTGGATTACAGCGATGTTATTTATAGACATGCTTCTATCACTAATCTTAAACATCTGGATGCTGTTTATCACTCAGCTCTTAGATTTATTAGTGACAACCCATATGGCACCCATCATCATGTCTTGTCAGAAGGTAGGTTGGCCCTCCCTCTCTGTTAGGTGAGATCAACAATTTTATCTATTCGTTTATAAAAGACTACTTCAGAAACTACCACCTTATTTATCCTCACTCCTGTGCCCAAGACATTCCACTTTTAACACAGGTTCTCAGGACTGGCTGACAGTGTAAGGTCCTGCAGTAAATACTAATTTTGGAAAGACACCCTTCAGGTATTTCTTACCATTTGTCCAGAATAATTTACAGTCTAGACTGAAACTTGATACACTGATATCAATAGGGTAATTTGATTTTAGGTGTGACTGTTTTTAATAATATGCTTGTATTTTTATTCATTTTTATACCTATGCCAGGGATATTTTAGAATACACTTATTTATAATTTGTTGTTGTCTATATGAATGTATATTTAAATCTCTGCTGTTTTATTACTATTTCATATTGCTATATCCCTAAATGAACTGGGCATTTCAAGGCTGCCGAATCTTCATCTAGTCGACAACTTCAACCACCCGAGACACTAGTATGTTGTACCACCAAAATCCCTCCATGATGGCCACACCTGTTGCTGCGGAGAGGGCAAAAGAGGCCGCAAATCCTGCTACTTACAGCTCGGATCCTGCATGCTGGGATAAAACTGATGAACATATAAGAGCATACTGGGTAAAAATGGGACCTGAAACTTGTCAGAGTAAAGACACTGACACTGACAAAGACACTGCCTCAGAAAGACAACACAAACCAACATGCAGGCAACACATCTGGTATTTCCAGTGGCCTGCAAGCACACATTAAACAGATTAACTATTTGGCAGAGTGGGTATCGTGTGCTGCACACACTCAATTTAGTGGGGGTTAACAGTGTTAACTGCTACCTTGAGACTGAGGAAGTTTTAAATTTTGTACAGACACTTTTTAATTTGTCTTCCAAATCCACATCCCGTTGGCAGAAAATTACAGCGAGTTTAGTGCCTGATGACAACCACAGGATAGAGACTTTGACTAGATGGTCAGCACACACGCAAGCAACAAAAGGACTGCACCAGCATTAGCTTGAATTCAAGAGTCACTGCAAAAGTTAAGTGATGACTTGAACCAAAATCTTTCTGCTTGGTATGAAGCCAGGACACTCTACATGAAGATGAAAAAATTAGAGAAGGCCTTTCTGTGCAACATGTGGAACAACATAGTACAGCGTTTTCACAAGAATATTACTGCTCTATAGGCAGTTGAACTGGACTTATGTAATGCTGTTAATTTGATCAGCTCACTGAGGGATTATGTGGCGAGCCTACGGGATGATTTTGACAACTTTGAGAGTGATGTCTCCAACTGTGTCCCAACACTACAAATTGGACACACAGAGGCACAGGAAAAGGAAAAAAACAAGCAGATGAATCCACTGAACCTGACTGTGAGAGATCAGGCTAAGACAAGTTCAAAGCAGCAAAACAGTACAAGATCTTCATACAGGAGCAGCTAATCTCCAGAAGAAATATGCAGGTGATCTGGGGGGAAATTCTTTTGAATGAAATTGGACAATTCAGAGAATCTATTAAAGAAAACGAGGACACCTCAACAAGGCCACTGCTGCAACTTATAAGAAGAAGGAAACTACAGTCAGTGTTTCCAAATGTTGATATAGCACTCTGACTATTTATGACTTTGCCCGTAACCAATGGGGAGGGTTCTTTTTCAAAACTGGGGCTTGTTAAAAATAGACTGAGATCCACAATGGGCCAAAACAGACTGAATCACCTGTCTCTGATGTTCATTGAAAGTGATATTCTGCGTAATATTGGTTTTACCAGCCTCATTAAGGACTTTGTCAGAAAAACAAAAAAGACTTAAATACATAATCCTGTCCTATCATAAATACATTTATGATTGCACTGCTGTTGCATTATTGCTGTTATTATGTGTTGCTGCTGCTGTGTTTATTGTATTTTTATGGCTTTATTTTATTCAAGTATTGCACAGTGGTTCGATTTGTATCTCTTTATGGATGTTGTGATTTTGCTTTAGTAAAACAGAGTGTTTTGTACTGCTGCAGATATTGTACCTGTTGGTTTAGACTAAATGCTGTTACCAGTTTGCACATGCACTGTGAATGTCTTTTTTCTGTAGCGTTGCTTTTTATAGTAAAGTCTGTCTCAATGTGTGTGTGTGTACACCCCGCGTATGTGCATGTGGACTATGTATTATTCCTAGCAGGCTTTTACACATGGCACTAAATTACTTTTTTCTGGTAAAGCATGATGAGTAAGGGGGTGGGGGTTGGGGGGGCACACAAAAGTAGTCTCTGTCTTCCTCCTGCCTTTTTTCAAAAAGCGGAATGTTAGAAAGTTGGAAATGATGGAATAACAAAAAAGAAAACCAAATGTTCTTGTCCACCATCCTTCTTCCTTTCTCTTGCAATCAGCTGAAAAGACATTTGTCCACTCAATACATGCCAATGATTGTAGTCCCCTGTTAAGCTTATTGAGTTTTAGACAGGATTGGTTTTATTAGTATTAGTAAGAAATAATTCCATTCCTTCTGGAGCCTCACACCATTACCGGATTTGTACTGTATACTTTGGTCAAATTAAATGGATCACAGTAATGTTGGACTGATAAGATGACACATTTGAGATGTTGTCAACTGTATAGAAAATTAAAAAAAGATCAGTGGTCTTATACTGTTGTAGGAGGAGCATGTTGTGCTAGTGCCAGGGCCAAGTCACGGAAGGAACGCTTGTAAATATGCCTGTGTACCTTATTGTTTCTTCATGCTCAATTGCTTGTAGCTATATTATTATTACTGAGATCAGACACCACAGACAAACATTTAATCTGCTTTCTCATTGCCTATAAATCAACTGTACATCTTTTTATTTCATGGGTAAATATTTTATTTTTTAATGTAATATATGTAGCTGCCTGCCTGCTTTGTTAATTACAGTTTAATACTGCACAGTATTTACAGTACTGTTCTTAGAAAATGACTAAACATATTAGAACTTGTTAAAGTCTTCTTGCTCTTCATTCATATATACATACAGTATCCAGTGTGGACAGTATGAAAAAAAAAATCACATTAACATGAGGTAACAAAGTTGAGGTAAGGTGACATACCAAATTTTGATAGCAAAAGCTATGAGCACAAAAACAAGTCATCAGTTTTTTGGCATTGTAAATGCCCATGATACTTTATGTACGACACTTTTTATGGAAATCACATTTAGCTTAATTAATTCACCCTGCTGCCACAAGGATTCAAAATCATTTTTAAAAAATCCTTCTTTCTGTGTTTTTTTGTAATATAAAGTATTGTTATGCCCATTTATGAGCACTAGATGGCAGCATAGCATCCAAATACCAGCAGTCGGAGAACAGGAACGTGTGAACAGGTGGATTCATTGCTAGAAGTAGTTAGCTAGCAGAATAGTTAGTCATATATGTTTTATATTGCGTGCACTTGTGGCAGCCGCACAATGCTAACGTCAAGGACAAGGTCGATGACGCTGCTGAGACCCAGGGTGAGGGTGACGACGGTACTAGTCAGCCTTGTTGTATCCAGAATCAGGCTCCAAGCGCAACACCAGTGGTAAGAATGGGACAGAGGGGACATCTAACAGGTTTACTAGCTCATGATAACATAGCTACAAATTGCAATTCTGTATGTGTTTTTAGATTAGCAACTTGCTTAGCTAAGCTACCTCAGGTTCGCGGTGATAGGCATAGAGAAGGATGAATCACTGTGTGTGCTGAGTTTAGTTATTATGGTTTAGCCTACATTTTTCTCACAACTGCTTTAAGTGCCAGGCTCTCTACGATTGCTGTGCAGCCGGGACCTACACCCAGTAGCATTGGGGCTAGTTTGTATGTATATATCTTATGAACACGTACACAGAGAGGTGCAGAAAATAATACATTGGTGACCTCTTGAGGCTGAGCGACACAACATGCATGTCCATGATTATTGACACATATTGTGAATATGATTTTTTTTTAAAAAAAGGTTTTCTTTGATTGAAGTAAGTGCTATTACCTTAGACCTTTATTGATTTGTGTCTGTTCAATCATGTCCAGGTTAGGCCCAGTTCAACAGCTGCAGAGGAAGGAGTCAAGAGAGCCAGAGGGAAGCCAGCCCATCCTTTGATTATTTTACACGCCCAAAGTCAGACAACTTGAAAATGTTTTTTAGTTTCCATCCACAGCAAAAATCAGGAAAGACTGTAGTGCAGAAAGTTTTCTTTTACAAAGATAGCACTGATCGAAAGTGACTGACATACAGTGAACATCACACTATTGTACTTGTACTGTTCAGTTTGTATGGCATTTGCAAAGCCTACAGCAATGCTTTTATCACTGGTATGAAAGATTGGAAACATATCCTCCAATGTATAGAGGAACATGAAAAGGGTGCCATGCACAGGAATGGTGCTGAAGCATACTTTTTAAGGGCCTCCAAAGCAGACATAGAGAGTTTGTTAAGTGGTAGTCACGTCAACTCACAGAGAGCAGACAGGTGCTGAAGCACGTAGTAGATATAGTTAAAGTCATTGGCAGAAGGGGGCTTAGCAACAGAGGCCAGTCTGAGGCTAACTACACCTCAGATGACACCAGTACTGATCATCGTAATATTTTGGAGATGATCATTCTACTCTTCTTTTATCACACTGCTCTCAAAAAATACATTCAACACAGTCATTACCACAATTCAACACATTATGCAGGAAACAATTTCAGGTGAAACTGAGAAAGCTAGGATGTTCTCTGTCGAAATTGACACAACTCAGGACATAACCTCTCAAGACCAGTGCTCTGTAATTCTAAGAAATGCTAATGTCATACACAAGAGGCTTGTGGCTGTTGTGAGGTGTGAGGCATCTGTTGGAAAGTACTTTGTCCAATTGGTGATAGAGGTGGTGGAGAAACTAAAATTGGACATGAGCAAGTGCACTGGTAATGCCACAGACAGAGCTGCCAATAAGCAAAGCCAATATAAAGGTTTTTCTGCTCTGTTGTTGTCAAAGTCGCCCAGTCAAATACATGTGGTGCTATGCACATGTTCTGAATCTGGTCTTGGCTGACACAACAGAAATTGTCATAGCAAGTGGGTCATAGCAAGTACATGAGAGGCTTGTGGCTGTTGTGGAGTGTGAGGCATCTACTGGACCGTACTTTGTCCAGTTGTTGACAGAGGTAGTGGAGAAACTAAAATTGGACATGAGCAAGTGCATTGGTAATGCCACAGACAGAGTTGCCAATATCCAAGGCCAATATAAAGGTTTCTCTGCTCTGTTGTCCTCAAAGTCCCCCAATCAAGTACATGTGGTGCTATGCACATATTCTGAATCTGGTCTTGGCTGACAAAACAGAAATGTCAAAGCAAGTGGGTCACTCTTCTATCTTCTTCATGACATTACTGTGTTTCTTTGTGAGTCCTACCAGAGGATGAAAGTCTGGGAAAAGGAGAGCCAGGACACATGACACAGGCGCCTCTCTCCAATTGAACAAACACGCTGGCAGGCTAATTGAAGAAGGTCTTTGGATTCTTTGGCAACCCAGACCAGGGGCTCGATGTGGTCATGCTCTTCACACTGTCGGTCCTACCAGGACAGGCAACCATGAAGACCAGTGCACGAGTCAAGGCAAACGAATTTACTGAGGCTCTGCTCAGGTATGAAACAATACTGACAGCTCAAGTCTTTCTCTGGGTTTTTGAGAAGATGTTGCCTCCCTCTAAATACTTGCAGTCAAGTGGATTGGACATCCTCTCTACCCATCGAATGGTTGTGGCTACACAAGAAGAACTGAAGGGTATGTCAAGAGACTTTGAAAGCATTAACGTAGATGCAGACAGATTTGTTCAGTGGGCAAATAACAAGTTAAGAACAAGTTATAGGAACAGGACGAGGAGACAGGGCTCGAGATGGAGGCCACTCTGGCACAGAAAAGGGCAAGAAAAAAGAAAAATATGCCTGGAGAGATGTCTCATCATGAGATGGTGAAAGATGATTCAGACAGAGCCTATGAAATTGAAGTCCACAATCAAATCATGGACAAAGTTACTAATAGTATCCACAGACACTTTCTTACTCATGGCACACTATATGCTGACCGAGCTCTTCTGGACCCCAGAAACTTCTCCCAAGTTAGTGCTAGAGATCTGCCTCAGACAGCGCTTCAAGAGCCAAGCAAATGTTTGCTTAAATTTGACGGCAGGGCAACAGTTGCCAATTTGCAGTGTGAGCTGTTCCTCAGCTCACACTGCAAATGTGAGATGTACAGTAGAAGACACTCAAAACGTCAGCATTGGAGGAATACAGGACCAGGACACTGGAGGCTGAACCTGATGGAAAAGAAGATGAGGTTTAAGTTTTTACTAAAAGCTGTTCATCTTGCAAAGAGTATGCATGTTGTTACCAGATACTGAAACAGTGCAACTCGATGACTGATGCATACCATATCCTCGGCCTTGGCTACAAGTTTCTACTCACCCTGTCAGTCACCCAAGTATTCTGTGAGTGGAGATTCTCTACCTTGAAGTATATTAAAAGCAGACACAGGAGCAAACTCTCACAAGAAAATCAAGAGACTTTCATGAAATGCATGAAATGGCCTTGGATACTGACATTGAGATTGATGTTGCAAACAGTAAGCTGCTGAGAAAACTGCTCATCCAATAAGGTAAGACATATTTCTCTATAACTTGCTTAGCTGACATTTTAATTACTCCCAAATTTCTCTATTTCTTTGTTCATTGTGCTGTCTATAATGGTGCTGTCTACCATTTTACTGCGTGTGTGTGTGTGTGTGTGTGTGTGTGTGTGTGTGTGTGTGTGTGTGTGTGTGTGTGTGTGTGTGTGTATGTGTGTGTGTGATCCAGGTATTCCTCACGTTGAGGGGACGTAAATCTGTTTACACAGTCATGTTGTAGGGACTCGCCTCCCTTATGGGGGCAAAAAGTAAGTCCCCTTAACGTAAATCATTAATTTTAGGGTGAAGACTTGGTTTAAAGTTAAGGTTAGTGACTCTGTGTGTGTGTGTGTGTGTGTGTGTGTGTGTGCGTGTGTGTGTATGTGTGTGTGTGTTTGTGTGTGTGTGTGTGTGTCCTGAAACCAAAATGCTTGCCCACCCATAATTAATTGTTTATATTCTCTTTTCTTCCTTTTAGCTTGCCCTTTTTCAATGCCACCCATGTCTTCATCTCCACCTCCTTTCTCCACCCTGCAGTAAGGATACAGACGCTACCCTCAGTGCCCCTCTTTCCATCATCCCCACTTCCTTTTTCCAACCTGAAGTAAGGATATGTTACCCCACCTTTTTTTTTTTTTTAATTTTATTTATTGCTCATAGACACCAATACCCTAGCACTAGTACAAAGGCCTACAATGCCTGTTGTTTATTTAAATTTTATTTATTGATCATAGACCAACAATACCCAAGAGTAACTGTATCATAACAGAAGTAGAAATGAGTACAGTAGATGTTTGCACTTATTTATTGTTCATGGACCAGCAATACCCAAGAACAGTTGTCTGTACATCAGCAGCAGGCCAACAATGTACAGTACTTAATTTTTGTTAAATTTTAGATATTAATTAAAATTTGTTTGTTTATTTAAATATTATTTATTGTGTAACTGCACTTTAGAAGAAGGACAAATGTGTTCAGTCAGTACCTGATGTTTGTAATTATTTATTCTTTATAGAGAGTAACCCTGAAGTCCTTCAGGTTTAAAACTTAACATGGTGATGGCATTATCTGACTCATTTCCTGTGTTGAAATAGATTATACAGCCTGTTCAAATATAGATATTCATCATGACTGCACAATATAGTAGCCAGAATCTATCAGGGTATCTTCACAGTGCTGGCCTGCTGGTGACAAACCTTTCACTTGCTCTTAAAATAGCTTTGTATTACTGTTACTGTAGCCTGGAGTATCCACCCATTATGCTTATAAAAGGTAGTATTAAGGGCTAGTGTGTTTGTATGTGCGTCAATGGGGCGGGGGTGGTGGAGTATCCGCAGCTGGTTGTGGTGGGCTTGTCTGGGAAAAAAGTCCAGGGCCATTTTTTAGTCCTGGTCCGTCCCTGGCATTTAGACACAACATACAGGAGCAGATTTATATCTGGACTCATTTCCTTTCCCTCCTATCCTAAAACAGAGATAAATTGTTTTCACCCAACCCTCACAAGCAGTGACAAGCCCCCTTTATTATATTACCACAAATGTTCAATATGGAATCCTGTTGTAACCATTTTAGAGATATATTTGTGTGCATACTGTATGCTAATTTCATCTTTTTCTTAGATGATAGTTTTCACCCTATGAACCTCATGAAATAAAGAAAACAAAGCACCTCTGTCTGCCAAATGTGAACAAATTTGACTGGTGTTTTTTATCAGACAAGAGTCACCTTGAGGCTTTGTAGTCAAATCACAGCAGCTCTTTTCCTCACCACTAATCCATACATTGCATAACATAGCAAACCCTCCCTTCACATTTAGCATAGTGCCTAACTGCTGCAAAATGAAGACTCAGAGAGAGGGTGGGGGGTGGGGCACACAGTGATGCAAATAATTATAAGATTGAGGAATATCCTACAGTAAATATGTGAATATATCATTTTCTTGACCGTATGATCTTGTTAAATTGAAAAAGAAGCCTCTGGGCTTCTTTTAGGAAATGTACCAAGAGAAATTGTATTAAATGGGTTTGTTGTATCATGTGTATGACGCAACAAAATGTGAATGGGAGAAGGGTGAACTGTCTTGTGTCATGTTGCAATTCATTTGTGATTTTTGTGTTCAGCGTTTGTTATGTAGACATCAATTTGTTAACTGGGGTTGTGAACCAAAAAGGTTAAGAACCACCAGGTTGCATAACATACCTAACACTCCCTCCACATCACTTCAGCCATCCAAAACAAGGACTGATCCGCACGCAAACACACACACACACACAACACACACACACACACAGTACAAATTTCACCTAGGTACAGGGCAGAGACAGAGTGCATCAAAATGGAGGACGGGAGCCTGCTGAATGTGATTTTAGTCCATTATGTAATCCTTAACCCAGTGACATATCACCAGACAGCAGCCCTATCCTATATTTTTGACTCCACTCATCATGACAATACAAACTACAAAATTGTTTTAGGAGAGATAAAGCTTTCTTTACCTCCTTTCTCATTCCCTGAACCTGTTTTTTCCCACCCTTTATCTTTAAAAAAATAATTGCTTTCTTCTTTCTCACCCTTGTTGGCTGTCTTTCTAACCCCTCAAAACCTCTTCTTATATGACTTGTTTATCCATCTCCCAGCTCTCCCCCTTTTTTCTGCTCCTTGTATATTTTTTTTTCATCCAATGTTATCTCCCTGAACCTCCCCTCTCTCCCAATTCCCCCACCAATTTGGCCTCATTATGTCTCTATAGTTTCCTCTTTCCATCCACATATTCTCTTCCTTCACCCTAGTCCTCTGTCACATCCCTTGCACCCTACACATTTTGTCTCGACCCCTCCCTTTTCCCCTTTCTGTATGTCTCAACCGTACAGTACCTTTTTCCCCCCACGAGCCTTACCAGGTGTGAGCTACAGTGAAGCGTCTCCTCTGTCGGATGCTCTTGTTGACCATCAGCTTGCGGAAGAGTCGCGGGGAGCTTCGTGGGGAAAGTTTGGGGGATGTGGCGCCCCTCTTTCCCCCCACCCCACCTGGCATCTTTGGGGGCTCCAGCTCCAGGTGCATGTGCTCCTTGAATGTCCGGATGCACGAGTCCATCTCAACACTCAGCTCGTTGGATGACATCCCTGCAGGCTGGGTTCAGTCCTGTACGTCAGGCTTTTCTTCCTCTTTCAAATTCTGCCCCTTTCTGTCCAAATTCAGTCACATAAGTCGGTCATGTACAGCAGATTTTGCCCTTCTTTTACTTTATCCAGACACAGAGAAGTTTACACTGCGTTGAAATGTTGTAGAGGAAATATTGTGGCTACTTACACACAAGCACACACCCATGAAAAGGCCAGCAAACACATACCTTTTTGTTGTTTGGGTTGCTTTGCCTCCGTGCTTTCTATCCTTCCCCTTTTTCCCCCGTTCTTAACGGGTTTAGGGATTAGCCAGTCGGCAGTCGTGCCCTCTCCCCCTCTCTTTCTTTTGGTTCATGCACCGTGCTTTTCTGCCAGTCTTCTGTTCATCAGAGGCTTTTAGAGGAGCTTTACCCACAGCAGGGTCACATACAACTCCTTCCAGAAGAATTATTCTTGTCAACACTGCTTCCTTCCCATCTCCCTCCTGGTCTTGCTGTCTGTAAGTGCACAACCCAGTGCTATTTCACTCTCTCTCTCCTTCTCCCTGTGTCTCTCTGTCACTGTTGGCGCCTCCTAAATGCACATCTCAGAACCAACTCTTTCTCTCAGTCCATCCGGGCAGCTTGATGTTGGAGGATCTCCCTTATGAAAGATTTAGAAGGGCTGAAATCTGCTCTTTGCCTCCTCCTGTCTCTCTCTCCCTCCATCAACCACTGCTTGACTGACCTCCTCTCTCCTGCAAACAACCCCCACCTCTCTAAAGGCACTCCCGGTGTGGCACAAAGTGACTCTCACTATGCCGAGCCTCAAGTCAAGATTTCCCTACACTCGCACAGTCAGCGCAGTGAGCGGAGCAGAGCACAGCACACAGGCAAATGCCTCACTTGCTGTTTCATTCAGAATATACACAAGGAGCTGAGAGCAGGCACGCAGCAAGCGCAAGCCACACCTCCCCCTGTTGAGGATTGGCTGGTGGTTGTTGTGACGACAAGCAGGCAGGCACAGTAACAGGTTGTCAGATTAATTATTTATTTTTTTGTTTAGCCAGGATTTGTGGTGATGCTGATGATTTTGTAACCTTTAGTGAGGCAGGCAACTGATGAGTGTAGGCCAAGGAAAAAAAGGCAATTTGGAAGAGAGATAAAAGCAAACAGCTTAATGGGTATCAGTCAAGAGAAACATACACACTGCTCAAAGGTCAACTGATTCAAATATATACTCTAAAGCATACATTTATTCCAGTACATAAAAGTAAATTTGCAGTCAGAATACAACGACACATTAACTTCATGATTATAGTGAAACAAAGTATATTCCATCCCAATTTATTTAACCTTTTCTCTCTTTCTCTCTATTTCTCTCTCACACACAAACACTCCTGCCCATCCATAATTCTGTCTGCTCAGAATGGAAGCAATCCAACCATGAGATTGCCACAGTATGCGGCGAAAAAAGAAAAAGAGAATAGATAGATACAGTCATCCCAGATACACATCCATACATAAAGAGCTACTCTGAGTAATGAAAAGAAGAGAAAGAAAAAGAGGGGCAATGCCCTGAAGGTAAAGAGAAAGAAGATGAGGGAAGAAAAAAAAAATCCAAAAAGGAACATCAGAAGAAGCGGACTGGCAGCGTGACGAGTATTGGAAATGTGAGCACTCTCTCGTCTGCTCTGTGGACTGATTTGTTTTGGTTGTGAGTCACTGATAATTCTGAGACATCGAAGCATGGAGCTCTGTCTCACTTAATGCTTGCCAATAAACCCTTTGAAAATAGTCTTTCCAAGTATATATATATATATATAAAGAAAAAAACACTTGTAGTAATACAAGGCGTCATAGGAGCACAGCAGGCTAGTGTGTGTATCATTTGTTAGTGGTGATATGAGTTTAAATCAGCCAGTGATGCATGGCATTCCCTGGCTCTGTTTATGTGACACTCGCCTACTTCAAATCCCAGTGCGAATAATCAAAGTTTCAACAGCAAAGAGGCCACACTTACACTTGACAAAGCATGTCACCGACTTGTACAGTATGTTTCCTATTCGGTTCCATGATGTCATGAGTTTTAGATTTTCAAAATGACAGCAGCTCCCCGTCAGTAATCACGTCAGTTCACTGGACAGCATGAATATGTGCACGTCAGCTCCTTTGAGAGGTTAATTTGTATAATGGCTCGTTTACTTTTTCCTCCAGTTCCCCTCCCAACAGTTTGATGGTTACGTTTGGGATACAAGTTGCCTTTCTGGCTGTTTAGAAGATTATATTCCTTAATTAATATGTACGTAAGTTTTTATATTTTGTGACTTCATTTTACATGTAGAATGAGTATGAGTGTGTGTTTTTATGCATCTAGCTGGTCACATGGCAACATGTGGCTTAACAGAGAGCGACAGTAGAAGGTTAACGGACCCATAATTTACCAAAGTGCAATCATATTAGTTTATACTGTAACTGTTAATTAACATACTGGCAGATAGATTGTTTAAGTCTTTTTGAAATGGTATAAGTTTATATTTTACTATAAGCAACTAGTAGGCCTTTTATTGAATATTTTGCTGTCTACTCAATTCTGGCTTGAGGCTCATTACATGTATTAGTAGACTAATACTAATACAGCTGATCTTGTATTGACATCCTGTTGACAATGATTGATAGGACTTTCAGTATAACTATTCGATTGTGTATTATTATGCGCAATGTTATATTTTTTGAAGGGATATTTCTGTTATTCTAATCAACTAAACCTTTGAAACATCTGTATTCTAACCAATACATCAGTGATTTAAACTCCCACAACCAGGAATATATATTAAGAGATCCCAAACATCATCACAGTCATATCCAAGCTGCATCTAGTACTGATAGCTGAATTGATTGTAAAGTTACTGCATGTCTTCAAAATCCTGCTCAACCAAGGCACAATAAGATAGTATGAGAAAACCTACTTTATTCTGTATCATTGAAAAAGAAAGACAGAAGTCTCACAATTTTTCCATCTATGTGCCATTTCTTTTTAAAACTGGAGCTGCTTCTGAATATTCAATATTAAAAGAAAGAATGAAAGCATGACCCTAAACACCTGTGCACAACATTTTAAAATATTAATGCAGCCTCTTGTAAATTATTGAGATTTCTGCACTGGAAAAAGATATGATGAAAAGATGAATGACAAAGCAGAAATGGGAAGTGCGGAGGGCCAATGCCAGACAGTCATTTCGACAGAGATAAAAGATTGAAAGAGATTGAATTAGAGAGTGACTGGGCCATTTCATTCCATGTTAAACTCTGGTTTTTACACCCTTGAGGGCTTGAATGAAAGCACACAATGCACGGTCACAGTACAGGAAGAACTGAGATATACAATAGCCAACCATAAAGGGGCTCTGACAGCTCTTCACTGGTGCTTTATGTTCCCTTCTCAAGTGGGTCTCTATATTGCTATTAGTGGGAGGAGAGACTGATAAAAATGCTGTTCTCTTTTAAGGCATCTGGGCCACCCTAGTAATGAAGGTCTTTAATGCTGAAATAATTACTCAATTCATCATTAACATTAACAATTTGACTGATTAATCATTTAAATAATTTATCAAGAAACAAGACAGAGTTGACAGCCATGTTAGTGGCTCTGTGGGGTTTTACTTAGCAGGTATAATGATTATAACTGTCACCATCATAGTGTAGTAGGCCTATTTGGTCATATATTTAAATACTGGAGAAATTAAAGATGGTGGCGCTATAAGAAAAGTTAACGAATGATAACAAAAGTTACAATTCATAGTGAGGGGGACATGATTGTCTGTACCAAATTTCATGGAAGTAGTTATCAAGATATTTCACTCAAAACCACAGTTGTCAACCTCATGGTGGCACTAGAGGAAAAGTCAGAGGATCACTGGAAATCATCATCTGGAAATCATGAACATCTGTACCAAATTTTAGTAGATGCTGAGATGTTTTACTGGATACATGAAATCTATGACCAGCTGGTGGCATAAGATAAAACGTCAGGGGATCATCAAAGTCTGACTGTAAAGTCTGTCTGTTACACATTTCATAGGAATTGATCCAAAGTGGCAGAACAACTGACCAACATTGCTTTGAGCCACGCAGCTAGCATGGCTAAAATCTCAAAAATTAGCTGGTTCCAGCTTCTCTTTTTTTTTTCTTCTTTAAATAATTGCGAATTGAGTTGGTTTTGGACTGTTGGTTAAGCGATTTAAAAGACTTCTCAGTTTTCTCTGACATTTTACAGATAATGAAATTTTTTTTAAAATGATTCATAGAAAAATGTATTAATAGGTTGTTAGCTGCAGCCCCAAGGCTCTTTTGCTTTTTTGTGTTGGTGTTGGCCAACACTAGTTTTAGCTTCATACTGATCCATGTAATGTTTTTGTACTAATAGTGTTTTGTAATGACAAGAGTATTTCCATTTGGATACTTGTTTTACTAACTGCTAATTTTAAGACAAGGTTTTTGTAGAAAGAACTTGACTGAATCGATTAATCAATGTATTATTATTTCACCCTGTTGAGTATAGGGTTAAAAAATGTTATAGACATCGCTGCCCCCACCAGCCCCATCTGTCACTTTCCATAATGTCACAACATGCAAGAAAGACGTCTCAGCCTGCCTTATTTTCCCTCAGTCTCTGGTCTCCCACAGTGAAACCTTGTGAAGATGTGTGTGTGTTGGGAGGGAAGGAGATCTTGCATGTCAAGGTGTGTTTATCTCGAGTGTATGGGTCACATGTAGGTGATGGGGGCAGTGTGTGTGATGGGCTTAGGTCTTTAGATGAGAGCCCTTAATGTAGCATCTTTGATTACATAAAACCCTCTCTTCCTTATTCCCTCTTTCACAAACAATACTGCATTGTGGCCCTGATTAGCAGGCCTGTATTCATTCATAAAAGTTCCATGGAAAAAGAGAGAAAAGGGGACACAAACACAAAGAGAAAGCAGATAATAAACATTGAAATGCCATGGTCAGGTGAAAAAGGGTTGAAAAGAGGCTGTTCTTTATTTACCCACATGCATAATCAGTGGAAGTATAAAAGCTTATATGAAAGAAAAAATGCAGAGTTAAGAATAAGAGCAGAAAGAAGGCAAACAATAGAAATAGTAAAGTAAAGGGGAAATAGTTGCAGAGGAGCAAAAAGCTTTAAGATTTGAAGATGACCATGTTAATATTTCTTCTTGGAGTTTGTAAATTCTGTGTACACTTGCAGAGAAAAGAGAGTGTCTGCCTGGGCTGGTTGGTTTACTATACTGTAGCATTCAGACAGTTATCCTGTTTTAAAAAAAAAAACATTTCTGACAACAACTCACAGCTTAACAGACTAAACTATACTGAGTCTCAGGTTTAATACACTTTCACACATGAGAGGATTGCCATACAACACAAACTGACAACCAGGAGTGTAGCTGAGGTAAATGTGACAGAATTTTTTTTTTTTTTTTCCTCTGACACTGAACCAAAACTGTACCAAAGCTGATGAAAATGTAGCGAGCATGACTGCTCGTTCCAAGGATTTAGCAATAAAAGTGGATCTTGTTAAACCATCCAAAATGCCCCTCGCTAAGCCACATAATCATGTGAAAAATCATGTTTAAATATTAGTTGGATGGAGAGTAGTGTTGTTTTGTTGGATTTGGGGTGAGCAGCATCTCTCCTCCTCACACAAAAAGACTTGTGTGGCACCATGGGCCCCGTCTCGATAATTTATACTCAGAGTAAGTGAGTTGACATAATTATTTCATTTACAGCACTCTTGCGTGCCTGCTTACTGTAACATGTGAGAATATTTTTTCTTTTGAGTTCAAAACACTTAATTAATCCACTAATCAAATAGAACATCAAAAAGTCAAAGAGGGGTTGCATACTTTCTATACATACTTCATGGCAGGAACTGAATAGTGGGAACCACACATTGGAGATAAATACAATCTTTGTGCATAATTTGTCTCCCTTTGTCTCTGTGCATGCTACAAATGAAAAGTGTAAGATCCAATTTCTGCTCACTGACTGTGTGGATTACTCACACCCACACGAAAGCCGTCTGGAACAACAGGAGAGAGGGCAGTGCTCACCGCACAAAGAAAGCACACAGAGTGCAGACGAGCCATAATCTGACCAGTGTCGTCCTGACCCGGGGTGAACAACACATTCAAGTACAGTTTCAAATCAAATTTGGAGAGGGGTCTGAAATGGCAGATCAAATTATATCATTATCATGATTATACATCACAGACGGCGCTGCCTTGGAGTTTAATAGATAAATGTTTACAAGCACAAGCATTCTTGGAAGTCCTCTGCTAGTATTATTCTATGTACTGAATATACAAGGTAGTATTTGCTGCCAGAAACTGTAGTCATGCTTTCTTCATGCAGCTCTGAAATATCACTTAACCACAGTAAAACTGCAGCACATAACAACATTTTCATATAACTTAATTTCAATGATATCATTTACTGAATGTGTTCTCTCCTCTCGCATTATTATTGGGATTTTCACAGACCATGTCAAAATTACATGTCAAAGTGGTGGAACAACTTATCTAACTCCATTAATAACTATGATTTATTCTGCTTTTACCCAAGAATATCATGTTCTGTACGTGAGTATTGCCCTTTCTCTTGTGCAAACACCGCCACTGGCTATGGGTCAATCTCTGTTATGTTTTTTGGCATTTTTGGATACTCAGGGGAAAAAAAATCTAGTCAGACTAAGGTTTCTGCTTGGTCCCAGACACATTAAGTGGACTGTCTTTGGCCAATCATCACTTCCGTAGTAATCTGAGCCTTCTATCTGTACTGGATCAGCTAGTAGAGCATGTTGAAATTGCCAGTTGCAACACTTTAACAGACATATAAATTCATATTCCAAGCGTATAGTTGGACTGTTTAAACAGATCCTTAGTGGCATGAAAATGTGAACAAATACTTCTGAATTCTTGTTCCCACTTGTGTAGACATCTGATGAAAGACACATGGATATTGCTAAAACTACAAAAGGAGAAGGTCTGATTGCATGTACTGTATTGTATCCACTGGCATTTATTTAGCTCTCTCCTATCTCTCAGTATACCTGTCCTACACATACATAGATCACACTTAGATAAGCAAACATAAATATACTGTACAGTAAGTGCCAACTTTCAGTCAACTAACATTCACTTGCAGTATCTGTCTCCACCAACAATGGCTATTCTCAATCAGTGGTAAAAGCACAAACAACCACAATTTCAAAAAATCAATCTGTGAGGCACTCTAGGCTTTGGAACAATTGTGTACATCAGCAGGAAAAATAATCGAATCCCAAAATAACTTCTTGCTCCCTTACTCCTCCTCCCAAACACTGATGGAAGCACTTAAATAAGTTCAAGTAGAAAAAGAGTGGATGGAGAGGAGAAACAAGGAGATGTGCTGATGACTGGCACTGAAATGGTGCAACAGACAGATAATACAGACACAAACACACACACACACTTACAACTACCACCTTAAGGCTTCACTAGGGATGAGTGTAATCCGACCGGAGAACCTTCAGGAAGGTTCTGCTGACCCTGACGTTTAGCAGCAGTGGTGCCTGAAGGAGACAGACTGTGATAGCTATTAAAAGAGAGGATGGCCAGAAGGGAAAAGCACACAGGGGAAACATGTCTGCCTCTACCACCAGGGTTACTGACAACTGACACACACCTCACCTGCTATAAAGTCTGCGGCTGCCTGAGCGGACTGTACAGCCACCAATAAACTCACTGTTAACAGAAAGAAATGGAAGTCATCATCAGATCATACCAATAAAATATAAAAGTAAGTGTATTTGTTTGTGTAGTATATGATCTGAAATGTGTAGAATTAAAGGAAAAACAAACAATGTGTCTTAGTAAGGTGTTGTGGACCATATCTGTCAAGATAGCTTCAATGTGTATTGAGGTGAATACAATTCTCTGTAGGAATAAACACTTTTCTTCCAGAAATATTCCCTCTTTTGGTGGTTGAGGATGGTGGTAAAGAGCAGTGTCTGACGTGAATCATGAGGTGTTCAACAGATCTGGTGACTATGAAGGCCATAGTATATACTTCACAACATTTTCAGACCCATGAAACTATTTAGTGACCCCTCGTGCTCTGTATGTTCACACTGCTCTCCTCTGGTAGAAGTAAAAATTGCAGCTCTTCAAACATTCACTCAGTGACTTCTCAGTAAGTAGGACTCTGTTTAATTCTGGATTTAAAATGTGATTTGTCATAGAACATTTCAAAACAGTGATGGTTTTTGATTTTATTTCTTACAGTAGTGTGTCAATTTCAGGGACCCATTTTCTCAAGAGGTTCTTAATAGATGAAGTCAATGTAAGCTTTCTTATACAGTAGCTACAATTATGTAAAGTAACAAAACACTCCTCCCTTTTGGATATTTTTTACCTTTTTAACAGTCCTGAAAAGCAACAACAGTAAGACTTATTACTCTGTGGCCTTGTTTTTATCTACAATTTCTCTCTCATATACAATAATTCTTCAAGAGTAATGGTCACAACTGTTTTCTAGGCGTTGTTGCTTTGACGCTAGCAGAGTAAAAACACTAGTGATAAAGGGGTCATGTGGTGAGATAGATAGGGATGATGAAGAAAAAAATAGTATATAGAATAAAAATTTTAGATATCTTGAAATATAATATGTTAAAAAAAGATATTAGCCTCTAGTTTTACCTCTGTAAGACTTTAAACATATTAAGGATAAACAATCTAAGAAGGGAATATCAGTCTTAAATGAATCTACTCATTTGTAACCTGTGACAGTGGGTCACAAGGACACATTACATGGCTGAAAAAGGGTCATGGGCAAGGCACTCAATGTAACTCATTATATATCAGCTAAGGCCAAAAATGTAAATGTTAAAAGGCTTTTTGACAGCAGCATATATTTCCAGCACCATATTGCCCAACAATATTGCTGGCAGTAACAACAGGACACACACACACACACACACACACACACACACACACACACACACGTGTATACAGTACAGTACACTTAAACACACACACACAGTACACTTGAGTGCTGTGCCAATCAAGACTGATTAGCACTAACCTTTCCAGCAGCCCTTATTCATCTAATTGAATAGAATGAAACACTTGGCAACTTCTATTAAAGTGTTCCTCAACGGGATCCATATTTACTAGCATCTCAAACACAGGGAAAGACACACACACACACACACATACACACACCACTAGAGCATAGGGCCAATCAGGACTGATTAGCTAGTTAAGTAAAAGCGTATGTGAATTTGACACGACTGGACAACTGGCTGCCCGCCAAGAACCGGCCACTTGCTGTTTGTGTTTGAGTACGTGTTATCTGAAACTGCAAGGTGTACCTGTTGCTGTGAGTGTGTGTCTGTGCATGCACCACTGTCTGAGGGCATGGTGCATAAATAATGAAACAAGGCAGTGTCATCTTCAACAGTCTGAATTCAACATGACAGATCAGTCACTGATGCAGAGAGGTATTCTAACAGGATTTCTGAAGCCCAGTCTTTACTCAGTATGAAAGGGAGAACTCATGGTTTACCAGAGCATAACTTTGTCCCGGATGATTAGCTGTTCAAACTACATTTAATTAACCTTGTCGTGTCCCCAGACTCATTTCAAAAGGTATAAAATAAATCTAAATGTTCAATTTCAACTTCATTTTTTTTTTCTATTTCTTTTCCTAATTTGATATTTTAGTTTTTAAATTTGGCCCATGGCATCAATTCTCAATTAAAAGTGTGTTGTAATGCTCGACGACTGCATTTGAGTTCTGATTCTGCAAGACCACACGAGCCCCTGCCCCTCCCTCTTCGACTTGTCACAGCCACCACAGTTAATGCACGCAAATTGAGCACCCTGCAGAGCAGTATGATCCACATCTCCCTGACCTGCCTTCAATGTTGACAGCCAGTTAACAATAGTGTTTGCCCTGAGCCCCAGCAATGTTTATCACTGTTGTGAAATTAAAGCACTATTAAAACATCCCAATACAGCCAGCCTAATTAAGGCAATATCCCACAATTAAGCTAAACAACAAGCAAGCTAGTCTGGTGTAAAATAGCATTGTCAATGACAACTGAAACAGATAAATATACATTAAGTGGTTTCAATCATATTTGGATATCTCTTCTCCTCTCCTCCTCCTATGTCAGAGGCTCTTCTGTTAGCAGCAGTAATCAGGCTCCAAGTGCAACGGGCTTTAAGATGCCACCAGAGCAATTAGCCACAGGCTCTATTAAAGTCGTCTTCCTTTCTAGCAGCCTGGCATGAACTTCCCAGGCAGGCTGAACAGTGTGATATCCTGGTAATTGGGGTACAACTTGAAGGACAGGTCTTCAAAAGCGGGAACCCCTACCCACATGTGCGAGTTTATAGATGCTGTCACTAACCTCTTTGCAACATTAAACATGTGTGTCAACCAAGACAACATAACAGTATTAATTGCTTAACTGTCAATCATTGTGTATGCAAGAAACCCAAAACCCATATAAGTGTTGTATGAGTTATGTCTGCTTGCACTCCACTGTCTCCCTCTGTTGATAGTGTGAGTGTGTGTGTGTGTCTAGGTAAAGTGTAAAGAGTGGGACATAAGCACTTTAATTAGAAACAATTAAATCATGAATAGTGTATTGCTGTTGTATATCCCCACAGCATCAGTTTTTCAGGTGTGTGTTTAACAACCACAGTTTTAAATTATTCAAACACATGGTTTGTTCTCAGGCACCAGAATCCAACTCAGCCTTCTACTCTACGGTCCACTCACCATTCGGGATCAACCGGCGTGATGTCTATTCTGGGAGGTGCACCGAATGGCAGGGACGTTGGTCTGGCCATGATCTCATCATCAGGTGTCCGCGACCTCTCTCCCTGACGCCATGACAACGGGGGTAGCTGCAGGTTGCCTGAGAAGCGCCGTCGGCCCCGGCGCAGATCTACACCCAACGTGCATGACGGGGAGGTAAAAGACTCACTGAGGCAGCAATCTGGAGGCTCTTTGCTGTCCTGGGAAGAGAAAGAAAGATGGAGGAGGAAGTAAGTGCATGAAATTAATGACAAAGTTTTAATATTAATTGAGAGAGACACATAGTAACGCAGATGGAGTGATAACAGACTGTACAGAGATAATAGGACATGAAAGTAATCACACTGAACTTATTACGTTCTGTCAATGGAAAGTTTGCCCACTAAGGGGCGCCACAGGCTTGTTTCTGACTTAAGATTAAGTTTTACACAGTAAAGTACAAACACCTTACTCTTTAGGATCCTTTACATTTATTTATCCATATTACTTAACCAGAGACCTGACACCTCTTCTCACCAGCTTTTTGTCTTGGTTGATCTCATATAGGGGTGAAAAAATTCCTACAAAACCCAAATTTGCATCTAAAAGTTCAATTATTTAGTCAACATTATTATGACTTAAATCTTAAAACAAAACCAAGCCAAAAATGACTGAGCTGTTCAGTAGAGCACAATTCCTGCATAATTTCAGGATTATTTTTTTCCCTTCATCATCTCTTCACTGATCCGTCCTCGGAAGTCTCCACTCTTTCCTTCCGCCTCATTTACTGGCTTAATTTGTCTTGTTAGCATGTGCTGTCTGTAGCAAACTGATTGCAGGGCATGAATAACCATGTTTATTCCTCAGCTGCACAGTCTAATTTACATGTAAGTCTGAAGGGCTTAATAAATCTTGACAAGTGCAAATGAGCATGAGACAGAGAGAGACTCCAAACATGTGTACACAGCAATAACAACAATGTATTCCTGTGAAATACTTTGTGTGCAAATACAATACAAAAGCGAAAGCTGAACCTCCCGCCTCTGACTAGACGTCTGCATGGAAATGTTTGTCTGAACAGCAACCTCAAGTGACCTTTTACTGTCATGTCATTTATGACTGCCCTCTCCGGAAAAACAAACGTTCGTGGGTGGACGGATGGCCATACAGAGCAGTAAACTTTTGCGCCCAACAAAGCTGGTTTATTTTAACCATGAAGACATCCTTCACTAACCTTAATCAAGTATTTTCAGCTGCCTTAACTTTAAAAAGTGTGACGAATGAGGCACCAGATAGGCAAAAAGCTCATATGATTAGTTTTAGAATACATAGGCAAACTTCCTCATAGCTTCAAAACAGCACAAACAGGTATGAGGACCTCTTTGACATGGACTTCTTTACTGCTTCAATCACTGCAAACAATTCTTTCTGGCTTAAATATGAAAATTATTTCTTGACCTTCCACCCCCATCCCCCTACAGGTGTCCTGTGGGGTGGACTTAGAATGTTTTCTTATAGACATGTGTCCCTATACAAGCAGTGATCTTAAGGTGTTGAATGATTTGGGGTACAGAAGGTGTTGACTCCTCATTCCATCCACTGAAAAAAGGCATTGGGATTCGGGGGAAAGCGCCAGACAAAGCTAGTTAAGAAAATCTTGAGTTCTGAATATTTTATCATAGATTATTTCTGATGTTTAACAGAGAAACTTACAAACAAACAAACATAAAAAGTTTGTATCTGAGATAAATGATTATCAGATAAGTTAATCTAATGAAATTTGGATATCCAAAATAATAATTGGTCAGGAGCTGATATACAGAAAGTTATTATGAGGCTCTGTTATGCCACTATTTACCACTACTATTTACCACTATTCTCAGCAGGAAAGCAAATTTGAGCTTAGAAACAGTTTAGCCCGATTAATGAAATGACCCCTGTCTGAACTCACTTGTCATATACGTCAGTTGTACAGACAATATTTGTATGGTTTTTTTACATCTAGAGTGCTCAACACAGAATAAAACTGAAAGTTTCTTATACTACAGGTTTTCAAGGAAAACAGATAAAAAACCAAGCACGCACATGTGTGAATGACAAGGTCAAATAATTATATCAAGCAATACAATGCAGTCTACAGTATATATCTATTAGTTTATTTTTTGGGAGGGGAGACCTCAACTGACTACAAACAATTTACTGTAAAAAAGTATTTCTTAAAACATGTATTAGTATTATTTGTGATTTTTCTTTAATTCATAATGCATCTCAGGGCATCTTTCCCATTTCTCACCCCCCCTCCTCATTGACACCCATATCCCTCTACGCTCTTGCCATTTCAACACCAAGGCAACAAAACAACAGGGAGGAAATGAAGAGATGAGCTGAGAAAACAACACCTGCTTCCCATCAGATATAGAGGGGGAGGTATAGAGAGTGGGAGAGGGTAGACAGAGAGGTAAAAAGGTCTGACAGAGGGGAAGGTAAGTGCAAGGAGATAACAGCTGGGGCAAGGCATGAGGGGGAGAATTTGCAGAGAGTGGTGAGTTAAGTAGAAAAAAGATAAGGAAGGAGGTAGGGGCAGATACTGTAGCTGAAGAGAGCGAGAGAAAGATGAGTAAGAGCAGAAGAAAGAGGGAGGGAGGACAGCACCGGAAGAGAGACTGATTAGTCTTGTATGAAATAAGACATATTCATCTACAGCTGAGCATTGCTTCCAGCGATATGCACATACAGACTAAAGACATGTATTTTATACATACTGTGCATTTCCTACACAGATATGAATAGAGACGCCCACCTGTGCATGTACATCAGCTACAAGCACACATTAATATATGAGCATGTTAGATACATTTATGGCTTGCTTCTCCAGGGTCTTTTTAATAGAGGAATAAAATAAACATAGTGGTTAGTTGATATATATACAGTGTCAGTGTGTGCGCATATTGTTGTATTTAAGATGGATGAATTGAAAAAGGGCATGAAAAGTAATGAAAAGTGAAAAGTAATATTTTCAGAAAATACAAGAATCACGTCTCTTTTTCACACTGACAAGTGATGACCATGCATTTTTGTAATTGTGCAATTATTTGCTTCCCTTGAGTCGGAGCTTTTTCAAATGAATCAGCATATTAAGAAAAAAAAAAAATCAGACAATACAATAAAACTTTGAGAAACGCTTCACAAGGTTTTCATATAATAACAGAGACATGGTTGTCGTCTTTGAATAAAAGGCCATTTCAGGACTAATAATTCCATTCAGTTCGATTTATGGGCTGCTAAAAGTGATGAAATATTCCCCTGAGGTTGACAGAGGAACAGGATATTAATAAAAACTGGTGAATTATTATCACTTCTTTCTTTCTTTTATCATCTTCTTTGTGAAATAGCCTGATCCCCGTGTGTAAGACGAGAGATAAAATAAATTGCCTGCTTCCCCCCTCTATGGCAAAATGCATGACATGTGATAAATTTAGCTTATCTGAGGGTTGAGCACAAAAAACACGCTCAGTGTAATTCGCTGAAAGCTATTTTCAAGACGTTTCAGCTTCATTTATTTGGTATGCATGCACAGATCAGTTTATTAGAGAGGCAGGAAAGACGAGGAGATGTAACAAAGGATGAGAAACAGATTGAGATCCAGACTGAATCCGTCTTCTTCCTCTGTTCATGTTTTTTCTTTCTAGGAACCATTCCCTGCCCCCACACAAGAGGCACTTTACTTCCATCTATGTGTCTGAGAATTTTTGCCACAGAGTTAACTCCACAGCGAAAACATCCAAAGTATTGTGGATTAATAATAGATCTCTACTTTGATCTAGAGATTCATCTGCCAGCATTTTCTGCTTATACATTTACTAGTTTGGGCTTCCCAAATATGAGTATTTTCTGGTTTTCAAAGTATTTTATAATAGTAAACTGAGTATTTCTGAGTTTTAGACTGTTGGTTGGACAAAACAAGTCATTTGAATGTTTGCACTTCATGGCCTTGTGAGAAATTGTGATGCGTCTTTTCACTATTTTCTTTTATAGACCAAATAATTAATCAGTTAATCAAGAAAATCATCAGCAGATCAATCAATAAGAGATTACATTAGAAAAACTGTACTCTGTACTTACTCTGATGGTATCTAGAACACCTGTTTAATCAGAACAGAAAGGATAATAAAGGATAATACAAGATTTAGAGGTATTTTCAATCAATTATGTTCATGCTATCCTCATGCTTTCTAGGAACATTTAATATTATGAGGCGCCTTCTGACTGCAGAAGTCTTCTACTCACTTTCACAATCACAGCAGGAAGGTGAAGTAATAAAAGACAGAGCATATACTGAAGAACCAATCGAACTCAATAAAAGTTATCTAGTGTTAGTGCTGACAAATTAAAATCCCTGCCTGTTAAAGAAAGACACAAACTTGCTTGTATGAAATAAAATATCCTGTTTTTCAAGTGCAGTAAACCTAAAGCATCACAGCGATATATATCAGGAGGACATTCAGTGAACGACAGCCGATAGACGGAAGCGAAGTGCAAGAGGTCACAGTTCATCTAATCCCAAGGTGCCACACGAGAGAAGAGTTACTGTTGCTGTGGTAACCAACATCACTCCTCCTGACGGACACAAAAGAGAGATAGAGAGTGAAAGAAGATTACAGTGTTTGTTAAATCCGATATAGAAACAGTGGAGGGAGGTGAAATAGATGTCATTAAAGAGAGACAAGAGTGAATGAGAACAGACTTGAGTAGAGAGGATGGGAAGAAGGGAGAGAGATAGAGTTGAACTGTTGCTTATGGTGGATAAGATTCAACGCTCAACTTCCTAGTTCTCTAATTGGAGGATGAACAGCTGTTCAGTTTGACCCTCACTCAACTGTCAGACAGAGAGAGAGAGAGTGGTAGAATGACAGAAGAAGAGATGGAAGCTGAAACAAGTGAGATAAAGGCAGCAAGAGAGATTAAGAGTCAGAAAGGAGAAAAAAATATATTGAAAATGAGAGGAGAGGACTGGTAACAAGTCCTCATACTTAAACAACAAACAAGATTGTTAAACCAACAGTCAAAATAAAACACAAAATAGGTTGACAAAAGAGATAAATTGTAAATCAGTGTCCACTTACTGGATTTTCTGATCTTTCTTTGGTCAAATTACTATTTACAAGGGTAAAAAAATTGTACTTTCATACTCAACAAAACAGGTTTATTGTTGTCTTCCAATACAACCCAACATTATGTAATTAGTCAGAGCATTCAGAAATGGCTACATACAGTATGACCATTTTACAGAATTATCCCTACAGTAGGTTTGGTTACGTTTAGGCCCAAAAAACTACTTGGTTAAGGTCAGGAAACAATCCTGGATATGATAGAAAGAAACCAGCGTTGACTGTTGGCAGGAAAGTGGTTGCTGATTGTGGTTTCCTGTGCTTATGGTCCAAGTAATGCTTGAAAAAAATTGTTTGTATGAAATGTCATCTGACCACATTTAAAAAGCACAACTACCTGCTCCGAATATCCACACTCAAACACTGAAAATCCTGCTGTCATGGAGAAGGGTGAGACAGAATATATTGTAGAAATGGGAATAATGACACACACTTTCAAACAGACTCTCCTCAAAGTATTTGTGGTTTTGCACTTTCAAAATGTTACAAAAATTCTCGGCAGTCCCGCCGGAGAGGTGTAGGGAAAGGAGGTTTCAGAGACTGATCGATCATCGAACAAGCGCTTTGTTTAAGCATCACATGCTTTGGTCACTTGACAAACTAGGTCTCTTGTGAGTGTCTCCCAAGATGGATATAACAGCTAGATGAGATATAAACACCAGAAAACCATGTGAAGCCTAATGAGAAACTCTGTAAGACAGATAATTTGGATACAGTGAAAATTATGACAAAGCTATCATGCTACAGTGATATGAGCTGGCTGTGATCAGACACCTTATCTATTGCACACTGTGGTGCAGAGCTGAGGGAAGAGTGATAAAAGGACATGAACAGAAACCAACAGACTGTTCAGTAGATATACTGTGGCAAGGAAGAAGGAGGGCTGCGTGCGCCTGCGGGCATCAATGGCTGGTGAGGCAGTCTGCGTTGTTGCAGTTCAAAGTTCTCTCCCAAATTCTTTCTAAAAACATTGCATAGTATGTAACATAGTTGATTTTTCCTCTTTATGAAAGTACTTGGATTGGAGAAAATTGCAGGGCAGTAAATAAGCCTGTGATGGCAATGATTCATTACTCATGAACTCATTATCATAAAAGTAGTTCACTAAAATTGCAGTCTGAGTAGTTTCTCATAAATCATGGCTTGGCTGTTTGCAAACTGAATGTCCAGAAATTTGTTAAAATTCTAAGTGTTTGAGAAAAAAAACTGGTTCCTCTGTTGCACACGTATGCAAGTTTGGTTTGATTTGTCTTCATGCTGTGGTCTTAATTTGGTTCACAATACAACAGCACGGGTTAACAAGAAGAAAGAATTATCAGCTACCAAATGCTAAATAACTTTAACGCCAACTGTGACTGCAACTGTATTTTGTCAGCATAGTTAAAAATAAACCCTATAATAACAGTAATTTAAAAATGTTCATGATTTTTAAAGGATAGGTTCTGGTTTTGCTTGCTGAAATCTTTCCTCCAGTTCATACTAGCTATTAAAAGATTCCCTCCAAATATGCTTACTATGTAAGTGATGGGGGACAAAATCCACAGACCTTGGTTTGTGCTAAAATGTATTTAAAGTTTATCTGAAGATTATGAGGCTTTAGCAGTCTGAGTTAGTCAAATCAGGTGGATATCTTCCACAGTTAGTCTTTTTGGCTGATGAAGTGACACCATTAGTCAGCCGAATGCCGCCACTTCCTGTAAAAATTCCCTCTTTGCGTTTCCCTATTGGGCTGTGGTGGTGGTATAGTAACAAAAAGAGGGAAGTCGGCATTAAAAAGACTGTAACTCTGAAATATATCCACCTGTTTTGACTAATTTGGATGGCTGAAGCTTCATATTAGCTTCAGAAAAGCTTTTTACATAGAAGGAGGGCTGTGGATTTTGTTCACCGTCACTTACATTGAAAGTTTATTTGGAGGAAAAAACCTGTTTCAGTGTTCATTTGGGTACCTGACTAAAACAAACTTGAAATATTCAGAACCTGTCCTTTAAGATTATTACATCTTGATAATCAATGACATTAGATCATATAGAACTTTTAAGGGACCTGCACACACCCTATAAAACTTGTTGAATTCCAGTTTTAAAACATTACTGAACTACTGACATGAATCAGTAGAGACAATGAGGTTTAAAGGTTAAATTGAAGCTTTAATGTTAAATTGATTTTTTTTTGTTACAGGGTGTGGATAGATCTGATATGGACTTGATGAGAGTAATGTATGCACAGACGCACTTCCATTAACCCTCAGAAATAGATTTTAATTGAATGAGCAAAATGTTGGCCAAAAGCACAGAGCACCTGGAACTGAGTATCCATGTGTGAAAACAAGCATTGAGACACACTGTCATAAATATGCAGAGTCACATACAAATGGTGGCATGCATTCAAGCACACTCACACAGACGACCACAAGAGTACCAGCACATACAGGAAGTCAGAGCTGATCAGATCAGAGCTGGTTAGCTGTGATCTGCATGGGAATGAGGTCATTAGGTCTGTAGGGCACAGAGACATTATTTAATCTGTCCACCCTTCAGCACACCACTGTCTAATAACACACCCCCTCCCTGAGACACACACTCATACATGAATGTATAGGGAATGAATCACCTGCACATACAACCACACTGTACGCACCCACCAAACTAATCCAATCCAAATGTTAGCTTCATGATGGGCCAAATCATTAACACAAACACTCACAGGCATCTGCAGACACTCACACCACTCAAATCTAATCCCAGCTAAGCATCACCAGCTAAACCAAATCCCTTCTGTTAGAGCTGGAATCCAATAACAATGTCCTACCTCGAGTCAGCACACTTAACCTCATTGATTTAGGAAACACTTAACGCTTTCACTGAAATATACTGTAAATACACTGGTTTTCCAGGCTTTTTGAACATGGATAAATGTACATGCAAGCCCATAACAAAAAAAAAGCATGCATTCCTGGTTTGCTCATCTGTTTTAACTTATCAGACAAATACCATATGTTGTAACTCCTTTGTGTGGTTTCCAGATGTGTCATCATAAATAAATAAATAAATCGTTTTTAAAAATAATGACACTTAGATTTAAAGTACAAGATGAGCAAAGTATGCTTATTTTAAAGGAATACTTCGATATTTTGTGAAATATGCTAAATTGTTACATACCACTCTCATGTTGGTGCATGAGGCAGGAAGCCTAGCTTAGCATAAAGACTGGAATCAGGGGGAAACAGCTAGCCTGGTTCTGCCAAAAGTTAAAAAAAATTGCTTACCAGCACCTCTAAAGCTGAATAATTAACACACTGTATTTCGTTTTTTTAAATCTGCAAAGAAATCTGCTATGTAATAATGACAACTTGTGGTTTAAAAATAAGTTAAGAAGTGTAACTAAACTCTTGAAGCCTTCCCCCCCACGGGCAATGTCTCTGCTGGTTGCCAACATCACTGTGACGACAAAGCTGTTCACCAAGAAATAGTTTTTTCCCTCTGCGCAGGAAGTTAAAAGCACAGAGAGAGATTCAGGACAGCTCCCCTGGATCTGGTAGGAAATTGATGTGAAGTATAAAACAGCCGATTTTTCAATGAGAATACTTGTTAAAAGGTCTCCCCTTTGACTCCAGAAACCCAATACAACTGTTAAATGATATTTTTGACCCTACAGGGGATATCAGGGTGTGCCATCATAAATTTACTGAACTATCTGACAGGAAACACCTTTTCAACCCTTGCCCTAAACTACTTTCGAGCTCCTACAGCTGCACCCGCCCTTGCTAAAACAGAGTGCAAATACTCAGCTGATTCATTTGTTCTCTTTTTTCACATTCTGACTCCATTTGACAAAACAATTGCTGTCATAAGTGCGCTTTGTATTATAATTTTAATGTTTTATTGTTATGATTGTTTTATTGTTATTATCATCACCAATCAGAGATGAGGGTTAACCGTTGTTAGGAGACAAAAACAGAGATGAGTAATTAAATTCAATTAAAGCAAAAAGAGTACACAGTGTTCAAATTTACATGGAGAGAAAGAGAGAGCCTGAATAATACACACCCACATCTTCAGCTATGGATTATTTGAGCAATACTACCCAACACCTACAACCACTGCAAAGTGCACCTGCATGTTTCTAACCATAAAGTGCATAGAATGAATGTACAGGCGTTAAACACATTATATCCTCATAACACAGTGTTCCAAAAATGAATACATTTACAGGTGACTTTTAGTTTGAGTGCAGACAGAGTGGGACGTGTTTATAGTGCAAGGGAAAGTAATGGTGGTTAAAGGAGGTAGATGGCCATTAAAAGCACTCAACTTTGACACTGGGGTCTGGAGTTTGTGTGCCATCTAATAAGTCACTGTTGACTTTTTTCAGTATATAACCATGACCACAATCTTTCCTTAAACTTTACAAAGTGGTTTAGTTATCCTAACATAGATACACTGATGTTCAAATAACCTAAATCAAGTGCTTTTGGTTGCATAAACCTACCATATACAGTACACTACCTCAAATTGCCACAAGGAAGTATAGAGTTCAGATTGTGCAGATATAATCTTCATATATACGTGTGTTTAATAAGAATGTTCTCATAATGAGAAATTATATTTCTCATATATTTCACATATTTAGCTTGTGCAAAATTAACACACATGAATGTTAGTCTTGTAGCGAGACTGTCCACATGCATAAATGTATCTTAAAACTAAGACACATGAGTGCAGGATGTGTTGTACTGGATCTGCACATACACACAACAAACAGTGCAAACAGTTTGCAACCCTGTGGGTTTAAACATCACATCACATGTTTATAACCTGTGAGCCAGAAAGAAGAGAGATCAGAGAAAGAAACAGAAACAAGGAGCGCGACGTGAGCTACAGAAAATCTCTGTGCAAAAGAGACCTAATGGAAAAGGAGAGAGCCAGGCAAATAACAGAAAAGAGCTGTCAAAACATGGGGGGGTGACAAAGAGAGGAATGATTGAGAGCTGTGAACAAAGTATACCATCCTAAAAAATCATTGAAAAAGCTGTTTTTCAACAGCTGAACAACTTCTTGGCACTAAACAACTGTTTTGATGTCTTCCAGTCAAGATTTCAACCACACCACAGCACTGAGGCAGCTCTTGTTAAGGTCTTCAATGACATCCACCTAAACACAGACAGTGGCAGAATTTCAGTCTTAGTATTATTGGATCTGAGTGCTGCATTTGACCCAGTCGACCATAACATATTACCAGACTGACTGGAAAACTGGGTGGGACTTGAATCCTACTTAAAGGACAGGGACTAGTTTGTGTCTATAGGTTATTACAAATCTGAGCGGACAGAAATGACATGTGGAGTTCCCCAAGGCTCCATTCTGGGGCCTCTTCTGTTTTAACATCTACATGCTGCCTCTGGCTCAGATTATGGAAATCAACAAAATATGTTACCATAATTATGCAAACCACACACAAATTTACATAACCATAACACCAGGGGACTAATACAAGCACTGAGAAAGAGCATCAAACAAATAAATGGTTGGATGTGCCAGAATTTTCCTCCATTAAATAAACAAAAAACGGAAGTAAATGTTTTTGAAGTCAAGGAAGAACGATTAAAAGTCAGCTTCAGTCGATAATGTTAAAAGTCACAAACAAAGCCAGAGGCCATGGTGTAGCCATGGACTCAGACCTGAATTTCAACAGCCACAGTAAGAAAATTATAAAGTCAGCCTAATATCACCTTAAGAATATATCAAGGACTTGGAAAATGCATTCCATGAATTTATTTTCAGTAGACTCGACTACTGTAACACTGTCTTTACAGGTCTCCCTAAGAAATCAATCAGACAGCTACAGCTGATTCGGAACAGGATGCTTGACTCCTCACTAAGACCAAGAAAGTGGATCATATCTCACCAGTTCTCAGATCTTTACACTGGCTTCTTGTCTGTCAAAGAATTGGTTATAAAATACAACTGTTGGTTTATAAAGAACTGAATGGTTTAGGGCCAAAATACATTTCTGATCTTCTGCTACGTTATGAACCTCTCAGGTCGTTTGGGACAGGTCTGCTTTCTGTCCCCACAGTCAAAACTAAACATAGAGAAGCAGCATTCAGTTTTTATGCTCCACATATCTGGGACAAACTCCTACAAAACTGCAACTCTCAGTTCATTAAATCAAGGCTGAATACTTTTCTGTTTCTGTTTATTAAATCAAATTAGAGGCTTTTGATTAATACTTTATACTGCACTTAAACTTTTACTCTCTCCTCTTTAAATTGTATTTAAATGTCTTTTTATATTGCGTTGTGTTGCTTTTACATTCTGTCTTGATGCCTTTTATGTTTTACATAAAGCACTTTGAATTGCCTTGTTGTTCAAATGCACTATACAAATAAACTCGCCTTGCCTTTCCCTGTGTATGTGGTGAACCGCTTATCTCTGTGCTTCTCTGTCCTCACAAAGCCACAAGAAGGAAGCTACAAGAGGTGAGCTGCTTTTGTTGCTTAAAAAACTCTTGAATGCTTCCTAATTATTCATAATCCTCACTATTCCATAATAAAGTCTCAGTCAGGGAGTGTCTGTGTCTTCTTCTCAGTGTTTATGTCTCTCTCTCTGTCTCTGAATTGAAGAACATTTTGTGTTGGATTAGTGACTTTGACACAATCCTAAAATGAAAGATGATGAAATGTTTTTGGTTACCTCTCAACCCTGAACACTAATGAGGGCTCTTTCTTTGGTCAACAAGGTCGATATTTCTGACACAGTGTAATGAAACCCATCTCCAGTGATGACACGTGTCTTCAAAAATGTGTTTGATTAATGTCTGTTACATAACTGGTGTGATATTGTAGAGACAAGGTGACTTACACTGTTGGGAGACACTGTGAGAACACTTCTGCTCTTCCTCATTTTTCCTCGAGTATCTCCCTCGCTGTCCAACCACAGCAGCTTCACATGCACACCTGGAAACCACAAATAGAGACCCTTTTAGAACAAGTTGCAATGAAAACTGCTGACAGTGAGGTCCATGAGTGATTGGACATTATTTGTGTTGAGCTTTTCCAAATGCTTTGAGCAACACAAATGAATTTCTATCCATCTCGTTATATTAGAGTGTTGACACAAGTTTGAGAGACAGATATAATTACAATACAACATTTTAACCTTCACTTTCATTATAATATAAATATTCCCCAATCCTGGTTCTTGTTCCATTTGGGATATTTCTGCCACCTGTCCTTCCTATTTTGTCACAAGTAATACAAAACCACATGTACAATAACATACACACTGTTCACTATGCATCAATATTGAATTTACTGAACTACTTTTCTCAGTCATTTTGGTGTGTCTTCCTGAGGAAGAAGAGAGCCGAGCAGTCAAGACAAAACAGCCTCGCCTTCAATATTGCTCCGTTGAGGGGCATCTAGTAAGTGATACATCAACATGAAAACGCTGCTGTACAGCACACTGAAATCCCCTATGATGCACTGCTATGTGAAAATGTGCAATATATTCTATGAGGGCCAATAAAAGTAACACTCTGATAAAAGAGGTTGGCTAGATACCCCAGCAACATGATCGCTCCCATGTTGAACTCAACTCGTTTTATTTCCCTTTCCTATCACTTCCCAGTGCCAGAAAAAGATGGTTCCTGCAAAAAACAATACCAACAGTAGTTTGATTGGAGCTGCTGTGTTGGTAGTTTGAGAGCAATTAGATTTGCACTAACAGTTTATAAGCATAGGTACAAATATAAAATGTATAATAATAATCCTTATTTGTAGAGCACTTCTCAAAACAAATGCAGTGTTACAAAGTGCTTCACACACAGCAACAAATCAACTCTATTAAAGACAAATGGAAAATTGATTTGTAACATCACATGGACCAGAATAAAGTATGTAAATCAAATTCTAGTAAATAGGTGGCACAGTGGTGCAGTGGTTAGCACTGTCACCTCATAGCAAGAGGGTTCTGGGTTTGAACCCACTGGCCTTTTTATGTGCAGGTTGCATGTTCTCCCTGTGCCTTCATGGGTTCTCTGCAGGTAGTCTGGCTTCCTCCTACAGACCAAAAACATGCAGTTTAGGTTAATTGGAGAGTCTACATTGCCTGTGAATGTGAGTGTGAATGGTCTGTCTCTATCTATATGTTAGCCCTGTGATTGACTAGCGACCTGTCCAGGGTGTACCCCGCCTCTCACCCTATCAAGTCCAAGCAAGAAAATGGATGAATGGAAATTCCTGTAATATATGATAAACAAAATAAATACCAAAATTCAGGAAAAATCAAGTTTTGAAAAGAAAAAAAATCCTCAAAAATCAGGATAAACTCTCAGATAAAAGTACGTTTTAAGAAGATATATAAAAGACGATATTGTCTCAACCAGCCCATATACTTAGGACTTGGGACAAGCTCTGCCCAATGATCTCAAGCTACATACAGGCTCATATTGGACTAAAAGATCTGAAACATAGCAAAGAGTCACGCCATGAACAGTAACTATACAAATATACATACAGTACATGAACTGTGTATGTACACTGTAAATATACACACATACACACATAAATACCAAAGGATCAAAAACCCAGTAAAGGGAATATGGACAATGTATAAAGATGTTTTTGTGTGACCAAGTCAAATGTTCAAAGTAAAAGACTGTGGAACTTAATGTTTATTGAATGCTCTCGGGGTATTTCCCTGCCTGTAATGTCTCACTTCCCTGATGAGTGAGATGATGAGTGTTTGCATGCTTTTAATCTGTAAGTTCAGACAGATGTTCATGGCTGAATGGGCCTGACCTTGAATAGTGCATCTCAGGACTCAAACATAAGATAAAGAGCAGCGGTTCAACCATCTGTCATACATTATTACAGCTGTGACAGTTTGTATTTCCAAATGTTTCAATATTGTGTCAATTCTTATACAGAATTCTGTCCTGTTATGATTTGTTGCTTATTACTAGTGAGTTCAATCATTGTTTGGGGCTGCAAAAGGAGTGAAATATTAGGATGTTAAAATAATTGACGGCTGTGCAGCTGGCAATCCGGCTGCACAAATTACACTGTCAAGTCACTGACAAGTGACGTGACAACAGGAGACATGATCTTCTTGTTACAGCAAAACAAAGATGACAGCTTCCATGTAGTGTATTCAAGGCAACTTAAAATTGATTCGAATTAACAAAGCTGAAATATCAAAGCTGAGAAAACTACTGAATACAGGAAAAGGAGATGGATACAGGATGAGACATATTTTTAACTAAACCAGATACATGTATAATTACTTTAACATGTCTTAGCAGTTACTAATATATGTGAGGCTCCACATGACTGCTTTGAATTACAGATCAATTTAACCATTTTAGCAATGTGAATCACTGAGTTGATAAAAAATAAAACAATATAAAGCACAGGGGCTGCCACATATTCTAATTTGTTTTGCCCACAAAATCTACTGTCAGCTACACACATTTTGCAATTTAAAATTAAGAGATATGATACATCTGGTGAGTTTTTGCAGACTTCAAGAAATCACTTCACATCTCAATGCTTTCTACAAATAAATAGAGCAAAACAAAGAGTAAGCAGGACAAAAGCAATGGGTAGTCGGATGTGTTGCAAAGAATACTGTCACATGTGAGCGTAACACTATTACTCTGTCTGATATGGCTGCCAGATTTCACTCCATTTTTTTAAATTACACAAAAAGATACCTAAGATAATAAACAGACAATACTGCCATTCATCTTATTTTGTTGCTAATAGCTCAAAATTAGAGTGCATGGATACTTTTAACTGATTTTGAGAATATAATTTCACATATGTTATATAATAAGATTATACAACCTTACTTCAAAAACACTGCTACTGTCAGACTAATTTTAAACCTGCAGAACTTTTACAGAAATGAATGTCTGTTACATTCAAGCTCTTGCCAAACGAGTTCACACAATGCTGATTAAGCGGAGGTAAATCTCTCTGTATTTCACAGTATACAGAGTTTTTAAATCCCATTTAAGGTATGACATTCCTGTGCTGGCTGTTTGGCCCTTAATGTGGCCATTAGTGGCTTCTAGACTTTCTAAATGTTACTGGACCAAATGGCTCAAATTCTGATAGTGAAATGAGTCATTTTGTGGGGGTTGTGTGACGCTCAAAACAATTTATCCACCATTTTATAGCGGCAACAGTAGGTTACAGCCAGTGGTGTACTGGCCAACGGGCATACTGGGACAAGTCCCAGTGGGCCGGTGGACCGCCCAAACATTTCCATTTTTACCAGCCCTCTTTGTGTGCCTGTCATTCAGGGTGCGCATGAGAGCGTGCTGCAAGCCTGTGATGCCAATCACAGCAAAGTGCCCCCCTTTACTCTCAAGTCCTGCACTCCAGATTTAAGCCTACACAAAATCTTAGATGTGAAAAAACACGAGAGACTCCCATATCGATCACACAAAGAGCAATAGGGCAGCCAATTGTGTATTTGTGTCAAATTCACATAAGCTTTTACTTAACTAGCTAATCAGTCCTGATTGGCCCTATGCTCTAGTGGTGTGTGTGTGTGTGTGTGTGTGTGTGTGTGTGTGTGTGTGTGTGTGTGTGTGTGTGTGTGTGTGTGTGTGTGTGTGTGTGTGTGTGTGTGTGTGTGTGTAGGGAGGTTGAATCATAACAGACAAATGAAAAAAACCCAAAATAAACTGAGCAATACATACTGGCTAATCTTTATGAGTTCTCTCTCTTGCCAGGACAAATTATACTTTTTCTTTTTTTAAATTTTTCCTCTCAGTAGCACACGCTAATGTAACAGCGAGCTAATGAAACCTGAAGCAGCCTTAATGGTTCAGCACACTGTAATTCCCCCCATGCTAATCATTCAAAAGCAGCAGACATGATTGACTCCGCAGTCATTGAGCCTCTCTCTAATGAGCCAATTCAGGCAGTCGTTAAAAGGCCCATAAGAACTCATATGTTCCTCCTGTGACCTGGGATGGTCTCTATTTTTTTCTTCAGTGTATGGAGATAGGGGGAGGTGAGCATCAGCAGTGGTAGAAAGTGATACAGAGGGAGGGCCAAGCAGTAAAAGAAGAACAAGAATGAGAATTAGACTGTTTTGGGGAGATCTGGCAAAATTAGTGAGGAGTGGCCCAGAGAATGAGATGAAGATGGAGACGGAGAAAGGAAAGGGCACCACAAGCAAGCAGGTCAGAGAGGATTTAATAAAATAAAGAGAAAAGGCTGGAGGTTAAAAAAAAAAGAAGGGTTGAAGAATGAGGTGTGAAATTAGGAAGCAGAGGAAGAAGCAGCAAGGAAGACTGGATGTGCACTTAGGCTGTATGCAGACAGGTTGGAGACAGCATATTTACCATGTTAAGAAATGTAATGGTTAAGGACAGTTCATGCCCTTGAAGCAGATGGACACATTTGTTTCAGCTTGAACAGGCAGGACAACCTTTAAGGCCCAAGGAGATGCCACTATTACATAAAAAACACCCCCATCACACCACCTAAACACAGCAAAAAAAAAGCAAATACTTAGCACGTATTCCTCTTGCTACAAGAGCTCACTGCTAGTCAGCACCTTCAACAGATAGAGAATGTTTAATAAAATGTACTTTCTCAGCGTAATTAGTCTTACCCATTACAGCAAATTAGACAGGCAACCTTCACTGTTGGCTGATATTTGAAAAGGTTTTCACAAGCTAATCTCCTGGATAGCTCACAGGCATGTGCTCAAACATTTTAAGACACAGTAAAGTTGCTAGTTGCTGCATTGAATAATCATGGCAGAGAGTTTAATTGCTTTGCAAGCTGGCTTTCTTAAACTCACTCACTTTTGTTCCTAAATTATCTTCATTTCTCCAAAACAGTTTTGAAGAAATGAGAATTGCTCAAATGGATGCTGTTTGGTTTTCGCCACTTGAAACATAGCACATAAAGCCTTACCATCCCAAATAAGAGAAAACAACTAAACCAAAATTAATGTAAATGCATTTTAAAGATTGTTTTTCTCTCGTATATTAACTTTGAGCTTTTCTGGTGAAAGACTTTTCATAATATTTTGTTTGACTATTGTTATGATTATTAAGATGAGCACTTGAATAATGTAATTGAGGTAATTCATTAAAAATACCTTGAATATACTGTGTATTTCTTAGAGGAAATTATCAGCAGCAAGGCCTCTCTGTAGGGACGACAATATGTTCCAGTTAGCAGATAATTAGTGGGTACAGAAGAAATTTGTGTTTCAGTGCAGATCTGAAAATTGTGCTCGGCAGCACAGATGTAGAAATCAGTTTATGAACACAGATTAGCGCTGTAACCTCGGGGGATGAAGCACAATGGTACTAACGAGGAGTACGGTGTGTGTGTGTGTGTGAGAGAGAGAGTGTGTGTTCTGGGGCATCCTAATTAATGTTACTTCTGCCTAATTAGCAGCATTAGGGCAGACAGGTGTGAAGACAGAAGACAGCTCACACAAACATTACCAAAAAAAGCCTTCAACAAAACAAACTAGCACACGCATGCTCTCTGCATGAAAACAATACAAAAATGTTCTCCCAAATGTGTGTTCAGCACACACAGAGCGCTGGTGAGGCGTCTCTGTGTGTTTAATGGTTTAGCATTAAGTTATTCATAATAGTCACACAGTCACCTTTGGCTTGCAGTCAAACTGAGACTTTCTAAAGCGAGGACACTCTCTCACTGTGGATAGTTTTAACAGTAAACGTTCCTAATACTTGGTATGACCAAGTCTTGCCTCCAGAACAGCACAAATTCTACAAGGCATCAATCCTGTCCCATTTAAATTACATTTATATTCATGTTATATGCATTAGAAAATACTGCATGCTGCATAAGAACCTTAACACTGCCCAGCTTACATTTTTATAAGGACATGTTCATAACAAACATAATGAACTGCTCATTGCCAACACAAAATGTCTCCAAAATGTTCACTTTCAACATATTTAATTTGTTGCTATATCAGCTTGTGGAAATTAAAGCTTGATTGATGGTAATGTTTATGAAACTCAAAGCACTTGGTTAAAGTTAGGGAAAGCTTGCAGTCTTGGTCACATTTTCAATATTTATTAAAACCACAATCTTTCCAAAATCTTTAAGTGTTTTAGTAGCCTAAATGTAACAACATGTGGGAAGTAGGACATCAGTCAAAGTCCTGTACTTTGTGCCCCCAACCACCCACCCTCCTACCTTTAGATGTCACACATAGTACAGGTACAAAAATGTATTGATATAGCAGATTTATAGTGTATAAATGCATTATGTAGATGACAAGGTTGGTTTAAATTTTCTGGCTTATAGGAACATGCAGTTCCTGCATATATTTCGGCCAAGCATTTGTGCTATAAATCCCTTGTTCAAACTCATCCCAAAGGTGCTATGAGATCTGGAGAATGTGGAGGCCATTAGTACTCTACTAAAGTCTATATGTGTAAAAAGTATGTGGCCATTAGGGATGCAGCTGGTTAGCACAACTGTAGCATCAAAGTGATACTCAGTTGGTATGAAGTGGCATAATAAGTGTTTTGAGAACACTCCTTGCATCATCATATAACAGGAGAAGAGTGCCACAGATGCCTTTAAAAAAAAAAAAAGTAAAAACATGCTTAAATGTGTCTAGCCTTTCTTCTCTGACTTCTCCTACCAAAAAGATCCGGTTAAATGGTATCATTACGACCTCAATGTGATAGATTTCCTTTTGAAACGTGATGTTGGAGCAGGAGATCAGACAGTGAGAGTAAAAATCTTAAAGGGCAGCATACGTTGGCAGCGTATAACCTGCATCATAACATCAACACCCATCGTTTTCTATGTAAGCTCACACACCAGCATCATCATGACGTCTAAACTCATCAGGAAACACCAGCATCAACGTACTTCAACTATTCAGAAAATCAGCAATTTTATCCTAATTACACCCCAGATTGGCACTTCCTGTCTGCTATACCTTACTTCTTTTGTCTGTATGACTGTGGTCGCTACAGGCATCAACTGACATGTCAAATAATGCAACGCGCTGCTGTGTATTGCTCTTGAGTGTAAAGCAATGGCTTATTAGTTATGAGATAAAGGCAGTTTGAGCTAATAGGATTGTTGAAAAAAAATATGATTTTATTGGTTGGACAATTTAGATCTACTGTTTTTCAGGAGATGGTAACTGAACCTCTTGACCCTGTCTCCAATACAGTGAATGAGTTGCAGCCCCATTATTCACTGTTTGTCAGAGCAGACTGTTTACAAGCAGGCGTAGCTAATAAAGTGGCCACTAAATGTAAAATATTATTGCGCAAACTAGAAAGTGGCTCTATCCGTTTCTACCAAAGTGTAATGCAACCATTCCCCCTCTCCAAGCCATCAGGTAGTAAATCATAACCAGTAATACCTGAAAAACACCCATTTCCCCAGACTACAGTCCACAGGTTTTTAATTTCAAATGTTGCGCAGGAGACAATTTCAGGTGGGCGTATGGCAAAATGTGATGAGGTCTTGTGTCACATCTCATCTTGTTCCTGTCACACATGCAGACACACACACAGAAGTTCACATGCAACAACGTCATTGGAAGAGGGCTTCAACAGAGCATGTCGTGTATCAGCCTAATAGAGCAGAGATAACAAGCTCTCCGCCTGCCTGTCCTGTTGACTGACTGGCTCAGTGGGACATCTGACAAGAGGAAGAGAAACAGGATCTTAGCAGCTGCCTGGCTAGCCCTCAGTCTTTGGGTCCATATTGTACTGTAACCTGACTTTAAGTTACTTTAAGTTATAGCTTGAAACTGTTTGCTTGTCAGCTGTTGGAGTGTGTTCTACCTTTTGCTCTTTATTAGATTAACATGTGCAGTTTAAAACTTGATTAAGGGTCTGTATGAGGTGGTGATCCAAGAGGCAAAGAGAGAATTAATCTGAATTTATGCCCCACTAAAAATCTAAAGTGGAAATGCAAGACATCAAATGCCACACAAGTGTACACAGAGCAACCAGAAGGACCAAGTGGCATCCAGTCTGTCTGCATTCGATAATTCGTTCACTATGATCTGTCATGCTCTTGCATCATACTAGCAGCCAGCAGAAAACATACAACAATAAAGATGAAATGTTGTGTGGACAAAACTGGCTGTAATAAAATAAAGACGACATTTTTTGTGTCTGCAATCACATTCCTTTAAGATTTTGAATCATTTTAATTTCTGAATATGGTTAAATTTTCCCCACACATAATAAAACTGCACAGTGCACAGGTGCTTTGAGACATCCAATACCATGACTGGTTCTGAAGTGTGATTTCTGATAAAAAAAATATCCAGTCTTCTCCACATTGTGAAAGTTTTACCTCATCATGTTTCTGATCATCATATTGTTGTCTTTATGTGTGTGACTGTCTGCATGAGTGACTCAGACAGAGAGTGCGCCGATAACGTGACACCACTACAAATCAGCTCAACCAAAGTCCAAGAATGGTTGAGTATTCTGAATTGTTGGTCTTATATTAATGAATAGTCTAACATTAATAAAAACTCAGAACACGCTTAAACACAATTTAATCCTCAACAGACTCTGAATCTTGTCAAATCCCATGGCAATGCTCAGTAGCGCAAAACCCACCCTTTGTATGCAAGCTCAGGCTTTGTAAAAACCCAGTCCTTAATACAAATATGAGGTTAGGGGTTTAGCTCACTAGTGCAAAAATCAAATACAGCATTGGACAATTCGTAGAGGATATATTGAGGAGATTCTGTGTTATTAACACAATGAACAAAGACAGGATGGAGAAGGGATGGCAAACAATGAAGTTCATGACCCAGTCACCTCACAACAGTGAAGGGCTTCATACAGTATATATTAAACATTTGCTGGGAGGATTATTATAGAGAACGGCTTCATACTGTATATATTAAACATTTGCTGGGAGGATTATTACAGTGAACGGCCTCATACTGTATATATTAAACATTTGCTAGGAGGATTATTTTTTTTTAAATGTGTAACAGAGCAGTTATTTTTTCATCCTCTACTTGATAAATAATTCTGTTTTAAGAATCTACATATGTTGGGCTCAGTTTCAGCCGAGCAAGAATGCTCTTATTTTTAAATGGACAACATATTAACTCATTTCTGTAGTATTGCTTATATTACTGCACTGGTTGTGGTTGTGGTGGTTGACTTATATTAGCAGTTAGCACAATTACGAAGCACTATAAACTACTTAATCCACTGACTGTGTTTCAGCAGTGGCTCACTTCTGGGTAACTGGAGCAGAGTCAAGCTGATACTGAGAAGCTTGATAATACGGCATCATCCTCTATAAAGTGGCAATACCATTGCATGGTCATAATTTCACCCTGTGGTCAGAGATAACAGCCATCTAGCAGCTTGCCAGACAAATATTAAAATTTTTAAACTGTAAACCTTTTATTCATAAGAGTTCAGAGTTTGAACCATCCAAAACAGAATATAACATTTTCATTGTATTTCTGATGCTTGATTTCCTTCTCAGACTTCTGTATATACTTTACACAATACATAAAGGAGGTTCAAAACTACTTTTTAAATGTTAAGTGTAATTTTAAATATTTTATCTAAGTGGCCCTACTAATTGCTTTTAATTTCTGTCTGACAAATTGCAGATTTGCTGGAATATCTTTGCTGCAATATCTCAACATTGCTACTGTTCAGCCGCTTATATGATTTCAGTATGAAAAAAAAGATTAAACTACATACAGTTTAGTCACCAGACATTTCAACCACATGTTCAGTAAAACACTATAAAATTACAGTCCCATAATAGCACCATATAATCATTTTTGATGTGGGTGACCAGAATTCATTATAACAATTTACTGAATGCAGGAAACCAATTTTATTTTCCTTCCTCCAGAGTTAAAGGAAAAAGCCATTTTAATAAATTCATTCCAAAAAATTGCTTTATGCTTTATTGAATCCTCTTTATCCACCTCTCATTCTCCAGCGCTAATCCAGTTTAAAGCACACAGATGTCCAGGCAAAGGTGCTTAAAAAGCCTCCAGGGATAACATGACAGTTTTGTAAACCTTGTCTTAAAATCCCCTTTCTGTCAGCTTTCTGTTAGTTACATAACAGTTATACACAGCAGGAATTGTGTCTTTTTTGTTGTGGAGAAGACAAATGTGATGCTTTATCTTTCTATCTTTCTATTTTCTTTCTGATGTGTTTTTGAACAGGAGTTTGAGGCAGGAAATCTGCTTTTTAAGACTGCAACACGGTCGTGGTGCCCTAACCCCACCAAAGTGGCTATGTCAGTCAAAATCACTTTGGACAACTTGGAAAAAAAAGATTTGTTACACGACTATTCATCATTCAAAGTGCAAAGACAGAATGATTACTGACTGAAGTTCCTATATTTTTAAGTCTTTCAATGCACTGTATGAGTGACAGTCTCAGACTTCAGTATTTCAAGACGATAATTTTGAAAAACCCCATCAGAAACCTAAGACCTGCTGCAATGGTATAAGACTTAGGATTCCTGATCAGGATATTTTGATTAGGGCCTGAGTGGAGGTCACTGCACTGAATAATAATACCAATAAGGCCAACTGTGTAAATTTACCGCCCTCACACTAAAGGCCCTGGTCTTGTTTTCTTCACCACAGATAAAAAACAAAAAATTAGCTGCAATCATTGGCATTAAATTGGCATAAAATGGACTCCATGACTATAATTAATGAAATATCCCAAACTTGTCCACAGACTGGAGCAATACAACTAAATGCATCTTACGAAATTATATCAGGGTGACTTTGTGTATTAATTTGTTTCTGTTAGAGCTGGTGGTGACCCCGACCCCAACAACAGGGTAGCAGCAACATCTACTACTGCATAAAACCTAATCCTGATTACTGATAGTTTCAGCTTCTCAAATGTGGTGATTTGATGCTTGTCTTTGTCATACATGATATTAAACTGAATATCTTTGACTTTTGGACTGTTGGTCAGACAAAATAAGACATTGAAGACGTCACCTTTAACTGTGGGAAATTATAACAGGAATTTTTCACTATTGTCAAAGACAAAATGATTAATTCATTGATAATGAAAACAATCATTAGCTGCAGTGCTACAGTTACAAAAAAGGTGATGTCACCAATCACTAAAGCTCAGTTCAGCTCATTCATTGGCTTTCCTTTAGCTGCTTTGGTGTTCTTCTCAGTCCAAAGTACTCAGGTAAACTGCAAACTATAACTACTATTTCACATAGGTACAATAATACAATAATATAATATAATACAGTAATAAGTGGGTTTGTCTGACTGTTGTTTCAGTTATGATAACAATAAATCTAACTCCAGTTTGAGTAATACATCCATGAGTTTGACAGCTTGAATCAGATGCCAAAGCACTACTAGGAAGGACTTTACAACTCTGCCAAGTTATCATGGTGACTGCCAAGTAATCTAAAAAAGAATGTGTGATAGCCACTACAAATAAACTGTAGCACCATTTGCATCTTATCGAGTCAAACATCAATGTCTTTAGCTACACACACCCATGTTATCACAATTTTTACTAGAACAAATGAGGATTGAATCAGTCTCATTAACTTTTTATTCCAAATTCTTCAAACTTACATTGACAAAGAATTTCAAAACAGTTTCTCCTGGAAGAATGCATGACACACTGAAAATGCTTCATTTCTGTGTGGAGGGATATATCTGAAACTTTCCCATTATTCTGCAGCCTACAGCCTCTGAAAGCCTCCCACATGAGAATAGTAAAAGGAGAAAAATCACGGAGTGAGAGGTTAGAGCAGTGGAAATAGATTCATTGCACCTGTTTTCTAAAACTGTGGTTTTTCACATTTTCTCAACCAAGCTCTACACAAGACTAATCTTTACTAGATAGATTTCTGATCTTTTAGTGCACATCATTTATTTCAGCTTCTTCTGCACTGCTTATCAGAAGCTACATAATTGGTGACTTTAAATTATGTATTTGGTTTTAAAAACTTTCATCATCTGAATTCTAAAAGGTCCTGAACCAGCATCTGAGCAGCGTCACACCTTCACCAATGATCACTATTATCTGCTGGCTCTAGAGACAGGTCCGCTCTGTCTGGGGACTTAATTTTCCTCCTCACAGAGATCATCAGTGTGAGACAGAAGACTGGAGCTCAGGGAGTTACTAATGAGCAAAGTCTCTTTTCACTGTGTTTCCCTTTCAGACGCTCCCCTCTCCTTTTTCACACCCTGAAGTGAATGTTGTCATTTCATGCACACACATTCACTCATCTTTCTAGCAACCCCTGCCTGACTAAGTCTTGAGGAAATCAGCTTATGAAAAAGTAAGTGCTTTCTCATAAGTTCTTACTGAGACAATTAAAAAAATTGATTAGCCCAGCGTCCCTCTTTTATTTGCTCCTTCAAGCAGCGTCATTCTAATGAAGGGGAGCAATCAGGGTGAGGGCTGCACTCCGTTGAGCGTGTGCTAGAGAGAATAAACACTCTTACACCAACTGTGTTCATTATAAAAACCAAGAGAAAAAATGGAGGTGGAGGGAGAGAGAGAGAGGGTATATATCCTAATGAACACAGGCACAGACAGAGAATTAACCACAAATAAATATTAAAAAATTAAATCAACATATTATGTTTTTCCAGAGTTGTTGTGATTATGGATTTTAATTGGGCATAAACAAGATAAAATGATAAAGTATCTTTCTAGCCTGGCTAAGCTTTTGCTTATGTTTTATTGCTTTTATAGACCTTTCTCACAGCAGAATGCTATGACTTTTTGATGTGTCAGTCGGGACTGATGACATTAACGATGGCTCAGTTCCACCTGATTAATATTGTGAACTGCACCTGTACTTTTCCTGCTTTGACATGTTAAAATGTCTGCTGTGAAAAGGTCTATTGTTTTTCATATTTTGATGTTTTTAGTGTCTTTTATGTATTTTTTGTTTTCACTTTTGTCATCATTTTTATTCACATTTTAATTGTTTAAGTGTATTTGGTTCAAATTCTTGGTGCTAGTTTGTCAGTCACCTGCATGAAACCTGTATGAAAGATGCTCTACAAATACATTTTGTTTGCCTAATTGAAGTTAAAGATCGCCTTCAGACATGTTTTCATATATATGAAATTACTCTGCTTTGAATAATAGCCTAATTTGTGTCTGATGAGGTTTATAAAAATGTTCATTTACCTGGTTGGAAATCCTTAAAATGACATCTACTCCTTTTCCCGCATTGAAAAATCCAGAATCCATGAATATGCAAACATTTTTCATTTCAAATGTTTAACTGCTGGACACTAGACGTTTCCTACTTCACTTTAAAGTTCATTATCAGTGTTTGTGCACTGGAGGTTCCAAGTTTCCACATCACACTTGGAGAAGTTGCATACTGGACCAGGATTGGATTCCAAATTAGTTGTGATGTCATAAATCCTGCTCCTTAAACTCTGTGTAAATGTGAAAAGATTCAAACGTACATTATTCCGCTGCACAGAAACAGGTCACGCACACACACCCTTTCAGATGGTCAGTACTACTGTATGCCATTTTCACACACAACCCACATGCTCAACATGGGATTATATACATAGTATCAACCCGTATTTGACCCAATCATACCATACTGCTGTCAAGGGTTAATCCCTGCTTGTTGCCATTCACAGATGATCCAAGTCCACAGCTGTAATTCCATACACTGCTCAACTATAGAATTACAACAGAGAAAATACATATATAGACAGGATATATTGTATTTGCTAAAGAAAATTGTGGAATTGGAAATAAATTTCATGATGGTGCAGGTGAGGTGGTGCAACTTTGAATGATTTCTTACAAGAATTTACCAGTCAGTTTTACTTTATTCCAAACTACAGGTCCATATAATTATGATTAAGAAGGCTTAAAGATTGAAAAGGAAATCCTGTGATAATTCTGTAGTATCCCTATTTTGACCCTGTAACCCTATAATAATCCTATAGTGATTATAGAACTGCATTTTCACCTTCTTATACCAAAGGTGAGCAGTGTCAGGCCGACCTTCAACCCTCCAACTCTGCATGTTGACCCATTCAAATCAAAAGTAAACATCCCACATCGCTGTGTCATCCTGAAAGGGTTAGACAGTCTGTATAGGCTGTCAATAACCGTAGTAATCCATCAGAATATTGATTACCAAGGTATTACATCAAGTAAGAGGAGAATAGCGATTGGCTACCAGGTCAAATGAACTCTCCCTGCCTGGATACAAAGACGACCTCCTTGACACAAACATAATAGACTTTTCTCAAGGTGGACATTCTGACTTGTCATTGCAACAAAACCGGGGACGTAACTAATAACATCAATGACATTTCTGTTATATCGAGGTGTGCTGGTAAGCCATGCCAGTGCATATACCAGGACCCTTATTATAAGAGCCATTACTAAATCCATGACAACACACATTTATAGTTAGGGGCAAAATTGTGATTTTTGGCCTCAACATATAAAAACAACATTCAGGGGAAGCACTAATGAAACATCAAAATGGGCAATGGACTGGCAAAACAGGGCAAGGTGAAGCTTAATAGCAGTTATGACTTTTAAGAATTTTTTGGGGCAACTCAGAGGCAGCATAACAAGTAGTGAACACATCACTTACATATTATGACCTTATATGGTTGATATGGAAAATATGCTAGCCTATTTATAAATTGAGCAACATTAGCATTCATTTGGAGTCATGTTTCTGGCCACCTGATGAAGGATAGTCCAGTATTCATTCTTGGCTCTACTCTCCACTAACTACAGAGGGAAATAGATAGTGCTCAATTTGACATATGACAGGGGCGATTCTAGGATCAGACTTTTAGGACCTTTTAAAATGTTTAACCCCCCCTACAAGTCGATTATACCGCTTAGACCATAGTCATTTGCCAACAATATAAAATAAAAGCATTTGCAAATGTTTGGTGAAAGTTTTGCCCTCAAAATTGAAAGGTTATGGAGCAAGAGCTTACTGTTGTCATGACAACTTGCCACACTGTACTCGCCGCCAGCCTGAAAAGGGAAAAAAATTCATGTAAGGTGTCATTAAGCATAACCACAGAGTATGTCTCCAAATCAGTGTTCCTTTGTTTTTGGCAGAGAAAGTCTCTCAGTATATTAACTGCCCATTTTGTTGCCTTTTTTGTATTAATCTCATCCTTCTCTTCCTCTATCATTTTAAGCTCTTCAGGTGTCAGTTCCTATGCTGTTTTTCCGCTTGGTTTCTTTCTTCTCTTCTCCATTTCTTTTTCCTCTGCTGCGTCCCATTCTTCAAAACTTCATAACCAGTAAGCTTTGACGTCTGTGCTCTTTAATGTTGCTATGGTTACAAGTAGGGTAGCGGACAAATTTCAAATGGTGATTAAACTTGAGCTGAATTACGTGTGTATTAAACGGTTTCACCTGCCAGCCAATCAGAAAAGAGTATTCACCCAGACCAGGGTATAACTAACTTTAACAGTACCCACACAAATAACATCCACACACTGCCATGTTTAAAATCTGAAATTAGCAAATTACAAGCAAGATAGCTCAGAGATGATCTAACATAGCCATTAGCTAGCTAGCTTGTGAGCTTGCTAATAACATTAACGTCTGAAACTGCCAGCGGTTAACATTTGGCTCGTTCTGAGACATCAGTGTCTGATGAATTCTTCTCCTCTAAGCCTTACTTTAAAATTACGTTGATACATCACCAAATACATCAAATCAACTGCACAGTAATAACGACCAATCTGACCCAGCGTTCTCTGTCAGAACATTGCTTGAGCATCCCTAAAAAGAGTCTAAAAATCACCAACGGAGCACTGTCTTCACCCAAGCTGTATCTTTTTGATGTCACTCAACAGTGAGTCTATAACACAAAAACACAATCACAATTCTACCCCTCAGTCTGCTCATCAGCAATAGCCCCCGCTTCTCTTGAACATGAAGACATGAGCTGAATGCTTGGCATGTTAATTACTCTCAATTATCTAGCTCATCGTTTCAAGCTATTCATCTCTGTCAGCTCAAGCTTTGTGTGAGGGTAATACTCTTTCAGAGTCACTGAGTGAGAGGAGGGAGAGTGCGTCCTTTTGTTTATTCACTGATTAAATTAATAACCGAGATTATTCACGTTGGTTTATGATATTCATAAGCAGACTGTCAGAGTCAGGGGGGGAGAGACAGAGAGCAGCAGATGAAGGCAAAAAACAAGAACAGAATTTAGTTTACAGAACAATAAATGGGAGTCTATACTGGCATCACCCACAGTTTGTGACCTACAATAGGGGCTAGTAAGCATCACTTGGACAGTACAATAAAAGCAGCATATGACAGCTGCTGCCTTTCAAATGTGTCCAAATATGACAGATTTTGAAAAATTGTTCAGGAAGTGGAAAATGTCAAATCAAATTATTATCTAAAAATAATGCAGTACAAAGTGAGATCCAGGCCACCCGAGATCTTGCTTTAGTTGGCAACTAGTTGAGACCATTTCGTATCCAGAACTCCAACACCTGTGGCTGTACATTTCTAGCCACATCATTTACAATCAATCCTTCCAAGGTCTTGAGATATTTCTCTTATCTCTGTATCCTCACCTGAAAAATGGTTTCTCAGATCATTTGTACACTTCAACTTGATCATTTTTGCTACTGAGCGTGCAAGCAGAGAACCGTGAATTAAGAAAATAATCTTATATATCCTCCCATGTCAGATAATATTCTAATCAAATATTATAGAAAAGACACAATGTTAAGATGTGATACAACTGGTCAGTAGAATGTAATTTCAGCTACACCTTAAAGATTCAAAGTGTGCAGATGTTAAGACAAGTTAATGATAAATGGGAATATTTCTGTCTACTATGTGTTTGGCAACAAAAATCCAATTATCATGAAATGTGCTCTGACTGTCACAGTTGTAAATAGTTGCCTGACAACCTCTTACTCTCCATTTCTTCCTCAAATTCTGTCTCAAACTAATGCATGTGTACACACGGCTGTGTCTGCTCTTCCTGCTGTTCCACATATACACCATTATATATCAAGTCCATTTATCCAACAGAGCTGTGGGCATTATCCTGCCATGTCTCTATCGACCAGACAAATGAAAGCCTACTAAAAAAGTGCCCACTGAAGATGAATCAGTGATTGCTGGATGGATGTGGAAATGTATAAATTGATACAACAAGGAGAGGGGAGTGAACATCTTTTGTTAAATTACGGCAAATAGCGAGGGCATGACATCTGAAATGACAGGCAGCATGAGGTGATATCAAAGTAGATTGTCTCCCTCAATTACATTTACACTGTTTGAACAAAACATCTATTTCTTACGATAAAAAGCAATAAATATTAGAGCTGCAACGACCAGTTGATTAATCAATTAGTCGATCGGCAGAAAATTAATTGACAACTACTTCGATAATAGAATAATAATTTTAGCGTTTTTTTAAAGCAAAAATGCCAAAAATGTCCAGTTTCACAAATGTGATGATTTATTACTTTTCTTTGTCATACATGATAGTTAACTGAATATCTTTGGATTATGGACTGTTGATCAGAAAAACAAGACATCTGAAGACATCCCCGTTGACTCTAGAGAAATTTGAAATGGTAATTTTTCACATTTTATAGAACAAACAATGAATCAAGAGAATAATCATCAGATTAAGCAATAATGAAAATAATCTTTCGTTGCAGCCCTAATCTATATGAATAGAAAATGTTTGCAGTGACCAAAAGTTGTCTAGCTGAGGGTGTGTAAATTGCATCCGATGTAACCAGCTGTGCCTTTAAATTTTCAACTAAATTTTATGTGAAATCCATTTAAATGTGTTTGAAACATCCCACTGACAGCCAACTAGACAACCTAATGAATGAAATACAACATCATTAGCAGATCATTGGAGAATCTACTGCCAGTGATTTAATTTCTAGTCTAGTATTGATTTCATCGTCTTTCTTTTTTTTTTTGCATTTATTCCCAGCTCCTCCAATTTTACTTCTGGACCAATTGTATAGATTAAACCTTGCTTTTACCGCTCCTGTTTTTTGTTGACTTCAGCCTGCACAAATTAAACTAGTAATAAGTTAAGTAGAAATCGAACTGTGAAGACGAGAACAGTTTAACCGTTTCTTGATCAAAGTCACATTGGGAAACCCCTGATCCTGCCAACTATGAACCTTGCCTAAATACACCATGGCTGTAGCAGTGAGGGTCCTCAGTAAGGTTCTCTTAAACTAGCTAGTAACATACTAAAGGCAGGTTCCATTTGGATGCCTTTGCCTGTATTTTTTCTTTGTCCCACTGTTCAACAACATTATAACAGCATCTTATCTGCCTGGCCCATTTGTGTTTGTCTGTGGTGCCTCTGGCCAAGTGTTGTTATGTTCATTCCAGCCCCTCTGCATCCGGCCCAGTTGATCCCTGCCCTGCTGTGAATATGGGCTCTGGTCCTGCTGCGCTCTCCTGGCTCTGCAAATTTTGATGCCATTGTCCCATATGCTGCTGCTTTAGTAGCATAGCCCCTTTAATGCCAGTCTGTGCCCAGCTATGGTTAGTTCAGGTCTGCCCCTGCTACTTTTGGCACTGTTGTGTTCGGTCAATGTGATCTTTCCAGTTACCAAGACATCCTTGTTATGGACATTAAGAAAAGAACACCATCAAATATTGCTGTCTTTACACAACAGCTACTACTGCTACCACTGTCTGTGTCTTGCCTGAAATGTTTGCATCAGAAAAAAAAAGATTTCAGATCATCTCACCATGTTAACTACTAGTGATAAAGGTTAGCTGTAATTCATGGGATCTATCTGCCAAACTGGAATGTGGCTTTGACATTAAATTGCAACCTCCTGTTGGTGGAACAGATGCAGGCATTCTGTGGGGCACATTTTTCTGTCTATTCTGCACCCGGCACACATTAACATAATATTTTAATAATAAAATGGAAATAAATTTTGATTGCCTTTCAAAAAAAAAAAAACACATCCCAAAAAACATGTTAATTCCAGCGGGACTTGAATTTCATTTTTCAGCATTTCTAATAGGAGCCGCAGGAAAATTGAAGTCTAATCTAGTGAGGAGCATTGCAAACTAGTTTAGGCAAATAAATGTTGTGGTATGTGGCATAAATTCATACTAAACACTAAATAATGTGAACTCTATACTGTAGCCCGAGCAATACTGGATTTTTAAGGACAATGTTGTGATAAACTTTTTATTGCTCCCTGGTGGACAAACCATGTATTGACATCACTGAGGCTGTAATGCTTGTTATATTGTCGGCCCACATATACACCAATAATAATATACCTGCATGTATCTGCAATAAGCTAAAATGAGCTTATATAGCGCCCTGGAGAATTTATCAGAAAGGCCCTATTCTACACACAGGAAAGGAATGGCTTTTTACCATTTCATTTGCAATGTCTTAAACTGCCAAAAACAAAAAAGCGAACTTGTTCATTTGAATACATTCCATCTAAACATAGCACCAAATCTCTCTGCAGCCAAAAGATATTCATGGATTATTATGATTATAACTCTGATCTAAATAAAGTTCAAATCAATCTAACATTCTTTTCTAAACATAATGTGGCATGTGAACATATTGATTTTTAAATTTTGCTTGTATTATGATTAAACTCGTACTCATGGGAAATTAAAAGACACAAAAAACGGGGGGGGGGGGGAACACAGTATTGCTAGTTTTTTATAGTCTACACTGAATAATATAGAGCAGTGGTTTTCATCTAAACATACTTCATGTCGTACTATGGTTGTGCCAGCTGATGAAAGATTTTGGAATGATAATGAGACATTTATCTGGCTGACTATGTCAGCACTTGATGTTAGTACTTAATTTCTCCTTTTAGCACCAGAGATTTATTATTGTATTATTTCATTCTAGATAAAACACGAATCTTTAAAGATGGAGGACTGCTGTCACACATAAATAACCAACAAGCGCACACAGACATATTGTTTCTAAAGTGTAACAGTACCTCAAGGCTATTCAGCACATACATCAACCTCATGCATCACTCATTAGACACAGTGTATGCAGAGAATATTAACATCATGTAGACTTTGCATAGTTTTGACACTATATGCTCTGAGCATTGAAAACAACACAGATGTGCACCAGCAGCCAGCATATTACAAAACACATGCCATCATAGATTTGTGAACACTTAAACAAGTCTAATGTCTTCAACCTGTAAACTCCCAGAAAAAGGAATTATTGGTTATTAGTATGCCTCACGTTTACCTGTTTGTATTTTATTTTTGAATCCACTCTTTGAGTGAGGAATATCTAGCAGATGCTTCTTCAGTCTAGGGGATCTGCCAAGAGTATTTAACCAACCTCCAAAAAGAGCCAGGAAAAACATAGTGATGGTGTCAAAATACCAGCATGAATAGGCATTTTAAAACACACACACATACATACACACACACATTTGCCGGTATCCCTTATTTATCTGCAAAACATAACAACATAAGGAGAAAAAGTAGTGCATACCATCATCATAAAGAGTCTGAGAAACTGACTTGACCTTTAATTATATTCCCTATGAGAGCAGAATTGAGCCTTGCAATTGAGTTGCACATTCAAATAATCCATATTGCAATTAAAATGACAGGATGATGGGATTGGCTGAGTGACAGACAGGGGCTGGGGGTTGGGGCTGCACAGAAAGAGAGATTGGACATGATGAGGACAGAGCTAAAGATGACAAGGAGTGCTGGTAGCCTACTGGGCAGTCTGAAGATAAATGAGTCGGCTTGTGACTCAAAATTTGAGTCAGCTTAGTGAAAAAGAAATGTTACTCCTCTGCCTCAACAACAGCCAATGAGATGCAGCAGCTGGTCCTATAGACTAGTGCTTCTCTATAGTCAACAGTATAAATATACACCTTTGAAGTGTGAAATATACAGCTTCGCAGCAGGGTGTTGTTGATAAAGACCAGATGCCACTGAAAGAGTGTGAAGTAAGATGTTGCCTAAAAATGATATATATAGCAAATATTCTCTGCATAAGCCAAGTATCTCTAATTTATTCTTTCAGTTATGGTCAAACCTCATAATGGCAGCCCTCATTTCATTACAGTCTGGCAAAGTTCAATAAGCATCTGCTTAAGATAAATCATTTCAAGTAGAATATGCATTAAATGATTGGCAGCCTTCATATTCTCCCCCAACATTAACATGAACCCTAACCCCTCACTGAGCTATCAATGGTCTTTTCCCCTGATTTTCAACATTCAACCAAAACACAACACATGTTCAAAAACATTTATAGCTATTGTCTTATCTAAGAATACATTTGGGGCTAAAAATAAACCATGCCACTGCAGAAGCAACACCTACTGTAGATGAAATAGTTGTTAACAGTGTTTGGGGATTGGGTCCCTTGGGTAACATCATCATATAAAAACTCAACGATTGTTCTGACATGTATCGGTTGAGTCAGACCTAAATCTCATAACAAAAAGGGAGCTCAAACCATGTAGTCTGATTTTGTGAGGCTATTTACTGATGGCTGCTGGTCTTTCTCTTCTACAGAAAGTGATTCATGACATTGGGATTTGGTCAGCTAGTTCTTATTGGAATTGGATTGTTGTGTCCAGACCTAATCAAGCAGTTACTTCTGGACTTCCTGTGTGCGTGCCCTGACTCACTCTGGGTTAAATCCCACAGGAGCCATTTCTCCTGTGTCTCTCTGTACATTTCCAGTGCCTTTAGATACAGGATAAAAATACAAAAAGACGAGTGAACAGCTCACTATTTTCTAAATAAACATCTCAGAATGGCAGCTGACAGTGCCTGAAAAGCTAATTTTTTGAATATATGATGTCTTGTGATCATATAATGTACCCTTTACTGAATGAATGTAAAGTTAAGCACATGAATCTAAGCAACCTAATTGACTGGAATGTATGCTGAGTGAGAAATTACTGAATGTACAATCACTCCAGTGAATATCCAAAAGGTTTAATGTGCACACAGAGCCCACTGTGTAGCCCATATAAAAACCAGAAACACACACAGACACATACACACTTTTAATGCAATCTAACTAACCACATAGAGTGTTCAATTACAATGTCAACAAAAAGTGGGTCAGTGAAACCAATTTCAGCCCCATAATGATAGCAATTAAATATTTGTAAATAGCACAAGTCAATCTTGACAGTAAGAATTAGATGCAATTAGTCATGTGCTGTGAGACTGTATATACTGGTGTCTCTCCGCTAAAAGCTCTGCTCACGGATCAATGGTTTTCCACATTTAAACATGGTCTGTAAACCAACAGATCGATAGACCCTGAGTTTTGGATGGAACGCCTGGTATGGAAGAACAATGTTACATAGTTCTCCAGTTCGGGGAGGGATGACCATGAGACAAAGAAAGAGGCAAAGAATGAAGATGTGGAAGGCATTTGAGCAGAGCTGGAGGGATTAAAAGTAGAGGAGTCAAAGACATGAAGGAAGGCGAGCAGGGGAGCATGGAGATAGTACCGAAGCATCTACACGGAGTAGAATCAGAGCCCTGTGAGAAAGATAATGGTTGCCCTGAGAAAGAGAGAGATATGAGAAAAACTGAGAGTCGCTGGAAAAGGGAAACACGCCTGCCAGCTAGCCCATCAGAAGATTGATTTTTGTGTTTGTTCACAGTTTCATTCACAAAGCAGGATACCCTGCTGGTTTGGATCTGTCACTACTGGGAGTCCCCATACAGCCTTTCCAACCTGCAAGGAATTCCCATTGTACCAAGCCTCCATTCCAGTTCGTGATCTGAATACATTCTCAGCACACCGAGCTCTGTCTGACAGCTCATTTGCAAATTTAAAAAATACAAATATGTGAAAACACAAGACACAGCAGACAGAGGCTAATCAATCTATCAATATGATCTGAAAATAAAGTCACTGTCAGCAGGATGAAAAACAGCATAACAGGACAGTTGCCATTCTCTGCAAGACTGTATATCAAGCTGCCAAGCTCATTGATAAGCAGACATTTTGATAGCCCTCTAAATTGAGGAAAAAAGGAGATTTGTAAAGAGGGACACCTCAGTTCAATCTTCACAAGGTTCAAGTGTTAAAAATGGACAGCTAGAAAATGTACTAAGGGTAATATATGGGTATATTTGTTTCTGATATTGTTTAAAGCAGGTCAGGTCAACCTGTATGAGTTATCAGGCAGCATCCACATGGCAAATGTGTCTCCTCCAGGGGCTAATGAGCACTTTCCTGCAAGGTTTCAGGGCAGTTGTGGACAATATTCCTGACAGAAATGTGACCCTGACATGTGTAATGTAAATCAGTGGCACTTACGCTGATGGTCAGGTGTACTGTTCTCTCTTAAAGCCCTGTGAATGAGTATATACAAACATCCAATTTGAAATGACAAGCAATGTGGCATTTAACCTACCCAATGAAAGATAGTAATGGCATGAAATGGGCAAATTTAGACTACTATTAAGGTCATTATTTCAGAGTTCAAATGTCCAAACTAAGGACTGATTTGCATTGAATTTTCCAGTATGACTAAAACAGAAATACTACTGTATAATTTATATTTAATATTTTTTATCAATTATTTAAGGGTTCAAGGATTAAGTGGACTGTGCTGTGTTTTGCAGCCTGCCTGTGTAAATAAAATGAAGGGGAAACACTTGAGGTCAAAGCTTAGGGTTAAGCTGAACTTGTCGGTGTATTTAACGATGACAGGAGCCAAACAAAGCCAGCCCAAAATCCAGCGCACATCTCCAAAAAAAAAAAAAAAAATCCATTCAGCCCCATTCTTTACCACTGCATTTAGGATCAAAACAAAGCATACGCTCCGTCCAGCAAATAAAAAGTGAATCCGATTCGACAGCCTAAACACAAATGGGTCTTGGTTACCTTGCGTCTCCTCCACAGCTCATCCACTGCTCATCCACACGTGGGGACAAAGGGAATCCCGACGCCTTTTGCGCGTTGTTTTGAGGCTTGAGAGAGCAACTGTCACCACATAAAAAAACGTCTTTTTATTCCGTATGAGCGAGTATTTTCGCCATCCTCTGTTGGGATACTCCACAGCTCTCCCCAACGACCAGGATAATCCAGATTCTTGTTCGTTTTGTACTCACATGATCTAAGATTTCTTGCTTGTCCAGACTGAAACAAAATTGACACAAAACTGACGCGTTGAGCAAACTGATTTTTGTCCCGGTTGCATGCCGTTCAACCATTCACACAAGCTTCCTTTTGCAAGACCGAGGAGCTTTACGTTTGAGGGGGTTGTGAGGGCTTTCGCGCATTTAAAACTCGGTGTTCCCCTGCGTCCATCCTTCCCTCCTCCCTCTCAGCAGGCGAGGAGTGTGGACCAATTGAGAGGCAGCAAGGAAGAGAGAGAGAGACGATCAGAGCATCTCAGTCTGGTGTGGGACCAGAGAGCTGTCAGATCACAAAGCCTAAATCAAAGAAATACTTGGTACTGAGCAAAGATGGTCTTGACAAAGTGTGAACCATAAACAGGCTTTGAGAAAATAGTAATATAAATAATTTTATTATACAATTATTAAAATGTGCACTGTTCTAAACTCAAGATGCTTCTGAGAGATACAAATAAATGAAGAAAATATTGAAGCCTGGTCATGATTTAAAGAAACAGTCCAACATTTTAGGAAATAGCTTGTTTGCCACCTAACCCAGAGTTAGATGATATAAGATCAATTTTAATTTTATCTCTGTGAGTTCAGTGCAGAGTGGGTCCAGGATGTGTTTAGCCTGTTTTAGCTCAAAGACTGAAGGCACAGGGAAACAATTGGCCTGGCATCTTAAAGGGGATGTACCATGCACATTTCCAGGTCTATATTTTTATTCTGGGGCTCTACTGGTATATCTCTGCATGATTTACAGTTCAAATAACTCCTTATTTATCTTATACTGGCCCTCTATGCAGCCCCTCAATTCAGCCTCTGTCTGAAACAGGCTGTTTTAGCTCCTGTCTCCCCATGAACCCACTCTGTTCTGATTGGTTAGCTTCCAATCCGGAAGCTACGTAAACAAACATTAGTAGTAGGATTTCACTTCTTTTTCTCGTTCTTTACTTGAATAACCTTAGCAACAACCTTAGCAACAAAAGCTAGGGAACAGACAGCTGTTTGTGGGTATGTGCGAACAATCTGACATCATCAGGAGGAGGAAGTAGAGTTAACTTTGCAAACAAAGCATTCAGAGCGGGTTGAAGCCCTGGCTTTTGACTTTCAGGGAGCATTTTTGTATACACTCACCTCAAGTTATGACCATGTTTAACATAGACACCCAATATTATAAAAATATCAGAAAATCACAAAAAGCATAATATGTCCCCTTTAAGTATGTGTTCCAACAAATGTAAATCTATCATCTTAACAAAATGTATTGTATTGAGTACTGGGTGAGTTAGGAAAATTATCTTGCTTTCACCGCCAACTATCGGTGACTATATGCTCTGTTCACACCCTGCATAGCAGTGATGTAGCATGGCACTACAGTGCAACATTACATTACACCTGGATGTGACAGCAGAACAGTTCAACAGTCTTACACCTTTAAACTATCAGATGTGAGTGCAGCAATGCTTTTTCCTCCATACAAGACCAAGGCTGTGTCTGAAATTACTCCTTATTTGCTACCTAGTGCATATTTAATTGAGTGTTTGAAAGTGTAAAAAATGATGCAGTGAAAGATTCTTTAATCAATAATTTTTAAAAATCCCCTTGAACAAAGAAATGTGTCCCTCAAGGCTGTCAGTGAACATTTTAGAGCCAATTACTTGAGCAAGGTCGAGTGACTTCATACATTTTCTCAAAAGTTTTGTCCTTGTTTGTTACTTGACACTGTGTAAACAAAGCCCACAAGCTGATGATAGATTCCGTCATCTAACTTAAAGCAAACACGACAAATAATTTTCCAAAATGCTGGAGTGTTCCCTTAAAAGCAGTTAACTCTCTTTGTGCATTTGGTGAACTAATTTATCAGTCCAAATAACATACATCTCTTCATTCATTGCTACAATTTGTCTCTAGTGATTTTGTAAATATTGTTGCAGAAAATAGGGCTAAAGGACTTTGCCATATGTTATTGTTAAGAGAGAATGAGTTTCATTTAAATTATACATTTTACAACTTAATTCACTGGACGCCAGCAGCAGAAGAGCTCTAATCAAATTACTTGATTTCACACTAATCAATGATTTCCCCAACTAAAATGGACACAGTCAACACAGATCTCAGATGGCAATTTATATTTGCAAATTGTATGATAATTTCTAGACTACATAACACACACCTGAGAAAAATAAGCTCCATCCCATGATTGTGAGCACATGAAGTGAAGATAAGATTCTCTCTATTTCGCTGTCTATTTTCCCTGTTGAGTCACAGTGTGATAAGTACTTCAAGCGCTATTATTACCTTTTCACCACCATGGGCTCAGTGAATTCCCACAACCTACATTTTACATCTGCCTCCTTTTACAACAACAGATGACTTTTAAAGAGATTCCCATGTTGCGGTAAATAATCTGTTGCTTAGAAGTGTACTGTACCAGTCAACAAGAAGAAGAAGAATGTGGAAAAAAGGCAGAATTACTCCCTTGTGACTTCATATATTATGATTTGTGAATTTCTGTTCTCATGTTCAGGAAGTCAATAAATTTGTGAGTGAGTTGTGTTTCTGCATGTGTGTGTGTGTGTGTGTCACTGTGACGCAAGGTCATGATGTGTGTGATTACTCTACATGTGTTGTCTCCGCTCTGTCCCTGTCTATCAAGTCCTTAAAGAATCTGCTGCTCTGCGTTGATTTCCAAGGAACAGAATTAGGAAAACACAGACCATAATTAATCTGCAGCTTTAAACATTATTTTGCACTCAAATGTATATAGTTTGTGACATTTAATACACTGGAGCTCACATTTACTGACCTACATTAAACGAAGGGATTGCGGGCAAGCTTTTCCTGCAGCTTTTCCCTGCAAACAGTTACAGTAAAATGGAGTTAAAAGTCAATCTGCAAATCTGCAAACTGTCAAAACACAGCTGGAAAAAAAATAATCAAAGATTAAAGCATACATGTGTTAGCCATGTTTAAACCATACATGCTTTAGAGGTTTTGTTCCTCTGTCCCTCCAAAAAAAGAAAATCTGAATCTTTATTAGACCTCTACTGTTCTGCAGCGTGCAAAATATACTTGACCCATTATCCTTGAATGCTATTTCTGACTGAAGCGCTTTAGTCATGTCATGAATTTCTACTTTAATCCACATATGGGAGTTGTGTGCCATTACAATTCAATAGAATGGACAGATTTTAGCAACACAAAGCTTCTCTAAAATTGAGATATGGAAATATTTTTGCTTCGTTTTTCAGTTTTGAATTTGAATTTAAGGAGACAGACTGTGACTTATTGTGTAAATACATTTTTACTAATATATTAGTGCTCATTATGGCACTCTTTTTTCCTCCCTCGCAGAGATTTGGGTTGTTCTCCTTTTTTTTTTTTGCAAATCCCTTGTCTCTCTGCCACCACAAAGCATGTCTAATCTCCTCAACCGACCACAAGAGGAGGTTTCTCTTGAACGAGGATTTAGAAACAATGCAGCAGCCTATTGACTACAAATATTATTTTCTCATTTCTGGAAAAACCACATCACTGACCCTTTCATCCTCTTGTGCCGAGTATCACGTCTGTTTTTATGTGAGACAGAAAAGGATCGCACACGTGGGAGTCCTTAGCATTGAGGCCAAGTTATGCAAATAAAGTATTGGCTAAGCATTGTCAGAAATGAGGTGGTAAGATGTTACAATGAGAGACTCATTTTAAAATCCTTCCTCTATTGTGCTGATAGTTACAGGACCATTTGGTGTACGTGTATAATAGTGCATCTGGTGCACTGTTGCCTATCATTATTGCCGTTGCTTCTTTCCAGGGCTCATAAACATGTTGTTATAATAAGGTAGAGACAACCATCATGTCCTTAATGTACTTTTCAGCAAGCCAGGAAGGTCTAATCTGTCAGCAGTAATATTTACAGGAAGCTATGACTAGACCATCTCTGCCTCACACTGTCCACTGCTGATTAGTCTGAATGACCTATAAAAGGAATATTGCATAAAGCTTGGGAGAGAATATTTATTAATCATGCTGGAATTAATTGAAATACTGATTGTGTATTTCTGGTTTGAAATAATGTGTCAAAACAGCACAACATTTTTACTTTTGACCAAACATACATATTTGTGCTAAAAAGGCTACATCAAGTGCTAGCTAAGCTCCTTTTGGGATTTGCTATCAGTAAAAGTAAACAGTCCATCTTCTTACATCTCTTTTTTGTGATCAACTTTTTATTGAATTTGTCACATGAAAATCATCCCTTTAGGTCAGAGGCCCGACTACCATCGAAATATGGACCAGAATTATGCAGTAAATTGTAATTATACCTAATTGGAGAATGGGGACAGAGCTTGACATTACAACCCATATATTTCTGGACATTGGACCATATTTGCAGAGAATTGCCTACAATTGGTCCAAACATTCTACACGTCTAACAGTACATCTGCCAGTTTGTGTGGTTTTACTAGTTCCTGCTCTATCTGGCATCAAGGTGTAGCAGCTTCTTCATTGCACCAAGTTGTCAATAGCTTTATCTGAAATGAAAAGCAATATCATTTAAAATCAAGTACCATCAGTCCTCCAGAGGATTTTGCGTGTTGAAGTGTATGCAGCCGAATGCAAGGTCTTTTACCATTCAAAATTAATTTAGAAGTCAGAGAATGTAATTCATCAAAGTACTTGGTTGGTGGCGGCATAGGGATCATAGAAAAAAGAGTTTAGTTGACCAAGAACATAAATTTTTATAACTGAGATTCTGCCTTGCAATGACATTTTAAGATTAGACCATCTCTGGATATCAGATGAAATGTCTGACATGTCTGATATATCAGAGAAATATGTTATATTTAAACATAAGTATGTAAAAGCAGAGTTGTGCCACTGAATATGTGGAGTAGCTGGTAATGTGAAGTGTTTTATCGAGGCATTCAGAGGAGCAAAAAGAGATTTATCCCGAATGATTTTATAACCAGAACATTGACTGAACCGGGTAAAGACTTGTAGTATTTGAGGTAAAGACTTGGAGATATTAGTAAAGTAGAGTAATACATCATCCGCATAAAGACAGATTTTATGTTGTGTACCCCAGTGAGTGCTAAGAGCAGTGGAGACAATGTCCAGCCTTGACGAGTACCACACTGCAGGGGAAATGTTTTAGACAGGGTATTACCTGTTTGTACAACTGCACAAGGATTAGTGTAAAGTGTTTTAACCATTGATATGAAATTTCTACCAAGTCCAAATTCCTCCAAAACCACCCATAGGTATATCCAACCCACTCTATTGAAGGCTTTTTGCATTGGTTCCAGTCTTTTAATGTTAAGAGCTTCACTTCTTTGTTATGAGGGATATTGGTCTGTAACTGCCGCATATTAGAGGAGGTTTACCTTTTTTAAGCAATACTGATATAAGTGATGTATTTTGGTATTTTAGGACTCAGGGTCCAGAGCATAATTAAGAGAATCTAAGAGGAGTGGCCTGAATACATCCCACAATTCTAGGAACAGCTCCGGAGGCAGACCATTGAGGCCTGGCGATTTTGCTCTTTACATCAAATTCAAAGCCTCTTTAAGTTCTAGGAGAGTAAGTTTTACCTCAAGGCATTCTGTGTCCTCACTAGTCAATGAAGATAGGTTGAGGTCTGACAAATGTGATTTGAGGGCAGTCAGATCAGGAGTAGGGTCAGCTTTGTAGAAATGAGAGTGAAACGATTCAAAAGTATCATTTATTTCACCTGGGTCATGGGTAATGGGTCCTGATAGAGTTTCGATTGAACTAATGGTTGAGAATGATTCATTTTGCTTTAACCTGTCAGCTATTAGTCTACTTGAACTGATTGTAATATGTAACTCTAGTATTGTGGATTATGAATTCAGCTTTAGCCTTAAGCAAATTATTTAAATCAAATTTCAGAGCCAAGAGAGTTCAGTGAGTCTGATGAGAGAACTGACGCTTTTGATTAGATTCTAGTGCCTGCATTTCACTTTCTAATTGCGTGATTCTATGTTTTCTGGATGCCTTTAAATGGGAAGCAAATGGAGAGGATTTTCTCCTTATAAAGCATTTAGTCTTTTCCCAAAGTATTTGGGGTGAGGATGCCGTCTCTGAATTAATTTCTCAGAAAATGTAAGGTTATTTCTCAGTTGTTCCAAGAACTCAGAATTCTGTGTGTATGCTTACGGTTGCTCTTTAGGATCTGAAAATTATATATCACTGGAGTGTGGTCTGATATTATAATAGGAAGTACAGACGGGTGACAAATTAAAGGAAAAAACGGTACAGGCCTGAATGCTTGACCCCTACAGTGAGGGGATCTGGTGGCTCTGTTATGCTGTGGGGGGCATTTTGCTGTCATGGTTTGGGTCCACTTGTCCCCGTAGAGGGAAGGGTCATTGCAAATCAATACAAAGTTGTTCTGAGTGATCACCTTTATCCTGTGATGAAATATTTCTATCCTGATGGGAATGGTCTCTTCCAGGATGACAATGCCCCAATTCACAGGGCACGAGGGGTCACTAAATGGTTTGATGAGTATGAAAATGATGTGAATCATATGCTACAGCCTTCGTAGTCATCAGATCTCAACCCAATTGAATACCTATTGGAGATTTTGGACTGACGTGTTAGACCACCATCATCAAAACACCAAATGAAGGAATATCTTTTGTTCATCCCATCAGAAGAGTTCCAGAGACTTGTAGAATCAATGCCAAGGCTGAGGAACAACAAGGGAGACGGTATCATCTTCCTGTACCAGGGCTTGAAAACTTGTGGCAGAAATATGGATGAGATCTACACAGCAGTACAGGTTGTCGTAAGTCAACTTACAGAAACACTAACTCTTTAATTTGTATATTTCTTCAACGCTAACTGCTCCACTACTGCCACTGCAGTGTCAACTGAAAATTAGTTTGCAGGATGAGTATGTAAATTGATTCACTAGAACCAAACAACAACCCATTTGGAAAAATGTGGATGTATTTCTTTATGCATGCCTCTAAACAAATTGGAAGTCTGCCTCCAGAATCCATGTTTTATATGTTTACAAGAATTGTGTTTTTAATGGAAATTACTTGTACCAGCAACTGTCCACAGAGCAACTTATATAGAGGCATTAGGAAAAAGAAGTGAACGAAAGTGAAATATCTGCTTGAAGCCACTGAGCCTGAGGTGTCTTTGGTCTGTCTTTCTATAAAGCAGCAACCCTGAAGAACTGCAGTCTTCCTATTTTCTACATGAGCCTCAAGGCACTCCTGTAAGAAAATACATACAACACACGCAGTGTGCACATTGCACACATTCCTTTTCTGCTTCTCCACACATAGCTGCACACACAAAGCCATTTAAACTACTTGCTTCCCAATGGCCCAGGCTTTAATAGACATTGTATAGCGGGTGTGAGTCTATCCTATCTAGTTCACGGTAACATAGGAGAAGACAGGGAGAGGCCCCATTATCTGAGCGTGGCCATGTGATTACCTTTCCCTTTGTGGAGCCAAGGATTGTAAACACACACACACTGATGAGATATGCAGCAACACCTCCACTGTGAAGACACTCATCTGTCATACTGCTATGAATAAAGTCATAGGCTGAAGAGCCATGTTTACAGGAGATAAACATTTATTTTCTAGGATGTACTGTAAATATCACCTCTACTGTATGTGACAACAGATTGAGATTAAATGAATCTATTTAGGTCTATTTATATTCTGAAACTGAGCCACATTTTATTTACAATCAAAGGGGGGAGGAAAGGATTACATTGAAGTGAAAAGGGAACAAAACAGAAGTGATGTTTCTGCATGCAAATAGTTTCGTTCCCGTTCCTGGCATCTCAGTGGGTTGACTCAATCTCACGTCTAAACATCCCTGTATCGAGTTAAACTCATCATCATCTATCATAATACGCAAATCAGTTCTCAAGGCTATGTTGACTCTGCCACCAAGATTAAAACACTATTTCTACTAAAATGGAAACAGTATTTTTTTCATGATGCTTCCACACTGATTTCATTTCACCGACATAATTCCTCTCCTCACCGTGTGAAATGCTGTCACTGGGCACCAAGACAGATGAGAATTGGGCTCCTCCATATTGATACGAGATGATGCCATTGTGCATGACCAATGGTATTTGTTTAAGCTATGACACGGTGCATTTTGTACTTCTAATTGGACACAGATACTCGCCGCTTTTTGTTTATTCCCACTCAACCCACTCCTTCCAATCCACAAATCCTAACATGTGTGTTTGTTTTGCGTTTAATTAATGACGTGTGTGACATGTTGTGTATGTGTGATGGTAAGGTTAGGGCATTAATAGAGTGTACAAGGTGTGTGTGTGTATGTGCACATGCACTTGTGTGGAAGGTGAACAAATGGGAAGACTGCCAAGAGTGTGTGTGTATATCAGAGTGTATATGTTGGTTTTTTCAACAGGGGGATTTACTACTTAAGTAACACAACCGTGATTAAGAAGCATTGCCATCTGGTAGTTTGAGAGGGGTGCTGAGACACATGCACATAGGCACATACACGCACGCAGGCACACACACATACACAAGGACACACACATGCAAACAGGTACAGAGACTTAAACACAAAACTCAGCAAGTAATAAATAATTCATGTACACAGAAAAATAAAGAAATGTCCCTCCCTGTCTTTCTGTCTGTATCAACCAATCACATACATACACACACAACACATAAATACATAACACTACCACTATTTCACACTATAACTGATTGCATTTCTTTTACACTGATTTGTCTCTGCCTACTGCTGATTGTACTGACACTCTGGTCAAATTCTCCCATGAAAATCATACAGTGCTCTCTCTTATTTTTACACATACTTTCAGTGTTAACTTTCAAAGTTCATCACACTTCCACTAGATGCTACTTTCACTTTCTCTCTAGTGGGAAAACAATTCACCATCTGTTGGCAGAGGTGAGAATAAAACATCTACACGTCTGCATGGAAAAACTGAATGTTTCTTGACAGCGTGTTTACAACCGTCCTGTATAAAATAGAATATTTTATGCCTTTCTGTTTTCTCACTGTTGTCTGACTCACAGACGCACAAAAACAACTTCATTCCATTGTTTTTGTGCGCAGCAGTTAAAATTAGTTTGACCTTGAAAGCCACTGAGCCGAGCAGATGCTTCCCAGCACACTTGCAAGTTGCTGTCGTAGGTGAGTGTTGGGTTTGTCCAGGATTATAGTCATAATTCCCTCTGTGTGGTGCCAGCGTGGGCCACATTTTGACTGTGATAAAGGTCAAGACATTCTAGAAATAGTACTTTCTTCAGCCTTTATTTGACGGACAATAGAGACAGGAAACACAAGGAACCAGGGCACCCCCAAGAAATAGTACTTTCTGTTCGTAGGTATGAGAAGAGGTAACAATCACAACCAAGTCTTTCAGTCATCTTGTTTTATTCAGTATTTCTCCTCTCATATCAAAACTCCAGTTTTTAACATTTTAACACCAGAAAGAGCAAACTACTGCGGGAAACTGCAAAGAGATGATGGAAAACCATCTCATTTTACTGCTACTTTATGTTTAAGCCATGCCAACATTTGTGATAGTCAAACAATCACATATATTGTTTTATATGTAAATAATGTACATGATCACATAGAGAAAAAACATTCACCCCATCCCTAACTGGCTATCCCTCATACATACATGCAGATCACTTGCCTTTGCTCATCGTGTGTACAGTGAGAGAGGCGTGCTGCGAGGGTTTGCCTACACACTGTGCTATCTCGCTCTCCTCCTTGCAAGGTTAAACTGACAGTCCTCACAGCATGATCTCCAGACATGACTCACCAGCATAACACTGCCTCTGTACGCACACATACACACACACACACACACACGAACAACTGCTGTAAAACATGCATACAGGTTATAAAGAAAATGTGGAGGTGTAATGCTCTACACAGCTCGTTAATTTTCATTTAAGGATCAGATGACTCAAAACACACAGAGAGAAAAACACACAAACACACAAACTTTTACCCACATACTTTACACATGCAACCAAGACAAGTAAAGACATACTATTTTTTAACATGAATAGTGTGTGTCAGAAAAAAAAGCATAAATTAAATGTGCTGTTTGCAAGCAGGCACACATGCAAAGAAATACATACAGTATACACTCACTCACACATAGTACATGACTGAATGGCGAAAGATGAATTTGCTTCTGATGCAGATGGACAAAAATACTGCAACTGCCTCTGTGACTGGAAAAATTGCACCTGAGAAGATCTTTGTGGCGTACCAAGACAACTGATATTCATAACATGAAACATGCATAGGTGTTCTGTGCAGTCTGATTTCCACATGAAAGGGTTCAAAGAGTACATGATGCATCAGCTCACAGACACACATGTAAGTCCTTGTTTCAGTGTCATTCATTGTGTAAAGTGCTTTTCCTCCACATCTCTTTGTCTCCTGCACGCCTGCCAAACACACACACACACACACACACCCATCCATACTGTTCATATGTAGACACCCACCTTGATGGTCAAATGTGCAGATTTATGTATGCATACAAGAGACTCATTTGGCAGCACAGCTCATTTTGTGTGTGTGACATTCTGGTTCAACAGACCTGCAATCAGAGAGATAGAGCATCCTGGAGATAGACTGGGTTATTATTTCAATCAGTGGAAAATTGGTTGACAGGTCCAGGTGCACACAGTGACACAGTTCAGTGGTAAGGGCATACAGCCAGACTCCATGCATGAAATGATTCCGTTACAAATATTTTTCTTCAAAACCAAGTCAACTACACGACCACACACACACACACAAAACTACATACAACCAATAACACACAGACACTGAGTTTCTATAGAAAAAAACACATTTATGCCCCTGCTAACACTAACAGAACGCATTAACATATCCATGAGCCTACAGTGTGCCAACATGCAATTACCAATATGAAGCACAGGCACAACACACACACACACACACACACACACACACACACACACACACACACACACACACACACAGAGTGTCTTTCAGTGCCCAAGTTTAAGACTGTGTGCAGAATGCATTAGACTAACCCATGAAATATTTACAGCAGAGATTTATGTCCATATATGTTCATCTTCATAAATGTGTATTCCACAGAGAATCCTCTGTAGGATATTTCTTTAATGGGAGACACCACTGGGACAAAGAGACTCTGGGAAAATATTATGTATGTTAAAACAGGATCCAAGGATCCTTGAGAGGGTTCCATGGGGTCCCCAGCAAAAAGGGGAATAATTTATTTTCACTATGATTGCATCCATAAGTAACACAATAACAGAATGTATGACTATTTTGGTCATGGGTTTCATATACTCTCTGTAATAAAACATCTAAAAGCAAAAATCTTATCAGATGGGGGTCCGTGGTCTAATTTGTGACAGTTTAGGGGTTCAGGCTGCTTCTTTTTTGTTATTGATTTTAGAGCTTTGGTTTTGAGTCTTTTGTGGGGACTGTCATAGCCCACTGTGTTTATCCTGAGGTTGGTTAAAGAAAAGACCAAAACTAACTAACCAGCTATTTCTTTCTAACAAATTAAGGGTTTGTGTAGAATGAACATGGCCAGTGTAGTTTACTGTAATCTAGACAGCTCTGCAACTGGATTTTCAATCTCTGGAGAGTTACTCTGTGTTAGGCAGATGTCACTGAGCATGCTCAGGTTCCTTATTTACACTGTATTGCTAGTTTGACTAGCTTAGAGGAATAAACTACACTGGCTGTGTTTATCGTAATGAAGGAATATGTTGCCCAAATGCAATGGTATGACATGCTTTTAGACAACAGTGGAGGGGCAGAAGCTTTAGAATATAAGGCTGAGACTGCACAAGCAATACTCAATTCAATTCAATGAGGCTTTATTGGCATGACCATATTGAAGTACAGTGTTGCCAGATACTCACTAAAAGGATAAAGTCGCTGATGGTTTTGTTTGCTCCATGGAATTTGTTGGTTATACTAAGAAGATAAAATAACACCAGCCTTATCTTTCAACACTGCAAATGCTCCACCAGCACTGCAGGACAATTGGTTCTATCATATCGGTGTCTTTCTCTTCCACTGAGCCATGAAATAGAGGCTCATGATTTCCCTTTAAGCTGAAGGACAAAAGACCCAACCCCCCTCCAACCCTCTTGGCAGAAAATCTCATAATCAACCAGATCTGCTTTGCAACATCAACACAACAGCTGTTTCCCTGTCTTGAAACACTGCCTGATCATTTTATTGCTGTTTCTGGGACTTTTTCTGTTTCTGTTCAGACAGATACATAATAATAACTTTACTCTGTGGAAATACAGAGGCAACCTGCTGAAAAAGCACTGAGGAACAATACATTTTCAATGCAAATAAATCTTGAGAGCTAAAAGCATCACAGTCTCCACTGCAAATCGTTCCGGTTGCATGTCCAAAAATCCTAAAATTTCCCTGGGTAGAATGAAAATGCTGTGTTGAATCTTCTTTGTAATGAGTGTTCTGAGAGAAATCGCTGCAAACCTAAACACTCTGCATTTTGTGACAGGGCTGTTAACAGCAGCATTGTTATCTCAGCAATGGAGAATGTAGGAGAGAAAAAAAAAGGAATAAAAAGATTTTTTGTCCACACTTAAGGCTGAAAATTGGCCTGAGAGTGAGGGCACTGTTGGAGAGTGAGGACATTTTTGGCAAATCATTACTCCTTCAAAGGACAGTTTGAAGGATAAGACTTGGTTTGAAGATAAAGGTTAGAATCAGGCATGAATGCATGAAGTAGTCATGAAGTTAAATCTACAGTAACTGACTTTTTCCCACTTGGGAGCAGCAGAAACAAGCTGTAAACATAACACCAACATATTATCACCTTTTAAACAGATATGGCAAACTTGTTATCAAACAGTTGCTTATTTATCCAGAAGATACGAAGCAACATTAGCATTCATTTGGAGTCATGTCTGTGTCAACCTGATGAGTGCAAACCCGAATTCACTCTTCTTTTCTTCTTTTTGCTCTCCACCAACTCCTGAGGGAAATGTCTGGCTATTTACCAGAGCAGCTAAATGCTGCTAAATGCTCCACCATATGCACCAGTCTATTGTCTATATTAGACCTTTTTAACTGCCTGATGTTGCCGAAAATGATGCTGATGACAGTCGTGAGTGAGTGCATACAAGTTGCAGGACAGAAAACCAAAATAATGAGCTGAAAGACACTATAAAGCTTAATAGAGCATAGGGAAACTGCAGAGTCAGGTGATAATTCTCTGGGTTCGTTAGTACGATTCACTCCTTTCACAAACAAGTAGTCATGTGATCCTTTGTTAATATAAAAATATGTCTTATAGCTGCTCTAAAGTTAGATTTTGGAGCTAAAAAATGCATTATGTCAATGAGGTACCTCACAAGTACAGCACAACTTATATATGGTTTGATATTTTATATATATAGTTACATAGTGAACATATACAGTATGTGGTTTAATTTATATGTCCACCTCCTCATTTACCATGCTCAGCTGAATGAGTGGCTACAAAACTAAAACTGAAGAGAAATTCACCCTAGATGGTTATGATGACAGAGACATTTAGCTTTCTTTTGATTCACCCAAAGGGCATCGTCATGGCGATGAGGAAGGAAGTAGAAGGTTATATGGAGCTCTCTGGGGACAGGAAGAAGAAGGGGGTTACAGTAAAGTGTGCGTGTGTGTGTGTGTGTGTGTGTGTGTGTGTGTGTGTGTGCGAAGGGAAGTGTCAATTTTCCATTTGTCTCATCAACAATAGCAGCCCATGGGGTTAATAACAGGCCATTTAACCTGCTCAGAGAGTCTCTTCCTTTCTTCCCTTTTCCCTGTTGTCTGAATTTACTCACAAAGGACTGAAAACAAGCCGTAAACACCTTTTCTGTTTCTGTCATAATGTAAAAACAGTGTTTAATGTCATTGATATTAAGATGAAGATGTATTAAGCTGCATATTATAATTGTAATAATTATAATTAATAATAATAATAGAAATGTACAGTACATAACATATGTTTTTGTGTATGAAGTAATAAGTTGCATCATGCTTTTGGTGATATTTTTTAACAAAACAAAAATTAACAATAAAATTGGCTCATTTTAGTGTTTATGTTGTTCTCATAAATGCACATATGCATCAATCTGCTGTCTCTGGTTAACAGCGAAGACACCATAATACAATGATAGAAGTGTTGTTGGGAGGAGGGGATGATGAGGAAGATTAACATGTCCATCTGTTGTAGAACAGCCAGCTCAGATCAGCATGTGGAGCCACCGACTGTTATGATGCTCGTGTTTAAATAATTGGATATGGGAGATATATGTCCCTTAAATTGAAAAAAAAAAAAAGATAATAAATGACGATCAAAAATACGTCAGCCGACAGAGTTCAGCAGTATTCAGCAGGGGGGAAGCATAAACACTGCTGGGGTCAGAGTGGTGTTGACAGATGGGCCAACTGTGACTGACTGACTGACCAACTGCATCACGGACGTATCCGTATTGGAAATACCTTTAAAAAAAAGCAAGAATTCTTATTACTTTTATTACAGTGAAAACATCAAGATCAACGTCATCCTTTGGCCTTTTAAAGGGGAAGACAATCAGCTAAAGAGTACAGTCTAGACCTGCTCTATGTGACAAGTGCCCTGAGATAACCTCTGCTGTGATTTAGCGCTATATCAATAAAACTGACTTGACTTGGCTACAGGACTTTGACATTAAAATCTTTCCTGTTGTCTTATCTTGTCATTATACGTGTTTCTTCGTGCCTCTGACACATATGATGATAGCCTATAAATTTATCTGAATCTCTGTATGATCTATAAACATGCATTATTATGTATAGTTACTAGTTTTTCCTACTTCACTTGTTCTGTGTATTTAGAAAAAAGATCTTTGGAATATGTATATTTTTAAGTATTTGACACATCCTATATTTTACTGGCTTTTTGTGACCTACTAATCGGATGATTTTTCAAGACATATAAGAATTGCACTTGTATATTTATTCATATTATTGCCATCCATTTATCTTGTAATGAGGATATTCTGGTACATATGAATGTGATTACGTAAATATGAGGTCATTGGCCACATATCTCTCATTTTTTAAATGTGGGTATTTGCCTAAAAAAGACCTGTGGTGGGTCAAAACATAAATAATACCATAAAAGCTCATGAGAGAGTACCAGCTAGAACATCAGAAACATTTTCCCATGATATATATTCAGAAGTATGATTTGTTGCTGATACTGAAAAGCTGAAAGAGCCACATATATGATCACGAGACATATTTTACATCAAGGTTACATTTACAGCACATTATCTAGGATACAGCTGGAGACAACACAGATGAACCACTTCAGGTTATAACAAATTCATTTAATTGATACTAACTAATAATTAAATTGCAAACGCAAGTGCATACTGCAACCAGTTTTTTTAATTTCTAAACTTGAGTTTATCCTAATATTTAAGTTGATGAAAGTCTGTGACATTCATTTGTAGTATGGTATGCACAACAGCAAACGGGCAATGTAGAGAGCATTTAAGGCAAAGAGAATATTTGTGTGCACTGGTGGCTGTTATCCTTATATGATCAGTGATTAAAGGTCACAGTTTACCTGTACCTTTTTATCTTTTCACTCCGCTCTACATCACTGACAGTAAGTTAAAAGAAGTGGGATTTGCAAAGGGATGGGGAGAGACTACAGTGAAAAGTGTCATATTTGAATATTCACCAACCTCTATCTGACTCTCTTTATTATAGCCTCAGCTATGCTTTACATAACTACTTGCAAAGACTCTTATCCCCTTTTAGCTTTCTGACTAATATCTGTGATTACTGCGTACTTCCTGAAGCACTGACCTCCTCAGATCCTCCAAACGGTCCATCTCGCTCCCTCATCCCTTAATCCCGTTCCTTCAGTGTGCTCCATATCCATCTCAATGTCCTTTTAAGAGCCAAACTCTTCTTCTCTACCCTATTCTGAGCTTTATCCTCCCTTGCTGGCCTCCCTCTCAATCTCTCCAAAGTAAATCCCTCTTTTCATACCCACTTCACTCCATCCCGCTCTTACTGCCTATCCTCTCCCCTCTATTTCCCATTCCTTTTCTGTAGAATGGTTTAACTTTAATCAATGAAATTAAGAAATTGATCAACAGTCCAACATATGAATAAAATAATTGAGAGTCGTGGGACTATAACAAGTTAGTCTCTGTGTGAGCATGACCCTCATAGCTCTGTAGCGCTGTATTTCAGCAAATGATTGGACATCTAGTCAAGATATCCTGTAGGGCTGCATCGACTGTATGGCTGGGTCCGTCTTTGAAGACTCATTTAATGAACGGATAGATGTATTGTGCAGCTACATCCATGATTGTGTGATACCCACTAAGCAGGTAGTCCTTTATCCAAACCAAAAGCCATGGGGTTTCAAACAAGTGAAAACAAAAATGCTGTCACAGAATGTGGCGAGGCAAACCTTCAGATATAGGATAAAGATTCAGTTTAAATTTAGCAATAATAATGTCAAATGGAATGAAATGCATGACAGGCACGTTCTCATGGTGAGGTAATAACATAATCTTATTGGATGGTTTTACTTCTAAGCAGCTGAAAGATGACCTGAATAGATTTTTATGTGAGATTTAATACTTTCATATTATTCATTTTTCCTCAGAGATTAATAACTTGTGTAAGCTTCCCAGAGCAACTCCTACAATTGATAAACCTAAATGTATAGTGCTGCAGTGTTTTTCATAGTGGAAAAGGAAAGCAGAAGGTCAGGACTGCTGTTGGATAACTATTGACTGCATTCATTTCTGCTCTTACTCTGCTACTTCTAGTTTCTGCCAGTTTCAAAAAATAAGGACCCGAAAGCTCTCGAAAAATTCCAAGCCACCCACTTCCCTCATGATGAAAATGAAAGGGTGAAAAGATATTTCAAGGAGGCACAGAAAGACCAAACCTCAACCTCTCATTTATTATTTCAACATTTAGAGCACCCCTCCAACCTCTTGAAAGGCTACTGTTATTTCAGCTTTCCAGCCATTTTTCCAGTGTTGGCTGAAAATTGCTTGATTGTTTTGATTTAAATCATATTGTCAATCTTGACTTGACATGTCTACATTTACGTCCTCTGCTCTGAAAGAAGCAGACTATGGCTGTGTCCAGAACAATTACCTATTTAACAAAAAGCACTACACTTACAGTACACCATTTTATTTGATTGTGTACTATATAGTACATACAAATATTCCCTCAGTTGAATGACAAACGTAGTGTCCATGCCATGTCTGCTACTTTCCCCTAACAATCCCACAATACAATACATTTTTAGATTAAAGTCATGCAACACCATACCTGTCGGTGATATCTTAAAGTATCCGAAATGCCATTTAACTACTCACTATAGTAATTTATTGAGTTTCTATTATACAGTGAGTAGTGAATGAGTGAATGAGGGAGTGATTTTGGACACAAGAGTACATTTGTTCTGGCAGATTATTTCAATTTATTATTCAAATAACTGCAGGAAGTATTGATTAGAATTAGCAGATTATTCAGTCGTTGTCAGTATTTTAAAAGGAAGAGTCCTTGTTGTATACCAGTGTCGTTTTTAGCACCACCACTGGGAGGCACTACAGTAATACATTTTTAAATGTTTCCAGTAGTGGCTTTAATCATGTTAAACATCTCTACAGAACCAAAGATTTTACAGTCACTTTATAAATGAACAACAAGGCACTTTAACTGGTACTAATTTCTGTTTTGATATATACCGGTGACCTGTAATAAGCTTCAACAGTGTTTCTGTCGTTTAGGGTGTTGAATTATATTGTGGAGAGTGACTTTGAGCATGAATTTCATTTATAAATTCTTGATGGTTCCTACAAATGTGACATCAATGATTTGACTTTTTAGGTAAAGCAGATTTTATTGTGCAGTGTTATGATGATTTTTTTAAATTGCAGATTTTTTTAAAAAGCTTTCTTTACTGCACTCAAGATTCTCTGTGCAAGTAAGTAGGCTAAATCATAGTAAAACAGTGTCCAGTTCAGTACACCGATGAAGGCCACAGGCTGAAACAGGTCTCAATTCTCAATATAATAAAATACTTATAAATGCCTTTAGTGTATATGGCTGTCATTAGAACACACTTCAAACTATTTACTTTTCAGAGATTTATGGTACCTAAAACTAATGCAAGAGACAGAGAAAGTGTTTTAATGTGGCTGTCGTTGCACTTGACACTTAAACTGTACTTGGACTAGTTCTTGCTGTTATGCTTTTAAAACTTCAGGGTGACAGGAGCAACTCCATTGGTATCAGACTCTATTTATCTGAAGTGGTGACTTTATTTTGGCCCTGATCTGTTCTTTATCTGAGTTATATTTTGATTTTATTGTTCTACACGTGGGATGTTTTTAATATTTTTTGTTTTATGTGCTTTTATTATGAGTATTTTAAGCCCCAGCTGTAAAGTAAAACTTCCCTCGGGACAAAGCAAAGCTGAAGTTGAAGTTAGGGGTTCCAGACAGATGGGCGTCACGAAGACAAGAGGGATTTTTTTTTTAAAAAAAAGGCCAAGAGGCAAGTGGACTGAAATAAAAGATGAGGACAAGTCCAACTGGATGATGAGATCAGACGTACCCCAGCCAACATTTACCCGACTCTCACACACAGAGAGAGCTGTCTTCTCCTGCCTTTTATCCTATTATACTTTCTCCACATTAGAGAGATAAAGCACCGCTTAGCAGCATTTAACCTGCCTGAGCAGAGCTGAATTAGATTTGGTGGGAGAGAAAGACAGAGACACCAACTACTAATGTATGTTCAAACTGTCTTCACATCATTGCAGCCAACCACTAATGATGCCCTTAAACTAAAGGAAGAATGTCACAAATTAGAGCTTTTTATGTTTGTTTGTTTTACCACTTTACCTGCATGGCTCTAGGGATAGCATTGTCAGTCTGATCAGTCCACCACTTTGACTGAAATATCTCAGCAACTATTGGATAGATTACCATGAAATGTTGTACAGAAATCCATGGTGCCCTGAGGCCAGACAGGAAGTAAATTCCACCACTATTGGATGGATGACCATGAAAATTTGGGATAAATTTGTATTCACCTATCATCATCAGGTCAAAATTTCAATTTATCCAATACTTGGTTTATGAAATACCGTATAAACGAATGAAATTAATCGATTAATTAGCACATCAGCATGCAAACATGTTAAATTAAGATGATGAATATCATAAACATTATACCTGCTGAACAGCTGCTAGCATGGCTGTAGGCTTAGTCATGTTTGATAAATGTATTGTTATTATTATTATTATTATTATTATTATTATTATTATTATTATTATTATTATTATTATTAAATTCAATCTGTAAGATGACGTGTGATTAAACACTAAACAGAGCGAGCGTACTATTTCCACACTCTTCTGCTCTGATAAATTTCAATCAGGTTTATTGAGTCGCTCCTTTAAGTTGATAATGATCACTTAATCACTTCAGTAAATAATATATACATGTTCACATTATCTGGTTCATCAATGACATGTTGATTTCATACCAACAAGAATGAAGTGAAACAAGTCTGCAGATGCAACTTTACATGATCCATAATGTTTGCTGTTGGTTGTAGAAAATTATTGACTGATATGTTGAGTGGGCGGATTCAAAGGTCTGGACCCAGGCAAAGAAAGTTATTCTGCCACCAGCAGTTGGTTTCAGTTGAGTGTTGCTAGTAGCAACCGCTAAAGGTTTTGCAGTTGAAGCTAACCGATTGTTCCTGCAGTAATCGGCGAGTAGTCTAGCTGTCTGTGGCTAATGTGTTGCACCGTATAATTTCCCAACATGATCTTTTTAAATTGCTTGTTTTGTCTCACCAACAGTCCAAAACCCCCTAAAATATTCTGTTGACAATTATCTATGACAAAGAACAGCAGCTGAACACCTCATTTGATGGGATGGAAACAAAGATTTATGGCATTTTAGCTGATGAAGTTAAACTGATTTGAGGTACTTTTTTTGCATGTTTCTGACAGTGACAGTGTAGCAATAGACAGGAAATATGGGACAAAATAAAGGGGTCTAACTTTTGCTTTTGTATGTCATTTTTTTCTGATCTATATCATCAAATTAGTTTTCCAGCACTATTTTTGCCTCCTGTAAAAAATACTGTTTCAACTTTTATTGGAAGTTGTTTAGCTTGATGTATAGCTGTGCACCTATACCATACAGTCTATGACCTACACACATAGTGAGGTCATAATAAAGACAACTGAAAAAAAAACAGATAAATAAAGAAGATGGTCAGGTCTATACATGGTGTTTCACTGCTGCCGTAAAAGCAATTAATGTACTAATGATAATGGAAAATGCTGACTGTGTGAAGCCCTTCAGTGACTTCCTTGACATACCCAATACTTTGGAAGTGCTGAATGCAATCAAAGAATCAAGTACAAAACAGCACAGGCATCTATGTTTTAGCTGTGCAGATCGGAAGAAAACACTTCCCACAGACTGAGGATGATGAAGACGCAGCAGTAATCTCAAACTGGAATCTGATTTAATATAATGCACATAATTAGCATAAACCTACTTTTTAAAGGTCAACTAAGTCACAGGGCTGTGTAATGCTAATGATGGCATTAAAGTATGTAGCACTTAAGCAGTCCAACTTGCATAATGAATAATAGGCCTCACCCAGAGGGCACTGTTAAGGCACCCATGTCAGTAGGTGTCCCCGCTGAAGTGCCCTTAGCAAGACACTCAACTTCTATCCAACTCCAAGGCCACTGACATGTTTCTGACCTTGTGCTCTGGGTGGAGGCCAAGAAGAAAAAAAGGGATAAGTATTGCAAGGTGAAAATTGCTAATATAGGCCCCCCTCTTCTGGTAAATTGTAGTAATGCAGTAGTTAATTAAGCCCAATGACAGTACATCAGTCTGTTATAAACCAAAAAGATGCTGTAGGTTTTCATCACCTACTAGTGCAGAAATCGGTTTTTCTCAGTTTTTTAAAAAAAAGAGAACTTTAAACTGTCTTAGTTTGACTTTGATCAGAACAGAGGATTGATAACAAGATAAGATTATCTTTGAAGTCACACTCACTCACTATCTGCGTTGGAAGAACAGATTTGACTCAAAGATCTCTTCTGATATCCACTAATACAAAATTTACTGTATATTCCCCTGAAGGTCATTGATATCAGAATTGAGTCAATTCCTCTCCTTATTTTTGGCAGGGACATTAACTTTTTTTTTTTATTGGTGCTGGATCTCAAGAACATCTGAAAGAGGAAAAACATGTGAAACAGGCGCTGCTGGATAAATGTGGTTATCTATGAACGAGATTAGATGAGGAAGGGATGTTTTCAGCCCCCCAAAAATTTTAATTATCACCACAAGTGAAGCTAAGACATCATCATTCCTGTCACTGCATGTTGTTGCCTCCATGTTTCCTTATGAATTCAGAATTTCTGTGATTTTGCACTACTCCATAGCACTACTCATACAATAAGAACACCTACAACAAATTTTCCAGCAGTATTGGCCTTTTAATAACAATAAAAACAGTCCAGAAACCACTGTGGTTTTTAGCCAAAGCAAGCATGTACAGTAGTTGGCCAGTAAAAGTACAATACAGTCTGTAAATACATATAAGGTAATATAACAACAAAATCCAGGTTGGACAGAATATTTAATCAAAATAGCTGAGGTCCACTTGTTTCACTGTCAAGAGACTGTAACCAAGTCTTTCTGCATCTGTGTTAATGCATCTATATGAAGTAGTACGTCTTGACAGTATAAGGTTGAAGAAACCGTTTGGCTAAAATCAAGAACTGTGGTCCTCACATCAGCAGCTAGCTGTACAGCTAAACATGAAATTTACTAACCAGCATGAGAAACATTTTTAACTCAAATTGATGGAGTCAGACAAACTGTTATCCAACAATGGCTTATAGCTGAAAACACTGGAAAAATGCTTGTGCAAAACCTACCATAAGGATGTGATCACAGCAAAACAAACAAAAAAAAAAATGCAGGGCATAATGTGGTGGAAAAACTGGAATTTGAGAAAGAAATTATTTGGAGTAAGTTAACAAAAACCTGATACTCAAAGAATGAACAAAAACTAACTTGCAAAATTATATCCCTGTTTCAAGCCACAGCCAAAATGTGCCATTAGCCTGTACGGTGCTAAGTCACCACCCTGCGAGGCAGCCAGGAAGAATACGTGATCAGTACATTCAGTTGATAATCTGAACTCTTCAATGGGTAGGCCTCTAACCGTGCAAATATTTGTAGTCCAAGAGAACAAAACCAACTCAAACCTTCAAGTTTTAAGTGAACAGTTGGTCCACTGAATCGCACTTCCTAGCTTTATAACATGTTAGAAAACACGCATGTAACTGTAAGCATGATGCTGCTGCTAAATCCAGCATAAAATAAACAGTTAAAAATGTCATTTAGTTTAAAAATGGCCGTCCGGGATGTAAGGCCACTCCATTTGGAAGGAAAAGTCCACTGCATTGGTCCAAGCTGGTCCAACGCCTGCATCCTCAGTCTGAATAAGAGTTCCTGTGTCCTTAAAACTGGCTGTTGGGTGGAAATCCACTGGGGGGTGCTAAACGTAGAAAGCAAAAGCAACCTGAAATGTATGGGTCCAGCATTTTGGGAGGGGGTCAGTAGGGGGCCATGTCAGTAGTTCTTTCCAAGTTTGCAAGTAAAAATCTGCTAAAGTAGACTGTTATTGAACTCAGTCACAAAAAGTCAAAAGTGACCAGCCACTGCTGTCAGTCACACAGGCAGTTGCAGCTCCCTGGAAAACAGTCAGGTTGTGAGTTAGCTAATGAAAATGGCTGTCGATAAAACAGGTCATCTGACAGGCTTAGACAGACCGTCTTATGTAACCAGATCAGAACTCAGTCAGTGAGTGAAGGCGGCTGTTATTCAGTCATTCAATCGTTGAGGCGACAGTCACACAGCTCCTTGTAGAGTCTCTTGCGGATGCGAGGCATGTCCTCCTGACTGAACTGCAGAGGCTGCTTCACCGAGAGACGACGGCAGTACTGACAGACACAGACAGAAAGATAATGTGATAATTGAAGGACAGGAGGGGGAGGGGGTGGCTGGAAAGGTGGGAAAGAATTATGTCTCACCTCGAGGACAAAAACTCCACAGTCGCTGTCATTTTTCTGCTGAGGAATACCCTGAGGAGTCAACAAGTTCCCAGTTAATCAGACAAAAGATTTCACAGTTACAGCTGATGGACTGAACAGTGTATGTCTGTATATGTATGTATTCCACAGATTTCATTTAGCCTTTAAAATGATTAGTTTTTAATTATAGCGATTCACACAAAATTTCTGAATGTTCTATTCATCAAAAATCAACTTAGCAATAACATCTCTGCAGTCACTTTTTTACAGTTGACTAACATCCACTTTTCCAGCAGTATGAATGTTTTAAGGTCACAATGTGAACAAGCATGAAAATTAGGTTTTAAAGTTACCTTGATGATGGTGATCTTCCAGCCTTTCTGGAAAGCTGTTTGTTTCTTCTCTCGAGCTTCAGACTGAAGGTACTTCATAATGTTCTGAAAGGAGGCCACACACACACACACACACACACACACACACACACACACACACACACACACACACACACACACACACACACACACACACACACACACACACACACACACACACACACACACACAAACAGTTATGGTAAAAAAAACAACAACTACATTTTCAATGCCTCTACATTTCCACTGTGAAATAATTACTGGATATTACACTTTTTAGTACAGACCAAACTTTTTTATGCAAATTTTAATGTAATTTCAGATTCAATAAATAATACACTGTATACAACACTAATATACAATAAAAAAAATACTGTATGTGTGTATTCAAACAGTTGAAGGTGTCAAACGACGGTGTCAAACAGTCAACCGTGTCTTGAACTGGACCACAAACCACTTGGGATGGAACATCAAATTATCTGGTTCACAAAGGGGACACAATGGAGCCAACAAATAACATGAAGTCACTGTGCATCAGCGTCTACAAGTCAAATCCAGTAACACGTGGCTTGATGGTTTCTCCTTGTTAGAGGATCAGATCAGAAGTGATTCACTTGACTGATTGTCTAACACACTGACTGGTTGTTAGATTGACACTAACCCTTCAACAGAAACCTGCTTCCTCATGAATTAGAATATATTACATTTCATACAGTCAATACAAAATACCAGACATAACTCTAGATTTTGAAATTGCTGATTGCAGCTACAAGTTGAATTTGTATATATTAAATTATTAGTGTGTGATAGAGAAGCATATTAATAGTATTGGTAATGAAGTCAAAACTCTTTAGTGATGACATTACACAAGTATATACACATGTCTGTATTAAGTATGTTCTTTCTTCTTTAGTTTCAGCAAACCCTAAATAGACACAGCAACTCTTCATAGTGCAACAAACAGGCACATTTCTAACTAGTAGTTGACAGTTAACAGACTAATGGCCTCTAATTCTGCAGTTTGACATTTGTATTGAAACTCTTCCAGGCAGTGCCGATTAAACACAACTAAACAAAAAAAGCAGTCTGTCTTCCAGCATTATCTACTAATTTAATCCTTCTGCTTTGTTCTGGTTGATTACACCCCTACAATGAAATTATTTGAATTCTAGAGAAACGCACATTCTGAAAATCTTTGCCAGTGAAATTAAGCTACAACAACTATTCATCTCATATAGTTTCTCGCCAGGAATTGATGGTCCAATGATTTATCATAGCAGAGAAGAGGAACCCTGGATTACTGATGACCTGATCTTGTTTCATCAATGGTCTTTTGCTCTACAGACATTTCGAAATCTAAAAAAAAAACAAAAAAACAACCCAAAGAACGTCAGCATGCACAGAGGCACTCACATCTGTTGTGTGTCTGAAGACGATGCCTTGGCTGTCGTAGTAATTGATGGTTTTTGTTGCCATGGTGACTGTGACGAGAGACCAGTGGATTTCTAAATGGATGGGAATTAGCAACAGCCACTTGGAGAACAGATCGACCTGAAATAATCCCACAAATTCGCACACACACACACACAAATTAGATATCCAAGCCACAAAATGTTGCAGATGTCTCCTACAAGTTATCCAGTATAACCCAAACTCAATAGTTGCGCAACGTAACAGTCAAATTATCAGACAATTATTGCTGTATATAAGACATACTTTTATGTCACACTGAATTTAGACTGTGGTTGCCCACGGGGGTCAGCAGACTACACAAAAAGGTTGACAGTTATTAAAATCTAGTTTTCAGTATTAACTGGGGAACTGCTGGTGTCAAGCTGACTCAAGAGTGTGAAATTTTAGCAGATTAAGAGATGAGAATGTGACATCAAGGGGCAACTATTAGCAATACTGTCAAAACAGCAGAAAAATTACAAGTTTCCAAACTGTCCCAACTTCCTCCTTACTTTTTTAGTCCATCTCTTCACACCTTCATAACCCTTGGCAACCAGCTGCTTGTGGAAAAAGCTGTTAAAAAAATGAACCTGAGAGAGAAAAGTAATAAAACATATTTAGTCTTTTTGCAATTTAATTGCTCCTTTAAAGACTGCTACATTGAGCCCTTTTTTATATTTTGTAGGTCTTCTTCTATATCCTTTTGAACTCTATGCAAAAAAAACACCTGACTTACTTTGTGCTGTGTTGCCTCCATAATCAGTTCTCCATACATGTTGATAATCTGCCAGAAACAACCAGAAGCACAGACAATCAATCTAAGCCTAAATCAAAAGTCAAAGTCCTTTCCAGCCTTTTCTTTTCAGCGAGCCAGACAGAGTGAGAAGGGGGAAAATGATGATAAGGTTTCTGCATTGCTTTATAAAGCCACATTTTCACCGCAGCAACTTTCCCACGGGAACCTCAGAACCTCAGTTCCTCTACAAGCGTTTCCACAGGAAAGAAATAGTGAATTTTGTCTTTATTTTCTGATTATTTGGCAGCTACTACATTCTAAAGCAGAGATTAATAACTATCAAATACTCAGCAGATTGTTTATTGTGGAGACCAGTGTTCATGAGTCCACCTCTGCATTTCTCCTTTTAATTCAGTCATTAGATCTATAACTCAAACATCAGAATCATGTAACAGTAAAAAAAACAAAACAGGATGACTCTGTTGTTTCCTTGTGTTAATACTGCATTTCAAATGCGTCATGAGTCCAATTTGCATAATCTACCCAATTCATCAGTTGCGGTGGAAACACAAACAGCACAACAGGGACTTTTAGTTCCTGGTTTAGTTCCTCTGGTTTCATACTTTCTGGAACATTTTGCTTGAAACAGGGCTTATCTCTCCATTCTTCCTTACCTGGTCATTAAGCCAGTTCTGGTCCTCCAGTGTGCTAAGGTCCTCCAGGCTCAGGGTGTGTTTGTTATACATCACCATGAAGCCCGAAATAGGAGCAGAGGCCAGCCCTGCCCTGTACCGAGTCATTTCCCCTTTGATGTTTAGTCCCCTAAAGCAAACACATCGACAGGAGAGATGCAGCTTTATTTCAGTTTTTACCCGAGTGCTTCGACAGCTGTTCTTTCTGCTGTTTGCATGTACAATACTGTTTCACCTGTATCACTGGATTCATGTAAAATCCTCTGTTATAACTATTCTATCGGCTGAGTAGTAGAGATTGTATCCAAAGTGTTCAAACACTGATAAATTGCCTCATTAATATCCAGTTTAGGCAAAACATCTGTGTATATATGTGTGTGTGTGTGTGTGTGCCTAAATACTAACTTGTTGCTGAGGTCACAGTTGCCTTTCTTCTTCAGGTACTCCAGGACATCTGTCTCACTCAGAGGAATGAAACTACCGTATTTTATATAGAAGCTCTCCAGAAATTCTAAAGAAGAGAAAGTCATTATCACATGATTTTATGATCTGATAAGATGTTGTTAGACACAAACAATTTATCTCTCAAATATTAAAACCAAAATTTACAATATTGATGAATTACTGACAATTTAAGAATTGTAATTTTATCGGATTCGAGGCTTGTGCAAAGCTAAACATGAGCAGTGTCCAGTTGTGTATAAAGCGCTGATATTTGCACGTTTTAAAACACAATTTTGACTTATTTGTGGAAACCTGCAGTCCTGATTATACACTTCACCTGTAAAAAAAATAAATATATATACTAGTACCAACAAGATGTTGTCCCACTATAGAAACTCCAAACTTTATTCTATCAGGAAAGAACTGTGTGTGTGCATGAACAGGCCTCATTTGTTAATGTTGTCTCTTAAAATTGTAAAAGAGAAAAAATAAGAAAATCTCTATTTCTGCTTCATGAAACAGATGACCGATTCGTTCATACCCATGTGAAGATTTTGGGAAATCAGGGTTGATCTTAAATTAGATGTCTGTCCTGAGAGCCAAAATATCTGTTGGCTTTCAGGCTCAGTATTAGGGCCATTGGAGCAGGATGCACCAATTCCAAATATCAGGCTTAATTAATACTAATGGCTGTGCTATTCTGAACCATTGTAAATACCAATTTCTGAGTATTTTCTATTGGGCATGTTCCCTACAGCTGTTTTATTCACCATTTCATGACCAAGAGGATACAACAGAACGTGATTTTGCTGAGAATTTATGCATATTAGTTTAAAGGTTGTCTCAACTACTCATATCTTCAGTTCTTAATTTCTTATTCTGGAAAGAAAATATCCCAGAAAAGTGAACATTGAAAATTATTTTTCAAGTTTGTGTGTAAAAAGATCAATGATTTACCCTGCTTTCATTTTAACAAACTCAAAAGGGATGATGATATATATTTCATGTAATGTGCTCACATCTTACACTTCTTACCGTGGACCATATCAGTAAGCTGCTCCAGACTTTCATTATTCAGTGTCTTTCCATCCATGTCTCGTCCGTGTGTTTCCTTTGACTGATCTGTACCTGACGCTTCTTCTGCCTCCTGTTTCTCCCAGGTTCCTGGCTGACAGTACAGCCTGTGATCTCTTAATGCCCACCTGTGCTGCATGCTGCACACTGAAATAGGACCCTGGTTCGGAGAAGAGACCGTTTCCATCTCTGTAGGTGTGGATCTGTGGTCATGGTCTGTTGGTGTGGTGGCGTTTCCGTTGGAAAGTGTTACTGGTAAGGACGCTGGGTCTGTTCTGTCAGGAGTCTGGTCCACCTGCATCTCAGAGTCGAGGTCCTGGGGTGTTCCTGGGCTTGAAGCAGAACCTGACTGCCCTGAGATGGAGAGTATTCCATTTTCTGGTTTAGTCACGTTCATGCTGTCCTCCCCTTCAGGTTCTGTTTCAGACAGGTTTATCGTATCTCCGTTTCCAAATGGAGATTTAACCGAGATGGAGTGTGCCTGCTCTTCGTGCTCCATCTCTGAATCTTTGTTTTCCTCGTGCCCCTGCACTAACACTGATCGAGTTAAGGCATCTGTCCTAGAACCGATAACACCACCTTCAACTCCCCTCTTCACTCCAACTTCTGCTTTCATTTTCGATGCAAATGTAGCTCCCATCTTACCCCTCCCTCCTCTACCTCTAACTGCTGACCCTCTTCCTCTCACTCCTGTGCCAGCAACCCCTGACTCCTCTATCAACATATCCTCCTTTTTCTGCACGTCCCCTTTCTCTGGAGCAACACAGTTCCTTATTGGTCCATCCAGCAGGGAGACATTGACAGGCAGAGCAACAGGGGGTTGTGACTGAGCATCAGCCACTACTACAGACATTTGCACCTTCTCATATCTGTCATTTTCACCCTCTTCCTCCTCTACTTTCTCCTTGGTCAAGTCAAAGCTCTTGATACGCGTCAGCTGGCCCCCAATTTTCCTTTTAGGGGTGTCCAAGAGGTCCCTACCAGAGCCCCTCCCTCTCCCCCTTCCCCTCCCTCTGCCCGGGGTTCTGACATTGTGTCCTGTACTGTTGGGGCCGCAGCAGTCACAAGCCTTAGGAGTCCTCCTTCTGCCTGATGTACGGCCATTGGCTGTGCCCTGTGCAGGGGTTGTTGTCTGTGAAGAGGACCAGCCTGATGCGGGGGTTGAGTTAGCTGTTAGTGCTTTTACTGGGGTTAAAACAGGGGGCTCGGCATCAGCAAGAGTCTGTGTAGAGGGCTGGCTCAAGTCTGAGTTGGAGGTAATGTCTGAAGCGTGGAGTTTCGCTGTGGTCTGGGTTAGATCCTGACCAGTAGTATCTAAAGGGGGAGGCACAAGAGGAGGTGCTGTAGCAGAAGCAGTTAAATGGGGTGATACTGATAGTGTTGTTTTCATTGGGGAAGCAGAGTCGCTGTGAACCATGACGTCCTCCTTTGGCTCTTCAGCCCCATCCCCAACACCTCTCTTCACACTCCTGTCCCCTCCTCCCGTTTGGTCCACTGAATTTGAAGTACTGCGGTTTGTTCTTTCCTAATCCTGTCACTTCCTCTTTCCACGTGCTTTTCTCTAAACCACCTTTCTTGTGTAGAAAAGTAGTTGTCTCAAGCCTTTCCCACCATAGAGGTTACTGATGGCAGCAGATGAGAACTTGGGAGTATTCCTCAGTGGTAGCTGGACACCACCATGGTCTCCTAATCAGAGAAAGTGGAAAAAGTGGCAAGGAGAGCATGAAAGAAACAGGGAGAGAAAAAAAACAAATAAAACGTTTTTAGTAAACTCCTCTCAGTTAGCAAGATAATTGAATTGTTATTATTTAAACACGCAAGGCGTGGCTCAGGCCACACCCAGGGGTTCACAAACATGTCATGAACCCAAATGAAAAACAGCACACCAAGAAACCTTGTTTAGGATTTTCAAAGCAATTGCATTTTTGGAGATAATTAGGTCAGAAATGCAAAACTGTAGTACCTCTACTGCAGCTGAGATTAGACAGATAGACTTTATTTATCCCAAAGGGAAATTAAAATGTTACAGCAGCCAACAATGAGTTATGAAACAATGAGGTAAAAAAGGTAAAAGAAAGAAAGAAATGCAATTAAAGGGTAAATTATATACAATAAGTAAATAAACTAACTCAAATTTGAACAATAATAAATAGAACAGAAAGAATACAGTGGTCAAGTGGACACTGCTACAGTAGTAAGGTGCATGATAATTTATAAACATAAAGTAGAATTATCACCTTTCTGACAACATCAACAAAAACTGAAAATGTATAAGCTTCGTAAAAGTAGAATTTATGTCAGAGATGTTGTATTGGATTGCATTAGATTGCACAGGTGTTCCTAATGAAGTGGCCGGTGGGTGTATATTGATACCTGAATAATCTACACAAAGCATTTACATATGACAACAGCAGCATATAGGCTACCCAAAATATGAATCTGAAATACAAGAGATGTAAATGTTACAACTGTGGTGAAGAAAATAAAACCAACATTCTTCATCTGTCTCAACAGACACTCTTCACAAAGTGTGACCTGATGACATTAACAATTAATTTTTTACTGCTCTAATTGTCTCTTTAGCGCAACAGCAGTCTTGACTATATTGTCCAAGACCACTGGAATAATAAAAATGTAGTCCTAGGTTAGATTTTAATTTTAAAATTTCCACTGAAGACAGCTTGATTTTGTCCAAAAGAGTTTCATCTAAATGTAGTGACTACAGATGTGAATCACAAAATGCCCCTATTTCCAAGCAAACACACCATGGGCACTGTCAGAAACTCCCTTGAGTTTTTCCATTACTCACTGTGGATTTATCTCTATATGTTAGTGATCTATCTCATTAATCTTCATTGTCAGACGAGTCCAGTTTAACTTCAAAATTTAAAGCGAACTTTGTTACGTAGGAAGATAAAATATAAGTAGCGATGTTCAATAGAGGGTTCTGCGTTTCATCTATTCTTCAATGTGCTGTGGGGCATCGGGGGTCATTAATCTTCATTTAACAGGTGGTTCGGTGATCAGATGCAGTATGCCCTTCATTTGTTGTTTTAGCTTGCAGCTAGCTGACTTTTTTGAGCAAAGGCACCCTTACTCCATAATAACAAAGCACTAATTAACATTTTGTGCAATCCATCTCCTTCAAGTAGTCTTACTTTTTCAAAGGGGTGATATTTCACTAAGCATCACTCCTACGAGATTTAACAATACATCTAAGCTACAATCATTCAATGTATGTTGACACATTACACGCGGCTTCCCTAATTATCACTACAAAGTCCATTAAGTTAGTCAATTAAGTTAGCGTTAAGTGGTGAGAAGAAAACCAGCTTTACGTTAGCTAAGCTAACCGGGCTACTCGCCCATCTTCTAAGGATTCACATGAACATCGATTAAGTATGTCTAATATGACATTTCACAAAGTTCTGCATAAGTTAGTCATTCCCCTGAAGCTAGCTAAGTTAGCTAGCTGCAGTCAAAACAGAGGCGAAAACACAAACCAGCGACTGCAAAACATTTCCTCCATTTTCAGAAGGAAGTTGGAGGCGTTTGAGAACAAAGAAGGAATTGCGAGTCAGTGCTTCAAGTGTTATTGAGCATAAGATTAAAAGCATGGAGAAAAGTATAGAGAAACATTCATATACACTACCTTGTCTATGAAATAACAAACTTGAGTTTCATCTGACCACGATTTGAAGAAACAACAATCCAAACTGGCGGCGCTCATTGATTGCGTCACGGCGTCGGGATCAGTTTCGGCATTGTTCGGATAATCTCCCGAAGTAACTTCGTCTTTCCATCCCACCACCACCTGGACCTTTTAGAGGTGATTTTTCACTTCAAGACATTTTGACCAGACACAAAAAGCCTCTAAAATGTTTTATATATTTACATTTATCGTATTCTTATTTATTATGTTAAAGATCACCTCCAGACATGTTTTAAGACATATAAAAATACTCTTCTTTGAGTAATAATTTGTCTAGATTTTTTTTTTTCACAAAAAAGTTCAATTACCTAGTTAGAATTTCTTAAAATTAAATCTCCTTCTCCCTCATTATAAATCCAGAATCTGTGAATTATAATTATTTTTCATTTAAAAAGTTTAACTACTAGACACAGGATGTCTCCTACTTCACTGTAAAGTCCATTCTCAGTGTTTGTGCACTGGAGGGTTCAAGTTTCCACATCACACTTGTGTAAGTTGTTTATTTGATCAGGATCAGCTCCAAACTGGTTATGATGTCACAAATCATGCTTACACCATTTTAACTTAGATTTTCAATGAGCACAGAGAAACTTTCCACTTTCCACGATGAATGTGAAACAGTCTTTAAGTGTCAAACTCTGCACATACATCATTTTGAAGTGAAGCTCAAACATCCACCTGAACAAGAGAAAAAACACATTTTTGAGTGGAGGGGGACTTGAACACTTCAATCTATCCTATCTTCTGTAGCCTACATTTTATTTTCCAAATACCTGTTCAGACCTTGATTCACAATACCCATGATTAAATTCTGACCAGGAAGTTCTAAATCACTTATGGGTTGGCCTAAAAGTATCCAAAATTAAGAATATTGGATCTAATATCAGTGTAGCATCTAAAATACACATAATGTGTATGTGACTTCATTGTCCTCAATGGGAACTACAGCCCTGACTTCCACTACACTGTCATTTACCCCTAAGAAACCTGAGTGAGGTTTCTAAAGTTTGCATTTTCCAAGAGAGAAAATGTTGAAGAAATAAAATATTATAACAATTTCAACCACACACTTATTGCCAGATCACTGAGACAAAACACACTGTATCTAGATATCATTTAATTACAAAAAAAAACAAAGACAGGAAAACAATAAATAAAACTACCAGTCGATAAGTAAATGAATGAAGTACAAAATTATAAACAGTAAAATGTCAAAGTAAACAAATACAAGGGTACATAAAGAGAATATTAATATAATAATTCTCAGACTTTTCAAATCAATGTCACACCTTATTCTACCACAGGCATAGCTATATTAACTGTGTGGAAATGTCACATATCACAGTTTGGGTGTAGCATGATGCAAATTAATGCTGGAGCAGGCCAACAATATATCAAACAGGCAAATTCAGACAAATTTTAGTTAAAAAAAGCTTTTTTTTTAACATAAAAACAAAACATTAAAATATATTTGAGCTTACTTCCAGGCTTCAGCACACAGACCCATTGACATCAAAGATAATGCATTGAAATAAACACAGTCATTCTATTGCTATACATTTCTATTTGTACATAAGGTCAGTGCTATATTATTCTCTACTTGCATGATAAAAAAAAAACCAACAACAGGCATAAGATGTCTCTTTACATGTGTCATTTGGCTCCAGTGATGTCAAGTGATTAGAAATGACCTAATTAGTCCAATCTAAACATTGAACATGAACATATGCAGCGGAGCACTTTTCATATACATGTCTTTCAATGCTGCAGCATTGTGGCACTAATGCCATGATGAATTATTTAGAAATATGCTGCAGATCTAATAGAAAACAGAAGGAGAAGTGTGTTATAGAGATACAGACTTCACTGCTGAGACTACCTGTGAGTACTGGGAGCTTTTTAAACTGACATCTTTTACATTTCTTACAAAACAATATTGACTTGGATTAGCTGACAGATTCATGACTGAAATACAAATGATTTTTATTTCATTTGAGTGAGCACACAACTTTCCTGATGTTTGAAAAGTGATTAAAGTGTAAGAGAAACAGAATATGAGTAGGAAATACCTGTCACATGAGTAAGTGATCTACTTTACAAAGAGGAACTTTCTTTATTTTACAGCTTTGGTCATGTTTTCTGAAGTTGGACTGTAATGAAACGTTGTTGCACTTTGGAAGACAGTAAAAAAGTGGGTGTTGGTGAAGATGGCAGTGGTGCAGCAGACGGCGACTGTAAGGTTGGGACCTGGAGGAAATGATTGGCAAGGTTAAAGCGGGCAGAAGATGAAGTGTTATCCATTCATAACAACATATTCTCAAAACATGAAGGAATGTCAGCTATTTTATAAAATAACAGATTAAAAGTGCGGCTATTACTGTGCGCTGGTGAGAGTGCAACGCTACCTGTCACAGTGTGGAATCAATCACTGGAGTGTGAATGGTCTTGGAGACTGCAGCACCATTGCTGCCCCCTGCTGTTAGCACCTGGAGCTGCAGCTGGTAAACACTGTCACCCTGGAGACCCTGAACTATGACCGACCGTTGAGACTGAGGAGTGAGAGACAAGGTTAATTCAGATGCACACACATAAACTATTACTTCTAAGTCTTTCAATGAGGTAAAAGCAGAAATAACCTAATAACATGTTACAGGCTGATGTTATTCTGTGTTTTGCTTATTGCCAACAAATCCCATGAAAAGACTAAAACCAACAATGTTTTAGTCCATCTGTGACGCTCAACCACGAAGCCCAGTGTTTCCAATACAAATCTTTAAAAATGTGTCATGTATATATAGTTTCATTTTCAAAAGAGGCTAAATAATTTCCTTGGCACTGTAGTTTTTTGCAAACATTACTCATACAGTTGTAAATAATGTATTTGTTGGAGACAACTCTTTTACACATTTGGTGCTCTATTTTCAGCAACAGGACAGTGTAGGTGGGATTAACTCAATATAAACTACAGTTCCCATGTTCATGGTAACAAAGGGATATGTCACCCAGAACAACAGTATAGCTCACTGGTAAGTTTTTAAAAGTTTTTAGATAACAATTAATTTCTATGCCACAGAGGAATAGCGTCAATTCATTGTTAGTTTTAGTCTGTTCATGGGAATTGTTGAAAAGAAAAATATAGTACGTCACCTTTTCTATTATAGGTAAATGCTGTTTCATGATGTTACTTTATTTTACTACTTTTATTCAACATTTGTGAAATGACCTCTTATATTTTATGCTTCTTCAGATCTTTGAATGTTGACAGTGACTTATTAAAGTATAAAGGGAAAAAAGGAACTTCATACACAAACTCTTAATAATTCGGTCACTGTATAGACCTCTCTTTCTGTCTCACCGGTGCGATTGTCTGTGTCTGAGAGATAAGAGTGTCCTCCTGGCCTTCGGTTGCCATGGTAATCCCTGACTGCATCGTCCAGGTGAACTGGAACCCCTCGACAGCTGCCGGCTCCAGAGCATGCTGGGACATCCTCCAGCGAAACGTGGTGAGCAGGGTGCCGTTAACTTGTTTGAAGTCTGCAGTCAGTCGTTCTGGACGCAGTACCACCTTTCTGCCTGCAAGGAGGCGCTCTGACACAAAGAACACAGAGCATTTCCCTCACTTACAGAATACTTTTCTAAATGATTTCTCAGTAGGTTTAATGATGTTTTTATGCTAAAATAACCACACTAGTAAATTTGTAGAAGATCCCGTAATCAGAGTTTAGTCAGAGTTTGACCATAAACACAGTTATGTGAAGGCAACCATCCACTGCATTAAAGTAGTTGACTGTGTACAAAAAAATGTTTGGCAAACCTCGAAGACTACTGGAATATTGTGATACAATATATAGAGTTTCAGTGTATGTGTAAATGTGTATTCCATGTTTGGGGTCTTATGTTCCCAAAAAAAGACATCACAAATGGCAAAAGCTAGTTCTTAAAGAAGGGGTTAAGGGTTTAGAGGATTAAAGCAGGTCAGTAGATCACTGCATTCACGTCACGTGTGTGCGTATGTGTGTGTGTGTGTGTTTAGTTCCTCCTACCCTCAGTGTTGCAGGGCAAAGTTTTGCCTCCTCTGACCGTGATGGAAGAGCAAGTCGGGGTCGTAACCCAGGCAACAGCCTCTGATCCCGGGTCAGTCTTCAATGCCACGGTGACCCGGTACTTACAGGCAAACAGCAGGCCTGTGATGGTGTGATGGGTACCCTGCAGGAAAAAAATATAGTCAGGTTAGGGATAACAACAGTGTTTAAAGAGACATAATAGTGTAAATTGCACACAGCTGCTTGTTAAATTTGACCTATTACAAGGTCCCTTAAAATATACACATTACCACTATTTTTGTTTGGGAACCTGTCTCATATAAGCAGCTTGTTAACTCCATGTTGAAATAAACACTAGAGTTTAAAGCTGTATTTGGCAGCTTTGCAGGTTGGCAGCTTCAAATGTTGAGAGATGGTGCAACTGTTTGAAAAGCCCCAAACTTCAATGAATAGACATCATGTTCTGTGACCTCAACAAATTGCACAAAGCACATTGATATTTATCAACTCAGTAGGCCTGTGATCATTTTAGACAACAGGTCACCAGTGGTACAATAGTAGTGAGTTCAGTTTGATAAAGTGCTGTGGGCAGAGTTGATACCAGTTCATATTTTGAAATGCTTCTCTCTGTTGCCGCTCCGCTTTATGATTTGGGTTTTTAAAAGGTGCCGTTTCAGAAGGAAAAGGGTTTTATTTCACCTATTTTAATTTTGGTAACACTTTAAATGGTTAGTGGTCATTACTAGATGTTTCCACTGCGTATTTTCCTATAGATCATTTTCCAGTCAAACTTTGACATATACAATACAGTTACCAGTGTATTATGCACACTTCTATAACTTTTTGGGGGTTGTAAAGTTGTTTTTTTTACAAGTTTACAAGAGATTCTTTGCTCAAGAAGACAATCCACCACAGCAAATGTAAAAATTCATGGTGCATACTCTGGTATTGTTAGTTTATAAGTTACTCTGATTGTTTCTTTAAAAAAGCTGAGTTTAACAGACAGAAATCTGGGATATCTCAGACAGAGATTTGACGCAGTTATGATAAAAGTCACAGAGACGGAGAGAGATGATGGCAGAGAGACAAAGTTACACACCGACAGAGGATGAGAGCATTCCAGACTGATCTGAGTTATGGTGATGAAATCTGATCTCCGATACACACATACACACAGACACACAATAATAACACTCACAGAGTAACAAAACACCTATACACTATTTCACGAACACACTGACACAAAAAACAGCCGGGGTAGACATACCTGCACAGTTGTTGTTCTTTCTGTGCTTGTAACATTAGCACTGCAGGTATGTGGACGCCACCGCAAAATGTATGGACCGGGGTGTCTCTGTCTGGCTGTAATACAACAAAACAAAATAGATCAGACACACAGTACAAAAGTGGGAATCACTTTTTAAAATCGTGTTTTTGTCCTCTCACTTTTGTACTTTCAGGTTGATTTTCTTTCTAAAATCTCTGAACATTGCTCTCTTATGCCAAAATCTACATGAGAGAGGAGTACATAAAAAAGTTGATATATTCATCTGAGTACCGTTCAATTATTACCATGTGCTCAGAGCAATAAGCTAAAGGAGCAGCAGTGAGCAGTGAGCAGTATTTAGGAGTATTTTGCCTCCTGGGCTACAGTCTGCCTGTCTTATTGCTGCAGGTTGTCGTGACTGCGCAAACACATAAGAGCCTGATCGATATATCAGTCAGCTGATATTATCAGCCGATATTGGCCTATATCGGTATCGCTGTATATATTGTCCAATATGCACTGATATTTTTTAATTAAAAAATTTTTTATATAGGCAGCATTTTATGTATATTTGATTATTTTTTCTTAATTCCAGTTTAATATATATGTACATATGTTTTCTTTGTTCTATGTGTTTTTTATTTATAGTTATTTATAATTATTAAATTCTCAGTGAAGTTTACTGTTTCAGTGCACTGATGTCATTTTATAAAATAAAGTTTATTGTTAAACTAAAATATCATGCCTCCACTACATATATTTGTCACAAGTGTTTGATAACCACACACCCCATGTGTTTATGTATATAATCTGTATGTATACAATTATTGGCTGATATATCGATTTTGGAATTGTTTTACTCTCTAATATCAGTATCGGCATTGGCCCCAAAAATCAAGTATCGGTTGGGCCCTAAAACACATAAATGCATCCACCCTCGCTGCATTCCATCCATCCATTTTCTTTACTGCTTATCCTCTAGAGGGTCGCGGGTTGCAGAGCCAGAGCCAATCTCAGCTCACATTGGGTGAGAGGCGGGGTATACCCTGGACAGGTCGCCAGTTAATCACAGAGTTAACATATAGTATAGAGACAGACAACCATACACACTCACGTTCACACCGACTGGCAATTTAGATTTTAGATTCACCAATTAACCTAACCTTTTAGGTTTTTGGTTTTTGGTCTGTGGGAAGAAGCCGGAGAACCCGGCGTGAACCCATATAGGCCCGGGGAGAACATGCAAACTCCTCTCTGCATTATTTCAGGTAAAAAAAACAACAATTTAGACATATTTTTATTTACTGTTTATTCTACTAAAAATATGCTTGGATTTAGCATAAATGAATCAGTAAAGCACCGTGCTCTTTGTAGATAATGACAGACTCACAATCAGGACAAAAGCAATGTGTCCCATCTCACTGTCCATGTGCCTACATAGCTGCTGAAGTCAGGTTAAGCCAAGTTTGTTTCTATAGCCCAATATAATAGACAGTGTCTCAGTGGGCTTTACAGGCCCACATCCCAGCTCAATCTCTACTAAGACAAGTAAGAATTAGACAAAAAAGCTTGTTATAAGTGCGGTCAGTGGCTTAAAGAGCAATTTTACACCACACTTACATCTGTTTAAAATCAAACATTCAACATGAAATTACCGTCTGCTATTGGCTGAGCTTTGGTCATGTCATTAATAGAGCAATGTGAGTAATTCTTCGTCTTTGTTTTGATTCTTTATTGATTGATATAATGCTATAAAAACAGAAATACATTTTTTGGTAGTAGTTCTCTCATAAGTATAAACAATATAAAAATATTATGAGATTTGGGGTTTCTATCACAGTTTTTGTTTTCTTTTCGTCTTCAGGGTGTTGTTAAGTTGTTAAGTGTTTTAAATTTAACTCACCGTGGTAAGACCACTTCCAGAACACCTTGACCTGCAGCTGATCATTATGGTAATGAGGGGCAGCAACCTCCAGGCGTAGGTCACCAGGGGTGACGGGGTTAAGGGGGGATTCGGGGTGAGGGAGAGAAGATGAAAGTGGGAGGTCTGAGGAAGAAGGGGAGGACGATGAGAGAGAAGGCGATGAAGGAAGGGAGGATGAAGATGAGGAGGAGGAGGAGGAGGAGGAGGAGGAGGAGGGGAGCTCATTGGAGAAGTCTTCACCTTTGGTGGAGTTGGATTGAGAGGAGAGGAGAGGAAAGGGGAGGAGAGGAGAGGAGAGGAGAGGAGAGGAGAGGAGAGGAGAGGAGAGGAGAGGAGAGGAGAGGAGAGGAGAGGAAAAAATAATAAATGTTAAAATTTCAGAGTTTGGCCAATTTGAACGCATTTCTTTGGAATGAAAACAAACAGGGTTGTATGAAATAAAAATAATTTGAATGTCAAAACTCATTAATAACAAATCTTGTTTCCTCCACATAAACTCCCTTTTATGTGGTCAGAAAATTTTCTACAAACCCACAAAAAAAAACGTAAAAGTTGGGATGCAGGAGATATTAACTGATTTCTAAAAACCTCTACAACTATTTTGCTCTTAACAAGCGACATTTATGCAGTAAGTGTTCTGAAAAATGTCAACTTCACAAGAACACATCATATGACTCACTGGATATATGTTATATCGCACATGGAATTCATAAATGTTATATATTGTGCCAGGAATACCATAAAGTGGTGACGAGAATGCAGCTGGTAGCTAGCTTTCCTGTTGTTTCATTCACTCAGGAACACTAATTGGCTTTATCTGGCATAACTGACCCTCATTAGCACTGAGAGAAACCAGACTAATACTGTACGTGGATTGTGTCAAATATTAATACTTGGCAATATGTTTCTTATAAAATTGTTGGTATGTGGTTTGATAATTGAGCTGCAGCTGGCTATAATCCTCTGCTGGGCCGACCGACAGGTCACCTATAAATACCTCTGTTGCCTGGACGACCATTAACATCGCCTCTTTCCGCCGTACTCTGTGTGTGTCAATGTGTTTAAAAAGTGCAGCTGTAGGTGGACAGAATATGCTGACAGTCAGCATACGTAGCAGCTCTTAACTAACAGAAAAATCATTAACTCAATAATGTATGGCTCTGTTAACAAATGGGTGCTGTGGCCTGCATAAACAGTATTTATTAATGGCATGGCAAGTTAATAAAATGTTCAGAAATATGGACTAGAGTCTATGTTTAGGGTAGAGTTCCTCGGTTGCTACAGAAGGTATGACTGTCTGGTTGAATCACAGCAACATAAACTGTGCACCTATAGTTCAAACTACTTTGGGCTACTTAGGCCTCTCACTTTTATTTATTGTTGTTACCATTTATATTCTTGCAAGACAAAGCTGTACAGTACACCTATTGGAGGTTTTGTGCTTCTTCCTGAATGCTCATCCAGACTGTTGAGAGAGATTGCTTTCAGAAAATTGTGAAAATAGTGGATTTGTACAATATAAAACCACAATCTTTCACCCAAAACTGAAGGTGTCCTGCAAACTGCAGCCATACACACTCAGACACTTCCACCATGTATGAAACTCACTCACAACACTAAAGCAGATTAATAGTTAATTGATATTAACAATAAATAATTACTAACCCAGTCCTGTATTGCTTTATTGTTAAATCACATTCTACTGAAATTGTGAGAATAAAAGTATATACAGTGATAAACATTGTTATTGTCAAATACCCTAAATATACTACGGTGTAAATTTTAGGTCATACCATCCAGCCCTATGAAGAAGAAGATGTTTTGGGTTTTTTTGTTTACCTGTATGAGTGACTGTAGTGAAAACAATTTGGGATCTGGGACTCTTCAGCCTCTTCTGACCCCAGTAGGCCACCGTCTGGACAGACAGGAAGTAAGAAGTAGCGGGCAGCAGACCCTGCAGCCACAGCTCACACTGCGCCTTTAACATTAAAAAATGGGATGGATTATAGAAACAAGTTGTTTTTAGCCTTTTGGTCCTGGGATACTTCTCAGTCTGTGCTAGTGTAGTACATTTTATTTTCACTGGCTAGAATTTGCCTGGGGTCTCATTGAAATTGTAGAAAATTCCAATCAATTCACTCTGATGGACTTGTGTCTATATTTCCTTACATTCAATCACTGACTGTTGGTCTAAAGCAGGCAGTATGTTAAAAAAAAAAACTGTTTGCAGTGATATAATCAGCATCACCACTATAGCCACCATCATAAGTGCCATCATAATCACAATCATCCTTCTCACTGCCACCATAATCCTCATCGTCATCATCATCATCATCATCCTGAGAGATGTACGTATGTGCCGAGCCTTGTGACTGACATCCAGACCTGTTCTGCATTAGCCTGCTGTTTGACTGACAGCTTATTAACAGGCTCTTAGTCAATCAGGTCTGTCTGTCTGTGTGGACCTGAGCTAGTCACAACAAAGAGATGCTTGGATGATAACAAGTCTGTGTGTGTGTGTGTGTGTTTCTACATATATATATATATGTATACTTGTGACAGAATGAGACAAAAGCAAGTTAAAAGCAGTTCCTTGGTGACCTGCAGACAAAACGTATTTGTATAAATGTGTTTCCATTATGCTCAAGATAGACATAACATATGGCCTGTACAGCTGTACGAGTGTGTGTGTGTGTGTGTGTGTGTGTGTGTGTGTGTGTGTGTGTGTGTGTGTGTGTGTGTGTGTGTGTGTGTGTGTGTGTGTGTGTGTGCATGCGTGTGGGTATTTGTGACACACAGAGAGAAAAGTCTGGATTTCTATTTTAGTGCATAATGTCAGTGGACATTATATGTAAGAAACTGATGTATATTTAAAAGCACTGATTCAGCAGAAGTTTTTCCATGTTTGAATACTTCCTCCAATTTCCCCTTTAACTTCAGGTTTATTGCTACATCCCTCCAGTCCTGCATAAATTCCTGACTGACACAAATTTTTTGTTATAAAAAATCTTGGGGATGTATCATCTTAATGGTGAGTAATAAAATATACTGAATTTTCCACAATATGACAGACAGTTTTCACAGCACAAATATGCTCTTCTGGTTCCTACCTGTTGTGATGCTGCTGTCTCTGTGTCTGCCTAGATGCAGCTGTAAGTAGCAAACACTAGTTAGGGGGCCTCATTTAAATTCCAGGCCTCCCAGCCAAGCAGAACAGAGGACCAGACTACAGATAAATGGCTCTACCAGGCTCAGTCTGGGATCGCCATCACTACTTAGGATAGCTAAGTCCATATGAGTGGGCTTGCATTAAAACCATGAAGCTCTGATGTTTATGTTTTTATTTTTTTTTCTCTTTTCTTGAAGTGAATGTTCACATTATACTTCAGCAGTTAAGTGGCTCTAAAGCTAAAGAATCCTGTGCAAAGAGTACTTTCATGAAAATGTAGGGTTTTTTTTATTCTAAATGTTGAACAAATATGAAGGAAAATGTTCAGTCAATACACGGGCAATCATAACTGTTGCGTCAAAGCTGTAAAACCTGTGTTGTTTAATGTGATTATGGGTATTTTGGTGCTGCTGACTGGACTCTTGAACATTTTACATCATAATCACACCTATAATCATAACGGCAAGATCCACCCTCTTGATTGTTTTTGCTGCATTAACTATAATTTCAAGCATAGACTAAGAAATCTGTTGAATTTCTTAAGATGTTAGCAGTTTCTTTGTGAATTAAGCAACAATGAGAGAACAATGACTCACTCTAAAATAACTTCATATCCCATAATTCCCTTGGTCTCGTGTTTCTCACCTCATTAGCATGTTAAGTTCGAAGATACAGTACTGAATCAGCATTAAAATATCAGTCATATAACACTAGTTCACACAGATTTTATGCTTTACAACCATGATAACTGATACACTCACTCACTAATGCCCTTGTTCCCAGATGCTTTGATTTGACTTAAACACATTATCCAAATGCAGGAAAGCCACATCTCTCTGTTGTCAATCAATCTACGTGGCTACGTTGTCATGTTATTCCAGTGCTGCAAAGCCTACATGTTGTCATAGTACTCTAACAAAGTTATATCCCATGAAGATAATGGTATGTCTGTCTCAGCACAATATTGCATTTTCAGATTCACAAGGAACATATGCACAGAATGTCTGCAAAAGACCTCAGAAACGAGGAAGCCTGCCAAACAATGATTTTAGGGTGAATATATCAAAACTAGTTATAAAGTTATATAGTTATTATATTTAAATACTGTCAGCATGTAACATCATAAAACCACATCTTGAAAACTGCAATAAATGTCAAATTATTTATAACTTTAGTGGCCATCACTTCATTATATTTTGCTCATTGCATAAATCCACATCCTTAATTTAAGATGCCATACTTCCACTTTGTATTCCTATTTCCTGTTTGCAGGAATTTTTATTGGCCACAGGTGTTTCAGAAGTGCATTCTCTAATTTGAATTAATTGCAATAATTTAAGGTGTAACATTAAGAATAGATATGTTAAAAGAGTGTTAAATGTGAGTTTCCTGTGTACCTGTGTGATGCTCTGCCTAAAACTTACACAAGTTGCTATGAGATTATTAAATTGGTATTTGTGTATTTGTGAAAGCAAACAATAACTATTGTTATCCAGAGCTTTATTATTCTTTTTCTTCTATACGTTTTTCGTTGGCTAACTACTTCTGCATACTTTCATTTACAGAATCCATTCATATATCAATGTGTTCAGCTCTTTAAGGACATTGATGCTATATTCTATTAATTTTTATTTGTATAACTTTTATACTTTTTAAGATATTAAGCTTTTCTACTTACTTAACTTTACTTACATACTTACATACATACATACTGTACATACATACATACATACATACAGACAGGTGACAAATTAAAGGAAACAGGTCTGAATACTTGACCCCTACAGTGAGGGGATCTGGTGGCTCTGTTATGCTATGGGGGGCATTTTGCTGGCATGGTTTGGGTCCACTGGGGAAGGGGGAAGGGTCACTGTAAATTAATACAATGTTGTTCTGAGTCATCACCTTTATCCTACGATGAAATGTTTCTATCCTGATGGGAGTGGTCTCTTCCAGGATGACAATGCCCCAATTCACAGGGCTCATGCATTTTCTAGTTTGTGTTACAGTCCTAATTCCTAATTATTCCAGTCAACAAGGACTTCACAATGAAATGCTTAAGTGATCTTTTAAATACAAAATGTAATTATTTATCTGACATACCAATACAATAGCTGCTTTCTGGTGAGTCAGGTGATTTAGGCCTCTTTAGTCCTAGATGTGCACCGAACACATGATTATGAACTTTTGATTAGTTTACAGCCAAGTAAAAATGTCAAAAATGTAATATGTGCAAAGTTTGAAGTAGAGCTACAATGTTAAATTGATTGGAATAAAATTAATCAGCAATTATATTTTAATTTCATATGATTGTTTCACTATTTTTTTAAAGAAAAAATGCCAAAATGTGTTGGTTTCAGCTTCTCAAATATGCGGATTTGCTGCTTTTCTCTATGTAATATCACAGTGAATTGAATATCTTGGGGTTTGGGACTGTTGATCAGACAAATGAAGACATTTGAAGAATTTCCCTTGGGCATAAAATGTACGGCTCAAATGTTCTTCAAAGGTTTATTTATGATACAGGGCAGGTGTGAGGAAACACAGAGCAGGGTGGGACTAACAATGCCAGATGCAGGGCAGGTGTGTAGATGGGCAAAGCAAGCACAGGAACATAGGAGGGAACACAGCAAAAAACCCCAAACCCAGAAAACTCTTCATAATAAACCAACCTGCATAGAGCCGCCACAGAGTAAACATGAATACAACTCAAATACCCAAACAACACTACAATCTCTCATCTGCAACAAAAAAAACCAAAAACCCCAAAACACAAAAAGTCCAATAGAGTCCATGACAAAAAGGCTTTGGGAGGAATGTTTGCAAGGTGGTATCTTAAAAACTAAAAGTGCTAAAGTATTCATACTACATGGACAGGTGTCTCATATGGAAATGCTTAACTTATTAAAACATGGGACCAATAGCGTGACCAAGTGGTCAGTTTTTACGTGTTTTACATAACTCATGAACCTTGAGGTGTATTAAAACAATATTTGCAGTGTCTTCCCTGAACAACGCTGATTCAACTGATATAGGCCACGCCCATTTGCACCTAAATTTCCACCATTTAGGATTTTTTGCTTCTGTTGGCACGTATTTCATCTAATCCTCACAAAACTTGGTAAATACCATATTTAGATAATGTCAGATAAAACGAATGAGTTCATTTCTGGGTATCACTTACCGTTTGTCTGTAATTGATTGCAAAACTTTTGAAGGTGTGGATGATGCCTTTAACGGGCCAGAACTCTGCAATACTAAATTGGATTGCAACCAAATTTGGGAATGTTGTACATAAAGCCACACTGCACAAGTGTGTAACATTTGATATAATTCTACCCACAGTAAAGTAACATTATAACATGATATTTCTGTTGCGTTTTATAAAATGAAAATTGTTACAGAAGTTCTCCATGAGAATCTGCACGACATACTAAATCATGGCACCAATATCCCCATCCTGAGGTCATGAGTAAAACACCACCATACTACTTATTAACTGCCATATCTCTTAAATGTAATATACCATGGTAACCAAATTCTGCAACGTTGTACACATGAGGAGGCTGAACAAGTGTGTTGTATTTGCAGCAATGCTTTGCAAGTTATTTCAGCTGTCAGCATTCATACGCATTTTCCGCAGGAAATGCATTTCTAGTTTCAGTTTAAACCACCATGAGCACACAGTAGCTATTTACAGAACCTGTTCTCTTTGAGCACTGCAGAGGCCTGTAAAATCATTGCAGTAATCACAACCAGAATACAAACAGGAATGTTTGCATGTGTGTGTGCTGCATAGGTTTAAAAGCCTAGTAAAAGCTCTCAGGTGCAGCTATAGATCTGTGTTTTATGTGGTGTTTGCGTTCCTGTATTTCAATCTTTGTAAGACCAATGTGAATTTAGGCCTACAGACTGAGGATTTTGATTCAAAGTAGGGGACATTTTGGTGCTCACTTCAAAGAGGTTGTTTTAGGGTTAAAGGTTAGATTCACAATATTCAAATCTGTCTTAAAACAATATTCAGGTGCCCATATGAACATTAAAACAGGTTAGGCAAATAAAGTGGATATCGTCCACAGTTCCAGTCTTTTTCGTAAAAAAAAATCCTCTCTGTTTCTTGATGGACAATGTTTTCCTGTTCAGCTGCAGTGGAAGAATCGTAACAAAAAAGGGAATTTGGCAGTAAAAAGACTAACCTTGCAAGGTATTGACTTGATTTGATGAATTTGGACAGCTACAGCCTAATATTATCTTCAAATAAACTTTTAAATGCATTTTTGTACACTAGGAGGCTTGTGGATTTTGTCCCCCATCACTTAAAGTGAAAGTACATTATGAGGGGATTTCTTAATGGCTGATAGGAACAGGAGAAACAATTACAGCAAAAAAAAAACATGTGTCAATGTTTATTTGGGCACCTGACTATTGTTTTAAGACGAACTTGGAAAACTGTAAACGTATCCTTTAAGACTTGTTTTAGGGTACATTTTAAAAAATGGTTTTAGGTTATACCCCATTCAGAGTGACACCATTAAATCCGTCTCTGGGGTTTAGCTTTATGACCCTTCTCCTGAGTTAGGTTGGATGTGTGTTGGTGGCTGCCCAGCATTGGCATTGCTATCAGGAATGGAAATTAATTTAGTGATGCCAATGTTTAAACGTCATTTAACGACTTGTCACAAAGAGAGAGAGGGAGAAATAGAAAGTGAGTGAATATGGACAGAAAGAGAGGTGAAACTGATATGGTAATTATTCAGTGTTGTACAGTTTAATTCTCTGGTTTAGCAGTGAAGTGTTTGAAACTATTCTGCAGACTGGAGTCTCTGCTAACAGTGAAAAAACAGATTGAAAGCTGTCTCAAATGAATGGGTCAAATATGGGTCGAGCATACGTTGAGTAGATTCATGCCGTACGCACATATTCTGTCTGAAAGAGTTATTAATGTTAGGGAAAGGGTTGGGTTAGCAAGTTTGCAGGTCCTAAGAGGTATACCAAATACAAATGTGAGTGTGTGTATGTAAGCCTTTAAAAAAATGTGTAATTTAGATATGAGTGAGATATTATTATGCACATGTCCATCACTATATTATCTGTTTAGTGTAAGTAAATGAACAGAAAGTCTTCTTACCCCCTGAGTCACTCTGCTGTTGCTCTCCTTTTTACCCTGTTCTGGTGTGCGTGAGTGTGCAAGGTGTGTGTGCATGTTGTTGTGCACGGTATGTGTGTGTGCTTGCAGTGAATGTGTGTGTTTGTGTGCTGTGTGTTTATGTCGAGACATCCAGGTGACTCTGTAGTTGTGGACTGGCAGGTCTCCCTCCCTGGGGGGCTCCCAGCGTATTAAGACTGCCACGGTAACCTCATTTCCTCTTGACCTATGAGAAGAAAGCAAGAAGTCAAATAACATCACGGCATGAATGTCAACGAATTCATAGTAATGAACTAGAAAGTGCAGTACTTCCTTCCTTGTATGTTACTGAGTGGCAGTAAAATTGATGCTCTACTTGTTTGTCAGCTGTTTTCAGTGTTGATTTTACAATCTCTTATTTACTCTGTATGAGTACAGTAGAGGCTCAGACATTTTTCATCTTTTTTATCTTTTTATCTTTTTAAAGGTTTCATTTGAATATTGTTGCTGATACAAGTAATGGGCTGAACTTTGTATAACCTTGTCTTGTATTGCAGCACACAAATAGAAAAGATGTTATGATATGATATGATTGAATAAAGATGAACTGTAATTTACATGCAGCTGAGCAATCAGTCAAGCACCGACTATCCTCCTGACCACAATTTATGACTGATTGCCCACAACAGCAGCTTACAGCACTGAAACGATGCACAGCAACTAGCGCAGCACAGAAAATCACAAACAGATTCATCTATTTAATTGTCTTTCATCTATTTAGATACCTTTCTGTGAGATGGGACCCTGGTTGTGAACCCGTCCAGTCCATAGTCTGGTTGCTCACTCTGATATTTATTGGGGGTTCTGGAGGGGAAGGATCTGCAGCAAGATGAACAGAGAAACAAGTGATCATCAGAATAACATCATCACCACTGTCATCATCATCATAGGAACACATTTTCATTTGAACTGTTTCAGATGACCAAGAATATCAGATTTGTTGTCAGTCATCTACTACCCCACTGGTACAAAAGCATCATATGAAGGTCTAGTGACAGGGCTGAACAATTCAAGGAAAGGATCTAATTGCGATTTGTCTGACAAATATAATGATATAAAGTGTAAATATAAATTAAACTACAGGCCTGTACTGCATAGTATTAAACAAGATACATTGGTACCAAGCATTGTCACAAATTTACCTTTTGTTCTACATGAACAGAATCAGATAAAATGATGCAGCTGCTTGTTGTTGAGGTCTTCACAGGGTGTTTTTTTTTAAACCAGTCAGTCAGAGAAAAATCAACTTATAAGTAAATTTGTCTTGTCAAACAAAAACAAAATGACCCACTCTACCTACTGAGCCACAGTCGTCCAGTAATGTAATGCCCAGTATGATATAGTACATGTTTTTAGAGCAAAGAGATAGTGTGTGCACATCCCATACTTCATTCATTTATTAATTACATTAGTGGTATATTTAACATTATTCAGATGTAATGCCCAGTATGATATAATAAAGAGCAAAGATATAGTGTGTGCACATCCCATATTATATTTAAGTCAGGTGCAGGAAAATAAATCAAATGGAGGAGAAAGTAGAGTGTCCACACACTGGATTATAACTCCAAAGTCTTTTTATTATTGACTGAAAAAGGCAATGTTTCGACCCTAATGGGTCTTCATCAGGCAATGTTTTTTTGTTTTTTGAATTATCATTATTCCTTTTTGAAGACAAGGAAGGTATTTTGGCTGTGAAAGTTGTTTGAGTTGGTTTTCTTTATTTTTTATTTTCTTATTCTTTTTACAGTATTGTCTGAAAATGTACATGCAGCGCTGTTTATATCCGGTTTATACAGTGTATATCTATTGTGTCTTGTAAGCAAGGTGGGCTTATTTATATGCATGACACAATAATAAAACCTTAATTCATCAATCTATTCATTCAGTATGACAATCATGACATTTAAAAGTGGTGCCATATTTATTGGTTAATTACAACAAAATTACAAAATTGGCCGAGCGTAAATAGCACAGACGTCGGCACGCAGAGCATATCAACCAGACAGCAGCCTACAGTTCATTTTTTATGTTGTTTCGCCAACTCACGAAATTAACATTAATTAGCCACAGCTGAGTAAACAGTGGTTAAACTCTGACTTGCAACAGCTTGTAAAGATGCTGTTAATTATGTAACTTTAGATTAAAATCACTGTTCATGAGATATGAAAATTGCAATCTTGATTTCATATAAAAAACACTTAATCATTTGGCCTTATGTGGTGAAGAGTGATTAGTGTTGAGATTATGATTCCTACAAAGCACATCAACCAGCTTTACTGAATTGTCTAATAACTCGATGTTTGATGTGCTGCAGCAGAGCAAAATAAAAAAGCCATTCCGGGGGGAAAAGGCTAATTTCCTCTTGGTCTCATTCAGGTCTACTCAGCCAATTAGATTTACAGCATCAAAGGTGAATGATACTGGAGAAGTCTGAAGCCTCCTTTTTCAGTAGCTACCACAACACAGACCAAAGGCGACCACCACTAGTCACTGTTTGCCTCCAAGATGAAATCCTGGGGTCATTGCCCTTTCAACACTGGCTCCGTATCTCATTAGAGCCTCATACCCCAATGCTGTATTTGATTAAAACTACAAAATGTATCTGATTAGAACTACATCCCCCACGGCAGGCCTCCCACAGGCCCCAGGCTGTGCTTGGCTGCCCAAGATGCAGAGATCAAAGATAGAGCTAAATATTAGGGCTGGAAAGCCTGGCCTGTTTGTGTGTGCATGTATGTGCATTCAGTATGTTTTTGGAACAAGCAGGGTGTCTCTTTGGGCCAACAGTAATTGCCTGACCAGAACCAAAACACACCTTCTTCTCTAAGGCCTTTTTCTCTCTGTTTCTCCCTCAATCAGCTGGATTTCAATCCATTGTTTCATGAGATGAAGACATCAAGATGAGTTTTCTGATCCAGACATTCCCTCATAATTACTGCTGGCAGGTCCTGCGGATTTTCAAATTCGAAATCTCTCTGTATGGTTAGCACCAGGTCACAGTGGAGGAACCTCAACCATCTTGACATCTGCCAGCTTCCTGATTTGTGACCCTTGACCTTCAGCCCCTGACTAATCAGACTAATGAACTGGAAACACAAGACTCTGACTCCGATCAGATGGTATTTGGAATGTGTAAGTGTGTGTCTTTAACCTTTAACCTAGGCCCTCAAAATACATACAAGAGCACACATACACACACACACACATATGACGTGTCTTAAAGGATAGTTCAACATTTTGGGAAATACGTTTATTTGCTTTCTTGCCGAGAGTTAGATGAGAAGATTGATACCATCTGAGAGTGGTATCTATCTTCTAATCTGAGTCTCAGCAAGAAAGCAAATAAACGTATTTCTCAAAATGCAAACTAACGCACCATGAGCTGCCAGGGCAGTTTCATGAGGAATTCCACCATTTGCTCTGTTGATGCAGAGGTGGAAAATGGTATCTCAGACACCTCTTCATAATCTCCCAAAAGTGTTCAACTGATAAAGAACCATTTTCCAAAGTGCAGTCCAACCTGAAGTCATTATTCACGTACAAACATGCTCCAGCCAATCCTGGCAGGGGATTCATATCACTAGCCAATCCTGGCGCAACACCAATATGACCTAAGTCTGCTAAGCATTAGAGCTAGGACCTCCTACAGTGTGTGTGTGTGTGTGTGTGTGTGTGTGTGTGTGTGTGTGTGTGTGTGTGTGTCTGTGTGTCTGTGACTTTCTGTTTTATTCTCACTTTCACCCTGTCTCACTGACCCACTAGGGATTTCATTCTGCCACAAAACCAACTGAGTGAGTATGTAAGTGTGTGTCTGTACAGTATATGTGAATATGTGCACATGCAGTTGTGTGTATTTTCTGTTTCCTGTCTGTGTTTTATGAACTGTCTGATGGTTTTCCTGCTGTGTGTACCTTATCCATCAACTCTTGAGTGAAAGAGAGAGAAAGAACAGGGAAGGAGAGGAAGGGAAACGTTCCCGAGCTTCTGATTTTTCCTCAGAGAGGTGTAATATCTCTCTTAAAATGACACAAATGGAACGCAGGAATCGCTGTTTTGCTCAGTGTCTCATGACAGAATATCAAAATTCACAGATAGGTTATGGAAACATGCGGGAGGAACCATCACTCTCTGTGAGACACTCCTAACAGCTCTCTGAAGAAAATGAGAGTATGTGTTTACAGCGTGTTAGTATTACCTTTACTGGAGATGTAGTGTTTGCTGGGTGTGGTGAAGCCTCTGCTGCCGTGGCTGTTGATAGCCGCTACTCTGAACTGGTACCAACGCTGAGGTCTCAGATCTGACAGAACCACATCTTCAGAAAGGGTCTAAAAATACAATCACATCATATGTATTAATGATAAACAAGGTGTATGACAGAAAAATACTTTTTACAAAAGGCTTTGAGAGTCACTTGAGAGCATTGAGAGTCTCATTATTTTCTTTTATCGTACAGCTAAAATAATATATGATAGCTTTCATTCCTTTTTGTGGACATTTATGAAATGATGGCATATGGTTTTGCAGGATTCATGACAGAATTAAAAACAAATTTCCCTATGATGTTTTAATGATATGTCTCATTTTAAACAAATTGAAACCGATTTTTATTTTAGTACATGACTCACAGAGTTAAACTGTGGCGTTTTTGATGTCTTATAGAACATGTGGAACAGTATTTTATGAGTGGTCCCTGTTTTGTTTGCAATGTGCACACGTACAAGGACACACGTGCGCCGGCATGTGCACACGGGTGACGTGATACACTGTCTTGCCAGTTGTATCGCACTATTCCACTGATCTACAGGTGGCTTTAATGTGAAAACACAAACACAGAAATGCACCAGCAAAGGCAGAGAAGAAGAAGATTGCGAGCCAGTAAACATGGCTATAAACAATACGGGATTTACTTTTAAAAAAATCCGTTTTGCAAATGTTTTATGAGGAAGGAAAAGCATTCAACACATTCGTAGATCACAGGGATATGAGTTTTGGTGAGTAACAGTGAATGTAAACATAACTTTGGTTTGTTTGCAAGAAAACTTCAAAAGGGAACCTACAAGTATTAAACATTCATATCACTTTGATCCTTAGGTGACACAAAAGGTAAAACTTTTACAGAATATACTTTGAAATCTCAGAAATGAATATGAATAAGCACATTTTTTTTATATATGAATGCTTAATAGTTAACATTATACAATGTCTTATATGTTTTTAATACTGAAATCACTGATACTATGATTATATTACAGTAACTGTAAATAGAAACAGACTTTACAGTCAAAGCCCACTCTGGACATATATCCTGTTATCACTCACAAATCCATAATATATCTCCTCTCAAAAGGATGACAGAGTCTTGTGTACTTTTAGACATATGAGTTTCACAAGATAATGAGCTGGAAAGTCAGATGAACACAGTCGGATTGGATTTCCATCTGATAATAGTGAAATTAAACGATTTGCCCAAATTATAGTTAAAATTGCTAAAGATTCACATGTTTTGTCTCCCCGACAGTGCAAATGTAATCACTGCTTAAAATCTACTCATCCACAATCACACACACACTCACAGACACACACGCACTCACAGACACGAGCTGCCATCTATTTAAGTCCATAATGAGCGTTCAGTCATTCAGAGTCAGTCGGTGGAACGACTGTGGCTGCCTGTGGTTCCTTTTTAAGCTCTGCTTATTTACCTAACCTCACACAGGCACATACACGTGGACGTACAGTGCACACACACACTCGCTCACACACACGCACACACACACACACATACGGTTTACCCTGGCAGAATGGGAGACTGGCTGGGGTGGAGAGGTTTAGACAGCAAGGCAGCAGACTGATGAGGTGGAAACAGAGTCTAACATCCATCTCCATAGTTGAGAAGTTTCATCATTCGAGGCAAATTGGAGAGTTATGAGGTAAAGATATGTTACAAACTTTGTGGCGTTGTTCCACTGTTAAAGGCACAGGGAACCATTTTTATAACTTTGATTACTCTTCTACTGTCATTGTTTCTAATTCAGCAGAATAAACTATGTGCCATGTTGTAATATATCTGGGTTAGGGTTGCACCAACATTTTTACAACTGATATCCCTAAATTATTGCGTAGAGAGGGTGACATTAATGGGATGATATCTCTGCACATGTGAGAAAATGACTCACAAAACAATCAGAAGTTAATAAACATTTCTATCACATTACACCTTATATCAACTCTTTACTCAAAGAGTAATATCTCCTTTATGATCTCAGTATCTTAAATCTTTAAATTCTCAAAGAAAGACCCAGGGTGAAAGGTGAGAGGCTGCAGGTGAGTTACCATGGCAACGGTGGTCCACAGAGAGGCATGATCTTCACTGGGGTGAATGCCTATGTTCCAACGGGACTGGAGCATGTAAATGACCGGCTCCACACTGACATTGAACTTTGACACCCACAGCACCTTCACATGACCCTCCGAATCTTCCACGAAGCTCATCTCTCTACGAGGCTTCAGGGGAACGCCTGTAAGAGCAAGAGAAAAAAGCTGTTTTAATAATGGGTGGTATAGATGGCACATGGAGAAGCCTTAGGACTGATAGGATGTTTAAAACACCTTTATATTCATAAAATCAAATTATACATATGATCTTTTGGCTTCACCAACAGAAAGAAAAAATATGTGCTCCTCAACAAGGAAGAAAACTAAAGGGGACCGACGTGTATATCATTGAACACCTCACAAAGAAGAAGACGCATATTAAGAAGACAAAACAAAAACCTAGGCGACTTGGACCACAAGTTGCAAAGTATTCATTAAGTTGAATGGATCGACACCAGAGACAGCGGAAGTTCTCGTTATCAGGGACATCAACAAACTGGATGAGCTCGATGAATGAATGACCTGCGCGGACTAATGGATCATGGAGGCAGGATTATTCCATGTACTATCTCTACTGCTGATGGATAATTTGGAGATAACCACATTGACAATGACTAACAAACAATCTTATTCTCTATTACTTTACATGATTTCTTTTAAATTGCTGAATGTCACCATACTTTGTTACAACCTCATAAATGTAAAGACATATTTCAAATCATGAAATTCAGCATGTTAACATCTCCAACAAAGGGCCTTATGATGGCTCATCTGAATATCTGCAGTGTCAGAAATAAGGTCCATGAACTGTCTTACTCAGCATAACACCATCCACATCTTTGCTGTGTCTGAGACCCCCTCTGATTTTCAGGAGAGACAGAAATACACATGGTGGTGGGGTAGCAATATATACCAAAAATAATTTTCCTGCAACTTAGAATCGTTGTGGGTTAGAGTACATCTGCCTCACCTGAAGCCAATAGTGATAGATTGTTTCTACAGGCCTCCTTGAACTGATACTCACTCGATATCTGAATGACTTATGTGAGCCAACTGACAGAGCTGCAGATGTGAATGGTGAAATTTTCTTAGTAGGGGACATGAATATCGACTGGCTTGCAAGTCAATGCCCAATGAAAAAGAAAATGATGTCATTGGTTAACGCTTGTAACCTATCACAGATGCTTTCTCAACCGACCAGAGTCTTTACCAACAGTGCTGGCCATGCATCTGCTACATGCATTGACCATAAATACTCCTTAGCACTGCACTAAACTGGTCTCTCTGTGGGGTTCAGTGACCATAACATGATAGCAATTACCAGGAAAACCAAGATCCCTAAATGTGGGGTTGAAATTATACACAAAAGAATGTACAAGAAATTCATTTCTGAATGTTTTTTGGAAGATGTCAGAAATATAAACTGGGTTGATGTGTATGCTACTCAGGAGAGAGGCTTCTTCAGATATTTTTATGAACATCTGGAGTGTTTGACAAACATGTTCCCATGAAGAAGAGTACTGTCAAATCCAGACCGGCGCTATGGTTGACCGAGTGTTTGAAAGATCTCATGAAAAAGAGAGATGAAGCCAAATCTACAGTAGCAAAGTCAGGTTCTGTGGAAAACACACTAAAATATTGTCAATTGAGAAACCAGGTGACAAAACTGAGTAAAAAAAAAGAAAACGGAATATTATAAAAAAGAATAAATGCCATAAAACAAGACGGTAAAGAACTCTGGAGAACCTTACATGAAATAATGATAAAGGAAACTGGAAGCCTTTCTTTTGTGGAATCAGATGGCAGGTTTTTAACCAAACCATTTGATATAGACAATTATTTTAATGATTTTTTTTGTAAAACAGGGTCAATGCACTAAGGTAGAATATGGACAGCATTGATTCCAATACTATTGAAGTAATAAGAAAAAATGCAATTCTTAGTAAAAGTTGTATATTTCAATTTAACAGAGAGTGAAGTATGGAAGTTGTTGAATGCCCTTCCTGAACATGGCTCAGTGGGCTCTGACACACTTGACAGTAAGGTACTTTGTCTTGCAGCTGACTACATTTCTGGTCCCATATATCAGATATTAAATACTAATGGATGGTATATATCATAGTACCCGGAAAGAGGGCTGTCATCCTGAAATTTGCAAATCCCGACTTTGGTGAAGTAAAAATATCAATGCCACTCAGTTTTCCTTTTGTTTAATTATGATGGTGGTCCAATCTTCACCACAAAGGCATCTGAGGCAGTTCATGTTCCTGTCTAGACCTCACACAGACTTGAGATGGAGCTGTTAACCAAATTGGGACCCTCTGGGACTTCAGACGCAGTCAAGCAGGCAGTATTTAGGGATCTTTATCACATTAAATTACATTTCATTTATTTGGCAGACACTTTTGACCAAAAGCAACTCACCATAAATGTATTTAAACACCACAGGAACAAGTGCCAGATGTCATTAAAAATTGGAAGTACATCCCTCCCGTACAAACATCTAAAAACGTGTACAGTGCTGTGAGTAACAAGAATGGGTGGTAGCATATCAGCTAACAGAGCTTGTTTCTAAAATAAAAAAAAGCCTGATTAAAGCACACCTCATAGAAAAAATATTATTAGTTGGAATGTGTGCAAGCATTAGACTGATCAACCAATAGAATTCCTTTATCAACATCAACTCTACTAAGAAGCCCAGAGCTCGGCCTGATGCAATCAAAAACAATTATTTTGTTAACCCTTACTGTTCAGGTCCCCCATTTGTACATTTGAGAGCAGTAAAAACACCTAAACATCATTCTTTAGCCTGAAATTTTATGACTTTTCCTGAAATGACCTGAAATACACCAAAAATTGATTTTTTTAATTTTATTTATTTCAACTTTATTTTGTGCAGCTAATACACATTTGATACTTATTAGTTTTATATTAAAATTCAAAAATCAGATACAGTAACATTCAACCATAACATATTGTGATCGATGTTTTTTCACCATAAACCAATTGTGTAAAATCTTAATAATATTCTCTCAGCTCTCTGAAAGCTTCATTAAGGATTAATCACTCATTTATTAATGACTGACAAGGTATTTATGAATGAAAAATAGATTTGTGGAAGTTTGGTATAGAGACTAATTATGAGAGGATACTGTGAAGAGTCAGAATATGAACAGTATGTAAGGGTTAAATATGTTCTCACTTAAAACCCTCAGGATGTTGCAAACAAGCGCCAACCAGCTGCCCAAGAGTTACATTTACCTTTATATAGATTGGCTGGGGCTTGGCAAGTGTGTCCACAGCCGTTGGAGCAGCACTTCCTGGGGGATGGACAATGTGGGTCTGACGAGCAGCTCTCCACGCAGGCTGCGGCGAATCCGGTCGCTCGCTGAGGCGGAGGGCAGTCACCCTGTCTGGATGACCTCAGCGAGGCCAGAAACTCCCTGCTCGTCACACACTCTGTCTGCTTCTGATGGAGGGAGAGTACATAAATGAGAGAAAGAGGGAGAGGAAAGAGGTGAAGTGAGGGGAGGGAAGTTATTATTACAATACACACAAATACACACATGGGGGCAGGAAAACACACAGCAGAGGTGAAAGTGTTTCCTTTGGTTAACTCCTACTGAGTCTTTGAAGGCAACCCTTGAGATTTGGTCTGAAAAGGAGTACATGTGTATACAACTGTGTGTGTATTTGTGTGTATATGTGTGTGTGTCTGAGCCCATGGCTGCAGATCAGCAAAATGTAAACACAAGCTTTAGTTAATAGCTCTGAATTACCCTGTGTTCCTAACCAGCCAGCCAGTCAGCCATCCAGCCAGTAACATGCTTCAGCTATTGTGATGAAAAACTAATCTATCTGAAAACCACAGTGACTGGCTCTGCAAATAATCATTTAGGGGCCACACACAAACACGTACAAAATACACACAAAACTAGTGCACGCTCTCACATGTATATATTCAAAAGCTCACAAATATGTTATTCATAACACTCAAACAAAACCTTGCATAAACACACGCAAGAATGTTAATTCAAGGCGCACAAAGACACAAAAAAACTCTCTCGTTATGCCAATAAAAGCAAGTTTCTAGTGCAGAGGTGACACTGTGACTTACACAAACACACAGACAAACTATGCACTCTCTATCTTACCTCACAAGACTTTGGAGAAAGCATCTTCCTGGTTTCCCACAGTTCTTTGCATGGCTGAAGGCACTAAATGTGAAAAAAATGGATAGAAATAAACAAATGAGGTTTTGAGAACAATCAAGGAAGTATTTTGCAATTTACACTGACTGTTTCATATTACACATGATGAAATTAGTAGAGGACAAAGTTTGTACATCACCACCTTTAAAAGTAAGCCAAGGTTTAACAAAATACATGGAATATAAAACAACGCGGGGCAAGAATAAATAAAGTGGCAGAGGTTTTAGAATTTGCGAAAACATAGCTCAGTGTTTAAGCAGGTAGAGAACACAGAAGGAAACCCACATTTTTAAAGCACACCCACACACACACACACACTCATCTGGTTTGCCACCTCAGTGAACTGGTGAATGATGGCTCTTACCAAATTAAAACCAGACAACACATAAAAACTGCGGTTTCACCCCCCCAACCTTCGCCCCCTTCTCTCTCTCTCTCTCTCTCTCTCTCTCTCTCTGTCTGTCCGTCTGTCTCCCTCAGCTCCCCAGTGTGCCTGGCTTCAATCATTTCTCCAATTTATTCCATCACACTGATTCCAGGGGAACAAACAGAACTGACAAAGAGGCATAAAAACTCTGCTTATAAAAATAAATGGCTACTGTTGGATGGAAACAATCTCAGCTGTTTTAAATAGGCGCATTTGCTTTTTTACAAATGACAACTTTGGGCTTTTAGGGTTATCATCACACTTCACTTCACTGCACTGGTCACTGCATTTTGGACCATGTAAACTTTAATTTAATGTATAAAATGAACACAAAATAGTGACTTGTAACTAGGGTTCATACAAAATCAACAAACCAAAGCCAGTTGAAGCCACATATGCCTGATTTTACAACTTGTGGGATATAAATTGGGGTCTCAGCATGAAGCGTGACAGCTGTTTAATGTTGTACAGTTGGTTAATTTCACTTAAATTACAAATAAATTTAGTTTAGCTTAAGGCAATACTTCAAATCTATCTTTCGAGCAGTACAGTTGCCACTCTTGCCGTGTACATTCGAAATGTGGCTGCAAAAAGGTTGCAGTTTGCTTCTCCACAGAAAACAAAGGTTGTGGTCAGCTTAGATTCATGCAGGGATTTCAAAACTGACATCATAAAAATCAAAACCAGAAAAACAACCAACCCCCGTCTCTGCTGTCCATCTCTATGTTCGCTGTGTTCCAAACATTCACATTTTTACCAAAATATGGCCTATTACAAAGCTTAGTGCCTCAATCCTCAGGCAAAGCTCAGTTGAGTTTGTGAGCGTGAGTTCGCACACCGTGAGAGACCAGTTAGTCACATATTTTTTTATTCATGAACTGCCCCTGTTGTTGTCATATGTTATAAACTTTCTGATGACAGTGTAGAAGATCAAGCAGCAGTTTCATGCATATTTTGATCAGCAAATTCTTAGTGGATGATGCTAATTTATGACTAAAGTTAGAAGTTAAAGCTGAAGTGCAAGACACATCACATCATTTGACATAGTATATACCAGACACACCATACAGACAGAAGAAGTAGTCATTGCACAGGTTTGGGGGAGCAAATGTCATATAATTGTTGCTTTTGAGAAGAGCTGATTGTGGGTTGACACTTCAATGTGTATGTGCTGCCCTTTAGGCATCACAACCAGTTTAAGTGGCATTTAAAACCACCACTACATGCATGTTAGACTGCCCATCTGCTGCTCTTCCACTTATCAACATGAATATTTTGGCAAAGATATGATTGTTTGGTACACCCTTATGATATATATGAACAGAAATGATGCGATGTGTTGCACTTTTTTTAACAATTTGATATTTGTCTAGCCATGAAATTTGTCACACTGGAATACATTATAACTGTAATCAATCCAAGCTGACCGCAGCCTTTTAACTCCATCAGGAAGCAAACTACAAACTTTTTATAGCCACATTTGAGGCCTATGTTTCCTTCCACAAAAGATAAGTTTCGAGAGAAGTATCACTTTAAGTTATTTTCCCTTTTTTTTTCTACTGCTAGTTTCTGGTGCATTCCTGAAAGAGTATGAGGAGACACAGAGATAATATAAGACACACACACACACATACACACACACACAGTACTGTAACTAGATCCTGAAGTGTGATGTGTTTCTTCAAGGAGCTCCCATGGGTCTCTTCATTTGACCACGTGCTGTGCTGGGCTTAAGGTTGTCAAAATCTGCCCAAAAACACCTTACGCACACACACACACACACTCAAGCACACACACACACACACACACACACACACACACACACACACACACACACACACACACACCAACGTATTGTCTTTTTTTTTTTTTACACCCCCTCCACTCCATCTTGCATCCAAACCCAGCCCACCCCTTTACTCCCCCCTCTCGTCTTTTGCTGCCGCTTTGATCAGTTACAGACATGTTTAATTTTTCATTCCTCTCCATCTCGTCCTTCACCCTCCCCTATTCCTTCTCCCCCTTCCATCCCTTTCTCTAATCCTCTGTTCTTTTTGTCTCCTGTCTTCACCCTATCACTCCTCCTCTCCTCCTCCTTCACCTCTCATCTCACCTCTCTGCCTCCTTTTCTTGCCTCAGCTCCAATCACAGCTCCCTTAATCTCTCTGCCTCTCCTCCTCCTCCTCTTTGCTCCTCTAAGGCAAACACATCCATTCTCACTGACATTCATTATTGGGTCTTTACTAATTCAGGAGTCGTCTCTGGGTTAAATGGCTTTGGTGTAAGCTCCAATATTCAGAAAATTATTTATAAGGAACTAAACTGTGCTAACAGGACTGTGTTGACATATAAATGTAATTGGTGTGGGCATCTTAAGTTGGAAACATAGGAATACTGTCTTTACTGTAGCTGTACTTCATTAGAATTGAAAACAAAGCCTGGTGTATTTTAAAATACAGCACGCATTCTCTGCTTGACCAGTTTGAAATGTTGCCCTCTTGGATGTGCTTGTTGATGCTTTTGGCAAAAAATAATACTCATAAAAAGTAATTTATGTCCTTCTTTGGCATGCTCCTTCCCTGGAGCAAAGTCTACCCAAAGGCTTCTCTGGGTTTTCAAGTGGGCATCTCCCCCTCACCCATGTTTCATTGGTTACTGTTGCTCACGAAACCTCAGAAGGGCTCAATGACAACAGTGTCCTAGTTTCTCAGGTATGTTCATCACTAATCTCTGCCTCAAATGCCCTCTCTCACTTAGGTTCTGTGCTGGTAGTAACACAGAACCTACGACAGCAATAGAAAATTGACATGCAAAATACATTATCAGTTTATTAAATGCAATGCATTGTTACTGATTAAACTACCCAACACTATATGAAGTAGTTAAATTACAGCTACACTTTGATCAGCAGTAAAAGGCTGCTTACAGGTTAATGTTTCAGTAATAATGATACAATAATGAAATAACATATAGTAACACATAGAGGGGTTATTCATAATATATATTCGTAATGGGTATTTTTGCTTTTTTGCCATGTGGGGGCAGTGCACGTAGGGCAAGACATATTATCACTATGTCATGTTACCGTCGTTTTTGTATTTACACGTCCAGCAACTAATGAACCACATCCATATTTAAATAGAGTCCTGTTTCTGGACATCGAGTTAATCTAAGTCCAGTATTCACTCTCCACTATGTTGTCTAGCTAGTCACTGACCTTGTTCATTCATATAGTGGGTTTATCAGAGCTTTTTCTCTGAAAACCGCTGTCTGCTGCTTTTGGAAACACCACTGATGAGAACAACGACACAGAGTGAAAGCATACATGGATAAACAAAGTTGTGTTGAATTGAATTGAAATATGGTAAACTTGCGGGCCGTAAAACCAAAACAATGAGCTGAAAGATGCTAAAATGATCTGTAAAACTGAGGGGAGTTGGATGACATATGAGCGACAACTTTCACATTCCACATTTCTTCCACTGGTAATCTAACAAAAATTTGGTCATTGCAGCTTTCACTAAAATCTTAAATGAAACACTTCTACTTGTAATGCAGTACTTTTCCATTGTGGTATTTTACTAAGGTGAAGAATCTGAATTCCTCTGCCACCACTATTGTAGATGGTCAGTCGTACAGTAGGGAGAGAAATGGGAGGGAGGGGAGAGAGGGGGAGGACAAAGCTAATGGATTTGAGTGAAAACACTCTTGGTATGTATGCAGCATACACCTTACACTCTCAAATATCACTTGCATGTTGTAAATCACTTTAAAGTACATGCACCGTGTTTGTATAAGAGGGGCTGAGAGACAAACGGACACTTTTGGCCCTGAAGGCGACACGATGAGTTATGTGCAGTAGACACAGCACAGGTCAGAGGTTAGAGATGTTACTGTTTAACACACCAAAACACTGTAACAACAGAGCTGAGATTAATCACTCGGCCTGCGTCTGAATGTGTGAACAGTTTGCATAGGATCTCCTCTGGTATCTGTATAATAATTAATCACACACACAGATACACACAAACACGCACCTTGTCTCTCAACCCTCCTGCTCTCCTGCTGTTTAATGGCCTCACCTGCCACGATAGAGGGATGACAGCCACACTCAGTGAGAGGGAGGAGAGGAAACGAGAGAGGGAAGGGAGGAGAGATGTGGTTTCGTAGAGGATGGAGGGGGGAAAGGAGTGAGTGTCAGTTGAAAAGGAGAGAGGAGATGAAAGACAAACAGTGAAACAGGTCCAGAGAGAAGTTGGTAGAGAGAGACAGACAGCCACAGACCAGATGTGCTCACTCTCCATACACACGGTCACTAGTTCAGTGGGTGCAATGTGAAAGACTATTTATGTTAATTTATGTTTTCACTTTGTCATCAGTTATTCAGGGTTTATTTTATATTTTCCACATACAGTATGTGAAGTATTACAGTATATATGAGTTTTGGTACAAAAATAATACTTTTTTTCGATACCTTACTTTGACAAACATAAATATGTTTTTCTATATTATTAAATATAACTAAATATTAAAAATGTTAATATAGTGTAAATAAATTAGGAACTATCTGATCAAAGAATGACTAAACAAGATGCCAGCTTTCACTTTAAATTTTAGATACTCTATTGCTGACACATTGATAAACCTGCCTTATTAGCATTTTAGTCATCATCTTTTTATGAATTAATTACAATGCCTTAGTATGTAATGAAATCATTTTGGCTCAATTACAATCAGACTATCAGCTTATGTCTCTTAAAGGTAAGACTACATTTTAAAAACTTTGTTCTGTTGCAACACAGCAACAGGTATGAACAATGTTTTCTTATTCTGTAAAAGATTCCTTGGTTTGGCTTCTCTTATTCCCATCATCAGCCACTCTGAGAACCTGGAAGCTCTGTTTGCAGTGAAGAATAGCATCATCTTCATGTTTTATTCTGCAAAGCAATCCAGTAGATTTCCTGCAAAATCTGACCGGGTGGTCCACAATGTAACATGCAGTTTATAGATTGATACAGACTGACAGTTTTTTGTGATTATACTTACAGGTCTCTACTGATTTGAAGTTGAGGGTGTGGTGAGGAAAGTATGAAGCCCTCCAAACAACTGACTTACAAGTGTGAAACTGAAATACTGTGATAATAACAGTAACTATAGGCCTTAATCTCCTGGGTGAAAATACTGTATCTAACTGCAGGCTTTTTAACAACAGAGTGACTGTGATTGAAACCACAGCTTGTTTAATATAAAAGGTAAATGGACTGCATTTATACAGCGCTTTTCTAGTCTACCGACCACTCAAAACGCTTTACAACACATGCCAACATTCACACACAAATTCTTACACTGATGGCAGAGGCTGCCACGCAAGGTGCCAACCTGCTCAGCAGGAGTGATAGAGCGCTTTTTTTTATCCAAATGTCACCCAACCATTCACAAACACACTCACAGGAGCAATTTGGGGTTCAGTATCTTGCCCAGGGACACTTTGACATGTAGAACGGAGGAGCCGGGGATCAAACCAGCGACCTTCTTACTACTTACTTTCTTGATTTTCCTCAGATATACTATATATTCTATTCATGGTAATCTTAATTATAATTAATTGCACTTGAACTCATACAATAAATGAAATTCTAGTTTTTCAGATGGTACAAGCATCTTTGTTTTATATTTCAAATATGCATACACACACATATGTTCATGTATACACTCTCTCTCTCACACACACACACACACACACACACACACACACACACACACACACACTTCAGGCTTTGTGGTAATTGAGTGAAAAGTAGCGGAACAAATTCCAAAAATCCCTTTGAAAAGCAGGTTAGAGTTTAGCCAAGCCTTTGGAAAAACATGCAACACAACCAGAGTTAACTTATGTCGGCAGCTTGTGGAAGGAGTGGAAAGGCAGCAGGAAAGAGAATAGAGGAAAGGAAAGAGAGATTGGAAAGACAGTAAAAAAGACAAATGCCTCAAGATAGTTCAGTGGTTAACTTCTTCACCTCTCGAACCACACGCACCCACACTTGCCTACGACTGAAGCTACCCCAGCTTTCTCTCTCTCTGCGTTTCCACTAATCAATTACTTCTTGTGCTTCCTCTCTGTCTAAAATAGAGAACACAGCCACTGAAGGATGCTAAATTGTCTGGTCTGTGATAAAGATTTTTGGACAGAGAAAAGACAGAAGTATGGACCATGAAGAAATGGATGTGTTGGTGGCAGGTTGAGGTCAAAATACTTAACATACCGCAGGTTATTAAAAACATGTTGAAGTTTACCAGATTAGCTGGTTCTATTCATTTATCAGACTTTAATACCTGGTGTATTCCTTTGCTGTGGGAGCATAAGCTGGCATTTCTGACAATATTTTGACAGAACTGGCACTTATGGCCCAGTAAATGTAACATATCTCAACCAGATATCATATTAAACTTGTGGACAAGTGTTAATAGCAAAAGGAATAGAGATGACTGTGGGAAAAGTAGAAGAAAGAAGCAGAGTTCAAATGATGCCAGCAGAAGATGTGCAAGCTTATATAAGCTGTTGTTTGCAGCTGTTGTATTGGGTTGTGCAAGTGAAATGATAATGAGCGCTGTTAAAGTCTAAGGGGGAGACAGAGGAGGGGGTTCAGAATAACACAGGGAGATGACTGCCTGATTGCTGAAGCTCTTTCCAAGTGATTCCTCCTCGTCCATTTCTTCCTACCTATTGATCACAACATTGTGAGTGCTGATTTCATTTCAAACCAACGCACAATTTTCAGCTGAGAGCAGCGCAGTAGAGGTGAGACTCAGGACTGTAAAGCGTGACAGGGAGGTTGATGCAGTGTCTGTAGTGATGTAAGCATTGTACCAGATTTTTTTGTGGTGAACACATGGTTGAGGCAAAGCTCTAGATTTTCCAGTAGATCTATGCCAGGGGTTCTCAAACTTTTAACTCAGAGGGGGGGGGTTGGTGCATAATCAAAGTGGGCCGACGACACATCTCTCTCACTCTTGTTTTTGTATAACGGGCTGCTCAAGCAGACCAAAGAGTGACCGGCCAACTGAGATTGCTCGCAATGGCCAGTCCGACCCTGCTTACAACTATATTTACACTAGTTGTTGAAATTGTGTGCTAGATAAAAGGAGACACATTCTGTGTCTGCAATTTAGGAGCTGATAGCAAATTCTCCGGTGTGACGTTAATGCGTGAAGTCAGCAGCAACAACACTCTCTCCAGCAGTTAACGTCACCATGACAACAATGTCAACAATAGGGAAATAAGCCACATTAAAACCACATTTATCTGGGGACAGGACTGCTGTGAAAGATCTGCAGCTACACGGTATATTCAACGTCATTAACAACTTACTGATCATTAGAAAATTAGTTTCACCATAGAAAACGTTACACTCCATAATGTATTGTATTCATAACACTAGGTATGGGCTGGGTCCAGACTGACTTGTAATTCGGTCCAGATGCGAACTCAGGTCCAGACTTTGAAAAGCCCTGCTCTAAGTCATCTGGTTAATCTTGGCAACGGCCAAAATTACCATAAAGGAGACTGTGATGAGTTTCCTTTGCTGGGTGCTGAATGCAGCATGATGCGACACAAACTTCACCCTCATTCATTTTCTTTGGGACACGAGCGAATCTCTTCACAAGGCATTGTGGATTCCACATGATGCAGGTCTGACCGGCAGCACAAAAAAAAGGGAGGGGTCGAAAGTTAAAAAATGTGAACTTTATGCAAATGAGAGTGACATTCACCTGGAAGTGACACAGTGAAACTGATAAAGTGGATTAATGGTGGACCAGAAATCTATGGGAAGATGTCCGTAGAGGAGAAAATAATTTATGCCATTTCGGGAATTCCACTTTTATACGATCCTTCTCCACCAGATTACAAGGACAAGGTCAAAGAGGTAGTGCAAACTGTAAGAGAGAGCAGCAAGTTGCTTACTTACATAATGGTTGCTAAGAAATGCTTACAGGTAGGGATGGGTATCAAGAACCGGTACTAAATTGGCACTGATTCCTGACTGGTCAGTACCAAAACAGTGATAAGCTCCTGGGCAGGTGACAGTGAACAGTGCTGCTATCGTTATCTATGTAACGTTAATTCATTGTCAGCAAAAAAAAAAGTGTCACTAGCTATCACCATGATATCACCTGCTAAGTAGGTAATATGCGCTAGCTTGGAGGGCTAACTTGGCTTGTTTACTATATCACATGAATATCACTTTTTTCCCCATCAAACAATCCATTGGTTGAAGAGTAGATAGAGTTTCAGTCAGCCAAGACTTTCTTTGATTGACTACAGCCCTAATCGTCATATAAATAAGTGTAGTTATTAACTCAGAACACAGCATTGGTTTTAAGTATTTCTAATTTAACTGTTATGTTCGTAAATGAGTAACTTTTGAATCTTTTCACATGTTTTCATGTCACATCTTTATTTTTTGCACCAAATTATGGAGAGTAGTATCAATAAAAATATCAAGTATCAGTTTCAATAAGCAGTATTGGTATTGAATAAAATACTAACGATACCCATCCCTACTTACAGTCTAAAAACTTGTTGACACTGTGACAAAAATATCTCTACGTGCTTGCCAGCCAGTGCCATAGTGAGAAGTGAGAAGTAGCAGAGGCGACAATGTGCAATTCATTCGCTTCCAGTGGGTCTTCACCATTAGAAAAAAGTTAAGGAAAACCCTGCCATCACAAAGGAATTGCTGCTCCTTTGCCTTGTAAGGATTAGGCAGCTTTCCTCTGGAGGTTTTTTGGGCACGTCCAACGGCGAGGAGACTGGGAAAGCTTTAGAAACCCCCAAGAGGAGGTGGATTATGTGGCTGAGACACAGTGACATTCACAACCCTAAATGACTTAAAATTGATGGATGAATATTTTTCTTCAGAAAAATATGTGGACATTTTTATAGAAATATTTATAGAGAGGGTTAAATAGGGTAGTGGGGTAAAATAAGAACCACCCCTGTCCTCTATGTTGGCATCAAAGAACCTCTTATAAGTTGCATGAATAAAAGAGTAGTGGTGCTTCTTGTGGCAGCTTCTCATGTTTTATATTTTGAAAGGAATCCTGTCGGGGAAGACTGACTGATTGTAGGGAAGATTGATTCACATGTAATTAAAATATAATTCACATGTGAGAGGGTACAGTTTGAGTTATAAGTATAAGGTGAAATCTACAAATTACAAATCGAAGGACAGTAAACACGCAGAACTGATCCAGCTGGTATTACAAGTAATTTGAACTTCTTAAAACTAAGTTATGAGGAATGAAAGAGTAACCGTGACTTGATACCTCTGCACCGTTGTTCTGCATCAGACCTGTTTGTTAGTGGACATCCCGCTGCCTCACACACCTGGTACACATTACTACTACAACTGCGCGTGTGTGTGTGTGTGTGTGTGTGATCTGTGAGTGTGTGAGAGAGAAGGAAAGAGATAAAAGAAGGAGGAAATGGACAGATGGAAGATTTGAGTGAGGGCTGTAGTTTTAGTCAACTCCCATGTGTGTTTCCATGAGAAAGTCCACTGATGATGTGACACAAACCATATGTGTTAGTACAACATCTGCCTGGTGTGTGTGTGTGTGTGTCTTCAATAGTAAGATCCTGGGTATTGATGTAACAAAGGAACAGATAAAAAAGCACAGTCAATGAGACGCTGCTTACCTTTATCTGTTTTTTCCTCCCTCTTTCTCTTATCCTGTAAAAGGCACTACACTCACAGGAGGAGTGACCTTAGAGAAATGTGTTTTTTTTTTATTCTTAAGCATTCTTCATTTATAAATAATTGTCTCCTATCTGTCAGGAAGTCTTGCAATTTTGTTTATAGCAGTCAAACATTTTTTAAACAAATGCTGCCAGGGCTCCGAAACTGAGGATGATTCAAAGAAAATGCATAAAATTTCAAATAACTTGCTTGTTTTTTGTGGCTTTTTGTTCAACAAACAATCAAAGCATCCTATTTGAAATAGATGACATGGGAAAATTAAAGTAATCCTTTAGTTTCTCAGCACACCATTTTGTGTGTGTGTGTGGGTGGGTGTGTGACGATGTGTTACGCATGTTACAACTCAGTGAGAAAAATATAGATCAACATTGCTCAAAGTCTGGATCATGACCAAAAAAGGAGTTGAGGGAAAGCTAATATGAGTCCCCAAATTATTCTGTAAAACTCTCTGTCAAACGTTATTGAGCATGTTACACTGCCAAAAGGCTTTATGAGATCCTGCAGTGGAATGTAGGTTGAGACCAAGTCACATTTTGTTAGATTTGCCTTACTAATAGCTCTAAAATTGGTTTTATAAACATAAGAAAAATGTGGCTCCCCAGAGAAAAAGTTAAAACATCACACTGTGCAGAGGAGTGTTTTTCCTTCAACAGATCAACAGCTAATGACCAGGGGACTCTACTCCTTCTAATCCTTCATTCTCTCTTTTTTACTGTACTACAGAAAATGCTAAAACTAGAGCTGGATATTGAACCTCAATACTGTTTTGGTACCAAATGAAATGCGTCTGTGGCACAGATTATCGAAAACTCAAGTACTGAAAGCTGGCATCAAATGTCACCATCAAAATGGTGATCAGGTAGTTCCTGACAGTTCCTGACATGTTAGCCTTTGGCTTCTCTTTATTAGAGCCTGACCAGTAAATTGGCAGATATCAGCAGTATCAATGGGTTTGTCAGCTAATAAGTAACAAAAAATTTGTTGTACAGAATTAGCAAAGATATGTTTAAACTTGCAGTGCGGAACTTCTACCTATAAATGAACGTCCGTTATATTCAAGCCCTTGCCAAACGGGTTCACTCAACACTGATTAAGTCTATCACCGCCTGATAAATCTCTCTGTATTTCATAGTACACAGAGTTTTTAAATCTCGTGTCAGGCGCAACATTCCCGCGCTGGCCATTTGGCCGTTAATTGTGCGGTTCTCCTAGACTTTCCAAATGTTATCGGACTAAATGGATCAAATTCTTATAATGAAACGAGTCAATTCATGGGGATTGTGTCACGCTCAAAACAGTTTAGCCACAACAATAGATTACAGCCAGTGGTGTAACTACTGGCCATCAGACATACTGGGACAAACCCCGGTGGGCCATCAAAAATACATTTTTGGGCTGGTGGACCATCAAAACCTCTCTGTGTGGCTGTCATTCGGGGTGCGCATGAGAGCGTGTTACATTCCTGTCTCAGGCAATGACAGCCGAGCGAGTTCAGGATGTTTTTACCAGGAGCCGAATTATCCACAGAGGTCTCCTCCTCTCCAAAAGTTAAAAACAACCATGATCTAAAAAGTTTATCATAAAAATGTGGCTTAAGACTGAATAAAAGTCAATTTATTACAGTTTCTGGCGAACAACCACAACACCGATGTATTATCTTGTGGGTGTATACTCTTTGGTAGACGCCATTGTAGCAGACAAACACAACGCCAACGCATGCATCTTGTGCACATATACTCTTTGGTAGAGGGGGTATGACGCCTTTGACAGGCGACCAAATGAAACAGACCATTACCTTGATTAAAATTACAGACTTCTCTGGGTTTGAAAATTGGGATAATGTAAGTACACAACTCAACAAAATATATAACATAGGTCTAGTTATTAGACATTTTAATGCAGAATAGTTACATATTATAGCTTTAAGGTTCCTCATCAAAATAACTTTTTTGTTAAATGTTTATATAAAAACATGACAATCTGCCAATATATTATTTAAAGCTGCAACTATTAGCTGATTAATTAGCCAAGTGAAAATTGATCTCCAACTTTTTTGATAATTGAATAATCGTTTAGTCATAGTCATTTTCTTCTATTAATCGATAATGAAAATAATCTTTAGCTGCAGTACTAATATTATTATTGGATTCTTTTAAATGCTCAAATATCATCATCTGTATCAACTTCAAAAACCAAAAGATCGGTCAGGTTAAACTGTTTGTATTCCTAAATGTAAGTTATGAAAAAAAGTATTGTGAGCATCTGTACTAGTATCAGAACATTTATAACCATACCCTCGTCTGTCTGTCTTTAATTCTGTGGTTTGCCCTCTTATATCAAATATTTTACTAGAACAAATGCAGAACAGAATCGAGAAGAATAGGGCACTTTAGTCTAATAGCCTTATAAAACAATAATGAAGTGGACTGTGTAGGCTGTGTAATGTTCCCAAGGCACATAATCAATAAAAAAAACAGCAAGCACTAAACATATTGTGTTAACAAACGCTCACACCTTGGGAGCATTAACAGTGGTGGACTTCCTCTACTGTGTAATTCATTATTTTGATTAATCTTGGCAATTATTGCTGAGGACTGGGACACATTTGTTTCTGTTCTAATTTATTTTCATTGGCTTTCCGTGGTGACTTTTACAAATTGCACTGTATCCACTTTCAACAGACTGTAAAATGGTAAGAATTAATAAGTTTGCAATTGAAACAAGCAAGAGGAGACACTGTGCATGTCTGTGCAGTATCAGGCTGTCTGAGAGGAAAATTGTGGTCTACGCAGAGCCAGCCCCCACTGGCCAGTCTCTGAGACTGCTGTTGGACCACGGTTACAACATAGTGCCACACTGGTATTCATACATGTACAACAGCAAGACCCGAAGCCAGGGTAATAAAGTTTAGACACAGTATTAATCTAGAAAATATTTTCTTTTCTCATTTTCTTTGTTTCTTTGTTGAACTCTAAACATCAGGAATAGAAACAAAGGAAGGAAAGCAAGGAAAGAGAAAAGTTTGGTTGAGGTCAAAGGAGCTGTGTGTTTTTGTTTGAGGTAGTGGGGGGTTAGGTATAGTTGAAAGCTGATGTCTGATGTTTCGCTCAGTGTGGTATCCTCTGCAACAATCTGTTGGTGGTAGTTTTGGGCGGGACGTGCTCTTGGCTGTTGTTGACATTAACCCATGCTGACCTCGACACACACTCTACTGAGATATGCGCTGCCGAGAAAAAAAAAAAAAAAAAAAAAACGCTCACTCTGCCTGTTTTCAGCTTTTCCTTTATCCAACTGTCATGTGAATTTGTAGCGAAGCTTGGAAATGTTGCAAGAAATAAATTACGACTCAGGTGTGCTTCCAGCTGGGATGAAGCTTTTAAAAAGGTCTGAACCTGAACGAAGAGTGCAGAAAACACATCAATAAGACGCTGAACTGAATCTCTCAAGACATCATTAATACTGAGTAAGTTAAAGTCTGTAAGTAAAAGGTCATGGTGGACAGATATTTCACAGACGTGTTTTGCCTGCAAATAGCACAGCATCATTCTTTAGTCCGTAAAAGTATTTATAATCTCCTTGTTTAAAATTAAAATATGCGTTCCTCCTAATGTACGGTAATTTTTATTTTTTTTTACAGTATATAACACATTTTCCCTGACAAGCTTTTAGCCTTTCTGATTTAGAACATGATCATTTGCATTAAACTGCTTCAGTCTCAGTTTTATCCACCCACGGCAGACTGTGACTCTGAGGTGGGACCAGCAGTCTAAAACCAGAAAGCTGTAACAAGCTGGAACTGCTGCAGAGTGGACAGACTGGCAGCTAAAAATAATCAGTATGGAAACTACTCATGAATCAAACAATGAATTAGCGCACACACACACACACACACACTGAGGCCTCCTGGCAGGCAGTGTTAAGTGAATAAACAGGGGCTAATTTCTGCTCCAGGGAGGATGGATAATGGGGATATAGGGGAGGACATTATTTTAACTGAAAACACAACCTTTGCTATTACAGGAGTCGTGCGGTGAGTGTAAAGATTCCATAGAGAAGTGAAGGGAGAGAAAGACTCTGAGGACTCTGTCACTCTGTCTCTTTGCCTCTTGAGGCAGAGGCTGCTTTGTATTGTGCATCAAGTTTATTACTTTCTAGGATCAAGGTACATTGTTGTGTATTATAAAACTTCTTCTATTGCCACTTACTACAAGCAAAAACAAATCATCGTCCATTTTTTTATTGTTTTTTTGTTTGCAGTTCAACATGTGATTTAGTTTCCTCCACCAGTGACAGTTAGCGGACAATGTGAAGCAGAAACACGTTGTTTCTGTGGTTAAGTGCATTTATGTTAATATACCTTGTGTACAAACTGTTAACCAAAATATTTTTTTGAGGTATCCTGTTATACAATTTTGCAATAATGTGCCAGCCAATCATAAACATTACATTTTGTCATTTGGCAAACGCTTTTATCCAAAGTGACTTTTTAATTTATTTTAATTTATCATGGCCAAGGTATAATACAGATGCGGTTTAAGGTTACACTAGAGCTGTCTGGTAAGATACAAAAGTTTCAAACAATATCTATTCATATGTGGAGACACATAAGGTTAACAATTTATTTTACAGTTAAGACATTTCAGATTTCTGCCTCATTTGGCACAGATTTGAAATGCCCAATTTCCCTTTGCACTATGTTATTTGTCACTGGTACATCTACTATTGCACTGGGAAATGCTACAGCTGCTTCACCAGACGAGCATAACACATGGGTTCAAGCTTTCTCCCATGATCCACCATCACTGGTCTTCACCAGCTTATTACCCATGAACAAGTCCAACCATGGCTGCTGGCACACACAACCAAGTTGGAAGTACTGCTAACAAATGTTGAATCACTAGTCTTTAACCTTGCACCAAAGACTTGGTTTTAGAGTTAGGTTATAGTTATGACTGTAAACCTGAGTGAATGCAAGTCAGTACAACATCCTCATAGTAGTACAGGTTTGTGTGTGTATGTGTATTTACCTGTGCGCAGCGTCTGTGGTTTTCACACCAAACCAGAACTTGGTCACTCTGGAAGAAACGGAGAGGACGAGGATTAAAACAAACACAGAGAGAGAAATAAATCTTTCACAGACAAATCATGCGTTTGACGCCTTCTGTCTGTGTTCGGAGCAACTTACAAAGAAACCAAAAGCAAAATATTGTTAAAAGGTCACTGACCAAATTACATAACCAGAGCAAACCTGCCATGCAGAAAGACACACACTCATCCTTTCTCTTATTTACATAATTATCCTCCGGGCGCAAAATGACTTAACACACTGTATTTGTGGCTTCTGAACTGGACAGAGACGACGTCACTTGGTGAGATGTATGTTTATGTGTGTCTGCATGTGCGCATGTGTGTACAGTTACTGCTTGGTGAGTCAAGACCACCAGTAAACATGGCTGCTATAACCACTGTGACAGAAGGAGACGTCATCATACTGTACGACCACAGCAACAGAAATACACATGAACCAAACCAAACACCAAAAGCTGAAGTCTCTCCAGCTTTCCAAATCTTTATTTATTCTGTAAATAAAATGTGGCGAAACAAAGTGATACTCCATATTTGTTACTGAACATACAAGGTAATGTAGACCTGCATAGAGCTGCAACGATTAATTGATTAGCTCATCAAGAGAATATTAATCAACAACTATTTTGATCATAAATCATTAATCATTTAGGTTTAATTGATGCAAAATTGCCAAGAAAGTTTCAGGTTCTTACATTTCTGCTGCTTTTCCTTGTCTTACATTACAGAAATGTTTATATCTTTGGGTTTTGGACTGTTGTTTGGAAAAAATAAGACATTTGATGACATCACTTTGGACTCTAGGAAATTGTGATGGACATTTTCACAGTTTTGATGTTTTATTGACCAAAATAATTAATCAATTAATTGAAAAGATAATGAGTAGGTTAATCGATAATGAAAAGAAGAGAAGAAAGAGTTTTTACCTGTGCTACATGAAGCATTTTTTAGCATTTTTACAGTACATCATTGTCAAGTTTTGGTACCCATGTTATAACCATTAAGAAATAATGTCATGATCCATATAACTGAAAATATATATACAGCACATATATATGACACTTCCCATTAGGGTGATTATCAATTATTATTTCAATAAATCAACTAATCTTTCAATCTATAAATGTTTACAGCCATGCTAGTGGATGTGTGAGGTTGTATCCAGAAGTGCTTTGATTCAGTTAAATGCTAACATGCTGATGTTACAGCAGGTATATTGTTTGTTCATCATCTTAGTTTATGTTGGCATGCTAATATTCACTTATTAGCACTAACACAGAGTACTAATTAGGCTGGTGGGAATATTTCAAGTATGTGGTTGTAAACCAAATTGTTAAACAATTAAAACATTTGATCTAATGATGGCGCTACAGTAAAAATGACTATATTGATCCTGAGAGGTACACTAATGTCTGAAACACATTTCATTGAAATCCATCCAATAATTTTTGCAATATTTTATTCAAAACCACAAATTTTAAATTTATGGTGGGACCAGAGGAAAAACTCAGAGTATCAACAAAGTCATTAGGATTCTTCATTGTCTGGACACCATAAATGTCTGTGGACATATTTCATAAAGTTAGTGAAAACCTTGACCAGCTCGTGGCAGGTGGCCATGAATGTCTAGCTGCACCAAATTACGTGGCAATCCATCCAATAGTTGTCAAGACATGTCACTAAAAAGCAAAAATGTCAACATCCTGGTGGAGGTGGAGGAAAAGTCAGGAGATCACCAAAGTCGACAGGATTGATCCTCTGGGAACCATGTATGTCTGTACAAAAGACTTTAATTTACTCAGTTTTACTGACGTCTTGAGAGATTTAGTCCAGTGTCTTATTGATGTGTTCTCTACGTTCTTCATTCAGGTTTGGACCTTTTTAAAAGCCTCAACCCAGCTGGAAGCACACCTGAGTCGTATTTTATCTCTTGTAACATTTCCAAGCTTCACTACAAATTCACGTCAGTCGGATGAAGGGAAAGCTGAAAACAGGCATCTAGAGCCACCATCAGGTAAAAATTTCAGTTTACTCAATATTTTGGTTTATGGCCAAATAACTGCAGAACTAATGACATTCCCATAAGCCTCAGCTGTTATTTGTGTTTAGTCCTAAATAGGAAATGTTAGCCTGCTAACATGATAAACTACGATGGTAAAACATTATGCCTGCTAAATAGCATGTTAGCATGCTGATCTGAACATTTAACTCAAAGCACCACTGTGCCTAATTACAGCCTCACAGAGCTGCTGGCATGGCTGTAGACAGTAAGTGTTGTCGCCTAATAAATTACTTAAACGCTTAACCAATAATCAGACCTGTTAACCATTACTTTTCTGTCAATCCATGAGTTGATTAATCACTTAATCATTTTAGTGCTACTTCCCATTAGCCCTGTTGGTTTCACAATGTGGATGTTACTGCTAGTGCGCAACAACACTTCACAGGAATCACCCTGCAGCTTCTTTTCAACAGCTTCTTCCCCATCAATGAGTTTTTATTTCATTTTTTTAAATAGTTTTGGGAGATTTTTAATCACTTTAATGATTTAAAATGCAGGCTGAAACCAGGTCAGCTGTTTTAACTTGCATTGGTAAAATAGTCAGTGTGGCAACCTGCACTCTGAAATGCTTTGTCATCATCGGCACAATCATGATGCCATCATCCAACATCAAAACAACTATTAGACACATTTACACATTTGCGAACCTGCATGTTGTCGTGTGTGTGCCTCCAGAGACTATGAGCCTCTGGTGTGTATGTGTGTGAGTGTGTGTCTGTGTGTGTCTGTCTGCCTGTCTATGTTGTGTTCATGTCTACTTGTGTGCAAACTTCCAGCGTGTGTGTGTGTGTGTGTGTGTGTGTGTGTGTGTTGGATAAGCCCTCTTAACGACTCCTAAACCCTGTCCTGAGTGAGCTGTATTTAGCCTGAACCAAGCTCATCTCATTCTGCACACCCACACACACTTTTAGCCTTTGTGCTGCTGGTATGATGAGGGTTAAGGGGTTAGAGTTGGGGTTGAAGTGGTGAGGTTAAAGGTTAGAGACTCACTCTGAACATTCAAAACAGATGCAAATTTATTTTGGTAAAATTGGACTTTGACGTACAAATTTGGGGACTTATGTCACCTACAAGCCTAGTAGCGAAGTATTTACTGTCACTTGAACAGCCATGGAATGACACTGTAGTTGAAAATGTGACAGCAAGGAATTAAGGCTGTGACATACTTACAAAGAAGCGCTGCTTGGACGGTCTAAGTGTGATTCAAAGCTGCTTTCCCTCTGTAACACACGGAGAGCTTCCCCTCGCAACTTTTGCACATTTCCACAACTGACAAATCATCCGTCTCGCCTGCTTTCTGCAGAGATTGGCCATTGAGAATGTGTGAAAATCGGAAGAGCTCCAAGTTCTCCACAAATTTTCTTTGCCTCATTCCTCTCATACTCTCACCACTGTCCATATCCATTGCTCAGCTGCTCAGTACTGCCTCAGTTGTCCAGCTGTTGGCAGCAATGAAGAGGCAGTCAGGTTTCAGAGAAGAGACACAAGGAGTGCGGCTGAGTTTCAGAATGTCTACAGAGAAATTCCATCTATGAGATTATTCTTAAACATAAGTTTGGTGAATAAATAAATAAAAGTGTGTTTCTCTATCATACAAGTGCTAGTATACCTTTAAGACCAAATGAGTACTGGTGGGGTGGACACCGTTGGCTTAACAGTAATCTGTGCTAGTTGTTTCAAGGGATAATGCTGGGGCTACGGAAAAAGCAGTCTCCTATAAAGATAGACAAGAGAGAGAAGAAAAAGAAAGCAGTGGAGGATTAAAGCAATGGTTAAACCCCTAATGAAAAGATTAGTAACAAGTTTGTGGGGAATGATGAATGGAAAAAAGAATGGATGAGAGAAGAAACATAGAGACGGGTGTCATGGTATCACTCAAGAGGCAGGGAGAAAAAACACCTTCCTCCTTCACCCACAATTTCTATGTTTCCTCCTGTCTTTCCTGTCTTTAAAAGGCACTTTTAAAGCTACCCAGGTGCTGCTGCTGATTGCAAAATAATTGACAGAGTTGCCATGGACACAGGTCTTAAAATAGCAGTGTAATTCACACAAGTAGAGGAGTTTATTTACTCTCTCAAATGTTTTGAAGCAGCTGCTATAGCGGAGAAGCAATCACATTCTCCTCCCATTAATTCTGTTTAATGACATAATCAGGAATAACTTCACTAATCTGTGCTTGAAATGTTACACAGACACAAATTCCACCTCCAAAGTTTCATTAGCTTCACTTCTAGGAAACATACTTTTGCAGACATTCAACAGCATAACACATGTTCCTTTCTGATATGGTCATGTGGTAAAGGAGCAACATGTCCAGGACAAAATCAGGCGTAACAAGAGAACAAAAACTTTTACATGGTTAAGTGTGATGTGCTTTGCTGGATATTTGCTGGTAGTAAAAATTTACTGTCATACAATTAAAGGTGCCCTGTGGGGTTCTTTTGTACACATTATGTGTATCGTAGAGGTCTAACAAACATGTTGAATGCACTTCCTTTCTCTTAAAACATCTGTAAGTCTGATTTTTTGATAATTACTTGCTTCCTTTTCACTGCATTTTGCTGCTTTTTGTGGTATATTACTGCCACCTGTCAATCAGTGAAATTATGTGAAAACACTGGGATACCCCTGCATTCTCACACATGCATGTGTTATGTGTTAAGCTTTGGCACGAGACAAACAAAATGAGGACCCGCTCATAAAAATACTGCTCCATTGTGCTACTAGTGGTCAAAAACTCCTCAGGGTAACTTTAATTTGCATTAGCACTGCAGAATTTATATTTGCGGTGCTACTGTGAAGCAAATTCCACCTTTGGATCCATTCAGAGTATTCACTTTGTGATGTTAAGTTTTCTTTTTTTGTGATGGAGCGTTATAATTCACTGCTTTCAGTACTTTTGGCTTCTATAACAAATTCCCCGCATTTCCCAGAATGTCTTTCTAATGTTGCCAGATGCCTGTACCTGACCTTGTGTTAGGGTGGATTTTAAATGTAGAGTCTGCTCTGCTCTAATTGCTCAGCTACAGATCAACACCCTGGATTTGGGAGGCATTCAACGACGTGCTCTGGGATGCTCTATCTGGATGGGATGAATATTCATCTTCCAGTAGAATGATGGTTTATTTAACCAACCACCCTTTTACCCGTCTTTTGAAGGAGGAAGAAACAGTTGGAGGATTTGAAAGCAATACACAGACACGCACTTTACATTCCCACTTCTTCCTCCTTCTGCTACTCATCCAGATTACCCTTTACTTTGGTCACTCTGTCGCTCTTTCTGCCTTTCATTTGTACCCTCCACCTCTCTCTCTCTAGTCTCTCCACAGCCAACTCCTGTAAAAATTACAGGAGAGGACTTGAAAATCATTGTGATGAAATACTGTGGATGCTCCACTCAAAGAACTGAGGACAGTGAGGCCAGTTAAACATCTCCAGATTTTCACCGAGCAGATATAAAGCTGCTTTTCTCCCCGCTGGCCTCACATCTTCATCCCCTCTCTTAATCTTTTTCACGCTCTCTTTCTTCCTCTGTCTTCCTCGTCATAACATCCCCCCTTCTCTGTCACTCCTCTTCAGCTCTCATCTTTTCTTTCTCTCTCACCGTCTCCCCCCCTCTCCAACACACACATTAATACACACACATGTGGATGTACATATACACACATTCATCTCAAGTCAATTTCATGGGACACATTAGCTGTCAGAGCAAATCAAGGCAGTGTAGACGGGCCTGTGTGCTGTATGGTTATTAAACAGTGGTCAAAGCGGGGTTTCGTGGGGTCTCAGAGTGTGTGTATGTCTGTCTGCGGCATAACAGCTGCACATGTTAAAAAAGTCAGAGAAAGAAAGAAGGAAAGGGAGGATTGGAAGAAGAGAAGAGAAGTTGGATGTGGGAGACTGAGAGGAAATGGGAGGGAGGGAGGAAGTTGAAAAGAGCAAAGGGAGACTGACAAAAGAAGGTGAAAGATGGAAATAAATATTAGTTAATAGGAGCAGAGAGGAGACTGGCGAGAAGAGGTGGATACCAGTTGTGAAACAGGATACAATAAATTTTGGTGACTGCTGTTCGTCTGGCTGGAGTTTAGTCGTCAGTGTTATTTTATTAATGGAAAGCCAACTTTAAATACTGTATTTTCATATATCGTGGAAGAACATTTTAAAATTTACAAATGCATTTATTGTGGCTCTGTAAAGGTTGTATGTGTCGCCTTCATTTAAAAAAAAACTCAATGTAAAACCAAAGGACCCACAAAACATTTTGGTCCAAAGGCTTTTGTTCATTTTATGGTTCCTGCACAAATCAAATCCATATAGTAATTCTCACAACAGACAATACTTGAAAAATATCAAGAGAATTTCAGTTCAACCCAGCTTATGATCCATGACTTTGAACCAAAAAGTGCAAAATGTGGATTTTCACATGGCCATATTTCATACCTACTCTATAAACACAAGGTCTTAAACTTTTATTTTGTCTGGGATCCAAGGGAGAATCTCTGAGCCTGAGACACGAGAGACCCGTCAGAAACAGAACTGACCCACAATGAAAAGAAACACTTGCTCTAAAGGACTTCCACATGGCTCTGATGGCCGCTCAGTCGACAGTAATCATTGTTAAAGAATAACAACCTGATATTACTGGATGCAACGGCAGGGACACACACACACACATACATATGGACAAAAACACACACACACAGATATATGTGCACAATCAACATGCATGCGCACAGCTGCGCACACCCTTTAGTGTTTGAAAGAGAGATATAAATCACACTTCTGCCAGATGCAGCGATAAAAAGTGTGTGTGTGTGTGTGTGTGAGAGGGACAGAGAAAGAAAGTGAGTGTACATATTATGTGTGTGTACTGTGGTCAGTGTTTGTGGTGAGGCGCAGTAGAAAGTCTATTTAATATGAGGCATTAATCACCCCCAGATGACCAGAAATAAACACAGCTACAGTGTGTGTGTGTACGTCTTGTTTGTGAGAGTGTGTGCACACAGATGTGAATGCGTAATGACTAACTTCCACTCAACAGAAAATAAAGTTCTTCCCAAAAAGCTCATGTTGAGGTCTAAACATTCCCGACAGGAGCTCCTAATTGGTCTATGTGTCCGTGTATGTGTGTATGTGTGTGTGTGTGTGTGTGTGTCAACGTTAGTCTTTATGGTGGCCCACATCCTGCAAACAGCAAGTATCACAACACAGTGGTTGTTATACGGTCCTCGACCTTGCCTCATCGGACTGTTACATCGACAACTGTCTTTCTGTTTCAGTTCACTTCCAACAGTGACAATGAAGAGAATACTCGGAATTATCAAGTTCAATTATGACTCAACCATGAAAAATAGTCACCAGCAAGAAGAAGAATGGATCTAATTGCTGAGATCAGATATAATATCCCCTCACAGCGTTGATGCGGTAAAAGAGTCTTTCTGTCTGTCTCACTTTCTGTGGCTGAAAGAACAAAGCCATGCCGCTTGGTGCTTTGCCATTCCAGCTGTGATTTACTGCCTTGGAATTTCTTGTCCTGGTTTCAGGTGAGAGTCACTCCTATACAACCTACAACTTTATCACCATCTATCCCTGGTTCAACCGATCAAATGACAGGGAGTCACAAAGCTGCAGAAAGACGCAGAGGCTTTATCTCTGAGAAGAATCAAACAAGCCTTTGTCCACACCCCTCTGCCTGTCTCTCTGCTTACTTGTCTGCCTTCATATCAGTCCACTTTTTAGCCTGTGTATGATTTTGTCAGGTTGTCTGTCTTCATGAATGTCTATTACACCTGTCTGTGTGTCTACCTGCCGTCTTTTCTCCCCCCCCTCCCCTCCTCCCCCGCCTGTCTTCGTGCTTGACCGGGTCTGTCTACCTGCCTTTATCTGTCCGTCTATCTCTGTGCAACCTGACCTGACCGTTGTCTCTGGTCTTTTTCAGAGCGTGACTGGTTGGCTGACTGACCTCTGGGCTGATTAGAGCTACCTACCGCAGAGCAGCTTGGACACACAAACACACACACACACACACACACACACACATCCACGCACACACATAAACATGAATGCTTTCTCTCACACAGGCAGCTCATTCAGGCTCACACTGGCCCTCAGCCCTGGCTCGAACCGCAAACCATCCGCTCATCAGCACCACAGACCTGTGAGTGTTTAAGACACGCAGTCTAATCTAATCCACGACGTATGTGCAAAAAGATCCAACTCTGCAGGCCAGTCTGCAGTTTTTTCCCTGTATTTTTAGGATTTTACATCAAGGAGGAATTTTGGAACATGACAACATATATATGCTCATGTGTGTGCACACACAAAGAGCTATAATTAAGCTATGACACCATACAAGGGAAAGTAGTGGAAAACCCAGGGAAGCAGCATAAAGAGAGGTGTAAATAGAAAACTGGTGACTCACATTTTAGTGGCTACACACTAGCCACACACACACTGAGAAATAAAGAGCCAAAAACACAGGGTTCACCCACATGAAGCCAGAGGAAGCAATATGTGTGTTTGTGTCTGAATGTGGTGACAGAGGAGGATGAGTAAAGCGCTATTTGCCCTTGCTGATGTTATAGTTACTGGAGCTGTTATCTTTTAAACGTTATGTTCCTTAAATGAATGAACGCTCTAACTTTCGGACTCCCCCACCCATCAATCACTCTGTGTTCTCATACACTGTCCTATAATAGGTTCAGGGAACGATGCTGTTCCCCAGGATGTGGCTGAGAGGAAACTTATTTCCTTGTTTGCTCAAAGTTTAGAGTCTCTTTTTACTTTGGTACAACATAATGTTTTAAGTACACACTTTATATCCTAAAATGAGTTTCTGAGTCACACATTAACACTTTCCTTTCCTGTTTGTCGCTGCCCTGCTAATCAGTAATTCAAATCATTGCTGACTTCTTTTTTTTTCATATATATTTTTATTGGGCTGCAGATAACAATAACTTTCATTAAGGATCAATCTCTCACTCATTTTTTTGATTAATGCATAAATTGTTTAATCTAAAAAAAGTCAGAAAAGTTTCACAGTTTTCCTGATCCTGAGGTGACATGTTCAAACTATTTGTTGAGACGTTTAAACAGTCCAACACCCAAAGGTCTTCAATTCAAAATGATATAAAACTATACTCTCATTAGAGAGACTCAAACCTATAAAAGTTTGACATTTGTGGTTGATAAATGGCTGTTAATGATTAATTTTACAATAAAAATTGTTGTTGATGAAGTTGCTGTTGATTGATTCATTAATAGCCAACTAATTTGCACTAATTTCAATTCAATGAGAAGCAAAAAGTGACAATTTATGAAGTCATTCAATTTAGCATTGAGTCTTAAAATCGAATGTTTCTTAACATAAGTAAAGGAGGCGACTAATGTGAGTCACTTTTATTTGATTCCTCCTGAAGTATGTATGAATTAATTCACTGTTATCTTCCTGCACTTTATTCTTCTCCAGTTTTCAAAAATCCCAAAACAAATAAACATAGGAAACACAGCACTAAACTTGTGATGGGCTGTGTCAGAAATCACTCCCTCCCTCCCTCATTCACTACTTCCTATATAATAGACATTAAAGTACAGTGTGTAAAATTTAGTGGCATCTAGAGGAATAGATTTGGCAGAAATGGAATATAATATTGATAAGTATGTTTGAATTAGTGTATAATCACAAGAACATGAGAATAGTTATGTTTTCGTAATCTTAGAATGAGACCTTTATAGCTACATATGGAGCAGCTTCTCTTCCACGGAGCCCGCCATGTTGCATCACCATGTTTCTACAGTAGCCCAGAACGGACAAACCAAATGCTGGCTCTAGAGAGGGCCTTTTGCGTTTTTCGCAAGTTTCACCGTAGGCTCTCCTACATGCTTGGAAGGGGAGGGTTATTCAGTCGGTTGCAATCTGCAACCCCACCGCTAGATGTCACTAAATCCTACACATTGGTCCTTTAAACAGTTTACTCGTTAGTGAGAAACATTCTGAGATGTCTGACACTGACTAATCATCATCCTTTTGGGTCATCACCTTCAGCTGTAGAGTCCTTTGATGTAGTATTGGATGTCTCTTCACACATCCGTGGTAGAGTCGCACAATGGTAATTTTTGCATCTACGAACGTCAGCAGCAGAAAGTAGCGGACATGCAATGGATAATACTTTTTCTTTTCCTTGTGGCATTTTTGAGGGCACTACATAGCGGATAAATTTACACACTCGGACAATCAAAAATAAAATGGTGGAGGGTAAATACAGCGCACTATAAAGTAAATAGGTAGTCATTTCAGACACAGACATGGACCATTTGCTGCACAGCACACCACAAAGTGTAGTTAACAAACTATAAATGAAGTTGGTTGACCTTTTTTTTTTCCTCTCTGGATTCTGGAATATTTTCTCAACAGGTATGTTTGCAGATGTCAGCGGACAGAGTGAGGAAATCCTGGTGGTGTAAACACACCGTGGACATCAGCTAAAGCCAAGAACTCACACAAGCTGTGTTTACTGAAAAATTAAAGTCATATCAGAATGGAATGCAATATTTTGTCCACATCCTAACATGAAACCCAAGTAGAAAATGAATGTCTGGCTTGTTTGCTACCTCCCAGTAAGTTGGTCTCATTTCCATTGCTGCTGTTTGATGCTCAACATCTGACTACTGCACTCCACTTCATAAAGTTTAAACCAAATGTTCCCTTTCTCACACCTCCATACCAGAAACCCCAGCACACACACACACATAATACTGCTAGAGAGTCATCCAGGGGCCACCCTCATTACCCAATGCACAGGTGGCGGGAGTCTATTCTGGATGGCCGAGGACCAGACCAAACCTTCATTTTATACATGAACATATGCAAACCCACACACACGCACACACATATACATACACTTTCTTCTACACACCTCAGAGCCATGGGGGCTGAACTTTGTGGTTAATGACTTTCCCACCCACTACACAGCATGCACATGTTGAAGCCGTTAACGATAAGTGGCTTTTCGAACTTGGTAACGTCCTAATGTCCCCGTTAATCTCACATTCCTCACTACAAAGGCCTCAGTGCATGGGCCAGCGATTTCACTAAGATGAGCAATTTTGTCAACTACTCTAAACTAATAACCTAACATTTTCAGGTTACCTTTGCCCCTCTAAGTACTGGCACAGGGCAACTTTTTAGCAAGATCAAAATATTTGTCCAATACCACGTTGGAAACAACGCACTGTTTGAGTCAAGATGACTAAGTTTCCTCTGATTAACTGTGCTTTTCCAGTGTGCATAACAACAACATCTCTTAGCTAATCTAAAATCACTGTAGGGCAATTGTTTCTGTAAATACCATTTGTTGTATTAAAAAGGAAAGAATGGTTTAATAAAAAAAAAAGATATCTGGATACAAGCAAATAGTTATAATGAATAAATAGATTTTCTTTGGAAAGCAACATAATTCTTGAAAAGAGTGACAGATGTAAGTGACACGACTTTGAATGGTGATCAGAGGTGTGGGTGCATCTGGTGTGTCAATCGGAATGGTATAATAATAGCAATTTTGAATTTTTTAATTTGTTTAATGATGCCTTTTAACTTTCATCTCATAGATCTGATGATAACGCCTGTGGTCACATCCATCACTGAGCACACTCACCATGCACAAATCACCAACTGAATACAGCTAAATCTGCAAAATCACTGAAAGGTCATTATTTCAGTGTGTTATTACTCTATTGGAAAAATAATTTTAACTTAAATTCCACTGTTTTATTAACCTATTTGACTACTGTTTGCACCTGATTGATTCAAGATGCTCATTTCTGTCCCATACTTCCAGTTCACTCTTTAATATCCTATGAAATATTTTAGAATAGGCTGCTATGAATATCAAAGCAAATGAGCAAAACGTTGTTGTAAAGCGACTAATAGGGGACCAAAAACAGAATCCCTACTGATCCCACTGAATTATATGGATCAAGAGTGATAGAGTTGCAGTGTGTGCTGTCAACAATACAGGCAGCAATTGCAACTGCCCTGTAAAATTACAGAAAATACATATAATGCACCTTTTTAAGCAAGAGTTTATAGTGCAGTCTAAAATTGTGCAGCATACTTGCTCTTACATTTGTACGTATACAGTTTACCCACCTTCGAGTTTCACATAAATGTTTAAATACACGTCATACTACTAATGTAATTAGGGTTTTAAAGGAAAACAGCATCAAACTGAATTTGACTTGTACGTTTTATAAACTGGTGGTCATATTTGACCTCAAGGTTGTTGGTACTCTTAATGATTGACATAACGTCAGACATTTACCTGGAGGTGTCTAAAGGCAGCGGTTAGCTGAGTCATGTGCAGAGTGAGACACCTGGACGTGCATCTGGCGCTGTTGATTTTCTCCTGAACATCCTCCTGCTCCGGTGAACTCCGGCGAGCACGCGTCACCGCCAAAACCGCGCACAGGAGCAGCAAACCGGCCCGACGAATTGACATGACACCGGGATGTAAGTACGGACCGGAATAAATCATGGACGGTAAAATAAAACGAGCAGAGTTTTCTCCTTCTTGTCCTGAGCGTCAACCTCCTGCTCGCGCGACCCTATAAGTTCAGAATGGATGCATGTGCGCGCTGCTCCTGCCTGCGCGCGAGTAGGGAGTGGAGCGGCTCTACCCCCCTCGCGGACACTCCCACCACCGGTACAAGTGCAGCCACGCGGAGTCAGTAAGGTCTTCACTTCGAATATGACACTATCAACATCCTCATCACCGCTGTGATCTTCATCAGCTTTTACCAAAAAATCATCACCATCATCATTATTGTCGTTCAAACCATTACTCCCACAACCTGTACATGCAATTACTACTCACTTCCATCATCATCGTCATCATTACCATACGATTTTTCAGCATCTTCATCATTTCCATCCTCACCTTCATCCTCATGCAATTATTAAATATTCTGTTGTATCACAGGTGCTCATGCAACTATTCATCATCATCATAATTGTTATCTTCCTCGGTTCCATCATCATCATCACCTCTAACACGATGACTCTCACATAGAGATGCACTGATCAAACGTTTTCCTTTCTAATTACAATTCTGATAACTTAAGGAATCTGCCGATTCTTGATCCAATACCAGTGTTTCCTTTCTTCAAAAATTGTAAATTTTGTATTCCTCACTGCAGATTAGGATCATGACGCCTGAGATTACTGTAGCACTAAATGCTGAGTCCAATTGATTAATGTAATTGCTGGCAGAAACACAGAATTTGATACTGACACTGATAAAGAAATTGTATTTTGTTTTGATCGACACTTCTGCTGATACCAGATCTGTGAATCACTATCCTCACCTCCATTATCATCATCATCATCATCATGCTGCATTGAAGGATAATCGTCTTTATCTTCACCCCCTAACGTTCACCCTTATCCTCATCATATTTTTTTTCTTGCACCTTTATGAACTTTCACTTTCTCTTGTTTTAATCATCTTCACCTCCGACATGATGATCATAATCATTGTCTTCATCATCATCACAACTAAACGGATCCAAATAACAAGTTTCAACTCAGTTCTGAAAATAAGAAACAGCCTGTTGAAGAAGATCAACATAAATGCTGCTGAAACTGAATAAAATATCAGCAGAGACCGTGCAGTAAAGTAAGAGATGGCATTTATAGCCTTTGCATGGCATGCTTTTGTTCCAGGCCTATTAACACTTTACCATTACTATTCTGAAAAACAAACTTTCCTTTATAGTCTGGGAATCCCCTCCAAGGGTAATTATTAGAGCAGACTAATAAAAGGGTATTTATTAATGGGAAAGAGACTTGAAGAATGTGTTGAGGTAGGTGCCTGTCACAGAGCCAGTCAGTGTGTTATTCACCACTTTTCAACACTTTTCAGTTTACTCGGCCCAGAGCCAAGTCAAGATGTTTAGGATGCAGGATTAAAGCCCTATTTGTTTATATGAGACTGTAACCCAGCAGAGGAGTCATCTCTGTTGGCAACAAGATGGAGAAAGAATCACCTATATTTTGATTTAGGGGAAATTAAGTTGTATAAATATTTAGTAAGTACTGGCAGGACATGTTCTTGGCCCTGTAGTGGAAACCAGGCTCTTCATTCATATACTGTGGAAAGGCCTGCGTACTGTAGGTTAGAATAAGGTTCCCACCATTTATGGCGCATGAACCCTCAAAATGAAGACATCAGCTGCTGATTATGTATCAATCATAGATGATGTGTGGACACACATCATCCACACATTAGTGTGGACACAAGTTTTGAACAGTTCAACCAAAAGAATGATTTTCCTTCTGAGGTTTCATTTGAAGGACTTCTACAGGCCTGAAGGGGGTAACCGCATTCAGCATTTCACAAGAGAAAAGCAAGAATCTAACAAAAGTCAAAAATTATTCTTTCTTATCACAATAAGTGTCTTGTGGCCTCGTAGATTTATTTTAGGATTCTTGGGACTCCCAAATCCCAGATTGGGAACTACTAGTCTAGACAATGTTCTCCTATAGCATGACCTGATCAAAAGTGCAATATCACTACTACAGCTATGAAAGAGACATACATACAAAGTCAGAATGAGACAAAATGTGAATAAGTAATGTGCCATGACGCCATGCCGTCATTGTGTACAAAGCTTCTGTTTGTGTGTGTGCGTGTGTGCATACCTGACCTCAGAGGACCTTGGCAGTCCTTAAATCAGAAAGCGTAAAATCAATTCTTACACACGTGCACGCATCCACACACTCTCTCTCCCTCTCTCTCTCTCTCTCACACACACACACACACACACACACACACATGCACGCGCACACAGTAGTTACCCATTAACTAAATGACGGAAAGAATATTTTCATATTTTCATAAAACACCCTGCTCGGGTTTCTGAACAAACCATTAGTGGAGTAAAGACCCTCCCCAACACATACTCAAACATCACACACACAAGCACATGGGCACATTCACACACACACACACACACACACACACACATACACACACACACACACACGTAACAGAAGCCAAATGTCTTTGAATTGGCTTGAAAGAAGAATAGAGAGACAGAAAGAGGGACAGACAGACAGAGGCACACAGATGTCTGGCAGAATCTCAGCTCTTAAAGAATAGGTTCACAATTATTCATGTCTGTCTTAAAACAACAGTCAGGTGCCCAAACAAACAATGACACGTTTTTCTTGCTGTAATCATTCCTTCTGTTCATACTGGCCATTCTGAGACCCCCTCATAATGCCCTTTCAGTGTTAGTGATGGGGGACAAAATCCACAGCCCTTCTTCTTGTGCAAAAGAAGAAAATGTGTTTGAAGCTAATATAAAGCTTCAGCCATCCACATTAGTCAAATCAATTCAATGTCTCTTAAGTTATAGTCATTATGGTGCCAAATTCCATCTATTTGTTATGATCCTTCCACCGCAGCTCAACATGAAAACACTGTCAAAACACAAAGAGGGATTTTTTTTTTAATTTTTTTTTTACTAAAAAGACTAACTGTGGAAAATATCCACTTTATTTGACTAACTCGGACAGCTGAAGCCTCATATTATCTTCAAATAAACTTTTAAATACATTTTGCTAAAAGCAGGACTGTAGATTTTGTCCCTCATCACTTACATTAAAAGCATATTTGGATGAGATCTTGTAAAGGTCAGTATGAACAGGAGGAATGAATAATACAAGCAAAACCTGTTTCAATGTTTATTTGGGCACCTGACTTTTAAGAGAAACTTGAAAAATTGTGAAACTGTCCTTTTAAGCAACATAAGTCAATAGAAATCAGCAAGCGGGTGAGTGAACACTACGATCTCTTTATTCAATCTCTTAATCCCACGTTACACACAAAAATGTACTAAAAAGTACAAAAATGTTATCAGGAAAATGTATTTAAATATCACAAATATCAGCATTATTAATGTAAAATGACAACTTTCAAATATTATTATACAGCATCAATTCTGTGATTGTGTTATTATTTATTCATTAACCTAATGCAGCATTTTAATGTTGTAGCTGATCAAACTATTTAACTTTTTTTTATACTTCTGGGTTGTTTCATTTACAACAGTGCATTATGTTGTATCACCTTATATGTTCTGTGTGTGCAATTTTAATCTGCAAAGTAACCATAGTTGTCAAATAAATGTAGTGGACTAAAAAATACAATATTTCACTCAAAAATTTAGTGGAGTAGAAGTATGAAGTTGCATAAATAAAGTACAAGTTTTCAAGTATTTATTTTAAAGTAACATGACATATGAACAGTACATAAGTACATGATTTATTTTCCACCATCGTTTAAATTAATTTAGTTGAATATTTGAACCTGATGTTGATTAAAACTGCTACAACAAACCTGTCAAGACTTTCTGGACAGTATCACCATCATTTTATACATTTATACCCCAAGTTAATACAGTCAGTTCTAGTTTGATTGCAGACCTCCGTATCGCTCCTCACTTCTAAATTGTTTTCAACAAGTCAAATACAATAATGAAATGAAAACAAAATGCCAATTCAGTCAGATCAGATTTAACGTGTTTGTTTAGTTTGAATGAGTTTGTATGGGCAGTTGTAGAGTTGTTCTGTCTGGTCTTATTCACCAAGAATGACATGAGGACATATTTCCATTTGTGTAATGGCTGTTTTCTTATATATTCACAGAGAAGATTGAGTTTCATGATTAATGTTAATAAACTGGTCCGCTAGAAGTAGCCCTCTGATGATATAATCTTATGAATCGGTCTGTTTGAGATCTGACTTCTGGACCATCATCACAACACACCACACATCACATAAACACTTTTTTATGACAGCTAAACCCTGCAGAATTAACCGTCTCTATGAACTACAACACCGAGAAGCTGTTTCCAATTTTAGATATAATCTTTATGTATTTAACATGTCACTGATCTAATCCAAACTGTGTCATCTATTGAATCTGGTGTATTTAACTGTTTATGTCACAATCCCTACATGTTATTATCATTCCTGTCCAAGATTACTGAAGTGGTCAGAGATTATTCCCTACAGCTGGAACAACTCGTAGCTCATCTGTTAGTCATCTCATTTCTGTCACCTTCAAAGTCTTCAACAGCCTTGTTACTTAAGTTTTTGGTTCAGGGACATAAAGGTGGTTTATTATGTTTGCTTGGTATACAGTGTGTGTAGTGATGGGGGCAAGGGGTTTCTGAACAGAGCAACAGTGTCACTATGTGGCATATAACTGCAATTGCAATGTCAGTTTCATGAAAGACCTGAATATATATCTAAAGCATGAGATAGCAGGAAAAAAAAACATATGATAGATAAAATCCTCATACTCTAGTCTATATGGATTGCAGACTAGTTTTCTATGAACTGGATCAGATATCAGATATACATATTGTGTAGGCATTATTTTAATGCTTAAAGTACAGTACACTGCTGTTACACACACACACATATAATGATGAGAATTTTACTGCCCTTGATCCAAAAGTGTCAATATGGACGTCCAGCCAGACTGCTGTTGGAAGTAAAAAGGATGATATCAAGTGACCGTCTGCTCACAGCTGTTTTGCAACTAATAATGGATCGAACATTAGAAGTAGAGCTGCAACTAGCAATTATTTTCATTATCGATTAATCAGTTGATTATTTTCTTGATTAATTGATTAGGTGTTTGGTCCATAAAATGTAAGAAAATGATGAAAAATGTTCACACTGTTTCCCAAAACCCAAGGTGACATCCTCAAATGTCTTGTTTTGTCCCGTCCAACAGTCCATAACCCAAAGGTATTCAGTTTACTATCATAGAGGACTGAAGAAAACAGATAATGTTTACATTTAAGATGCTGGAAAAAGAGAATTTGGACATTTTCCTCTTAAAAAGTGACACAAAGCGTTTAAGTGATTATCAAAATAGTTGGCGATTAATTTAATCTCTAATTATAAGGATAAATTCACAGCATCAACATTAACAACTTTAACTTGATTGTTGCCTACACTGTAAAACCCTTTAGTTATTTTACAGAGATTTATTTTAAAAATACGGATATTTACTTTGGACATTGTCTGCATTTTTACAGTCCATCCATTGTAAAATAAAAATAAAATCTCATTATAAAACATTGCTAGAATGTCAAACAAATGTATAAATCTGCACAAAAAATTCAGGAATGAAAGGAAAAGATATTGTTTTCATGCAGTAATCTTTGATAAATTCATAGGATTATCCAATCCATCCACAAGAACTCCCTATCATCAATACAGTGAAAATTCTCAAAATTATTGATCATCTAGCCTACCAGTAGAAACTGAAATCATGGTGCAGATGGCCAAAATTAGTTTAACATAATTATGTATGGATTTCTTTATTGCGGACCTGCCCCCAGAACTCAAACAATATCATTGGTTGAGATCATCTCCCCACAGCGTGATTCATCCAACTTTTGCTGCCAGACTTTTTACCATTTTTTGACTACATTTTTTTTACATTTAATTTAAATTTTGCTGTAAAAAAAAAAAAACAGACAGTTGCCTTAATTTTACATTCAGTAATAGGATGTGTATTTTTTGTATTTTTACATAGAATTCAATGTAATTTAACATTCAAGACCATTAAGTCAATTAATAATCCTGTTAAAAAAAATTTACAATATTCCATTACATTAATTTACAGATTACAGCCTTTATTTTATGGTATGGTATGGTTTACACTTAATGTAGAAAAAACATAAAAACTAAAATAATACAGTAAATTTCTGTGAAATAACTTTCTTCTTTTTTTTTTTACAGTGTACTATTAGTCCATGTATTAACATACCTGTCAGTCAATTTGTAGTTAGATTGATATGCAGATTCATATACTGTGCTGAATTTTGGTGACTGCTCCTTGTCTCTTTACATTTGGATTAATATTTCTGTCTTAACAAAGATTTAACCAAGCCTAGAGTAACCTATAGACCCCTGATGCTGTAGCCTGTAACCTCAGTGGAAATTGCTGACTGTGTGTGATGCCTGGAAAACTAACAGATGTAGTAATACAGAACTAGTTCTAACTGTGTAAGTTTGTGTAAAGAGGTCGAGATAACCCACTCAGGCTTATACTCAAATTAACCTTGACCTGTCTGCTCTTCCATGTACTGTATCAATGGCTGTTTAGTTGTCCAGGCAAGCCATGTTTATTTTTTGGCACCTTTCAACAACACAGCAATTCAAAGTACCAAATATCAAAGTGCAACTGATGTTTTTCAGATGTTCACTCCAGCCCAGTTGGCACAATAGAAACAGACAAAGCAAAGCATGTATAGTCTTCTAATCAACTAGAGCACCTTGTGTATACAACTTGTGTGTATAAATATGCCAGGGTGACTAAAGGCTGTAATAAAAGAAAAACAAATCATTAAATAAATATCTTGTACAGCTAGGACAGAGAGAATAGGACAGAGAGAATGTAATTTGTCTTTTCTTTTTACGCCAACGTGCTGCTTCACCCTCCAGTCCAGCCGGTGGCGCTAATGCACCTGTAAGCTAGCTTGCCAGCCGCCATTTAAATCCAATGAACAACATGACAAAGCGGAACATCAGCGGATGTTTTGATCAGAAACTAGTCGGTCAGTAAAGGTGGATTTACAACTTTGGCAATTACACGTTTATTCCTACTAGACTCGCTTTTTCTCAATTAATTCATATACGTAAACGTTTGAGATAGTAAAGAAGACAATTAGCCGCGGCTGTTACTGTTATTTCGGCTAGCTTACACAAGACTAACGGTAACATTTAACTTTAGACTTGTGGTTGTGTGTTTCTAATCAACTTAGTACTGTGTACATATTAGAGACGTACTTTAGAAAGACTATACGTTCCGTATAAAATGTCAGATATGGTAATGATTGTGTTAATACACAGTACAATCTGTGTTAGCCAAGTTTGAGCCTCATGTCACCATTGTTTTAAAGGTTTTAAATGGAGGAATAACCAGACCTAGCTAGGCTACATGAGACACACAAGCTGGAGCTAATCTGTTTGTGTTGGCTCATTATAAAAATACAGATAGCCTGTAAGAGTGGGGTTTTTTTAATATAGTGTGGTCTCTGTTATCACCATATGTCTTAGACTCAAATATTAAGTCAAATTTCCATGTCTATATTTATGTCTTTGTATTTGTTACCTTATTCCCTTATCTAGAGATGTTTAAATCTGTATGGATAAAGACAACCATATTTTGCATAGTCGCTGAAGTTGATGTCTGCTCTTTAAAATTACCTTCACAGAAAAATGTCAAAAAAGTCAAAAAAGAGGAAGCGCAAGAAGTGGTCTTCATCCTCCAGTGAAGAAGATGAGAAGGTGAGGAAAAGGCAACTTCAACTATGTTTTATATTAAGTTTTTGTTTCTTGGAGTTTTCGTTATAATCCTCTGTACTCAGTATATAGTTTTATAACATGATATCAGTTCATATTGTGATATAATTAATTTTCATGAAAATCAATTGAGAAATTCTTGATGGATTAAATAACCAGACAGGAATGTCTGTTTTCAGCTGGTGCGGCAAAATTATAGTTAAGACTGATGCAAAAATCATATTAAAATCCAATCTTGATCTTGATTTGTAGCAATGACCTGTTACACAATAAATTACTACAACTGGAGATATTGAAGGGAGAGTTACGGTATAAATGATGTGGTCTCTGACGGTGGTCAAATTTAATATTGTTTCATGGTATACATCCTCATATCAGGCTCTACTACCTGGCTTACAAGAGATTTAATGTTTATTTTCCATTATTGCAGGCACACAAAGAACGAGATGTCACCAACAAGTATAAAAGTTCCAAGAGGAAGCAGGATGTAAAGAGCCAGGAGAGGTTAGATACAATATATTTGACCTTTAATAACACATTAATGACAATAATGATCAGCAAGATACTGTTTAGTTGAGTACCGTCCACTCACGTTCATATGTTTTTTAAAACTACAGCATCTCTGACTGTGATATTCTTTGTCTTCTTCCACATGTAGCTCTGCAACAAAACATAAAGACTGTGCTTCTCTTACCGTTAAAGAGGATTCTCAAAGCAGCCGTCAGATCAAAAAGGCTGTCTACAGACTGCCAAAAACACAAGCAACAGACCAGAAACCTGTTAATAAGGGAGGGGAATGCTCAAAAACAAAATATGTCTCTGTGCCATTCCATGGAGATAATTGCTCTAGTAAAGCAAAGCCTGATATCTCAGGGAAAAATATAATCGTCAGTGGGAGTAAGACTGTGCAAAGGAGACCATCAAAATCCCCGAACATTTACAATGCAGGTGCAGTTCCTCAGAGAGAAGAATGGACCTCTAGAGGTAGCTCAAATGAAAAGTCTTCCCACAGGAGCCCATCAAGATTAAAAAAGCAGCTAATGAGTCCCAGTTCGGTTTCTACTGAACAAAAGGAACAGAGGCAGAACGTGCTGAAGAAGAAGTGCAAAACTGAGGAACCACCAAGAACTGGAAATGACAGTGATACTGTCAAGACCAGGGAACCGAGCAAGACCTCCTCTGTCTCTCTGGATTTTCAAAGGCAGAAGAGAAAGGAACTGGTCAAGAAAATGCACCAGAGGCTTCAGGAAAATGATTTAAATGACAAAAGGAGTGTTTATACAGAAGCAAAAATGCCTTCTGCCACTACCAGAGAACAGTCTTCCACCTCAGCCAAGTACACTACCTCAGAGAGGAGCTCAAATGTGTTGAAGAACGTCACTTCAATCCCAGGGAATGTCACATCAGTGTCACATAAGACAGCTAGTTCATCATGTACTCTCGCATCACCTCCGCGTCTGAGTTTTAAGATACCAAAAAAGGCTCCGCTTTGGTCAGTTCATAGCAGTAGTAGTGATGCTGTTTCAACAAACAGACATGTCAGACGTGGGACTGAGCTTTCAAAATCTGGGGCCTCTGTGAACAACTCTAAGCAGGAAACTGTCAAACAGGCTCACAGCTGTTCGGATGTTACTCCTATTTTTCCATGTGAAAGGAAAGATAAGAGGTCATCTTGGTCAGGCCAACTCCCAGCTACATGTAATACTGACTCTGTGCCGTGGTATGACCAGGTAAGAAAAAGCATCAGTAATGTATGTTCTGAACTTGTCAGTCTTTGCTCTCATGAGTTATTTTCCTTACTCTTTTTTTACCTAACAGAAACCTTAGTTTTCTAATCATGCAGTGGTGAAAAATGGCTAACAGGTTAGTTATTGTTTAAAAATGTGTTGTACTGTAGATGCAAGTGGTTGAAGAGCTTCACCTTGCTCGCTCTGAGAAGAGATTGGAGGTTGATGTAATGCAGAGCTATGGAGAACTCACCTGTATGGACATAGATCCCCCAGAGGAGGGAGCTACTGACACACTATGTGAGTTTTATTGTTTTCCTGCGAGGTTATAAATCTGAACTGAAATGTTAAACAGAAGATCTTTGTGAAATTTGATCTCAATTTACCACATGGAGGACTATAAATTAAAAATGTTATGTCTCACAATGGTATTTGAAGTAGGCCTATAATTTGGTGGGTTGGTGCTGGCAACAAAATGAAGTGATAATTAATATGGTTTCAGGTATCAGATCTACATAAATAAACCAGGGTCCCTACCCATCATGGAAAAGTTGAGAATTAAATATGATTTTAATATCAAAGAGTAGTCCCACAGAAAATGTAAAAAAGTTTCACATTAAGCATTGCATCATTTCACAAAGTCTTCATGAACTGTTAACATGCATAGACACTATACTTTTAGTCAAATGGATCCACATCATACAATTTATGATACTTGAAAAAAAATATTTTTTTTTAAAATTAAATGTAGAACTAACATTTTCCTTAACAAGTAATCCACAAAAGCTAAGTAACTCAAGAAATACACTACTTACAGTTCATCTACTGTTGATGAATTCTATATGAACAGTCAAGCACAAGCTAATGGTCTACCTGCTTCTTTCATCCCACATCATAACCATTTTTACAAGTAAAAAAAAAATGCTTAATTCAGTTGTTAATTTTGATGACCAACAACAATCAATGAATCAAACATGACAATGTCTTTTTACAGGCAAACAACCCCTTCAGCAAGGCCTAATCCTCGTTCTGGACACCAACGTTCTCCTCAGTCACCTGGATTATGTGAAAAAAATGAGATCTCACGGTCTTGGAGGTAGTTAAATGATCTTAATACTCGATGTGATGCTTCTTGTTATTGAAAAAGTTATCTAGTTGAGTTTATTCAGTTGTTAGCAAGTAGTCATCACTACATTGTCTCTTCTTCTTCTATTTTCTTAGCTCTGGGCTTCCCTGTTGTCCTGATCCCCTGGGTGGTGCTTCAGGAGCTGGATTCCCTAAAAAAGGGTAGAGGCCTCACAGGTTCTGTGGCTCACCTGGCCTGTCCCGCCATCTCATACATTTACGATTCTCTGAAGAGCCGGGACCCATACCTCTGGGGGCAGTCAATGCAGCAGGCCGCCCAGAGTAGCAGTGAGTGCTGATATAAGGAAAATATCATAACTTTTGATGCGTCGAAAGAACAAATTTGTTATCCACCAAGAATAGAACCTTTATGTTAAAGATGTATTTTGTCCCCATAATTTGTCCATGAGCCCACATCTGAACGGGGGAATATTGGATGCTGTCCAAGATGAAGACACTTGTGATGGCTGAGCAGGCTAAAACAAATTCATCCATGGTGGTGTAACAGAAAATATAAATATTATAGAATATGTCAAAGGGAGAAGAAAGAGTCTGTTATACATAACAATGAATCATGGCGTTCCACTGATTACACTTTATAGCACCATGTTTTTTTTTTGTTTTTCTATGGCTGCTTCTCAACATTTGTTCCTTTTTGTGGGTGTCGCATCATAATAGAATTATCTGCCTTTCATAGCAACACTCCAGTTCTAGAGGATTTTTTTAAGTTTGAGCCTGGTCATTGGCTTCTAAAATATTATATGAAGATGAATTTGCATGATTTGTTTTGCAACCAAAGCCGTGTTTCTGTATTCTAATATTGAGCATGGTCTTGTCTCTTATTTAAAGAACAGTATATATGGATCCATAAATGGCAGATGTGCCTGCCGTGCTATTTATTAGTAAATGCTTGACTATTCACTTTACAGCCATTGGGTGGCACTAGCACTGTGTGCTCTCCTTAATTCATGCATTGCGTGTATCTCAAGGGCAGGTTAGCACCCATGCATAAGGTAACCCACTTCTTAGCTGTATATAATATTGATCAGACATGAATTTTCTGAGACTGGTTGTAGGATCTCTTCGACAAGATGTGTGATAAAGGAGATACAGCAGACATATTGTTTCCTATTTCTAATTCACTATATCTCTTGGAATAGACTTGAACTCTCTATCTTGTGTTCTCCAACTTTGTATCTTCCTTCTTATCTATTAAAGAGAAAAGGACCTCATGTGCTGTGTCATACACTGAATAAAGCGCTTACCATGTGCTTTCAGTGTCATGAATTAAACACATCTCTTTGCCCTTATATGGAATGTCATGTTTCTTTCCGTCACTCCTGTCTCTTCATCTTTCTGTCTGCACCTCCTTGTCCCCAGATGGTCTGAGTACTGAGAATAATGATGACCGAGTGCTGCAGTGCTGCCTGCAATACCAGACTCTGTACCCAGAGTGTGCACTCATCCTATGCACGTGAGTTCCCCCTCCCCCCCTCCGGTATACTGCTGCTGCTGCAGAGTGAATGTCCTCTGCAAATAATGCACATGCATGTGACTGTGAGTGGCTTCAGCCAGATAGTTCCAGTTGGGATGAGAGAAAGAGAGGGCCAGGCAGAGTAATTGGGTAAGAATAGATGTGCTGAGCAAGGAATTCTGAGTTTAGGCTTTTTTTGCTCACAATAGGAGTCGCCTTTGTATTGTTTTACATTATTTCTCCTTTTGACCTATTTCTCTGTCTGCCTTTATTTACATTGTCTGATATTGATAAGCTAGCTAAATTAAAGGAGAAATCAATGGTCAGACATTGAATAGGTGTTGTACAGGGACTTGGCCTGGATTCAGTGTTAGCCACCAAACCTCCTGGCTGCTGTAAAGGGATGTGATTGGATTATGTTAAAGGAATTGTTGAGCGCTAAACGTGAAGCTACGGTCAGCAGTCAGTTAGTATAGCTTAGCATAAATAATGGAAAAAGGGAGAAACACTGCTGTCCAAAGATAACAAAATTCACCTACCAGCACCCTCAAAGCTCACTAATTAACACATTATACCTGGTTTCCCTATTCCTTTAATGTTGACTATGTGTGTTTTCATTGGCTATTTAGACACTCCTGATTAAAAAGCATTGCTAACCCCTCTCTCCTCTCTAGTAATGATAAAAACCTATGCAGTAAGGCCCTCTTGAGTGGGGTGAAGGCCCACAGCAAGAATGATCTGGAGGCAGAGGTTGGGAGATCCGGACATGGCCCTCACCTTCCGCAAAACAATCAGATTCCCATGCTGCCTCATATCAGCCCCCAGGTCTCATTACCAGTGATGAGCAGGAGTTTTACACCAGTGCAGCCACACAGTCAAGAGAGAACAGGCCTTTCTGTAGGAGCCATACAGAACGGTGAGCCAGGAATTAATGTGTTCTTCATGCAAAACAGGAAATTACTTGGCCTGCTCCATCATGGTGCAGCAGTTAACAGCACATACCATCTATGTACTTTCCACCCACCATTTCCTATTTTCCTGTTTTCTTTGCTTCACTTCAAGTACATCCATATTAAATTTAGGTGACCACTTCTCTGCATTTGTAAACAGTTTTAACAACCGAAAAATTCACAGAGAAATATGAGTGGAAATAAAATGCTAAAAACTCTGAAGCCCTCACCTACACATATTCAGTGTACAGTTAGTATTACAGATGCTGGAAGGTGTATTTGCAGTGAAACCACTATCATAATATCAAGCATGTATATTGCACTCTTATGCTCCTACTATCTCTCCTGCATCATTTACATGTATATGTACATGCATATGCTCCTCTTTACAGTCCTGAATCTTGTGTCTATTCTTATATATGTTTATGTAACTGATCACAGATAGAAAGCAGCTCAGTGAAGGAGATGAAGAGAAGAAAAAATGGGACTTGAGTAGAAGTGTTTCTCAGCTAGAAGACTGCCTCCAGGAGGTGCTGTCCGAAGTGCTAGAGGTGGAGATGAAGGCTGCTTACGAAGACCTCTGGCAAGAGGTAAAATTGTGTTTTGGAATTTCACATTATCTTTTAGACTAAATCGTAATATGATGCATGGATAACTAATGTTTGGTATTTATTTAGAAATTAGAAGTGCTTATTTGGTTTCATCTTGAAATGACATTATATATGTGTGAGTCAAAGACATCTGGTCAGTCATCTTACTGTAGATCAGATTTGTGTGTGTTTTGGATGGAAATTTCTAGATCAAATCTCTCCTTGTTTGATATACAGGAACTGAGGTGAGTCAGATAGGCCAGAATGACTTTCAGTTTGAACATTGCATAATTTAGGAAATTGTTTCATGGTGGGTTTTTTCTTTTAACAGATAGTTTATCTAAAACCACCCTGGACTCTAAAAGATGTCCTGCAGTGTTTGAAAAAGCACTGGATAGCTGTTTTTGGGTTCATTGTCCCACGGGAGAAGCTGCAAACTGTTTTAAATCTCATCAACTTCTTCAACTCAGGTATGTCAGTGGAAGCGCTATTATCTCTGTCATTATGTCTTCTAATGTACAAGTTTTTTTTCCTGTGAACAAACACAGATTTTGGACTACTGTGCTCATTTAATTATACTATACCTAGGTTAAAAATTTCCATAACAATCTTTGGGGTTACATCAGAAATAATATAGCAGCCATGACTGGCCCCTTTCTTAAAGGACCAGTATGTAGGATATAGTGGCATCTAGCGGTGAGGTTGCAGATTATAACCAATTGAATACCCCATCCCTCACCCTCCCCTTCCAATTGTATAGGAGAACCTACGGTGCCCACAAAACTCGCTAAAAATGCAAAAATCCCTCTCTAGAGCCAGTGTTTGGTTTGTCCATTCTGGGCTCTTGTAGAAACATGGCGGTGCAACATGGCGGGCTCCGTGGACGAGGACCCACTCCCTATGTAGATATGGCTCATTCTAAGGTGGCGAAAACACAACAATTCTTATTTTCAGGTGATTATACGCTAATTAAAACATACTTATGAATATTAGATTCCATTTCTGCCAGGTCCGTTCAACTAGATGCCACTAAGTTCTACACACTGCACCTTTAAATGTGTCTTGTGGAGTTTGCTTGTAAGCAAAAACTTATGTTTATATTGAGTGCTACTCATCAGATGCGTTGTGTGTATCCTGCAGGTCTAACAAAAATGTTGAGTGCATTTAACTTCCTCATAAAAAAAATTGCAAAGCCGAATTTTTAAATGTATTTGAAATCCTGCATTGTTTTCATCCTGCACTGTTTACTAGCTTGCAGTCTTCTTCCCTGCCTTTGCTGACACATTACTGCATTTCTTGATGCATTACAGCAACTTGTATATATATAATAGTGTGAAACCATTGACAGAACTTTGTGGAGGTACACAAGACAACAAAAAAACCAGATGATACAGAAAATAGTGGGTCATTTGATGTGGTAAATTAGTCTCTAAATGTAGGTTACTGTCACTGTCTGTTTTGACCATAGTCCAGACTCCAGTGCACTCAATGTTGTACAGTAACTGGAAAAATCTAACCAGCATAACATGGATAAGATTGTAATGTAAATAAATACTTACAGTGTGTGCAGGACATTGCCTGAAAGTTCCCAGTTTAACCTCATACATTATTTTATTTAGCATTTTCTCTGTTGCTGGGATTTGGAAAGGCTTGGCAACATCATATACTGTAGATGAAAACATTTGATGCCAGTTTCCTAGGAGCTGATTTTAATCTTTATTTGAATGCGAGCAGTAGATTTTGAAAAACTATAATAAACTTAAGATATGAAAGCATAAAAATACAGCCGTGGAAATGGCCAAGCTGAGCTCCGTTAGGTGTCTAAATGTGAATATATTCTTTGTTCCGCTGTAATAGTTTCAAGGCTTTAAACTGAAGTGGTATGAACAATAAATGAATGACTAATAAATGAAAACATCAAATGCCCTAAAACTGTATCCAGAAATGTTTTATTTTTCACCGGACAGCGGTGTCGAGTTACTGAGTCATCCCCCGCATAAAACCCTTTGCTCTACTGTAGTATGACATTGTCTGCCCTGCACTGCGCTAGAACCCTACAGATCTACATACATAATTAGGTCATCCGCTAAAACAGGACACTCAAATGTGTGTCAGAAAGATGCTGAGTCGCCCTCTGCAGCACTTCTTCCCCTGGATCTCATCACTGGATCTAATTACATTACGCTTACAGTGCTGAGTGTGTGTCTCAGCGTCTTATTCTCTCTTTGTCCATCTGTGTGTGGGGCTTACTGCTGGCCCAGCGGCTCAATGTGTTTTAATCCATCCAAGAATGTTAATAGCTAAAACAATAGAGTTTTGCCCTTTTTCTGTGTGTCCTTGGTTCACTAGCATGATTTTGGATTTTTTGGTCCCACGCAGCCTGGCTCTATGCCAGGACAGCAAGAGTAGGCTGAGGAGGAGGAGGAGGAGGAGGAGGAGGAAGGAGGGATAAACTGTATGTGAGGCTAAGAACAAATCTAGGAGTGGAAAAGTACTGCATGTGATTTTTCTGGTCTCCCCTGTGCAGGCTGTTAGTGTGTGTGGAACCAGTTGTAGCTATACTTGTGAGGACAGGCACTTCACAGCCCGCTAAAAAGTGAGAAAAGCTCAACTGTGGTGCAAGTGTTAAATTTTGTGTGGTAAAGGGTTGTGGGATAGGTATGCAGCTGTTACGGTTAAGGTTAGGGTACACAATGAATGCAAGTCCATAAAATATCCTCTCAACCCTATTGCAAAAAAAAAACTTGTGTGTTATGTAACATGATGAAGTGCTGTATACTTTGCACACAGGTGCACATGCACGTTTCGGTGTAATTTGTGCATGTCCTGTACAGGTTTTGCCAGTCTATAAACAGTTAGACGTAAGACACACTCATTCAGTTTGAGCAGGCTTGTTGTTGGAGTGTCTCACAGTCTTTGTCACAAGACAACATCCTCCTGAAAAATGTATTTGCTGTTCAAGTAGCACCTCTTCCCTTTGCTTCATTTTCATATGTCTGATATTTATGTGTGTTTATGTACATTCAGTTTATTCGGTGTACAGAGCTAAAACTAATGCAGTCAAATACAACAGCCCTGCAGTGAATCCTACCTTTATGGAGGTTATAATTATTTTTTGTTGAAACTGTTTCAGAGAGGCTCTGATTCAACCTTATGTTCATTTTTGATGCCTGTAGATTGTGGTGCTTTTGAATTGTTATTGCATTATTCTGAGATGTTTCTTTTTGTCTGCCTCATTTTTTTTTTATCAATGAAGGCTTTAGTTTTACTTAATAAACCAGCAACTGAGTAAACAAAGTTATAAAGTTTATCTTTATGTGCATCTGTATGCATTTACCTATATGAGTCCAGACATCCTATATCTTATCTAATATATACTGTATGTATCTGTGTATTTTCTCAGGTAAATCAGTGGACTGTAGCGCTATGTTAGCAGCCCTCCAAGAAGCTAAGGATCTTGTCAAAGCTTTTGAGAAAAGTTCAAGCCATGTTCCCAGGGCCCTCTCCGTAATGGACAACATTTTCCATAACCTACAACCTCAGGTCAGCTAGTGTACTCAATTCATTTTTTTTTTATCCCACCTCTGATCACTCCGAAACAACAACTTCTTTTATAGAACTGCACAATCTGAATTGTGATGGTTGTAATATATATTGTGCTTAAACCCAGGGAGCACTCGAAGGGAATATATTCTCTTTTACTTTTGAAAGAGCTGATAATGAGAAAACAAAAGTTACTCAGACAGCAGGATGTATTTTCTTATCAGACATGACCATTTATTTGACACTGTTGGATTTTATTTGATATTTTCCCAGTTTGAATAATAGCCACATCTGTCTGTGTAGGGGGAATCTCCTACATGTGATGTCGTCATGAATGATGATGATGAAGACAAACAACTCACGTCCGCCCAGGTCTCTCACCAGGAAGTGTGGGCCCTGTTTGAGAACATCTGGTCTAATGTCTGTCGAATAAGGTGAGTGTAACGGGGATTTTTGATGGATGCAGTGCTCAGCTTCCGCTTATTATTGCAAAAAGAATTGTGTGGTTTTTACTGCTTTTCACTGAAAAATTCCTAGAGTTTTTTTTTAAAGGAGCAGAGCACACATCCAAAAGTTGTTTCCTGCTGTAAAGGCAGCATAGTTTATGATGAACAAGAACAGCTCAAAAATGCTGCTTGTAATAAAAAGCGGAGAGGAAAATAGGGAGAAAACGCCAATGAACCCAGAGTCCATCAATGTAATTTAAAACAACAATAAATGGTTACATGAAGGAACTTGTATAAATAAAACAACACTTTTGCTTTTCTCTATTCCACTGACCCCTGAGGTCATTTTTTTCTGTCATGTTCCAGTTTTGAAGTGTTCAAAGCTCTGGGCTTTGACCCTCACACCATGCAGAGTGCTCAGCCAGCAGGAGGTCCTCCGCCACCACAGGACGCTGTGGCCTGTTTGCAAAAACTGTCCTCCATGGTGTCACAGCTGCTCCAAGCCTTCAGCAGGTATCTCAGCTCACTTATATCACTGCTCCCATTGTTAACCAAACCCACCTGACATTCTGCTTACTTTTTAACCACTATGCCCTCCAGGTCAATTTAATACTGTACTCAGTCAATTATTGTCCTAGTGAGTGTTTATAGAGCCTGGATCTTATAACATAAGACAAAAATTATGACTGGAAAGGGAGCATGAGCAGGAATGTATATGTCATTAGGTCACTGTTGTTAATTTTGCTCATGTCACTGCTTCTTCCTCAACACCCTCCATCTCTACTTTATCTCTACACATCCTCTGACTTCACCTTCCTCATGTCATCACAGGTGTGTCTCACCTTGCCGTGTCTCGACAGCCAGTCCCTCTATGAAGCGGCTTTAAACTGTCCTTAGCCTGTCCTTAACCAACTTCCTCCTTCCTGTGTCCTTGTTATGTGTGTGTGTCTTGTATTTGGCACTATTTGGCATAGAGTGTTGATCAGGCTGTAATCTGCTTGACCTTCTATCTTTGCCTTATCACCTTTCCCATGACGCAAAAGACAGTGCCCAACTGTAGCAATGTTTAGTTTCTCACAGAGCTTTTGTCAAGAAAAATGCTAACAGTTATCCGCTGGACATTGTCACCTTCCATTGGCTTTCGCTTCTGTCTGAATTGGCATCTGAAAATATTCAAACTTTTTTACATTTCACACCAGACGTGCAGATTTGAGTGTAACAATGAAGTCCTCAATGAAGAATAGATAGCATTGCATTGCAAGATGACGTATCAGTGGAGCACTTTATAAATTATCTGCTCTATTAACTTCTTTCTATTAACTTGATGATATCATCGCGTTTCTCAGGCTGACATCAATTGTATGCAGTCACGTCCTTCTTCCGACTCTCTTCCCGTTCACTTGGTGATGACTCGGACAACTGTCATGACATGTTCAGAAACCCTTCCTGTAATTCTGAGCTCATTCAATTGACTTAATATTACACAAAATAATTGAACAAGAATGCCAGACCTCTAGTTTCAAAGCTGTTTATTTGGCTGTTCAAGTACTTGATTTTTCTTGCACAATCTCTCACTTCTACTTTCTCTCTCTCTTTTGTTTTGTCACTCTTTCTCTCTTACACACATACAGTACCCATTCACTTGAATGAGAAAGTGTCTCCAAACTTTTGACTGGTACTGCACATATAAACAAAACAGCACACAAACATTTGGTCAGAGTCAGAGTCAGCTTATTATTCATTCCTTTGATGGGATTCATTGTGACATTTGGGTCTCTTTGAGGGCAGGTAACTATAAACTCCTCATCCAGCTTTCATCTAGCTCCCACTCTCTAGTCCTATAAAACCAGTAAAGAGGTTTTGACATTAGTTGACAATATTATATTTTTTCTTTGATTGTAATATGCTGTTACACATGAAAACAACCTATTACGTGAACATAATTTGTCATACATAATTGTCATAACCAAGACAGTTCAGTTTGAAATGTCAGCTCATCATTCAACCCTGTGTCGTCCTGTTGTGGTTTATAATCGATCAAAGTACTCGCAATGGCTCGACATGCTTTATTTCCCGTTAGGCGTCTGCTGACTTTGTTCTGTTATCTCTGGCGGTTGCGGTTCCCCCTGAATCTGTGCCATCTTGCTTACACAGGAAGCATAATAGAGCTCAGATCCTGTACAACCACATACAAATGTTAACAAGTACTTGAACAATAACGTATTAGTTATAAGACGTATAGATAGAACAAAGGAAAAACGATGCTTCCGTCGTGCAGTGTGTTCTCAGCTCAGTCGTTTTAAACCAGACAAAAAAGACCTTTCAGATCATAAGACATTATGTATATACAGTATATCACCACTTCAACCCTCTCAGAGGCCTCTGTAGCTCCCCTGTTTGTTGTTTTTGTCATTTCTAGAAGGTGTTTTAATCTGATTGCATTTATTTATTATTATGTGTATTCTAGCGTCAGGTGATGTTTATCTATCATTTCCTGTTGACCTTGTCATGTGACGGTGCACCTGCAGCTGCTCAAGTAGGTCTTTGTGTGATCTTGTAACTTGTAATCTTTATAATCACTTGACCAGTTCTGCTGCAACTTTGTCCTATTTCAAAATCTGATATTTTTCAAATCCTGTTTTTCTCTCAAGGTTGCACTTACTGTGTGTGTGTGTGTGTGTGTGTGTGTGTGTGTGTGTGTGTGTGTGTGTGTGTGTGTGTGTGTGTGTGTGTGTGTGTGTGTCTGTGGGTGTGTGTGTGTCTGTGGGTGTGTGTGTGTGTGTGTGTGTGTGTGTGTCATTGTACTTGCACTAGCACACTTTATAAACGTGGCAGTTGTGTGGATATCTTTCCAACTGTTTTAGAATAAGCTTTTTTTATACCTACCTTCATCTTTTTCTGCAGGAATGGTGGTTCACTGTGTGTACTTTATGTGTGTGCTTCTTCGTGCACATGCATGTGTGTATTTGGCTGCTCGAGTACAGTTGCCTAGGAGACAGCCAGACTCATTTTCACATTTGAGCAGAGCTATGACTCATGCGGGCTATTTCTCTCCGACTCCCTCTCACTCATTTTTCTCATTCTGCGGTCACTAGATAGATACCTCTACATATAGATAATTCAGGACTCTGCTTAATTTACTATTTTCTTTTCCTCATCCCTCATTCCTTTACTTCCATTACTTTCTTTCTTTTTGTCTGTTACTCTGTTTCTTCTGGTGCGATATTCACTTTCTTTAAAAGATATTAAAGAAAGAAAGAAGGGAAAAAAAGTGACTAGGGTGGAACGGGTGGCAATCTGGGAAGAAATTCAACAAATTCCTATGTTACATAAGATTTATACTCGACATGCTCATACTTTGGGGGAAATAAAATGACATTTAGTTTGGATTCACTGAATAAAAGTTTCTTGCAAATTAAGGTATTGATCAGCCACAGCTGTACTGAAGTGATAATGAAAATGTCAAACAACTTTATCTCATCTCTAAAATTATTTTTTATGTTTTTTTTGTTCATCCCAGTGTCTTGTCCTCAGCTCCTGGTTTAGAGGAGGTGCAGACACTGCTCAGCATCATCCAGTCTAATAAGGTCGGTGCCTTTTTACAACTGTTGGTATGAAAATAGATGGATACAATTGTGCCATCTTAATAATGTTATTGGACTTTTATCATGTTGAGCTCACTTTTTGCTCAGCTGTTGTGCGTTGTGTTTCAGATTGTTGATGTGGATTCCAGATTGGCAGCCAAAGATCTACTTGATTGTTTCTCACAACAAGACTACAGGTAGAACACACACACATACACACACATAATAATACCATATATACTGTATATGTGCTTATTATAGAGCATACATTTTTGCTGTTGCACTATGACCTCTGTCTCTCCAGTGAATCAGAGGGATTTTTTGATTCACTTCACACAGTCGCTACTTGAATCTCAGCAATATTGGGTATGATATCCAGGACAAACCTAGAATGGTCACATTCTTATAGAGGCTGAGCACATTAAAGTAAGGTTTATTGAAATAAATCTAGCACCACCTTGAATATACATACTGAGTTTGATATATGCCTTTGACAACAACCTGCTTCTGACCAGTTGCCCAAATCAAACATTCTCAGGCTCTCAGATTTCTCGCGCTCTTTGTTGCAGCATGCCCGGGCAGGTAGAAGTGTTGTTCTTTCAGTCTCAGAGCCGTTGCTCGATCATAAAATCTCTCCGCATAGATATCACCAACAGAGCTCTCACAATGACGGTGGCCATGCCAACAATTCCAAACAATTCTGAAACACATTATTAGCATAGTTCTTGAAAGAAATGCACAATAGAAATGTACAGTAGATCTAATCTGCTAGGCACGGTACAGTAATCACCAGGCTGGTACATAATGGGACTTTGATACCTACATGCAGTTACCCGAATCAGTTATCAGTCAGTCTTGCCACCTTTTGAGACGTAATTGCACACATTGTTCTGTAGAGTCAGGATTTATCTGTCGGACAGACTGTTGCACGGACTGTCTGTATTGAGATTCCTTTTTCTAGGGTCAGTGTGAACTAGAGATATTTGTTTAATCAACTGTTTGAACCATGGAGATTAAACAGTGCTTTTAAAGGGTCTCCCATAAACTGTTGTAACGTGAATGAAGTGATGATATATCTACAGTACTGAGCTGATTTAAAGTCACTTGACCAGGCTATTGTCCATGTCGTCTGTCTTAGCTTATCTATCTAGCTTTTGTTCTTTATCTCATTATATCTAAATTGAATAAGTATCTTATGGAAGGAGGTGGGATTTGTCTGCTGCCAGAGAAGAAGTGCTACCCGATTGGCTGAATACAGGACTACAAAATGACCTCTGCTCTGTCTCTCATGTGACACAGGCTTTATACACCTTCTTTGAGATTATCTTGCCTGTTTTAAGATTAAATGTTAACAACACACATAAGTACACAGTTATCCTCCTTATCCTGATTATTTTTGACTGTGTTCTTCTACTTATCACCTTTAATATCACATGGTTTTGCGTTCACTGTATAATAGTTATGCTTAAACTGCAACCGTGTTTTCTGGATTTGTCTGCTATGTTAAGTACGTTGTCACTTATATTGACTGATAGCATATGTTTTGTGCTCTATCTTGATCATTTAAATGTACTTATTATAATTAAACAGCTGTTAAACTTTTAATTAAAAAGGTTTACATTTGTAGTGCTGAAACTATTACAGTAATTCACATATCAAATAATCGATTCGTTGATCGACAGAAAATTCATCACCAACAATTTTAATGATCAATTAATCTTTTAAATCATCTGTCAAGAAAGAACATAAAAAAAAGCTGGTTCCAGTTTCTCGAATGTCAGAATTTGCTGTTTTCCTGGGTTAGTATGTATTTGACATAAATATTTTTGCCTTTTGTACTTTTGATTGACAATTAGGCAATTGATAACAAAAAATAAATAAATTACCAAATAAATTGGTAATTTAAAAAAAAAAAATCTTAAGTTGCAGCGCTAAATATTTGCATAGATTACTTTTTGTATAAATACATTAATTTAATTCTATATCCACATCCCTGAACAAAACAGCAACATGCAGTAACAAACAGAAACACAAAGTCCATCATGATATAGTTCTGAAGCTAAATTGCAGCTGTATTTATTTATTTTTGCCTTTATTGGATAGTTGGCAATGAGGAGGCAGACAGGAAACAAGGGGGAGAGAGATGGTATGACACGCAACAAAGATCCCCGGCTAGAATCAAACCCGGGATGTTGTGGTTATATGGCATGCGCAATAACCATTCAGCTCCATGCAGCTGTATTTATAACTGCTGGTTGAACCCAGCAGCTGCCATGGAAACAAGCCTTAGTCTTATGTATTTAACAGATTACTTATTTCCACGCTATTATGTGTCCTCTCTTAAAGATCCCCTCCAGACATGTTTTAAGATGTATATAAAACACTCTGCTTTGAATAGTAATTTGTGTCTGATATGGTTTTTCCATACAGGATATCTATAATACCTCACAATCTTTGAATATGCAAATATTTCTCATATCAAAAGTGAAACTGCTGGACACGAGATGTGTCTTGCTTCAATGAAAAGTCCATTCTCAGTGTTTGTGCACTGGAAGCTTCAAGTTTCCACATCACACTTGTGTAAATTGAATATTGGATCCGTATTGGCTTCTAAACTATTTGTGATGTCACAAATCACACATGTAAAATTCCCCTCAAAATTAGATTGTCAATGAACACAGAGAAACTTTCCACTTTCAGCAGATGAACATGAAAACAGTCCACTAGTGTCAAACTCTGCACGTACATCATTCTGCAGAGTGAAGCTAAAACATTCAACTGTAGGAACAAGAAGAAAAACATATTTTTGAGTGGAGGAGGCCTTTAATGCTGCTTCCTGACTTTCAGAAGATTTTAACTTTCACTATCAGTAAAACTATTAGTAGAATTGTTTTTATAGTTCTTTTAGTCAGTAATTCTTTTAAAGGTCACTTGAAATAAATTATCATGAACCAGTGCTGTGATTGTTGTTATATTGATAATGTTTATTATATTATCATAGCCAACAATTAACAGAATGTTTTGTTGACAAGAAATATGATCATCAGACTAAAAATAATATTTAAATACATTTTAAAGAATGACTTGGAATAATAAAGTGATTGAAACCAAAGGTTTATTTAGTATTAAAGACAACATCTGCTGCGTCACTTCGTGGAAGAGATTTACAGTCACTTACCAGTCACATCATTCCAGCTTTTGTTACAACAGGTCACTGCTGAAGGATATAGTTAAGCTGACTGTGTTGTGTTTGTAAATTTTTTATCTGTTACATTCACTGAGGAGTGATCTGGGCTTTTACTTAGTGAGTGCATTATCCTTAGTGTTAAATATTTGATTTCTGTGCACACTGCAGTGGTATGATGTCATGAGTTATATAAAGCCTTAGGGAGACCTTTTTTCAGGAAGCATGAACAGTCATTGACAGGCAGCTTTCAGTACAAACAGGCCTCAACAGTAGATAAGCTTCAGGACTTCCGGAGATTCAGGATTTTACAAATGTCAGATTAAAATAGATGTTTAATGTTAAAACCTGTTGTCTGATAATAAACAAATTGAAAAGTGACCACCGTAATATTTGCAATGTGAGATTCCTCATTTTAAAAATCAGCCGACAGAATTACCAGTTAGTCAACAACATGTAACAAACAGGAACATTTCAAAACCTCATCAGTCTTTGTCTCTAAAATGGTCTTTAGATACTTTTTTCATTTATATTCATGTTTCTTGTAGTTTTGGTTCTATACATTCAGAGGAAGAGATATACTGTGTTTAGGAAAAGTATAGTATATGGTACACTAACTGGTTTGCAGTTTTTGTCAAGAATGACAAGCATGCACTTGTGTGTTTGCATGAACCTTTTTCTGAAATGCCTTCTTAATGTCACTGTGTCTTTAAAGAGAGTGGGAGGGAAAGCAATAAAACAAGTTGTTTTCCAGTTTTTGTGTTTCATCTTCTAGTATCTTTTCAGATCCAAGAAATATTTAAATAAAAGCAGCCCTGCGTCTATTAGTGTCTCTTTCTTCATACTCGTGCTGTTTTCAGTCTCAGCAACACGTGCATGTATGTTGTTTGTACGCTGCATGTTGTGTGAAAGTGGAGTTATCTGTGCGAGCCTGATCCTGCTGCACCTGGGTTCATTTTGTCTGTGGATATGTCATCAGGGGTTGATGACTTTTAATGAGTCACAGCTCAGCTGGTGGTTGCCACAGCTGATAGGTGAGAACAAACGCCTCAGCTGTCTAGAGGGCACTGATGTGTGCGAATGCAAGCTCACATGTTACCATGAGTGTTTAACTCGCATACCATTTCTTATGTAATTCAGTGACTCAGACAAACAACTTTAAACACCAGCTCCTTATCCTTGGCGGTCAACCCTTTGGCATTATCTTATATTATAATATTTACACGGTAGTTTTATGTAACTCAGTCAAACAGATAGACCAGGGGGAAAACACTACTCTGCTACTTCACAAAACTAACCAACATAAAAGGAATAGTACATAGCTGCATCAAAAAAAAAAGCCCAAGGTCTTATATTATTTAAATTTCTGCTTTTTATTCAAAAGCTACATTGAAGAGAAGCTGCTTTGGTTAATAAGACAGATCATTCACTCTCCTTTGTTTCTCACCAGGTCAGTTTTTTTTTTTATTTTGCAAAAATTAAATGAAAAAGTAATTGAATATAGTAATTTTTCAAACAGATTGGCAGAATAGAAAAGCTACTAGACCATTATTTTACTGAGGTATAATGATATTTCATCATGTACTAATTGGACTGCATCAAACGTCCTTGCATGCCTTTGTATGGCAAACACTTTATAAGCGAGCCCGGTGCCACTTTGATATCATTCACTGGCATTCCTTCATTAGCCTCCATGCAAGGCTGAGTCACACTCTAAAAGGTCAGTGTTTTACTCTCAGAATGAAATTTGAATGAACTTCAAATGGAAGAACTGACTTTTAGAGGAGACTTAGTTTTATGTGAACCACATTATCAAGGTTTACTATAAGATTTCTACACAAAAGCAATCACAGCACAGTAAGTGTATTCCATGTGCAGTGACAGAAGAGGACACACTGTTAATGTTTGTGTTTGTCCTTATTGTCAGTATGTAAGTAGGAAAGTGTATAGAAGATGCTAATATTCCTAAATAGCCAACTAATAATCTTTTATAAAAGTGGATCCAGAACATTTTAGTCTACTATCGATCTTTTTCTTCTTCAAACTGATATCGAACAGTAGATTGTGAAGACCAAGCGTTGGTCGCCATGGAGATGATCTGTGTGAGACTTTCTGATATACTTATCAGCACACTGGGGGATGAGAATCTGTTATGTCATCTCAGCGTTTCATGCGGTTCTGTGTTCAATGCAGTGCGAATCATTACTGTCTCCTGGGGTTATCCATTAATTACCTGTCAAACACATATAGGCCGTTATGTAACGCGAAGAAGCAGCACAACTCTCCCTCTTTGTGTATACATCGTCGATCTGGGTCAGTGACTCTGTGCACAATTTATGTGCGTCACTGAGTTTTGTGTGACTGAGTTCAGACCTCGATGCCTTTTGACGTGACCAGTGTGTCACACTAATGAGTCCGTAGTTGTCAGTGTAAACACATTGACAGGAAGCCTTTCACACAATCCCTTTGTCCACGGAGCATGCTGGAATGCTAATCCAGACCAACACATCCTGAGAGTAGCCTGAACCTGACAAGAGCGAGCAGTCGGTGAAACAACCTGCTGTTTCCACAGGTTATGAAAACACACAGCTGTACACTTGGATGAAGAAGTGGAAGTGGATGGATAGTTATAGGGTGAAAACAGGGGGGCATCAACAACCAGAAAATTCTGGTCTTTATTTCCGCCTTCTCTCCTCCCCACAGTTACATAACGTTTCAATGGAAACAAAGCAGAGGAGGAAACAAACAAGCAACAAGCTCCCACAGTGTCTCCACTGCTAAGCAGCCGTTGCCAAAGACTGTCACAGCCAATTTGTGTGTATGTGTTTGTGCTCACGATGAAGACTGGTTGTGTGTTTTGGTTCGTAACTGCATGGAAATGTGTGGTGTTGTAACCAGAAAAATGTGATTCAAATGGAGAGAAGTGTGTATTCATAGCCGCCATTGAAACCCAGGGCCTCTGGAAACTGCAGAACACACACACACACACACACACACACACACACACACTCACACTCACACACACACAAGCTCTTTTGTCTGTCATGGACATTCTGTGCTGAACATGATCTGCACATAGTTCAGTTATCAAGATGTCTGTAGTGTCATGTGGGTTCATCCAGATAGTATAATGTGAAGTGATAAAACTAATAGGATAGGTTCACAGCTGACTGTTGTTATAGGATAGATTTGAAAAACTGTGAACCTATCCTTTAATACTTGGAAATTTGTTGTGATTTATAAGACGTGGCACTCTTTATACAAATGGATTATTCAGGGTGTTAAGCAGAAGCACAAACAACAGGCTTTGGCCTTTGCTAAAACCCCAAATATGTCAGCAGAAAATATCAAATAAACAAACTCAAATAATACTGGGCCACACTGTCATCCCATATGTGGCTGTTGTCTCTTTTAGTGCCTTCTGGACATGTGGCTTGTCCAGTCGAATAACCTCCAATAATATTCTTGTTAATTAGAGGATCTTTTATCAGCACAAGATAAATACTGAAAATTTTCCACCTGCCTTTGCACCTAAAGACGCTGTTCAGATGGACGTATATCTTCAACTTCACAGCAAAATAGTTCACTGTATAGTTATTTTCCAGCTTGACATACAAACATCAACTTGTCTTTCCTTTCCAACCAGCCTTATGGACCTCATTTCTAATAAAGCCAATCAGGAGATTTAAATTAAAGGATGAATATGAGACTCAGATGTTTGATACAAGAGTCAACTTGAAAGCACTCCTCTCTTTATGTTTCAATGTCTTCCTCGTCTCTGCTTCTGTCTTTTTATCTCTGCTTGTACCTCATATGTATCTCCATATGTGTTCCTAGGGAGAAGCTGAGAGTCGGAGGGACGCAGTTAATGGGGCTAAAAGAGGCCCTGGACCGTTGTGCTGAGACCACAGGTCAACACATCACCTTCAACACGTAGCCTTGATTGGACCAGTGTCCGGACGTTTGCACATCAACCAAACAGATGTTTGAATAAACTTAGATCCTTTACTTGAAGTAATATCTGTAAGTTAAAGGGATTTTTGCTTTTACCATACCTCCTGCTACAAGGCTTGTTTACCTTTTTTTTTATTTTCCGTGTATAAAAATGTGTCTTGTTGCAGACAAGTTGTTCTGTTTGACTGAATGAATGTCATTCTAAAAGTTAATACATTTGCTTAATGGTGCTTTTTTTCAGTATTTTACGGTTTTCAAGTAGTTCAGCTGCATCAGGTTCCGCTTTCAATGTTCTGTAATATTCATTGAGCTGTTTTACACTTGGTCTTCATATCTCCTATCAAACAATCACAGTTGAACAGTAATTATAGATCTTAGTTTTTCTATCTTTCACAGGTTTTTTTTAGGTTATTAAGTCTATAATGTTTATGCACATAATATGTTGAATTATTGTGTTTAAATTAGTGATTAATTAAATCACAGCTTTGGTTTTCATTATTATAGTTATTTAAAATGTTACATTTACTTTTGAAACTAAGTGTGCATACATAAAATTTCAATATTTATTTTGTGATATTTTTGGACCATGTGAATGTGTCTGAAGCTCTCAGACCACTGTGACAACAGCTTTTTTTAAATGACTACATTTAAACATATTTTAATGTCTGTTGCACTTTTTTTTTAAAAAAGGATAAGTTCACTATTTTTCAACTCAGAGCATATTTAAGGTATCCTGGAGTTTTTGACCACTTGTAGTGCTATGGAGCAATGTATTACTGATTGGTACGTGTTTTGTTTGTAAACAAGGACACAGGTGTACACACCTGAGATACACAGTCCTGCTAATGGTTTTACGCCACTGCACTGATCAGCAGTTGATGGCGGTTACAAGCAAAGAAGCGTAGTAATGAACCAACAACGTAAAGGCAAGCAGACTGCAAGCAAGTAAGCATGTATGTAGACCATACATGACTTAAAATATTTTAAAAAATGGCTTTTCATATGTTTTGTAAGGAGGGAAATATGTTCAGCATCTTCATTCATACTTCAGAACTTCAACTTGTTTTCACCTGAAACACTGCATGTAAACATAACTTTTTGTTGTTTGTTTACAAGAACACTCCACAGGGCACCTTTAAATATGTATTAATGTTTCTTCAACTTCACCAAAAGTTTCAATTTGAAGAAGCTATATGCAGCATCTCATTAAGTCTAGCGGGACAGTCGTTTTCAAAAACAGGAAGCTCTCAGGGTCACAAGCCATGATTCTGATTATAAACAAGTAACTAAATGTAGCTAAAAGAATAGTGGTTTGGTGATGAGCATCGTTTGACATCCTCCTTTTTAGCAGTAGAACATGTAGACGTGTCTGACTATCACATGAGCTTCCTGTTTTCAAAATCAGGATGTTTTAAGTTAACAAATATAACAACATAAACATTTTTAACAATGTCTAGGTTGGGGGAAAAAAGAACCTAAGTTTTCAGCTTTTCCTAGTTTTGGTTGATTTTTACAATGAAGTACATGTACATAATTTCAGAACACAAATATATATTTAATGTAAAAGAGTTAAATGTTTACAAGAAGAAATTAAATGTTTTATCTTATTACAGATGTCTGTTTCTGATCTGCATTTGCTTACACTGATCTCTGCATAGAAGTGAATTAAAGAGATTTCCTAACAGTTTCGGCCCGTTTGGACACACAGCAAACCAGATAAGACTCAAAACCTCGTGCCGTACAGTTTTTATTTGAACCTTTTGATAATCTGTCTGGTACAAAAACTTTAAAAACCAGCTTAGTACAGTAAATGTGCCGTGATCCCAACTGATAGCCCGAATGTGAGTGCATGTGGCTGCATGTGTATTGTGACTAAGGGGATTAGAGCGCAGGTGACGCCAGCAGGCAGGCTGAGATTACACCTGCTGCTGTGACCCACAGATAGGCTAAAGGATCAGACGTCACGCAGGAGGAGCTGGAGGGGGGAGGGTGAGAGGGCAAATAACTAGGTCCAATGATGATCTGAAGTTACTGAACTCCCTCTCATTAAATCATTGCAGAGTTCAACTCAGTACTGTTATTGGACATTTTGTACAGTTGTAATGTTGAATTAAGATATTGACTTTTTGTTCCAGATGCATGTCCTAAACCATGTTTTTAACTAACTTAGAAATACCAAACTAACCATTTAAACGTGTGCGTGCAGTACATTTTCATTGCACTTCATCTCTAAATTAAACCATTTTAATGCTGGAGCGGTTTGTGCCAAAGTAACCACATGTAATTTAAGATCTGACATTAACCCAAAGAGGCTTTTAATCTCTATATAATCAAGGTAAAAGGATAATGTGAAACAGCAACAACCACCCGAGCATTTTTTTTATATCTTCTGTTTTCAGAATACCTTTGTCTAAGCTTGGGTTGCTGTGCTGGTTTGTAAACTGTGAAACAGGAAGAATCAAAGTGGCTAAACGTGTAATATTATAGTCCTGTCTGCATAATTATACATTTTAACAATAGATCATGGCCTTTTTTTAATTTGTTACTACTTATTTGGTTTTGTCTCATGCTTTCAGTGGTATAAATCAACAGCAAAAAGAGAAAGCCGGAAACAACTTGTCATGTTCCCAATTTACTGTGTAAGGCAGAAGAGTGACCGGACATCAGTCTACATACATTTGGCCAGAACAAAAAAAGGCTAAGAGGACAGACTTATCAGTATCTAAACATTTAGTCCCTGTTTCCGGTAGCATGGGGCCAATATGCCGCTTTTTTACCTCGACGGTCACGTGTGTGAGCAGAGAATATCTGAGGCTAACTTGTGAATGAGCTGAATGTGACTAAGCGCAGGGTCGGGGGGGGGGATGTCTGAGGTCATGCAGATGCAGCCTGCTCAGCTGGTCCTGGCACAACCCTCCCACAGGCCAGAGTGGCTGTCGTCGTCCCTTCCTGCTGAGGTCTGTTAGCCAGCTTAGTATAATCTCCCCTAAAAGACACTTAGAGGAGCAGGAAAAAACCTGGCTTAGCGTGGTAGTCCCTGAGGAAACTGGTGGCAATGAAAGCTTAGACAGCGTAGACCAGGACACAGTAATTACTCGACACTACGAGCAGGGCAAGAGTGAGACAAGGTAGCAGTCATTTCTAAATTTAGCATCAGTAATTCAGCTGTTGGCAGTTTAGACAAGGCGTGGAGCACCTAGTTCAGCTGCTGATCTACTCCTGACTAGAGCTACAACCCTAAATATTACCTGTAAAAGCCCACAGGCAGTTCCCAGAATAGTATGGCAGACGTCATACTTTCATTTGCATATCATTCACTTGTGTTGCAATTGAGGAAAAAGTTCTGAAGACAAAAAAATCAGATTTAAATGATTTATTAATTAAGAAATGTTACAAATGTGATAATTTTCTCACTCTAACATTCCTCCCAGAAGAATCTGCCAATGCCTGACACTTTAAAACACAAGGAAATAAAAAAAAAAAAAAAAAAAAAAAAAGGATCTTCAGTAAACTGCATCTCTACATACATCAATTAGTTAAATCACAATAACAAAAGTTTGATTAGCAGAAGCATGGTTGTGCGTGTGTGGTGTGTGCACAAAAAATGAACTAAAACTGGCACTGGTTAGATTCATTGACTTAAGCTGTCTGCTACTACTTTTATTTTATTGGTAAATCAGCAGTGTATAAAAAATATAAAAAAGGCCATCATTTAAGATTCAAAAAGCAATCCAGCTTGTTTAAATGACACAAAAAGCCATGACAGGTGTTTTTTTTTCAACTCGCACTCTGAGTAAGGCTTCAAACCACTGACCTTTAAATATGTGAGCAAAATTACATTTCCACAACAGAAATATTCTTAAATAAACTTTGAACTTCCAAAATTCAATCGTCAACACCCCATACTGCCACCTTCCAAGTGACGAATAGTAGCTAGCTCATCTGAAAACCCTCAATGAAAGTGACAAACCTTTCAACTCTAAGAGAAAAAGAAAAGCACTAAATGTGTATTAAATGTTGGCATATGACAAAAAATGAGGAAGAAACAAAATATATACAGCACGTAAAACATTGTATGCAATATGCAAAGGCGTCATGTTGTTTTAGGCAACAACCCCCCCACCCCTCCCCACCCACCAAATATAAGCCAGTCTTCACTGAAGACCCCTCATCCCTGACAACCCCTCCCTCCCCCTCCCCCACACGTATCCGCTCATACACACACGTAACATCACGAAACACGATTACGTCACTAAGCCTGTTAGTTTGGAAAAAGGTGAAGCACTGTGAAACTCCGTAACCCCCCCGTCCCTCCCGCCGTCCTCCTCCCTGTCTCCCCCCTCTTCAGTCGGAGAGGGGAGACGGGGCCTGGGTGCAGTCGTTCCACTCGTCCGTCTCGGGGTTGTACACCTCCAGCGTGTTGAGGAACTCGTTTCCGTCGAAGCCGCCCACGGCGTAGATGGAGTCGCCCAGCATGGCCACACCCGCATTGCTGCGTGAAGATGTCATGCTGCCCAGCATCCTCCACTCGTTGCGGGCGGGGTCGTACACCTCCACGCAGCGGAGCGCATGGGAGCCGTCGAAGCCACCAACGACAAACAATTTGCCTGGACACAGAGAGAGAGAGAGAGAGAGAGAGACATCAGCATCAGCAAAACATGACAAATTGTGTCCTGCTCAGAAACTGAATCACCTGAATTACATTATTATCTGGGACGTTTTTGTCTAGAAGCAACATCACGATCGCCCACACAACATGATGCTCTTGTGCTGTTTACACGCTAGAAGCTGCCACGTGCAAAACAAATATCTGGCTCCACTGATCCCAACCTCTTATGTAGTTGTTGGCTTACCAGCATGGACAGCAACGCCGGCTCCCCTGCGAGCCACATTCATGGGGGCTATCAGGGTCCAGGTGTTGTTCTCAGGGTTGTAGCGTTCCACAGTGTTCAGGCAGTTCCACGACTCTGCTCCTCCAATCACGTACATGAAGCCATCCAACTCACACAGTGCTGCCTGGTGTCTCCCTGAAAAACAAGGTTACTTTATAAATACAACTTTTTATTTCCCTTTTGTCTCCGACAAAACATTTGAGTTTTACTCTTAAGTTTAAATAATAGTGTATGTATTAAAGTTAGTTGAATGTTCTGAGTGTATTTGGGACTGTGTGGACACATACTGATGTTGAGGGAGGCACAGTTGGACCAGGTCTTGGTCACAGGGTCAAAAGCATCACAGTTCTTCAGGCCCTTCTGCCCGCAGGGGTCCGACCCACCAACAACATAGAGTTTGTTGTTCAAGGAGCAGACACCTTAAAAACAGAGATGACAGGAGTGAGCTGAAACAGCCTGAAATAGGTCACAGAGGTGCATCCTAATTTAAACATTTTCCTTGTTAGAGATGCAACAGTCCGTTAATCAGTCCTTGCAGGACAGGCTGACCTGCATTGCAGCGGTTTGTCCTGAGCTCTGGCACCTGAGCCCACTCATCAGCGCGTGGATCGTATGTCTCCCCACAGCTCAGCTCATCAGAATGTCCATTCGAACCTCCAATCACATAGAGCTGACCCTGTGCAGGTGTAAATGGACAAATCATTAGATGAATCAACCAACCACTTAACAAATTTAATTTTGGTTGCCTTGTGGACTCAGAACTACAAGGACTAACAGATATTCAGTTAACTACATTATTTCTGAAAGACGATTGAATCTTATTTGTATACTGGATGGATTAACTACTGGTCCCCCCCTTCCCCAACCCGCTGCCACCACTGCAGGTGAAGCCTAGTAAGCTCTCATTACCATAGATTTGGAAAATTGTTACATCCCCTAGTAAATAAATTTGAGACAAAGATAAAGAGGAAAGTCTACCATGAGCACAGCCATCTGGAAGCGAGCCCTTGGAGTTCGCATGGGAGCGATGAAGGTCCAGCGGTCCTCTTTGGGATCGTAACACTCCACAGTCCTCAGACATTCCTCTCTGTTGTAACCTCCTGCAGAACATCAAGATGTATCAAGGTTACACTGGAGCTCTGAGGTCCATCTAAGGTTATACAGTTTCCCTTTCCCAGTTTTTCTACATAACTCCCACATTAAAAACGGCAAAAATTAAAGAAACTTATACACAGATTACATCATTTATTCATGGTCAGCCTCACTAAAGACTAAAGTTCTGATGGCACTTGTTTGTAATATTGTAATATTGAAACCCTGTTTAGGACCAACCTGCCGCGATGAGTCTTCCGTTCAGGGCTGCGGTGCCCAGGCCGGAGCGAGCGTAATGCATGGGTGAGAGCGGGTGCTCCTCCAGCTCCTCAGGCTGGGCCTCGAAGCTGAGGCTCTTCATCAGGCAGGGGGTGGCAGAGGGAGAGGTCTGAGGGCTGCTGCGACCGTGCAAGAAGATCACACACAACATCCCATCCAGCACAGCCAGGCACAGGTAGTTGTTGTCTGAGGGAAGATTGAAGAATGTTATTAGACACCTGGAGGAAAAAGATTCTGAGAAACTTTTTTCTTTTGGGGAAAAAAAAAAATTAAACACATTCCCTTTAATAAAAAAAGTTAAAAAAAAAAAAAAAAAAAAAAGGTATACTATGCAGGATTTTCCTAAAAAAACAATATAGACTCATACAAAAGTAATCCCTTTCAGTCATCACTTATGACCCACTAGAAGTGTGTGGCAGTGTATGTATCTGCAGAGACTCTTCCTTTATTTCCTTATCTGGGGTTCAAGCTCGAAGGGAAATCGCTCAACAGGGGGCGCCACCAGTTCCAAACACGTGCACGGGCCAACACATTTTTAATATCTCCTCCTAAACCGCAGGTCCGATTGCTACCACATTTTCTGCTGATTACTGGACCACGTCTATCAAAAGTTGCATAAAGCTTGTTGATATCTTATTTGGTTTTCAAGATATTGACCAATGAACTTTAAAAAGGGCCTGGCTCAGCACATAAATAGACCAAAGTCAACAACCATTGGGCCAGTAATCACTAAACTTGCACAATATGTACATAATTACCTGAAACATAACCTGAAAGTTATGTGCGTTGTAACACAAGTCAGACTAAATCAGAAATTGTTTGTCCAATCATTACAAAACTTGTTTCAAAAAGACTGTTGAACCACGTTTGTAAAATTGCTCAACAGGGGGCGCCACCAGTTCCAAACACGTGCATGGGCCTTGTGCAAATTTGGCTATAAATCAATGACAGTTTGTCCAAACATCCAGCTTGAACCCTGGAATCACCGCTTGTGGCTACATTTTTCTTATGATTTTGCTGTTTTCAGGACATTTCTTGGCATCAACCTTTAGGGTTGCGCTCTGCTCTTTGTTATGGATTTATGAAGAGCTGCAGTTCTGTGTGTCTTCTTGACCTAGGGCAGGGCTGAGCGGAGCGGAGAGACCACAGTGGACGGAATGAAGCTCTGCGTTCACACAAAATATAGAAATGTGGCACCTTCCCGCAGGGTTGTGCGGAGGTGTGGTCATGTTTATTTGTGCTTTAGAACGTAAGCACCGTAAAACAATCAGAAAATAATGTCTTATTTCTCTGATTCATGACTGTGCTCTCATGGCGCCACTCACTCTCTTCATTCACTGTCTAGCTTGCTCAACCAACTGCTATCTCTCTCTCCCTCTAAATCGCTCGTTGAGCCAGGGAGGAGGTGCCAACTTTGAATGCTATGTGTTTACAAACAGCAACTGACAAATCCTGCATAGTATGCCTTTAAAGCCAGCAGACTTCTGACTTTCTTCTGATTGTCCTGTAACAAATAACATGGAGTTAAGAAACACACTTACTTGTAGTCTTCTCAGAGGCGATGTACTTCCACTCTCTCCTGGCGGTCTGTTTAGGGGCATTTGCTGCTTGGTTGGAGGGCGACAGGCTTCCTGAAGAGCTGCAGCTCATCTGTCTCTGGGTGCTCTCCCGTACGGGTTTCTTCTGCAAGAGCACAGTGCAGCTACAGAAGCCAAGCTTGCACCACAGGCCCACCAGTGGCCAACACCAGCTAATCATACCCCAACCTACGCTTTATCAAGCTGGTCTTATGTGGACCTGACATAATAAGCCTACATTAATCTTTTCTGAGTATGTTTTGACACCTGACACCATGTGAAGCCAACAACACAGCACTGCAAAGTCAAGTCCAAGACCAGTCTGCATCAAAATCTAACAGCACACAGTTCAGTCACAACTCAAAATCGAGAAGAAAAAGCTGAGACAGTCATCACTGCCCACGTTCCCACTGGTTTGAGATTAGCTTAAAAGTCAAAATATGGTTAAATATATGCTCAAAGGCATAGCCAGATGGGCGTTATAGCTCATTTCTTGCTAATCCCCTGAAATTTGCTGTTAACGTACATTGTGGCAAAATTATGGTATTAAATGAGCTGTATCTACTTCTAGCCAGGCACAGGCTGTGAAGTATTTTTATGCATGGCCAGGCACAAGCTCTACAATTAAGCTACACACTGCCAAGCAAAATGTGGTAGAGACTTCATTACGGTGAAGCCAGGCACAAGCTGTTGAGTACCTGCACAAACTGAAGGTGGTCCTCCTCGCCACCAAACACCTCACTGTGCCCCTCAATCACCAGCCCTCCATCCACCAGCTTATGGTCAGGTGAGTAGTACAGCGTTTGCACCTGTAAGACAAACAGGAACAACACACCCATGTGGCTGTCTCCATAGCAACACACTGAGAGCCCCTGCATAAGGGGGAGAGGAAGGAGGAGGAGGAGGGAGGGCAGTGCTGTGAAGAGGAAGAGGGGGAGGGGACGAAGGCCTGGATCTTCAGTCGCTTGGATGCAAAGCTTCCTTTAAAAAGACACACGCTGCTGCTGCTGCCACTGCACAGAGTGGGTTAAATATTTGAGCTCAAGAAGGTATCTGCCATGCGTGTGACAGTGGCTCTCCTTAATTTGCATCTAAAAAAAGAGGGAGCTGGTGAAGAATGAGAGGCTGCATCTGGAAAGATCTTCTGTGAAGAATGAAGAAGAGGAGGAGGAGGAGGAGGGGCTGCATGCAGCCCTCTTTCCACCTCTGCTGCTTGGAAACCGGTCCTCTAGCTGAAGAAGTTGGTCATTGTGATGGCAGCCACAATAGGCAGTCAAATCCAGATGACTAAGCAGTAGTGCTAACTATCAAGCTAATGCGTGAACATTATCCAATTATAGATTACATCCAACAAGAAATAAAAACAAACCCACACTTGTTCTGTTCTGTTGAGGCCAGACAAGAAAATATAATCTGACAATGTGTTGGTCAGACAGTTGACCGTCTCTGGGGCAAATTTCACAAAAGGAAAAAAGCAAAAGGCTTTTATCAGTTTAGAATTTTTTTTTAAAGTTTCACCTGGAAGGTTAATATTTCATTTATAGTCCAGTGAAATATAATATTTGTCAGAGCAAAGCACTATGCTTATGTGCAATGCTGTATTCTGTCCAATGCCTAATTTGAGTGGTTGTTGAACGTGCCAGTTGATACGTAGGTATTTGTATGAGCATGTATTGTTATGTGCAGTAAAGGGGCTTTCAATTGGATGTTTTTATTGCTAAAATGTGTTGTAAATGCAAAAATGGGATGCATCTGTATAAATGGCATGGACAGATGGGAGCACTGTGTTGCTTGGCTGCAAAGAGAGGCTGCTGAGAGGCAGTAGTGCTCCTCTCCTCTCTCTCTCTTTTCTCTGACTCATTACCCTGGTGGCTCAGTCCTGGCTCCTCAGTCTGGTCTCCTGCTGCTGCTAATAAACCTACAGGAGAGATAAATCAATGGGGAGGAGGGCCTGTTAGTGCTGGAGCAACAAACACGCAGCTGTTCAGATAGTAAAGTGGCAGTGAGACAGCAGAATCAAGGGTCAGACCTTAGAGAACCTGTTTTTGTGTTTCAGAGGAGAGGAGCACTGTAATACTCAGATGGGGTTGTATGTAAATCAACCACATCACCCAAAAGGAGAACAGCTGAAACAAAAAAACAAGAGCAAACAGCAGCTCTTTTTGGCTCACCTCTAATTTGTAGTATGGTTCAGGGGTACAGTTTCTTACTGCAAAAACCTCAACAAATCAGAGGGAAAAAAAAGAACAATCCTGACATAGCAGCATGACAATGGCATGCTATTTCTATTTCAGCTCCCTTAATGACTTCTTAACGTCAAAAACAGGAGGAGCCAGAAGGAGGGGAAGGGACAAGGTGGTAATCATGAGTTGAAACGGCACGCCCCGGTACTGACCTCCTCCATCAGTCGTTCCAGTTGGTCTCCGTTCTCCCAAAGGCTACGCTGTACCCAGTTGAGCACTTTTGAGTAAAGTTTGCCATTGCTGGGCAGGGTCAGGTTGTCTTCTAGCATTACTTCTAACTGTAAACACACAAAGGGGGTGAAACAGGAGTTACATTCATGCACAGTAGGAATAAAGTGACTGCATAACTGAGGAAATTAATACCATGGCTTTTATTGCCAACTGGAAAATGTGATCTTACTGGCTAGGGTTGTGTGTTATGACGATATATACCGTGCCATGATAGAAAAATGTCTATCGTTTCATATGATATGTATCGTAATCAAGATATGAAATGACCTATATGGGGATATGAGATTTTGGTCATATTGCACAGCCCTATTACTGGTTTACTCATTTACCTGAGCCTTAGGAACATTTGATTTATTTTGATTTCCATATAATTGCCCAATTTTGGCAAGATTCATCTCAGTATTATAGTAAGCTGCTCTGGAATCACCCCCACCACTTATTAAACCCGTAAGCTCCTCGTGCAACCTTCAACCCACATTTGAATTAATCACTGGGTCAGTTGTATTTTAAACGTCTCAACAGGAATTTTGTTTACATACACCAGATTATTTGGCTCAGGTCAAGTTTACAAATTCATGTCGTCTTAAAGAAAATTCTTGAATATCCTTTGTTGCAACAAGCGACCCAAGAAAGACAGCAGTAAATTAGCTAATGGGTCAAAAAGCTACCAGCTGTTAGTGTTTCCCTTAATGATCAATACAGTTCAGATCTGTCTTACACATAAATTGAACTTCAATATTAACCGTTATATTTTTAGCTCCCAACTGGGACAGCAAACAATTTCTGCGACCAATAAATAAGTTTCATTTAAGCATTTTCCATTTACGATCTAAAATTGTAAGAATTAATGCCAAAGGAGCATCAAAAGCTCCTAGACCCAAAGTGATATCTTTAATAGCAACAGTCAAAAAGCCATAAAAGGTATTTAATTAAAAATAATATGAACCCCAAAAAAGCAGCAAATCTTCACATTTGAGAAGCTATAACCAACAACTGAACTAGTCATTTCAGCACTTTGCCCAACTCCTCTACAACCCTAAATCGGCGGTCTTGAAAAATGGAGGCCCACTAGCACACAGCTTTGAATTCCAACACATTACAATACCAGGTGATTTATCCAACTTGCAAAACATCAACCACAGAGGTGCCTGAGGAAACCACCTGACAAAGTCCTCAGTTTAAATAGAAACCTACACACTGTAAACACACCTACGCAAGCCCTTCATTGCATATGTTTAAGTCTCCTGCCCTAAATCCATCTCAGCAGGCTTTAGCTGTAGGAAAATCTATAAGGAGGCACACCTTCATAAGTTGTGTTAATCTCACGTTAAAGTCAGAAAGTTAAAAATACAAAGCTTAATCCAGAGTTGTTCAATCTAAGACCTCCACCACTGGCTATTTTTAGTGCAGAAGCAAACGGGGGACTAGAATAGAAAACCCAGAAATCCCAGAATTAGATATTAGCAGTCAAAACCTCTACTGTACAGCCGTGTAGCTTTACGATTATAAAAAGGCCCCAACTGTGTAAAATCTCACTGGCAACACTAATAAAATACTTGTACAGACTTCTTGATTTAAAGAGTAAACAAGCTGGCATGCGTGCAAGTTTAAGCTAGTCAGGTTTTACCTTGAGGCGGGGAAGTTTGAGGAAGTCATCCTGTTCAGACACTTCCAGTAGATGATCCTGGATGTAGGCGTCCACCTTGGCCAAAACTCTGGCATCTCCCATAGAGCTGGCAAAGTTACGAAAGGAGATGGCGTTCTGGGAATCCATCTTAGACAGCAGGTAGTCACCACAAATCTGAGGAGTGAGTCGGAGATGTGAGAGTTAATTACAACTTCACAATAAATGTTATTTGTAGCCTGTAAAAACCATGTGTAACAAACATTGGTTTACTTCAGTATCGTTTAATTTGTGCATTTTATAGCATCAAGTCAAAACTGTCCTCGGGGGTCTCACAGGATGTCTCAGGGGAAATAAATAAAGGCAGATGACTAAAAACAAACCTGTTTGACTCGCTCCATCTTGAACCTTTTGGCTGCAGAGTAAACTTCTTTGACCCGTTCTTTGTCTGCCTTAAGCCTAGGTTACACATAGAAAACATAGTTGTCAATCATTTTCAAGTTGAGAATTTTGCAATGATAAGCTCAGGGACAATAGGTCAAAGGTCATAAAGGCTACTAACTGGGCAGTGTAGGCGTAGTTGAGTAAAATCTCCACAGCCTCTGGGTCCAAGTCCTCAAAAGTGACATGAGAGACTCCATGAGGCTCAATGTCACTGTTAAAGATCTCAAACAAGTAGGGACTGCAGCAAGCCAGGACAGCACGATGAGCCATCAGCTCATGACCACACACCTGGTCAAATGAAGAGAAACGATAATTATTTCAGGCTCACAGGATATTGATTTCCACACCAGATATTTTGACTTTTATCGTAGGAAAAGCACAGGTGTAACTAGTAAAATGAAAGATGTCTCCGTTATATTCAAGTGTCCCCGTATGCCTCGACAGTGTGACCATGGGGGGTCAACATGCACAATACCAGAAACCTGAAACCCAAGCAGCTAAAAGGAATTCAGCTATCATGTTTTATTATTTGCACCTGTGCTTTCCCCACTATGACATTTCAAAGTCTCTTTAATTAAAAATGCCAAGATCAGTAATTAAAAATTAATACAAATAATTAAAAAGCTCCAAGATCCCCTGTCTCAGAGGAAACCTCTTAATGTCAAAGCCTGAATGGTTGCACAAGTGTGTCAGAGGTCTGCATCATACAGATGGTGGAAACAGGTTCTCACACTTGAAATATGAGAGCAGCAGAACCATAACAGTCTGTCTAACCATAACAGAAAAAGGACAACGACATGTCTTTTCCTTGTTTCCAAGTTTGGCATGACTCAAGCGGGTTTTGAACAAAATACAGACCATTCATCCCTTAGACCCAGTGAACTGGACTATATATGATACAAACTGTAGTTTGTTCTGATATCTTATGCATTTCAAACTGTTTTTCATTCCTTATATTAAAACATGTTTGTCATTTTACCCCCGACTATACCCTTCACTGTGTGTATGTGTTTGTGTGTTTGCTTTAAATCATACCTGCAGTCTAACGTCACAGAACTGACCACTCTTTCTCAGAGCGTTCATTTTGGCCACGGTGGAATCCAGGAAACTTTCATCCTCAAAGATCAAATAACCATTTGGAATCATCTTGGGTGAATTTTGTTGGTATGTCTGAAGAAAACAGATGAAATGAATAAATCTATGCCAAGTCAAGTCAGGCAATAACACCCAGCATACTCTGTCCAACATGCTTTCGGCTGTGCAACATAGTAATAGCTGGCTTTATTAATTGATGACCAAGAGAGAGGATTAGGATTAGCTGCCTTTAATGTGCATTGTGTACTATAATCTCTCATATGCATTAGTCATGGCCTTACCTAATAGAGAATAATGCAAATCCAGGGAAGCACCACTGCTGAGAGTAGAACCGAAGGTAGGCAATAGGCAAAGCAGACCGAGATCACAGGGAAACTCTGGTCTTCTTCACCCGAGGAGAGGGATGGGGAAGTTGTCAGAAGAAATGCCAGTTGACTAGACGGGCGTGAGCAGAAGGGAGAGGGAAACCAGTCGCACCGACAAACTATCAGGCTTGAAGCGACTGTAATCAAGTCCTCGGGAACCCGTTGGCTATAGAGTTGTACTTATTCTCTGTTGGTCATACATTATAACCTGAAAGAAAAAAGGAGAAAAGAGAAAAAAAAAAGGAACATGAATTTTTGTTTCATACAAGAGGAGAGAGGGCAAATGGCTTATTTTGAAACTGATGCTGCCTTTTCTTGGCGCTCTTGCAATGCTAGCATGAGTCAGTTCCACGTGGTAAGTCGAGGAAACCTTGCACATACAATTGCAAAGGAGAACACTACCTCCTCTTCCACTCTTTCAGCGTCCCTTTCACCAGTCATTTTCCAACCATGCAGTAAAGCTCACAGTGTTTCCACACTCCCAACACACATAAAAATTCAAGAATAGGCGATCTGATTAAGGATACAATAGTCACTTGACTTGATTAAATAATCCTCATCGAATTCAGGAAGAAAACTGGAATTCAGCATTTTATCCCAACATGCTGTGCACCAACAGGCATGCAGTGGTATAACCGAGTTGGCTAAGCACACGATCCTCTCATACAACACCCTCCATTTAGCGCTTTAAGTCTCCACACCTGCTGCTACGTCCCACTGGGCCACGCAAGACCGTTAAATCTGTCTCATGCCTTCAGCTCTGTCCTCACTCTCTCTGAGGCGAACCACTCCAACTAAATCTTATGACAAGCCCCTTCGGCTGGCTCCACCCTATAGGAACCCTTTCATTCTGACATTGACCTATAAGGAAAGCGCAGGAGGGAACAACTTGAGACAGCATTTCCACAGCCAGTCAATATGCTATTTAACCCTGACGCAGACCTACACTCCCACAAAACATGATCCAATAGAGATTGTCCCGTGCTGTATCTCTCCATCTCAAGTCATTTTATTCTGCTATTTAAAAAAAAGTTTGGATTTCTCCATCTGTCACACAAAGAAATACAGATCTCACTTGGACCGATATGATCTTAACAGCACAAATGAAATTCACTCAAATTCCAACAGTTTTATCACTATCCCACATGGAGAGACAGGATGAGACAGACCACGGCAGCTGGCCCTGTCTGAAATTATATCCACACTCCATGTGACAAAGCTTTCCTGGGTGGCATAGCTTTGTGTGAGTGTCAAGGATACAAACAGGTAAGGTGAGAACATTGTGTGGATAGAGAAAGCTTCCCACAAATAGTGGGTCTGGGGGCAGGGGGAGAAAATTTTGAAAGATATTTGCTTTACATGTTCATTTCTAGTTACTTTTAAGTATATTTGCATCTGCCTGAAAACTAATTCTAACAGCCATTAAGGGGTAAAACAACCGTTCATAAAAACACATAAAAGGAATCGATAATCAACATACTGATCTGCAGCTCAATGTGGCACTTCCTTTACCAGCACATAGCGTCAAGCCACTTTGGTTCATGTGATAAATAAAAACAAAAACAAAACAAATTCCACACAAATTTAAAATTCCACACAAAATGCTTTGTATTATCATAAGGACTGCAACTATCCATTGATCTGATGATTATTTTCCATGATCAATTGATGAACTGTTTGTCTATAAAATGTCAGTAAATAGTTAAAAAAAAAAAAGCCTGTTATAATTTCTCAGTCAATGATGATGTCTTTTTAAATGTCTTCGTGTGTCTGACCAACAGTCCAAAACCCCGAAATATTCAGTCTGCTACAGTGTCAAAGAAAATCCTCTAATTTTGACATATACAAGGCTGAAACCAGCAAATTTCTAGCATTTTTGCTTTAAAAAGTTTTTGATTATCAAAATAGTTATCTCCTACGATTCTGAATCGATTCACAAATGTCAAAAATGTGTTTTCTAAACGTGGTGTTGACGGAACAAAATAGGCAGGAACTTAACTGCGAGGGCAGGGCAGCACTTGGACAGTCTACAGCTCGCACACGCTAGAGTTCCTCTTCAAAAAAGGTAGCAGTTGCGAGCATTTTTTGATTTAATGACTAAATAACCTTTGCGAGACAAATGTGAAGTATACTGTGAACTTTCTAAGCCATCGCTCAGAGACTGATGTTAGCAGAGCGGAGCTGTGAACCCAAGAAAAAAAAATTCTTCCTCAGAATTTCCTTCCTTCTACACAAAGCTTGTAGGTAACCTATTCAAAACAGCAAAGGTTGAGGAGTTCGCATCTCTGGAGTGTGTATCCAACTAATGTGTGATCATAAAATCATTTTTAGAAAGCCGTTACTCAGCTGGTGTGCATGTAATGTAGGCTATTTGTTACTTCACCTGCTTTAAGTGGTAGATTTTAGATACCATTAACATTTGTGGTTTGCATGCAGGACTGTCAACACAAGAACTTGTCAATGATGAAGCACAAAAGTCCTGTAACAAATAACTGCAGGCTTCTACTCTTAAAAGAAACATGCAAGGAGGCACTCGACAAGTTAGTCAGACAATGAGAATATTAAGAAAAAAGACTTTAAAATGATTCTTGAACCTTGCAGGAGGTTTATGCACACACATGTTTCAGATCCATTTGAACTGTGCACAAACCACAGATACAGTGCAGCCTAGGGTTATCTGCTAGCTCACTACTGCAAGACTGCAAACCCAAGGCCATGTGTGAAACCTGCTTAAATGATATTTTTCTGGAACATTTGTCTTCAGCTGGAAAAAAATGCTTACAGTGTAGGACATCTGTGCACTTACAAATTGAACGAAGTAAGACTGCCCTGAGCTATGTCCTCTCAATGAATTAGCCCTATAAAAATAGCAACATGTACGTTCAAGATGGCAAGCAACTGGTTCAACAAGTTAAGGCGCCAAAAGCCAGCCTGACAGACTACCCTTTCCAGGCTGAACAAAATGATGCAAGGCGCATGTATTGTATGCCAGTCACTTGAAACTCAAGTGATTCAAATCACCCACAAAGCACAAATACAATTGTGCACTTGGCCAGATCAACAAAACAAAAAATCTCAAATTCCATGGCCTACTAAACTCAAAACCACACTGTACACAGTGAGAGTTTAATAAGCATAAATCAAGTATCAGAAGAAAAAACAAGGAATTATGTTGAGATCCGATTACTTAGCCTCGGACTGCATTTGACTCTATTTTTTCCTTTCTCTAAGTTTTTACCTTTTTTCAAGACTTACACAGTATGACGCAAAAGAGAAAAAAGGGACAAAATGTACAAGGAGAAGATGATGGCTATCAGTCTGAAGGCAGAGAAGGACTAAGAGGAACTATGAAAAATTTATTGTTTTGCTCTTAAAAAGTACATTGCACTATTTCAGAACAGGCAGTCAGTAGTGTTGTTGCAGAGCCAGTTGTGTTTTCTATCTCAAAAGATGCTAATCATGTGCAGCATGAAGCTAAAAAAAAGTCCCACACAAAATGCGTATGTGCCGTGCTTCATTAATGGCCAACTTGTGAAAGGCGGATGTGTAAAAGTACTAAGCGTCAAGACTGCTGGAGATGTGCCAGAGATTTTTATGGGTAAATGCTCAACCACAACTGCACATGCTAGAATATAGTCTTTGTATTGCAATGAACCACATTTTCAGCAGGGTTGGCATTGAAAGCTGTAATTCACCCCGTCTGTCTGTGTGTGGATGGAGGGAACACTGTCCCAGTTTTGAGGCATTATGCAACATCTGGCAGAAGACTCCTTGTGAAGGCTCTAAAGCTCAACTCCTCCTCATGGCTGGATCCAACACGCTCGCCTGTTGCCTTGTTCCCCTCTCATTTCTCTACCTAGCAGTAGCACTTTAACCCACTGCTCTGCCAGGCATGCCACGCCCTCAGCTCTCTAGATCATTCTCTCTTAACACAGCATTGCTGCCTTAATCGCAGCCTGTGATTAAACAACAATCTTCTGCAAACTGATAAGAAAATCTTACATCGTTAGCCAGTGTTTCTGTGGAAACTAGCAAATGGCAATCCAGGAATTAAGTCACGCTCCATAAAAGTGCAAAACAAAACTGCTGGGTTAAACATGATACACATGTGTTTTTATTTCTTGCCTTTTAGTCACTTACACAGACACAAGAAACAAAACTATAGTGACACTGGGGAAATAACAGTGCCTGCATCAGGTCAGTGGCCAAGCATATAGGAATTTATTTAGCGAAACAAAAAGACAGGCAGACTTTGTGAGCTGTAAATGTAGATACATGTGCAAACGCTTGATAACCAGGGAACAAAGGGGACAGAACAAAGGCCCGACAGAGAAAGAGTGAGATTGTTCCCAACTTTGTCACAGAGGGCAGCTCTTGATGTATTCTCTCTCTCTCCATTTTTCCCTCTGATTAGTCAGACACAAAAGTGCAGGTCTGACACTGAACAATCAATGCTTGTTAGACACCCCTCCAGTGGTGAAGAGAGATATTGCCGACTATTTAACCCAGCTTTAACTGTGTGGAAATTTACTGCTTTAATTTAACAAGTCTTGAACAAGAGGATCTCATAAGGGTGTGACAATAACAACGAATTGTACTGATTGTGCGTCTATAAAAAGAAAAAAAATTCACACCTCTGATCAAAGCAGTGGCAGGACAGAGACAATAATATCTCAAATTAAACAAGACTGAACAAATTTAACTGAGAAATACTGAGGATTAATTGTGCGAAATGAGACAACACTCATGTTTAAATACAAGAGCGACTCATTTCTATACCACTTAAGGAAGTAAAACAGAGAATAACTTGGAAGCATGACCAAACCGACAGTAGGGATGTTTTATTAGTCATCTAGAGAAGAAGCCTTTAAAACGCCTGCATATGGTTTTCTTCTTTCTCAAATTGTTAATCTGGGTTATTTGAGAATTTTCCACGTGGTTTCCAGCTTCAAGACCGGATTAACAGCACAGTAGGTCAAATACTATGTGGCATGAGGCGACCTGCAGCCGGCAGACATTATATACTAAAGCACTTTAGAAAATCCCGAATCGTTAAGAATCGGCTAGACAATTTCCTTTAACTAGACAATCGATACTGCGCAATGCCGACAGTAACAGTAAGGCGTCAATAGTATGTCAACAGCCCATAGAATCTGAGACAATATGGCTCTATATATCGTGAGTAAAGGACAGGATGTACCCATACTATGTTACCCACCCTGCCAGCCCCCAGTGGGCAAGTCTTTCACGATTGGACACCCAGTATGTTTGCCCATTCGCTGCAAACCATTCATTCGTCTGTCTCCTCCTCTGGTTGGAGTTATGTATGAGGGCCATGAAGCCTGGCGATGTGCCCGAAGTCGTATAGACTGTACGTACATCCCGCCAGCAGAAAGTGGGTCAGGAACAAGAGCCGACCCCCCACCCCACCCCAAAAAGAATCTGACTAAATCGACTTTTACACCGGTTACAAAGGCAGACAATACACCCACTTTAGCTCGCAATCAAAAGGAGCCGAAAGAGAGGTATGGCTCGCTCGGGCGCTAACTTAACATTAGTGCATGTTAGCTTTCTAGCTACAGCAGACAACCTGCTGCTTAGACAGGATGGGGAGCCATGAGAGCGCCAAGCCGGGTAAATTAATTTAACTGGACCACGGCGAATACATTTAGCTAGCTCTTTGACCGTACTCAACACAAGAAACCACTCCGCTATTCAGTTAGCTGGGTAATATAAGTCAAATATCCGCGTCATTAGATATGCTATGTATGCGGAAAACGTCGGTTTGTGTGTGACATTGTCCGCGCCAGATCGAAATCGAGCCATTTCCAGCCGTTTCCACCAAGACTGGGCAAAGACAGCTGTTACCATTCATTGTAAGTGCAAAATAAATATCCAACGTTAACTAAAGAACGACGACCACCATTACAATCCACTTTAAACTGTAACCAACGACAGCTTTAACGGTTTCTCCACGTGTTGTAACGTTAACCCTGACAAAGACATCAAACAGCGCCAATTCCTCGTTGATTTTTTTTAAATGTCAAGAGAAAAAAAAATCTTACCTGGGGCGTTTGACAACAAATGATGTTAGACATATTTAATGCGAATTCAGAGTTGGTTGGTTCTGGTTCGAGTAACGACGCAACGCGGCTACAGGCTTGTGGAGCTGGTTAGTGGTGTGACTGTTCCCTCTCTGTAGGAGAAACACGTCCGCTCTTGGTCTAGTCTCGGCTCGCTCTGACAGGAAGCTCGCGCTGACGGGAAGGCGCGCTCCCGTGAAAAGCTGTGCAACCGCCACGCCGTGTGTGACGTAATCTGGGTGGGCGGTCCTTATTCCGCCTACTTGTACTTACGCTGAGAATGATGAAATCCAGGATGTGGTACAGTGTGGGGGTGAATCCATGATCACAGGCCTTTGGAAAAATGTATTGTTTGGATTCACTCAATATGTCAGGAGTCTCTGCTTGCAGTGCTATTTAATTAATTTGCTTACTATTTTTTTTCTTTGTTTATTGGGTTTTGCAAGGACACACAATGGTGTCATGAGAGCATTTACAAAAAAGTAAAGAGGTATATATTCCCTTTATAAAAAGACATTATAAAAAAGTGACATATTGCTAAACACCAAAACAGCCTACAAAGACTGAGAAAACTAAAATAACGCAACCATAAACAAACAGATGTGCAGCAGCACATCACCCACGCCACAAAAACACAATATTGATGCCCCTCCAAACTGCAAAAGTTGCTTCAATCAGGAATGAGTAGTAAATGTATCCTCTTAACAAATTGGAAGAATGTACCCTATATTTTCCCAAATTTATTGGAGGAGCCATTTAATGAAAGTCTGATTTGCTTACTATTTTAACCATATTTTATATTCATAATCCAAAGTCTTAAAGATCCCCTCCACACATGTTTTACAGTAAGATGTATATAAAATACTTTAAATAATAATTTGTGTCTGATACGGTTTTTCCACAAAAAAAAATCTTTTATCTTCTCCCCCGTTAAAAATTCCACAGTCTATAAATATGCAAATATATTTCATTTCAGATGTTTAACTGCTGGACTCAAGATGTTTCTTACTTCACTGTAAAGTCCTTTCTCAGTGGTGCACTAGAGGCTTCAAGTTTCCACATCACACTTATGTAAGCCGAATGTTGGACCAGAATCGGTCACAAATCATGCTCTTAGGTCCATCCCTTAAAATTGGATTTTTAATGAGCACAGAGAAACTTTCCACTTTTAGCAGATGAATGTGAAAACAGCCTTCTAGTGTCAAACTCTGCACATATATCATTCTGCAGAAAAAGAAATCATATTTTTGTGGAGGAGAACTTTAAGCAAAAACCAAACTTTTCAGAGCTGACTGCTTGTATCAAACAATACATTTCTTCAATATTTGAATGTACAAACACAAACACTTTATTACAAGATGTATATATTTTTTTTCTTTATGATTAACCATTAACCTTTATTATTAACCATTAACCTTTATTATGAACCTTTAGTCCCCTCGGTGTGTTTGTGATTGTAGACACAAGTTGTATACAGAACGTGTTGTCAATGTGTTGTATACTTGTTCCAATAAAACTGTTTTTTTTTTGTTGTTTTTTTAAAAAAGGTGAATCACAGTCAGTGTGTGGTGGCCAAATCACCCATTATATATTTTTTAAAGAAATATAATTCAAGTATCAAAAGTAAAAGCTCTCTTGCAGAAAGATGGCCCCAGTGCATGTTACCTAATATCAAACAGTTTGATATAGATAGATATAGTTGGTGACAGTATATAACTTCTTTATATACTGTTGGGTAATTTAATATATAACAATGCATCACATTTTATGAGCTCCTCGTTGGTTTTGTGTAAAATTTTATTCTGCTGGTAGGCCTGACCAGTAACTATAGATGTAGTTTCAACATTATTCAATCGACAGCAATTTTGATAATTGATGAATTGTTCTGAGAAAATACAAAAACTCTCTTGTTCCAGCTTCTTAAATGTGAGTATTTTCTGTTTCTTTAGTCTTCTATGATATTGAACAGAATATCTTTAGGTTGTGGACTGTTGATCAGGACATTAGGAGACATGGGTGATTTGCATTTTTCACCATTTTCCAACTAATCAATTAATAGAGAAGATAATCAACAGATTAATCAATAATGAAAAGAATAATTAGATTAATATTTAATTAGGTACACTCACAATAGTAAATGGCACTGATCACCCCCTTGATCCACTCTTCACATTACTGTCGTCTGGTCGTAGATGAAGAATATGATGGAGAAGAGCTCACTTGAGCAGGAGCTTTGTTCCTCTTGCCATAGCCGCCCTGAACTGCCTCATTGACATTGTTTATATACTAGATCTAGACATATATGTATACCTGTATATATAAATATGGGTTGGGATGCAGGCAGGAGTGTGAATGCATGTGTGACAAAGTATATAATTCATGCACTGTGTATATCTGTATGTTTCTTTGTGGAATATGCACAGGCTGTGAGAACAAATCTTGAAAGAGGGAGAAACAAGAAATACCAGGAGGAAGGATATAGATTAGCAAAAAAAGAAGAGACAAAATGGGGGGAAAGGGAAGCAAAAACAAAAGAAAGAAGAAAGAAAGAAAAGATTATTTTAGATATTTTTAATAAATGATTGCCTCAAAATTGTATATAAGTACAGAAGCTAATGAGTAAATGTACTTAATTTCCACTTCAAAAGAGAGGTCAGATAGGAGCTCAGCTACAGAACAGCTCCCCTGTCTGCCTAGTAGGATTCAGCAGCTTGCTTAAGGAAACTTCAGCAGGGTGGACGCCTGCTGAGTTTAATCCGTGTCCACTTGGCCCTGGGTCTAGGCTGAGGCTGTCATTTCTCCTCTGCCTTTTGCTTGTCATCTCTTTCTGGAACTCTCTTTTATAGGTTGTGTCCTCTGTCTTGACCGCGTTGGTCATTTAATTTATTTTTTCACTGGAGCCAAATTTACTTGCCATTTGTCATATTCTCTTCTAAATGTGACCATGAGCCATGACAGCACACCGGGATGAGCACCACTGCATAAGTCGTTTGATGTCCATTAAGAAGGAACATCCGGGCTCAGCCCTGCGCGCTACTGCACAGACGTCATCATAGTGGAAGAAGAACTCATTCACCTACCTTGACTGAATAGAGATTAGTGCTACCTCAGTACGTCATTAATTAGATTAGAGGATAAGAATCACTTCAATACCAATGTATCAGCCAGCCTTTATATCTGCATGAATGGTGAGTGTGTGTGTGTATTTGTCGGTACGTGAAAGCCTGGCACCAAATGTAACTCGGTAACAGCAGGACAAAATCATTTAGCCACAGCCTTACCGGCACACTGACCATTGTGTTGAAAACCACAGTGATAACAACCAAAGCCAGGGGGCCAGTCAACACAGATTAGGTTTATCAACACAAAGTAATCTCTTCATAACAGCTCTTGTGCTGGTATTACTACCAGGACACATTGCACTTCCATCCATGTGGGCGTGACATTCCTGGCAAGGTGAAAGAAGTTATTGCTAGCCCATGGTTAGGAAAGCGAATGGCTGGTTGCCAAAACCTGCATCATATTTCACCTCTATTTCTTTTTTGTTGCTGTGTCTATGTGTGCCAGGACTGTAGAGGAAGCACCTCCATATAGATGGGCCAGGACACCAACCAGCTTTAAGGTCATATCAGCAAGGATGTTTTCAACAAAACAATTTGAGGAAACTCAGTACATGCCATCACTGATGCATCGCTGTAACCTCCAATGTGATGTGCCAGACATGTACTTATGAAAATTTAAATGTAAAAACCCAAGAGCTTATATGATTTGAATGGCTTGAATTTATAAATCACAGAATGCAAAACCTCATATCCACAGAGCTTTCTTCATCTCAAGGACTCATTCACTCCTTATTGTAAGTTTTGTCTTTGCCAAAGATCCTTTGAGCCATCTGACTGCAACATTCCCCTGAAAGTCTGCAGGGGTGAATGAGGATCCCCTGGCAGGCAGTCGGTCCATCTCCCCAGCATTTGGTGATTTCAGCTGATGGAGTTCAGCCAACCTGACTTATTAGTTTCTTAGAGGTGTTTTTAGGAATTGGCTCTGGACCAAAAGGTGGGTAACAAAAAGATAAAAAAAGAAAGTATCTGATGTGATGCTGCCATATATAGTCCCTGTAATAGGATTAATTCTGTAGGCAGATGCAGAAGGTGACCACAATAGCCCCGCAAATAATTCTACCTTAGTGAAGTTTACAATGTTTAGTTTTTGTGGAGACTGTATTAGTGGGCAAAATACAATGACAACCTAGTACAGCATCAGAGCTAAAACATCAACATTGGCAATAAAATTAAATAAATATTTCAGATGTAGTCTCAAAATAATTTGAACATTATAAACTTTAAAAAGATATGACATCTATAGCTGTTACATCAAATTGCACATGTTCATTTTATTCTGGTCTCCCCTGTATGTACTATCACCCTAACAGAGCACTTGAAAACTTATGTACAAAAATACTTCAGAATTTGTTGTGAGATCGTTCTGAATTTGTCAACTTAGTCAACAGAGAAAAAGTGAAAAGTGTGAAAGACACTAACATAAGCAGCAGCTCTAACTCACTACATTTACTGTAAATGTCATTCTTAATTACTACACAAGCAGTTTGTAGTAATTAAAAAAACAAGTTCACAATCTGTCCTAAAAGGCATACACGACTGCGTCATCAGTGCTTCCAAGGCCACGATAGAAAATCTCCTCTGTCTCTCTCATAAACAGAAGCAGGTATACACATGTATTATTATTATTTTTTATTTCTTTGGCTGAGGTTGAAGTTAATAATCTGTCATACCAGTTTGTACGACTACCTTCCAAAACCATGACATGCAATGCAACATGCGTTTCTGGTTTCAGAACGTAAAAAGTCAGTAAAACAGCTTGTATTTGGTGTGCCTTAGGCTGCATTCACACCAAATCCGGCAATGCAAGAAAAACGACAGTCCTCTCATTCATTTGAATGGCTGCAGTGCGTTTACACTGCGGAAGGGGGGACCACATAGGGCTAAGCAAAAAACCGTGTTGGCCGAAACACAATCTGATGTCACTCTGCGGTGGCAAATCACATAAGCCAGCGATTACACTGAAGATGCCCAATTGGAAGAAGAACATGGTTTACCATGTAGCATTGTAGCATTATATTGCTTACCGAGCAACTGTAAAGAGGTCAGGGGGTTATTTCGTGTACCCAGCTTCGATGTCTGCATCTGGTTTGCAGTCTACACTGCAAAATAACGATAGCAAGAAGCTTCCTTTGGTTTATATCCATTGTTTGAGTTCGCAGGTAGGAAATGGAAAATAAAGGCATGGGTCAGGGGTTACAGTTCACAACATGACATCACACAAATGGGCCATATAGTGACAAACACCCACACCTCCAACACCTCCGCATAACCCTGCGGGAACGTGCCACATTGCTGGGATAGCTGTGAATGCAGCCATATGGCCAGCATTTCTACTTTCTCGTTAGTCCACATCAATTAGTATGGCTCTGTTTTGTTGTGCATGCGTGGCAGTAAACCAAAGGAGATATCAGTTCTGTGAAATACAGCGTCTTAGCCTTTGTGATATATTTTATTTATGATTTGTTATTATTAAATATTGAAAAAAACTACCAAAAATCTGTGGGTGTATGTTGCTTTTGTCTAATTCCAACACAAAAGAACCCAGCCTTCATTTTGCTGAGTCATCTTGTAGACTCTGGCGCCCCCTTTATTCTTTCACTCTACAGAGATTTGTTCAGTGAGGCTGCATCAATCTGTTCTGACAAGGACACTATGAATATTTTAGGTATCTGGGCCCAGCAGTAACACGTGTCCAATACTGCTGTGTGGGCGGGGTTGGAGACAAGCAGGAGGTTTAAGTTTTGTCAAGAATTTAGAGTGACACTGCAGTGTTCAAAAGCTTTGAAAATTATTCTCTATTAATTGATTAAAATGTGAACATTGTAATGTCAGGGATGGCCTTACCAGCTGTTTACTGATTTCTTATTTAGTATACGCTACTGTGCACAGTTTGTCTTGTTTAGTCTGCATTAATCTGATGGAGCTTCCAGTTCTTTTGCACTCCATTCTCATTCTTCTGTCAGTGTGTGAACAACAGTAGATTGTGTATCAAAATTTCATGTGCCTCTTGGAGTTGGTTAACTGGATAACGGAGAATTTTTGTGTTATCACCACCTCCCCACCACTCACCCCTGGGGCACTGAGAAATGAGAACAGTTCCACGTGAGAGTGGATTTACACAGTCCCCTGATAAGGTACTGATAAACTGTGAAACTCTTTAAGTTAACCTTCTCATCACAGACAAATGACATTGACAAAATAGGAGCAGTGGGTTTTCAGTGACACCAGCTCAAAGGTTAAGTTTAAGTGGCTGCCAGGTTGTGCTCTACTTTATGGTGAACTGCTTATGTGATATAGCTGCCTAAGAACCCATCTTGTTTTGTAACACAGATATGATCTGTGCTCCTCCTATTTGTTCCGCTCTAAAGTGGCTTTTTGAAGGAGAATGGCACACAGCGTAAGAAATTAGTGAGTACTTATGGTATAAACATGAGAACTTTGTCCAAACTGGAGATTTAATTTGTGATTTATAATCTGCACTGACGCACTTGCAGCCAAATGAGGTTTGAATTACAATTCATATCTATTCATCATCAACATACTCTTCCCCAGTCAATTCATCATTCTGTCCAAACACACTTGTTGTGTTATAAAGACAACCAAGTCAACAGTTCACTCACAGATTAAGCATAACTTTAGTTGGAGTGTAGAGGAATACTTTAACTCCAACCAGCCAGGTTTCGCCAGCTCCATTTTGACACATTACCTCCAATTAAAAAGATGAAAAATAATGTTAACGTCTTTTTACAAGAATCACAATTACTTTTTCCTCTATGTATTTTTAATTTCATTTAATTTCATGGATATTTTTCTTATGAAAATAACAAAATATTTTAGACTGCTTCTTCAAAGCTCCATGGAACAAAATGTGAAAAGTTGAGCATGTACCTCTTTACCATCTGCAGCTTATGAAACATATATAGGAAACAATGTGAGCTATGAGTTACATTTGGATGATAAGATACAGCTATCTCCCTCTGCTGTGACTGACCCACAAAGACACACTGTATTCAAACACCCTGTGTAGTCTTTCCCACAGAACTGTCCTCTGGTCCACACAGAAAGAAGAGGAGTCACAAGAGAGTCACAAGAGTCATAAGAGTCTAGCTTTCTAACCCATGGAAAAACACATGAACCCTCTCATACTTACGTGTAGCACAAGAGATTCTCTTTTCAAACCCTCCACCCTCTTGTGGTCCTGCACTTAGGAAGTGGGTCAGTTCAGTGGGAATATAACACGCACACACACACACACACACACACACACACACACACACACACACGTACAAGCTAGTTTTTTTTTGGAGGAAAAGACTTGATTAGTTCCGCACTGAGCTGCTATCTTGACCTAGTGTTACATCGATCCCCCCGGAGGCCACACTGCTTTCCCTGTAAATGTACCTTGTGCTCTAATTAACTCAGAAACAACAGTGTGTGTGTTTTGATTAAAATTATGTTTTAGCCTTACTCTCTCTCTCCTTAGCCTTACTTACTCTCTTTTTCTCTCTAGTCAGCCAGTACCCACCTGTATCACTTTCAAGGTATCTTCTCTAAATTGGAAGGATTTACACTTCTTCACTACTAAAAAAGCAATATTTTTCTGAGTAAGCTGGCAGAGTTTTTATTGTGAGAAATCCAAAGTCTTAAAAGTATCAAATTTACACTGAATTTCAACTACATTTTAATGTGCAAAATGTGCTTGCATAAGATTTTGGAGTGGAACAAATTATCCAAGAGACTACATAACAGCCCTTCAGAAACTCACATGTCGCTGTGGTTAGTCTTGTGCCTTGCTGACAGGTTAAGAGGTCATGCTCCCTGAAGCCTACTTGCATCATGTCTTGCCTTCTGACTGCTGCGCTCAGTCATTGATGTAACAGCACGAGCTTTCCCACATCTGCTTGAGGTACTTCAATAAATGTGAAACATGACGATAAAGTCAATTATAGCAACCAACCAAACAATAGCTTGCTCAGTGTTAGACTAACACATTTATCTTTTGAGATTCTCCCAAATTATATCAATTTTAAGAGACCGCAGTGAGACAAAATCAGGACAAATGTGTAGAGTCATGCACAAATAGTCATGTTTTTCTCATTCCAAGAGGTTTCAGGTTCTTCTGGAAATGTCAAGTCTATCAAGAAACAGCCTCCAGCACTAAGGGCCGTTGTTTAAGAGCAACATAAAAACAAAGCAGGCGCATATTTGGGTCGCTTTAAATGACCAATGACATTGATGAGCATCATGTCAACATCTAATGATTGATTGGGAAGTATGCAACTGTTAGATTCTGTATGAATGTGTGTGTGTGCGTGTGCATGTGAGTGTGTGTGTGTGTGTAAAAGGCAACGCATGACCTCTCATACTGCTCATGCTGGTGACCTTAGCTCGCACCAGTTTAGAAACATGTGACAGCGTGTTTGGTCTTAGATAATTCCAATCACTGGTGGCTCCTATCTGTTCCTCTGTTCTTTTATGTCTGTGTCTCTTGTTTTGCTCTTTTCATTCTTTTTTTAGCCCATGAATATTCTTTTTTTTTTTTTGAAGTGCTGAAGATTTGTCAGGTGCTCGTTTTGTATCTCTTTAAAACACGTAAATAACATCAGTCATCCTTTTTCCTCTCTATGTAACCGGCCAGTATTTTAATCTGATACTGTCTCTCACTGACATCTCTTCTCCCCGCGGCTGTTGAGACAGGAATATCTCAGCTGAACTCATAAAACCTCATACATATTACAGAATGCCAGGAGATCCAGGGAATCTCACAAGAAATAACCATACATTTAAAAAAAAGCTCAACATCAGTATTAGTGGCAAGCCTCAAGTCATTACTGAAGGGAACAAATGCGACATATTGAAATTAATCTGTGGGCATAAATTATTTATAGTAAGATCCAGATCAGAGGACTACAATTCTCTGTATTCCTTCATTAACAGAAGACTCCTCTGGGATTTTATGTTTACTCCAGGACAAGTAGCTGGTTGGAAAGAGGACATAAACTGAGACAAACACAGCAACTTCCTTCTGCTTCTTAAAATGGAAGCTCTTGCTTTAATGCAACCTTAAGGCTCTAATCATCTCTTCATCTTTTCCTTTTATGCTTAGACCTTTTTTTTCTCTGTGAATGGTGAAGTGGCTATGCCTCACTGCTTTGGTGAGGCAAGATATACCCATTCTTCTCTAAAAACCCTCACTCCCTGAGCTGTGAAATATCATATTAATCTGGATTTAGTGTTTTATTTGCTGCTTTTTGATTTATTTTTAAAGCTGTGAACCTTACTGTGATGTGTTGAATTAAACTCCGTCTACTAGTTTGCCCCGTGTCGCCTTTGTTTTTTAATTCTTCTGCGTCCTTCATAATGAGATTTTAATATCTCACAGACCTTCTCTTAACACACTCCACCCATGGTGACAGTCGGGTGCTGGGGAAAAGCTGCCAGCAATACCTTATTAGCTGTGTACCAACGGCCAGTTCTTTCATAATGAGCTTGTTAGCATCATATTACCTTTGAGGAATACTACAGTGATACACATTAGTGTTGTGCACTGCTGGCAATGATGGTCAGAAACCTCATTTTGAGGCCATGATGACTGGACAGCTTTATCAACATTATTCAGCTGTTTTGTCATCCTTTTTCCTCACTGTGTCATTAGCATTGATTATGAGCTTTTATCAGTCTTTACCAATCTTATTTGAACTAATCAGGAGACCAGACCTATATGCCTACATCATGCACTTGAATAACTATTATGATCATACTATTGTGACTATTATGTCATTGTCGTTTAATGAACTATTATGCTAATCATGCAGAGAGAGAATCTGGAGTGCCAAACATACAGTGTATACATAGTTAATCATTATTCTGTTCACACCCAGTATCGTTCAAAGGGAATTTTCCACTGTTTAAGTGAGTAGCTTCCTCAGAGTGCCAACAACTGGGGCTTGAAGCAGAGCTACTGATGTTGCAATAGGATTTTTCTGTGTTTGACCTGCTGAGGGGGTTATCCCTAAAACCAGTGGACATAAAATGTGACCCAGATAACATCATAGGTCAAACTTCAGTATGCAGACACAGGCACACACACAACTCAAGCACATGTTGTGTGCACATGCATGTGGGCAAATACACATAAACACTATCACACACATCTACACACACACACACACTCCCACACACACTGGCTGTCGGCTATCAGTAATATTCTCTTTAAGCGGTTTAACTTTTAACCAGTGTGCCTCTAGCCAGGATACCTTACATCACTTTGACCCTGGTCACTTTTATCCAGTTATGACTAGAGTGATAGGCAACTCTCGCTACCCGTGTCATGTAGCAGCAGTACTTTATCAGTCAGAGACAATTACTTTACACACAGAAAACTTCATCATAAACACTGTAAAATCCGGCGTATTGTTTACACAGGCTGATTGCAACACAGATACAATTTTACAATCTCATCACACTCGTAAAAGTATCAAAGGGCTGTAACGGCACATTGGTATCCCATTTGTATCTGAGATTCAAGCTCAGCTGTCAGGGTCAAGGAGCTTAACTGAGAATTAATCAAAAGCACCACAATAAAGTGGAACATTTTAGATTTTGTACTGATTAACAGGAGAAACGATTTGACACATTTGAGTTACAATTCTAGATAAATGGTGAGTGCTTCAGAATTGAGTGACACGTTAAGTAGGTCTGTGCATTTGGTCTGTGCATGTCCTTTTCTATACATCTGACCTGGTTTCTATGTGCACTGGTCTGTTCAAACTGAAGTGTGTGAAAACTTGGTCATGTAAAAGTCCAGGCTGCATTATGTGTTGTAATGTTGGGCACTGTTTTTATACCTGTAATGACTTATTTCATGAACTAACCCCTGCAAAGATGCTTTGTTTTTCATATTGTTCACAGATAGAATACACGATGAAACTAACCTTTTATTTCTATAGACAGGTTGCCTCTTAAACGTTTAATGGACTTATAAGTGGGAGATTACCTGAGCAGGTAGAGGATGTAAAATCATATACCCAAGTGAGTAGTGCTGTAATAGGAGAGGCTGTGACATTTACAGTACAGGCTACACAGTGTGAATTAGTCATGAGGAGAGAGCGCTAATGCGTGTTGATGGATATGTGGGGCTTCGCTATCTTTCACGTACTGTACGAATTACAGCATAACGCTCACAATATGTTTTCAGAGCTCTTTGCAGCTATGAACAGATGTTGAGCATTCTGTTTGAGACCCATATCCAATCAGCTGCAGAGGCAAAACCTGGCTTTCATATTTCATATCTGTTTAAAATTCAGCAGCCCAAACAGAAATAGACACACTGGCCTTTATTGTACGTCTGTATTCTCTGTTCATTCCAGTGTATAATGACAGGACCATCTTGTGTAAAATTATAAGATTATTTTCAGTGCTGTTGTGTTATTCAAGCAGCTTATTTTTTATCATTGTTGCCTGTGATTTGTTTTGTTATGGCACCAACAGCAAATGTCAGCAGGCGTATTCCGCTGTGGCAGACCATAATATTTACTTTAGAAGTGGGATCATAACATATCCATGGCTGTCTTGCTCTATATACTGTAGTATGGAATATGAAAATACATAATTGAACATGGCATAACAATGTACAATAACATTACATTTAGGAATCTGCACAACATTCTATCATGAATAATGCATACATTATATACTGCATGGTAATTATATAATTTTGTATTTTAGAGAAACTGTAAACACTGGCTTGTTGGAAAGCTGAAATTAAGACAGTAGCTTCCTCTCTGACAAAGATACATTTTATTAGTTTGTTTCCCACTTTTTATGTTTTTATTGCCGTAAGGAAATGATCTACTTTCCTCTCTGTTAAATTTTCACGTTTGTTTGATGTTTTAATGCTGTGCCTTTTAAACTACCACAAATAATTATTATTTATGTAAAGCAGTTTACAGTAATTACCTATATATATAATTATACCTGTGATTTATAGTGACAAAATTACTGATTTGACATATTTGCAAGATACAACAGACATTTTAAACTAAAAATAGTCTCTGATTTCAATTGGAGCTGGAGAGAGCAAAGGAGGTGATGTTTGCTTAAGAGCAATCAGAAAGATGAGAAAAGTGAATAAAATGCAGCGGTGAGATGATATAAAGTGCTTCTTTATATGGATCCATATCCTTTTTGTAGACATATTAATAATGCAAGAACTTCAAATGGAGCGACCTCTTCAAAAGTATTCTGGTACTGTGGCTTGGTTCCGCGTGCATGTTGTATTTTTCTCAATGTCACATTCCAGCAGTGAAGAGCCATGTTGATATTTTGACCGCAATCTTGTGTTTTGGTCAAAAACAATCACTCACTTTCTTAGAATTCTTTCTTTGGCCTTCCTAAAGGTCTCACCAAGCTGTTTTTATGTTAAAGCCAAACACTGCTCCATGTGAGGCTGGGGACAGGCAGCAGTGTCTGAACTGAGGTCAGCTGGAACTATCGTGTTGTCTATGTCACAGTTGGTATCACTTCCTCTTAAATTCAATGAAAATGGATTAATAAAGTTGCATTTGTTTTTCCATTAGAACTAATCAATTGTATACATTTTAGTGCTTAGGGTAAAAGTAATCAAGAAAACCCCTATTTGCATTGGCTCAACTAAAATGGAACTTTCAGACATCTAACTGCACAACAGATGCTGCAGCATTGATGACCACAACCGACAGAGTTAACGACCCAGCTGTCCAGTCTGTTGTGTGTATTCTTTCTCTGAGAGTTGCACCAGTCAACTCAACTTTCTTCATGAAATGATGCACTTTAGGCTGGACCAAAAGTCCAATTATGTCCAAAAATAATATGTTTTGTAAGAAAGCGTAATTTTAGGAGACAGAATTTCCTCAACCACTGAAACATCTGGATGGGTCATTTAAACCACTTTTGGTTGTCCAGGACGGTCTACATGCAAGTTTGGAAGCTTAATGTCCATACTGGAACAAGACCACAGCTATGCTTGCAGCCCTGTGAGGCTACAGGCACAGAGGTGCTTGAGATAAATGCAAACATCTGGACAAGGTTTTGCACCCAATCCAACTCCTGGTGGCGCTAGAGGGAGAGTCAGAGGATCACCAGAGTCAGAAAGCCTAGTCCTCTGGGGATCAAGAATATCTGTACAAAATGTCATGACAATCCATCCCAATATTGTTGATTAGATATTTCAGACTGAACTGAAGTGGTGGACCGACCGATAGATAAACATTGCAGTTTCTAGAGTCAGAGTATGGCTAATGTGTAGAAAAAGATGATGTGAAGAGGAGAGGGGGTGAGATGATAGCAGAGTAGAGATTGATGGAGAACAAAATTACTCTAATGTACAGTCAGAGACATAAATTGTCTATAAGTGACAGATGAATGATATGAGCAAAAATAAAAAAATAGATAGATAGATAGATAGATAGATAGATAGATAGATAGATAGATAGATAGATAGATAGATAGATACATAGATACATAGATACATAGATAGATATTCTCTCTTCACCTGAGTGCTGCTCCCATCACTTACCTTTCCAAGGTGATGGCACATGTACCATGCACACACTTACACACTGAGCCAGTTCAGAAATAAATCCTTGACTTTTATTGATGACCAAGGTCACTGAGCTGATATCAGATATATAGTACGGCACCTCTATATTGTGGAAGGGAAGGCTGAATATGTTGGCACCACTGTATGGATTATATTGTTGCAACACACCCCTCCAGTGTTGTCAGTGCATTGTGCTACTACAGTAATGATAATTTTTGTCAGAGTATCTGCATTCAGAAGAGAAAACAGGTGATATCATAAGTTGCCTGCGTCACTGGGATGTGAAGCAATCTGTCACATCAACTTGCTTACACACATTCAGTATACACACACACAATGGCCCAGTAACACACACACACTCAAATACAGCAGTCAGTCTGATTAGGAAAACCTGCTGTGACCTTGTCAATATGCCTCTCTACAGATAAATCTGCCCACTAGCCTACATCACTGTGTTACCATGGTGAAGTATATTAGTAAGCTGAAACCCATACCTGTACACGTGAGTTTCTGTGGTACCACAGAGGTAGACGAGGTTGGAATATAAATTTGTCTTACAAATACAGTATGTTGCGGTATATGTGGGCTTTGCTTTACAACATTTTTATTTTGTGATGGTGTTTAAGCATGCTTCTGTGTGTGTCTGTGTCTGTCTGGGTTTTTGTGTATTTGTTTTTCTAAGCAACTGATTTCATTGGCCTATTTCTCTGGAATTGATTGATTATTTGATTATTCAACAACCAGATGACCTGAAATAAAGACCAATTAGATGAGTGTCAAGCACTATGGTAAAAATATCACAGAATGATTATATATGGCATTATAAACTTTTTACATCAAAGAAATTAAACTAATGTATTTTCCGGTAATTCATGTTCTGTCTCCCTATACACCAGGAATTTAAACTGTAGTGTAGATATTTTATACAATCCTATGTAAGGACTTGAGACTGTCAGGTGTAAACAAGGTGAAACCATAGCTACCATGTTAATATTAAACAGTTTTAGTTTTCCCCCAGAACTATTAAGGCCCATCATCCTAGTTTTCTATTAACTTTGTGGATTTTTCTTACATATTTTTCAACAGTCCAAAGCAGCAATCTTTAACTGGCACCAAGGTTAATGGTTTCCACATGAAAATTCACAAGCGGGTATGTTAATTTTAAAAGAAACATGTGAGATGTCAACTCCAAGAGAAACAGAATGTCACACGGTGTGTTGGTCACATTTTACTTCAATCCCAACCATCTGATGTGAATATAATGGTTGAGACTGACAACAACTAATAGTAGTAGCTAGTTTCAACAGCAGTTTTGATCCAGTTAAAGGATCAGTGTGCATCAAGTGGTGAGGTTATTTTCATGGGATTGTACACTAGTTAAAACAAACTCATGAATATTATAATCCATTTCTCCCAAGTCTGTTCCACTAGATGCCACTAAATTCTACACTGTGCACCTTCAACTTATTAGCATAGGCTTGCAGATGCAGCTAGCTAACATTTTTGGCTTCAAAAGATTTCAGCTAAAACTATGACATCTAATGTTGGTATATACCTTCACTAAAAATTAAAGTTGTTAATTCTGACAGTAAATTAGTATTATTGAGTTGATTTGAAAAGAAAATATGCTAGGCTATAGGTTTAGTTTATACATTTAAACTGTGTTACCAGTTAGCATAACATTAGCTTATGATACAGATTGACAAGTAAGCTAACATAGATTTATCCTGTGATTTTGACCTTTGTGGGTAACCGTGGTCACCAGATTAGATGGCAAACGTACTTGTCTCTTTCTCTGTCTTTCCTGTGGGAGTCTATTCTGCCTTTCAAATCTATCTAGTAATAACATTTCTCTTTTTTATGTCACTTTCAACTGATTCATATGAAACACATAGATATGATTTCAGTCTCTGTTCTGAATCATGTAATGAATCTATGTTACTGGTAATGTCGTTTGGGCCTGTTAGATCATTCATGTATATGTTTAATATTGGGTGAGGTATGCAAGAACCCCCAAAAAACTCTACTTTCTACATGCATAAGCTTCTTTCTTTTGTTTTCATTGTGAATGTGTATGACGTTCATGATCAATTTTCTTAATGGTAATACAAAAACAATTTGTGCACTAGGTACTGAAGGGTATAATAATCACAGAATAATTCAAATGACAAAGTGGCACACACATTAAATTGGGCAGCTTATTTATTTTACCTTGTACATATCAACACAACTGTTGAGAGGCTGCAGGAAAATATGTGGTGGGAACTCAAACACAACTAGAGGAAGAGAGTACATATTACATATGGAACACTTCCTGACTCTGGTCATAGTTAAACATTAAAGAATGTTATTAAAAGATTGAATTAATTGACATAAATATTTTCCACAAGTAATAGAAACCTTTATTTGACTTGTGTTATCTACAGACCAGATGTTGCATGCTGAGTTGTTTATTATGTGTCTGTTAAACTGTGAATAAAGCCACGATTTTCAAACATGCAGACTTAACACCTTCTTATGTAAGATAAACATCCACAAGTCAGCTTCCTCAAGGCCATGGGAAGTGAAACTTACTGATGAAACTCGTCTATTTTTTGACTGATGCTTCTCTGTGTGGGAGGAACAGAGTGAAGACATAATGTCCCTGTACACACAAACATGCAAAAATGCATGCACACATACTCAGAATGCCTGATTCATTCACAGATGCCATCTGTCAGGAGAAAACTTAGGTGGAGTGAAGTTCCTTCAGTGGTATAAGGTCAAGGCAGTGTTTTGAGAAAAGGGCTGTATGGGAGGAGATAAAGTCGTCTTTCCCATAATATGCTTGCATGTGTGTGTTTGTCTAATTTTTGTTTTGTGTGTGAGTTAGGCTGCTTAAATTCTTCAGTGTGTGTTTGCATGAAAAGAAGAGGAAAAGACAAGCGTGAAAAAATACACACAGTGCATTTATTGTGTAATACACTCATCTGTGATGCATGTCCACCCACTCTACTTCTCCCTATTCCCTAAGCTATTGCTTTATTCTCTTCAATTTACATCTGTTCTCACTCTCCATCATCCCTCCATCCATCCCACTATCCCTCTCTAATTTCATTATTTATCGCACTTCCCTTCATTGTTGTCATCATCGCGCAGGCTTGCATGTTGTCTCACTGTTCCTCTGTCCCCTGATTTCCACAGAAATTCTCAGCTAAACACACACACATTGGAGACTGAGAGAACATGAGGGATTGGTCTATTTGGCAGTAATAAAGTGGTGAAGCTGTACCGGATAGAAAGTCATATGACTGACCCAAATTCCCCTACAGACACGTAAATGTTACAGTAGTAGTGTTGCAACACGGACAGTATCATATCCTCCTAACGGATTTGGTATTATTGTGTATGCATTTCTAGTGGGATTATACTTGGAGGATTTGTATGATTTTCCTGACAGATCCACTGTCCCCAGAAAGCAGCATTGACTGAGCGTCCTCAGTTAGCCGGCTGCCTTGGCTCTACTTTACTTCTATGTGTACCTGTTGCTTTTGTGAAACCATACATCTCCAATTTTGGAGATATGTTGTGATGTTTTTGACCAAGATTGTAATGTTTATTGCTATTTATTGCCTAATTATCTCAATTAAACACATGCAAACTACTTTACACTTTCAAAAACAAAATAATTAAAAAAAAATTTTAGTATCTATTTTAATGTGACAAAAGTGTGACATAAATTAAGTCAGAGACTATGGAAAGAACAAATATGAGACCAAGGGAAGAAAAGAAATAAACAAGGGGAAACAAAATAAAAACAAAACAAAAAAACAACAGGGGAAAAAAATTACATTATTTTTTGACATTTTTCTTAATTCCTAAAAGATTTTTGTAAATATGCAAATATGTAGTTTGGTGAGACCTGTAGTGTGTAGAGTTTTTTTTTCAGGACATGCACTTGTTTGGGTAGTAATGTGACTGAAATAGTCAAGCAAGATAGGGTACATCCATTTAAGACTCATTCTCCATTTATGTTGTGTGTATGTAGTATGTAGTATTCAGTTGCAATTGCATTAGCTAGTTGTTGATGGAGGTCATGTTCTGCTCTTCTCAAATCACTAGAGGGAGATTCACTTTATATAATCATGTACAGTAAATGGCTTAATCATCCTATTGTCTTACTTGGCCTGTGTGCAATAATCACATAATTGTGACCATGGCAACCAAAGCAGCGACAGCAGCAGTGAATCGGGACAAACAGTAGCATTTTCAAATGTAAATGAGCCATCAGAGGTTACTATAGATCTCAGTCCTTGTCCTTGCTAAGCTTTAGTATGCTCTTTACGCTTCTCTCACCCCCGTTCTCTGTGTCTCTCTTTCACTTTCTGACACACCCACAACACCCACATGTTCACACATACACACACACGTACACACACTGTTCTCGCAAAAATCTGTGTTCCCGGACTGTAACAAACAAAGCATGAATGAGCGCTTAACTATGTGATCAGCACTAACAGTAGCTTTGAAGGGCAGGAATGTGCAGACCAAATAGCACCAGAGGCCAGAGTAAAGAGAGTGACAGAGAGAGGTGCAAGGAACAATGAAATGAGGTAGCCAGGCAGCAGTCTAGCAGCATTTAGCCAGATCCAGTTAGATCTGAGTCTGACAGACGGACAGAAGCTTCTTCTTTCCGATCTGTCTGTTTCATTATCACGCGACTACACAGAGAGAAGAACAACTGCAGTCTGTCTGCAGTTTTCAGAAGTCAGACATCCTCAGTTCTCATTGTGTAAGGTCTGCAGTGTTTTGTGCCTTTAAAGTTACAGTTTCCACTGAATTAAACTCTCAAATTTTAATACTTTTTCCTTCATGTACATGTCTGCTGTTTCTTCTCCATTTCCTTATCATTTTTTCCATCGTTTTTCAATTTACAAATAAAGTCTTGATAAAAATAGCCAAAGAACAAAGGGATCTTTTCATCACTGCTTCTGTGTTACTTTGGGGTGGGTGAGAGAGAAGAGAGTGAGAGAATGGGGACAATTGTTTGTGTACACAAATGCGGGTATTCGCGTGGTTACCCTCGTCTTTACTGTACAGTGTGTGTTTATGAAAGCGAGAGACCCAGAGTGTCAGGGAGAGATAAAAAGAAAGAATGGAGAGGGATTACAAAGGGTATGTTGGTGTGTATGAGCACAACCAATGAGCTTCATTGGCCAGATGAGTTGTGTTCACCACAAAAGATGGACTTTACGGAGATGAGAGGCAGTAAGCCTGGGGATTAGGTCTGTTGGGCAACAGAGTACCAGGCCCCAGGGCGGCCTTTCTGGTTGGCTTACTGGAGGGATGGAGCCCATGTGTCATGTGGATCTTGTTTGGGAGAAAGAGGGGTTGGTGTTTATATGCGACAGTCATGCCTGTCCTATGAGCCTGCACTCAGCAGCTAGTAATTTGCACTTTACCAGCTATAGAAAACTACAACACAAGCAGAAACACACACACACACAGAAAAAGACAAGCCTTCATGTGGTTCAACTGGTTTGTAGAAATGACTTCTGCAGAAGGATTATGTCCATTTTCTCTAGTACCTTCTAGTTGGTCTCACATTCTGGGTATTTTTAAGAACTATCGAGAGAGAGAGAGAGAGGGCAAACAACAGATGATGAAGACGTGACTGACTGCTAGAAGCAATGCACTCAGGAAACAGTTAATGATATGAAACAGTGTATTGTGGCTTGATTTTCACACTCTTTCCTTCCTGTCATTACCTCAGCTCTCCTCACTCTCTCTCATCACCTCTTTTGTTTACAGTGACAGAGGACTCAGTTTATTAGAAATATAACACAGCATTTATATATGATTTCCACAGCTTTTAAATACGGCGCCATCATTGACCTCTCTTGACATCTTCTCCTTTCCATGATGATTCTATGACTTTGTCTTTTATGCCAATACATCACTTTTATTTTACAAGAAAATGATTTCATAAGAAAATAATGAGGAAAGGGCAGCAAAATGTAGTTTCCACATTTCTAGGAGTAGTCACAAGAGAAGTGCATATGACTGAAAAAGTAACTGTAAGAGCCTGTAGCTGGCCGGTTTTAGATCTGGTTTTAGATGTTTTTTTTACCCTTCCTAGCCTGAAAACTAATGAAATCCTCAGGGAAGGTGAACTTTCTTTAGAGAAAGAAAGCTTCTTTCCTCTCCCCTCTAGTTCTCTATTTTCGTCACAGTGTAGAGAGGCTGTATTGTACAGTTTATACCATCCATTTACCTGTGCATGTTAAACTATGTGTTATACCCCATTATTAGCTGCTGAAGAAATATCTTCCCAACATCTTTCTGTAACTTGTACTGCAACATTTTCAAAGCATTGCATTTTCAGACTAAAAATACAGCAGCTGCACTGTTGCTATATTGTTACTCTGAAATAAGTATGTAATTAAGCAAGACTACAATTGCATCACCTTTGGTTTACTCCTCCCTGTCCTCAGCTTCTTGTTGTTTTGTCTAGAAACTACTGGTATACTGAAGCTACATGTCAGTTTATGAAAGTTGTGTCTTGGCTATAGACTTGATATTTTTGTGCAATAGAAAAGGAAGTTGTGCAAGACTAATCGGGTTATTTGGGTTTGATAGGTATACTGCTTGCCAAAACAGTCTCATTTTTTTCTGACTTTTGCATTTAAACACTGGGGGACAAACAGCAGTTTTCAACAACAGAACAGTATTGCCCATAAGAAACATAATCACCAGAATATATCGTAGATTTACAGGAAATGAAACCAATGAAACCTGTCAAACAACACTGTAATCTGTGATGTGATAATACAAGCGTTGGAGCTTGTAGAATAATACAAGATCCATGCCTATACTTGTCACCTAAGTGAATCACTATCTTTGAATTAAAGATGTTTTTGTACAGTGTTGTGCCAGTGTCCAAATATTCTGTTGGTACAAACTGTTCCCCTGTAGTATTTACTCTGTAATTTAAATCTAATTGGTGACACTTTTATAGTCAAAACATCATTAAAGTTTATTTAAATGTTAAGTCTACTTGGTGAACTGAGTTGTGATGTGTAAACAAATGTACCAACTTCTACTAAACTCAAACAATGTTCAGCTCTGTTTGCCCAAACCTGATAACGAATCTCTTAACTTTGGCAGACTTGAATCTGTCTTACACCTTGAAATCAAGCCACAGCATGTGTGTGTGTGCGTGTGTGTGTGTGTGTGTGTGTGTGTGTGTGTATGAGAAAGAGAGACAGAGAGAGAGACACAGAGAGAGAGATTTCCAGGGGCGCACATGGGAGAAAGTGTGGATTCACAGTATTTCAACATATCCGCTTCCTCTTATTGCTTTGAGATGAGTCAATCATGTTGTTAGCCTGCCCACATACAGTTGTAAGGAAGGACACTTGTTTAAATGAAATAATGTGCAATTAGTGTGGGAGTGTAAGCAAGTATGTTAATAAATAATCCCTGTATTATTTTTTTCCCTGTATAATCTCGTTAGGAACTGGATGTACCTCTAACTCCTGTTATTTCAGCAGACGTGATTTATTTATGTTCAGAAATGTGTTGTGTAATCACTGCCTGCATGCTAGATTTACCATGGTGCATTTAAAAAAAAAGAAGCTTTAGCCTCCTTATTTGTTTGCCATGCAAAAGTCTCAGCAGCAGATGCTCTCTTCCTTAATCATTTGAATGTATCTTGGTTAGTGAGGTTTGGATTCTTATTTGAATGTTTCCATGTAACTTTCCATCCACATCCTCCAGTAAAACCATAGTAAAATTCCCTTTAAAACTCCCTACATTTCATTCCTCAATCACAAATCCAAGTATTTTGAGGCTACTACTATGATTTTTATGTCCTGTGTCTTTGTTTATTCACAAATCATCTTGGTTCATGATCTGTGTCTGGTCCCTATGTTCTAATCCATTTTAAGTAGCTCTGATCTTATTCTATATGAGTTGTCAGTGGTGTAATAGCTCCCCCTAGTGACAGAGTATACTATTTTTGCACTCATGGACGTATAAGAGCTCTTATAATACATCCATGTTTGCTCTTTATAACGATTGAGAAGGACAGAGAGCAAAGGATGCATGCAGAGAAATCAACCACTGAAAACATTTTTAGTGATAGATCATCTATGGATATGGTTTTAGGTTATATTTTTCACACAATACTTAGATGAAAATGGCTAAGAATTCACATACAACATGTTATAATGGCCAAGGATGTACAATCTAGAAATTAAAACTAAAAAACACAAATTGACATACAGATTCTTCCCAGAGGTCTTCATAATCAGGTATAACTGTCAGTTCCAAACAAATCGTTCTGTATCTTTACAGTTAATTTCACCCTAATTCCTCTTTATTTTTGTTTTCCTATTTATTGACTCACTGTTCACTCAGCATTTTAGGCTACACTGATAGATAGATGTTGATTAAATGTTTTATCTAGTCATGAGCATGACAATATTTTTTATTTTTGTTCTTTGGCGCAAAACAACTTATGCCGAAACCATTCCAAAAAAACATACAAACAAACAAACGAAAAACAAAAACAAAAAAACAAGACTATAGTATGCAGTCGTGATTGAATTAGCAGGGGCAATTAATATACAATGAAAAACTTACATGTGTGCAAATTTCATGTCATTTCTCATATACAGAAAAAACCCTAACACTGTTCAATATGGTATGTTATCATCCATCATACAACCATCATTATTCTCATTATTTCTCCTATTAATTTATCATTATTGATCAACAGTTGTCCTTTGGTGTCTTAGCTTTTACTCACACAGAATTTAATTGAAGCAAGTTGTGAAAGTGACATTCCATAATGTGAGGTAGTTTCATTATTTTATGATAATAGAATATATATATATATATATATATATGATCAATGACATCTCCAATCTCGTAGTGCAACACAAAACATGTTTTCCTTTTTTTGTGAAATGAAAGAATTTTGACATTCGTCTTCATATGCAATCCTAAAACAGTTTCATTCTTAAATTAATTAAAAGAAATAACAACCAAAAAAAATTGTTGCCCCCCAATAAAATATATTTTTTTAAAATTGCCCACGGTTGAACCTTGCTGACCTCTGCCATGCCATCAGTGCTACTGATTGCAAAATGCTAAACACTGAAATCCAATTAAATATGAAACCGCTTTATTAATTGGTATTTACCTCAATTTTTATTCCAGATTTCTTTCTTTTATTTATTTATTTTTCTTTTACATTAGTTTTATTCATTTTTCAACCTCTCTGTAAGTGTATTATTGTTCTTGGTGGTGGTATCGAGTTATTTATTTTGCTGTTTCCACCTTTTCAATAAATTTACAGCATGTCTACTACTATTTTACAAGACGATAAGTAGATATCTATCCCAGCTAAGACTGTTAATCACTTTATAACTTGCACACTGAATGAATGAAACACCCAAAATGTGTATTAGAAGGATATTAAGTGTAGGGTCATATTACAACCTCTAGATGGCAATAGAGAGCTCAAAATAAGTGGAGAACTACTTTTTGATTGTTCTGGTCTCATTCCTGTTTGACTCATGCATTGAAGTTCAGTATTTCAAACTATTTCTTCCTTTCTGTGTCTGTATTTTAGGATACACATTGATTTCTCTTTCAATAATTTGCATGCAATCTGCTCAGATTCCACAGTATTCCTCAGATGATCTGTAGTGGCTGCAGCAAGTGGATTATTGGCTTTTAAACTCATCAAAATTACACATTTATGACAGCAGATATTAGATCATGGGAAACATGATAACGTGTATAGCACTGCAGCTGTTTGTTATTCGCCGTAATCACTGATAAAACAGTATTTATACACGGGGGTCGCTCGAAGTCATCCAAAAAAAATCTCGTCCAATCAGATCCCCGCTTCCCTGCATGGGGTAGTTTGCGCCTTGGAGACTCTCTGCCCAGCTGAGAGGTGGTCTTTGTATGACAGAGCTGAACAAGGACTTCTGACTGCAGATCTCTCACACAGGAGAACAGACACTGAGCTGCTTGCTGGGACCTCAGAAACCGAGCTCAAGGAGAGGTGAAAGGCTGCAACTCCTGCGCACAGAAACTCCAGAAGAAACCAAAGAGGCGCATGAAAACAGCAGCAACACCAACGACAAATTCCTTTATAGGGCTAATGTTGTGTCCTTTGTAGACATTTTTAAATACTTTTTAGCCAATTTTGAGAGCCTGATGTCTCTGCCTATATATCGAGATTCACCTTGAGGTTGCGACTGGCGAGAACAAAGTACCCAAAAACTTTGCTTGAGAAGACTCTTGGATCTGAAATGGGCACCAGATTTGTGTGGTTGTCCCTTACGCTGTCAGTGGCGTTCTCCACTGGGCAAGACGCAGGGACCGGAGCCTCAAAGGAGGACATCCCGGAGGGCGCATCCACCCTGGCATTTGTCTTTGATGTGACCGGCTCCATGTACGACGACCTGGTCCAGGTTATCGAGGGTGCCTCCAAGATTTTGGAGACATCTCTGAGTAGACCGAAGAGACCTCTGTATAACTTTGCCCTGGTCCCCTTCCATGACCCAGGTAATGAGATGAACATATGAGAAATTAAAAGTCAAATTCATTTATTGATTTACTCTTTGCGCATGACAATTTTAGGTTTTCTGTATAGTTTCTGCACACTTTTTTTTTTTGATTATTTGGAGTTTACTCCTTGCTGTGGAAACAAAAGCACACAGAAAAGTGAGAAATGTGATAGTTTGCTCACAATCCGCCCTTTGAATGCCTAATGTTCCTCACACCTCCAGAGGAGGGACTCAGGGGGATTTTGTCTCTGCACACAGATGTTCAGCCTGGCGGTCACTATCATTAGCATTCCGCCAGGGCTAGTGTGTGGCTTAAGGTTTGCAATGCAGCTTGATGATTATCATCACCCATGGGTGCTCTCTCATTCTGAGCAGCTAATGTTGAGACAATCTGTCATTGGGCTTATTTAACAGTAACCTTGGCTTGTAGGTCGCAGGAGCAGGTCCGAAGTTATATAGAATAATAAAAAGAATCCAAATAATTTGGCTCAAATAATCAGGACTCACATCATGACCTTTGCTTAAAGAGTAAGTCCTGGATAGTGGTATGGGAGTATGGCAAGCACATAAAGCTACTGGAGAGCATGCATTCAATGTGTGTTGTGACTTACTTTAGTTATATCACTTTCCATGTAAGTCTTGTTTACCATCACAACCACAGCTTTACTTTGGATGTTTTAGAGATGGAGAGACTTTCTGTTAGGATTTAAAGTCCCTGTAATTACTATTTTCTGAGAGGGGGGAGAACTCACTTACCTGCATGCAAAAACACCATCAAAGACTGCTGTCATGCCATGTCATGGGGGTTTGTGAGCTGATCTGGAGGTGAGAAGTGGAAGGTGTCCACCTGCGAAAACACTCCATCAACATGGTCACGTAAAGTGTGCAGCATAAACTTTTTTTTTTACTTTAAAGAAACTTGTTCAGTCACACTATCGAACCACCTTTTTCAGTGTAGACAACACCAAACCACAAACCTAGACGATCATAAAATATTCCTGTAGGGATCCAAAGTGTGTCTATCACTCAGTAGCAGCCTTTAAGTATGTTATGGTACTGATTCTGCTTTAATGCTACTATGCTATTGCTATTGGCACTGTGTATTTTGATATGTGTTAATAATCTGCTAAAATGTGCTGTAGGATTTCTGTTCTCATAATTGGAGATTCCTACTGACTGCTTATATTGTATATTTAAAACGTTTGTCAGTTAATGGGCTTAACAGGTGAAAAGACAGACAGATCTGTCTTTACACTGAGAGATCTGAGAGACAGATGAATAGACAGAGGTGATCTGTGTAGTGAAGAGATAGATTCCTATTCCAGATGTTTGTTCTCCTCTGCTAAATTTCAGCATGTCACAAATTCTTAAGCTCGATTCCTCAATCATAGATACAAGCACCCTGCTCTGTGCCTAGAATAATACTTATATTCAAGGAAGAAATATGCTCAGTATACACAAATGGAACAAATTATGAATTCATTATGATGTACCTCTGGGGGGGGAAGAAAATCTCAGATCATTAGCAGATGATGAAAGAGCTGCAATCCACTGTATCTTGGACAAAAGCAACAGTAGTGAAATAGCACTGATTGTAACCTGTATCTAACTTCAAGGCTTAATTCTTAGCAAATGTTACCCTTACTAGGAAGTAATTATAGGATTGTTCTCTTATAGTAAAGTGAGACTGCAACAGTTTCCGTGTTGTCTTCTCTTTACAAACTTCTATGTCTTTGTGTTTGTCCCTCACCACCTCGTGACGTTCGTTTGCTCCTTAAAATGTTTACGAGGATGTCAGAATGTGTTCTCCAAAACCCCCACGGGAATAGAGGAATGATTAGCACAGCACACTGCAAGCCGGGGTAGCTGAACATTTCCCCAAATGTTGTTCTGCCCCTGTCTCTTTTTTTGTCCTCCTTTGACTATATCCCAGACCCTTGGATCAGTTTTGTTTTCCTAGGGACCTTTATTTAAGTTTTGTTTCATTTTGATACAGATCCCTTTTCTCTGCTTTCCATCCGACCCGGTGCGATAATGCACTCCCTCCTGTTTGATTTGGCTCCCTTTAAATCAGAGGCCAGAGCTTCCCCTTTATTTACACTGCAATCTGACACAGTAAACATTAGAGTGTGTGTTTGTGTGTCTGTATTTCTGTCACTCTGTGTTGTGTGCTTGCCTTTGTGTGTGTGTGTGTGTGTGTGTGTGTGTGTGTGTGTGTGTGTGTGTGTGTGTGTCAAGAGAGAGTGTCAAGAGGATGCCTGGATATTGGGGTCAGGCTTGTGTGGGAAGATCAGTCAGGAAGCCTCCCCCCTTTCCTCCATCCTGCAGGGAGAGAAAGAACGAAAGCAAGAGGATACTTGACAAGTCATTTTACTGAGGCACAGGGGTTGTGTATTTAACACTACAGTCTGAGAACACTCCAATGAAACCATTGTAGGGTAGAATTTCGGCTACCCTGTTGCGTTACCCTTTCAGACCTTGGTTACTTTTGAAAATGGCATTCACATTCAAACTGCAAACATGAACATCACTCTTCTGTAGCAATAGTCCAGGAATCCTGTTTTAGGACATCAAAGATGTATTGCAAGAAGACTCTCCGGACTCATGGAGTGTTTTTTTCGAGAATTTACAGCCAAATAAACTTTATTTCACAACACTCCAACCATTCCCCAGCCAAGAAATGTAGCCTTTATCCCAGGAATATTGTCAAACAGTTCTTTTTTTCAATCGACCATAAATAAGGCCTCTCTACAATGTATAAAGAATGTACTCTAAGGAGTTAAGTTGATATGAAATATGAAGAGTATGTATGTGTGTTAGTGCATGTGTCCGCAAATTTGTTTTGAGAGTCCGCTAAGATTCCATGTTGTGGTCTTCATGGCTTTGCTGACGTCCTTACGCACACATGCTTGCCCTTGTAAATACTACCATGCTGCGAGAGGCTGTATGTTTGTACGTGTGTCTTGTACCTGCTTGTGTGAGTGTTTAATTGGCTGAGGTTGAGATGGGTCAGAGCCCAGTGCCGTGGGACAGTGGGGAACCTACCATGCATGCCTCAGTTATACACATTCAATGCTGCCAGAGTGTTAAAGGGGAACTCCACCGCCAGGTACTGGGGAGTACTACTCTATATGTGAAAAAAAGAGGTATAATGCATTTTGTGGAGCCAGAGGGAGCTGCACAAAGTCTAATAAATTGTCTCAAGTGATGTAATTTCAGTCAGCGTTGGTTGGGGCTGAAGACTACAGGTTTGAAAATGAAAAGAAAAAACTGGGAATGTGGAGTTAGAGAGAAGTGAGGTTACCAGACCTCTGTAGTCCACTCCTCATCTCTGCTTAAAGCAAGTGGCTCAAGTATATGTTAGCCGCTATTAGCATAACACACAGGAATTCGTGCAGTTAAGTTGAGTTGTATTATTATGGGTAATGTAGACACCAGGTTTTGACAAGGAGGAAGAATACATGTAATAAAAAAGACAATATATCTGGTTTTGCTGATCTTTTTAATGTTTTAAATGTTCATTGTGGGTCCAACAACAATGTTATAGGAGTGCAATGCTAAATCTGTGGAGTACTCTTTTTGGAATGTGTTATATTTTGTTTGAAATGAAATAAAGATTATACAGTTAAAGTTCTGACTTCTGATTAGTTAGTAATCCACATCCATTATATGCGGAACAGTAATTCTAGCTCTTGGTTTCCACCCGGAACATTTTGGCAGTGCACCACTTAGCTGCAGCATGCCGGTAGCATGCTCATGGATGTATGCTAGCCAGCTTAGCCAAGTTTCCCTGGTTACCCTGGTTAACCATGCTCATATAGTGTTGCAGCCGGCTTTTAATTGAGTACTGTCTTTTATTTGAGGAAATACGGTAATTGCAAAGCCCTTCAGCCAACGACTGGCTGAAGTCTGTGACCCATTTAGTATCTTCACTGTTGATGCTCTGCCAGAACTGCCGTGGAGGGATCTCCAATTTTTTGTTTTGGGGAGTTTGGTCTCCAGCAAGTGAAACACATTTGATTGAGGTCAGGTGACTGCCCTGGCCAGGCAAGGACATGCCACTCCTTGGTTGCCCAGACTTTATATTTAGGGTCATATTGACAGGCTGTTTATGAAAAACAATTCCTATACCAAACACATTTAAAGTCAGCACTAAACCTCATAGTGATAGACTGATTGATTGGCTTACTGAGTGATGTCTGTCTACTTCAAGCTTGCTCACATCAAGTAGTTCAGACTCAGGATTCTGACTCTATGGGCACTGTAGAGGTCTACCTTGCTAACCTTTCCTGCCAGTTATCTTCAGTTAGAAGGAGATGGAGCAAGGCCTGGGCACAGAGTGATGAGAGGAGATGACGGGATACCTTCTACCTCCTCTGCATGATCAAAGGCGCTCTTCTCAGAGCTGCCTTTGTTGGTGTTCAGCGTCCTTTTCCACCATCCCCTTTTCCCTTTGTTTTCTTCTTTTCAGAGCAGCCGTTTTTTGTCTGAACCACCCCGCCTGTGTGAGATTACAAGGAGCCTGCGTTTAGCTGGACAGAGTCAATAATGATCCTATTAGGCAGGAATGTCAAAAGAGAGAGAGGTGGAGATTTTGGAGAATTAGAGGAAGAGAAGAGTGCAGCAGACTGCAGTGTGTATCTGTGTGTTTCATGTTCTAATAGTCCTACTCTGGAATATTAAAATGGTCTTTAATTTTTAGGACTGTACATACACCTTCTGAAGTGCCCTGAGGTGCTCTTAGCGCAATCGTTTTCAACTCCATTTGACTTTGTAATTGGTACTCAGGGGTTATCCCCCTTTCATCTTGTAAGGCAGTTCATACCTGAGGGCTGCTTTAGGAACACTTTAAAATATTGTCCATTCTGCTTTCCTGTGGGCAAGTTTATATATGACAGCTTAGGAGATTCTAAGGTTGATTACCGATAAAGGATGTTGCTGGTGTTTAGAAAAGTCACAGGTAGTTGACCTTTAGATGCACCAGTTGACATGAATCCATTTGGAATAAATGACCCATTTGTTAAACATTTCTGTTACTTTGTACTTACGACCAAGTCTGGTTTGTTTCCCTCTAGGCATTGGATTTATTTCCCAAACCCTGTTGAATTCCAAGCCTCATCCTGAGGTCCTGAAGGTTCACATGACCTGGTTGTGACCTTCAGGGCTCTTCAGACATCACTGTCTGGGCTCTCACCGATATCCTCTTGACCTTTCATGGCTGGATTTTTGTTTGTGTTGCAGCATCTTTTGGGTAACTGTCTGAGCATGAATGAGAACATGGAGCACGCTGCAGTAGCCAAGAAGTGAAGAAACACAGTGAGAATGCAGTTATTAGGTAGGACATAAAGATTAATCTCAGGAAGTGAGTTGAGGTTTAAAGAACAAAGAGAGGAAGAAGAGGAGTTTAAGAAGTGAAACTGAACATTTTTTTCATCTTGGCAGAATGAGGAAATTAAAAGACAAGTTGATTAAATGCTGTAAAACCTTGGGAATATTACACAATTGCTTGTTGCTGAAAGAAGAAAGTCATCTGCCTCATAAAACATGTGCTGATGTTAAATTAGATCTGAGAAATTGAACCTGAACTGTGTTTTGTTGGCAGTTCATATCACAGAGGAATCTGACCACTAACTGTGTTTATGGATTTTAATTTGTCACAAACGCATGTTTTGCTGCATGTCTGAGATGTGTTTTTCCTCTTCTGCGGCAGACATGTTTACCTGACCTGTCTCTAACTCTTACCATGTGTCCACAGCATAAGCAGCCAGTCACTCCAAATCCATTTATTTGTGAGAGCGAAACACCCGGGGCAAGTCAGGTGATTTTGATAACAGCTGCCGCTGGTTGCCTTTTCGCTGGTGGGGAGCTGCTTTTTTTAATGCTGTTTCTTACAGTTTGTCATGTCCACTGCTGTAACAGTGTAGTAGCCGGAGATGGTTTGGACCACATCCAGATTTTTAAGATATAGTTATGATCTGATCATTATACTGACCAATTTTTATACCTCTACAACAAACGCATGGGTCTCAAACCGGTCTTTCATAGTCACTGCCCTGGAATCCAAGTGGACAATTTCCAGCTGCTATTGCCAACTATACCAGCTGCAGACATACATACACTATGTTGTATATTAGTATTTGCCAGTCAGCATGTTTAGTACTTTATTACCCATAATAATAAGCAGCAACCTCAGCATTTTTACTGTTGCCCATTCAATGAGGGCTTTTCTCAAATCAGCACTTTTATAGTCAATTTAGACCCTGAAGATCAATGTCTAGACATTATTACTAAGGGAACCTTTTTTCTAAAAGACTTTTTAGCACAGATTCATTTGATTTCATTGTTTTACATCATACTTTTGGTGTCTGGAGGACTAATTTGGAAAACATTGGATTTATGTCCATATAGATCTGTTGCCAAAGTTGAACATTCCCATGGTTTGGTATGCAGTGACCTCATGTTGGCTGTGTTTTTATACAATACTGTGTAAGCTGTCCATGTACACTTTAGTTGAAACACATGCAAGGATTCAGCCATGGGACTGGCGTGTGTAAAGTGACATTTACTCTCGAACCATTAATGGCCAAGCTTTTCTTTTGTTTATTTGAAATTTGTTTGATTCTTTCTTTCTTCTTTTACAGATTAGAAGCCTTAAAGCTGCAGTAATCAGTACCTTTATATTAACAATGGATCAAATGTGTAATGTGACGGAAGTCGCTCGTTGTGACAAATCACAGAGAATTTTTTTTTCTTTTTGCAGCGACTCTGCAGTATCTCTCAGCTCTATGTAACGTTTTAGCATCTAGTCAATTTTAAATTAGCAATCATCTGGAGAACATTGTGAAGCATTTAGCGAACAGACAGACAGATAATTCACTCAGGAATTGGTGGCGACTAAAACAGAGCTAAAAAGAGAAAGAACATTGGAACATTAAATTTGTCAGGTGGCAAGAAACATGACTCCAAACATGACTCTAAAGTTGTTGTTTGCCACAACGACTTTATGAGGTGATTATATATCAGTGTTGTGTTTACGCCTCATTACGTCGCCTCCAAGTGGCCAGAAAAATAAATTATCGCTACTGTAATTAAATTCTGTCTACTTGGCAAGATTTACTTTACCAAGAAGACCAAGCAGGGAATTACATCCTTGTAAAAGGTTAATGATCTTAGTATCGCAGAACCGCAAGTTTACAGCGAATAATGAGCAGGAAGTTTTCAGCGACAGTATGAACTCTGAAGTGAGCGCATGCATTGTTTACAAAAATAGATGAGCTCATTGGTCACAATGGATGAAGTTGAACAATTTTAACAGTTTTGTTGTTTTGCCATGAAGGATTATAATTGGACAGTGACAGTGTTGGCCAATGTGCAGTGTATTGTGCTTGATGCATTTTTGTTTTCCCTCCTCAGTATTGAATTTTGCAGGTATATTCTTTTCCTTTTTTAGGTCTCCTCCACCTCCACAGAAGCATGGTGTGTAGTGCTGAAGCATTCCCTGAAAGGCTGCAAAACTGGTGACATGTCCATGTGTCTGGACCAGAGGAAAGGACAAAAGGTTATAGGCAAGGGATAGAAGTTGAGATGATACAACAAGGTGTCTCAAGTCGTCTAAGGATGTTGATTAATGTGAAGGTCGGTGTGGTTTGTGGTTGTGGAAAACGTCTCTGAATCCGACAAATGTTGAGGGAATTACAGGCTGCAAGGCTGAAGGTCAGGCTTTCAGTGACCTTTGGCCCCTACTTCTGAGGGGTATGTGTAGGGGAAGTCATGTATCATGACATCCCATCTCCATGCCTCAGTGGTGGAGACCACCTTAGACCAGTGTTTCCCAAGATATTTTATGCCATAGCACTATTTCTGTACAATAAGGTGCGGAGACATTACAGAATAAAACACACACTGTGTTCAATGCTTATGAATGCAGCATCACTTTTAGTGTGAAACTGAGTTTGTTTTGATGAACCTGGCATTCTGTGTCTAACTCATGACAAACACGTGCTGAGCTCCTGGTCAACTGTCTTGACAACCTTGAAAAGCCAAAATAATCAAGTTTTCCACAACAGACCTGGGGCAATCTGAGGCAGCTCTAGTGTGCTGTGGCACCCTGGCTGAAAATCACTGCCTCAGACATCTGAGTGTGCTTCTGTGTGTGGTCGACAGTGCTGATCTGCTGCATCTGAGGTTTCTCTGTCTGCTTCAGCATGCATAATTAGAATTTCCTCAGTAAAACAAAAACACACCAAACAGAAAACACCACTCAGTAACTTTTTAGCGCTCTGGGATTACACCATTAGTCATAAAATACATGGTCATGAGTTTTGCAGCTTTGTGGTTGTAATATTGAGGTTGTTGCCATTTATTTTCAAACCGCCCACTTACATTTTAAGATAAATTAATGCAATTCCGGCAATTAAAAGGCCACATTTAATTCTAAAGTACTTTTCTTCTCAGAGTGAATCATAGAATCGGACCTAGCCAAGTCTCAGGGTTTTGGCCGTTTTGTCTGCAATGGAGACCATATGTAGAAATGACACAAACAGCACATTTCTCAGTGTGTTTGCTGTCTGTGCCAGTTTTGTGCCCTTTCAGTGAGAAGCATTTAGATGGCTGATGCCTCTCTAAGCCACAGCTTTGTCTTTTTTCATCCTCTTCTCCAGCCCTCTCTCTCATCTTTAATAAGTTGTCAAGGCAATGAAATGAACATCTGTCTTACCTCTTTGCAATGATGCATTATGGGTAAGGGAGATGTTGCACAACACAGCCCATCAGGGGTGCGGTTAGTTCTCTAAGCAGGTTGCTTTTGTAAGCTGTTGTTATAACCGTGCAATGGTGTCACCGGGACTTATGACCACAAGTTTTTTTTGTTTTTGTATTTCACATTTAGGATGATTCATAACGACTTGACCTAGAAACCCCACCATCAATCACTATTGATAGAAACAGCAAAAGGTTAAGTGAAGGGTTTGAGACAAATGAGTGCCCTTATGTAAAAAAAAGTGGGGAGGTGTGGAGCAAGGAATTAACAACACAGTTCTGACAACATGTGTTCGCCCTCAGTCTCATTCCTTTGAGGCTTACGCAGCATTGTTTGTGTTTACACCATTTTTAAACGTCTCGCCCAATGTTACTTGCAAGAGGTCATGATTGCAAATAATGGACCTGAGCCACCAAGTTGATGGTTGCAGATAAATGAGAGCTGTATGGGATAATATTAATACAAACCAGACGAGACATTAATTGAAAATTCTGACTAATCTCAAAATACACCTTCATTGCCTGTATAAAGTTGGATTCAAAGATGTCCATAGACAGATAAGCTTTAAATATAATCAACAATGCCTGACCTAGCATAACTTTGAAAAGCTGTAGACATAACAGGCTGCAGTGTTGTGGTTTCGATAAAGCTTCTATGGCCAGAAGAGTCTACAGAGTACTGAAAGGCAATTACATTATTTGTTGAATTGGTCTGTTATTTTGTTGAAATGGTCTGTTATGTGGAACATCTGCTTTGAGAAGTGCTGTCGCAAATTCAAAATGCTCAGTGTAGTTTTTTGTAGAGTACAGTGAGCTAAAACTAAAGTTAAATATCACTGTAAAGTAACAATTTTGCTAAATAAGTCAAGTGAAAAAAACTGTTGACTATAATGAAATAACTGAAACACAGGAAAATGAGTTAAACTGATGTGCTCCAGATGGATTTATGTATTGGTTACCCTGTCCAGACCATGTCCGGAGTTCAAGAGCACGGTTGACAAACCGTTAAGGTCAAAAGTGAAGCATGAAGACACGAGGTCAGACGAGGTCTGAGAAAATATAACTCATTCCTCCTAGTGGTGCTTTTCTTTGAATCTCGTACAGGAGCACATACATCTCATCTCTACTAGGTCAAGTCAAGTCTATTGTATTTTTGCAGCCACAAATCACAAATTTAGCTCAAAGGGTTTTACAGTCTGTACAGCATATGACACCCTCTACTCTCTTTGAATACATACTGGACTATGGATACATTAATTGTTTATTACACAGTACAAACTGTAAACATACAGTATTGACGAATAAAGCATACATTTTATGTCCCAACATGCAAAAATCTATCTCAACATCACTCTTGTTGCATGAAGACATAATGTACTAGAGTGAATCTAGTCTTCTGGAGGCAATGCAGAAGACAGTGACACATAAATCTTGCCAAATAGTCTTCAGTCTTGTTTCGAACAATAAATTATTCACTTACTTTTGCCCTCGCTTCCCTCCGTACTCATCTACATTCTTCTTTTGTGGCTGGTAATCAGACGCAGAGTCTGGGCAGTGACCCAACCACACAGACAGATCGCATTCAACTCACTCTTTTAAGTTTTTCTTTGTAGAAATTCACAAATCCACACATCACATTCGCTCATATAAAGTTTGTGGTGAGAATTAGGCTAAAGGTTTTGACTGCCAACACGTGATGTGGATCTCACACAAAAGAGATCTTTGAAGGGTCCACTGTGATCATTGCCTCTGACCCCACCGCTTCCCAGACCAGATGTAAACGGAGCATCAAAAAGTACACATTAACAAGCCGACATCAGTTCCTCATTCAGTTCCTTAACACTGCCTATTATGCGTGTATGACTTTTAGATAATGTTTGTGAAGACCTTTAAGCAAAAATAGTTCACAGATGGCCAGTGTTGACAGATAGACTGCATCTTTCTTAAATCATCAGTTGAGCACGACAGTTATTTCCTCAGATAATTTTTGTAAGATGCAGCTGTCAAGAGTTTAACATCGAGAAACTATTACGTTACAGTAGAATATAATTTTATGAAGTAATATAACTTTAGTTTGAAGTTAAAGAGAGAAAAGCATTGTTTGCATCTAACATTAGATATTGCATTATCAGGCAATTATACATTATATGGAATTTAATATGAACTGTATCATATTGAATTTACTTGAAAAACTGACTCTTACAATTAACTCAGTTTATTAGGATAGAATATTTCTCCTTTACTGGAAAGAGAAGAGGGATAGGAAAGATATGAGATGGAGACAATGTGGATACACTTACTATCACTGATATCAACAGCAGCATTTCTTCTTATTAATTCCAACACACCTACAGATTAATATGCACTGACACACTCAAACATAGATAAAGGGATTTCCCTTTGCTGCAAGGTTGCTCTTTTTCTATAGTTGCATGAATGGCCACACCACAGAACCACACGTCCCCATAAATGATTGTCATAAATTTATAGACACGCACACAAAGCACACATGGCACACACGTCACACACGTCACACACTTAATTAAGAGCTCTCCCCGGGTTGCATCCTTGTCTGTGTTCTGTCTCCAGCACGAGTTAACCAGTCATATGGATGACTGGGGGAGGATTCAGGGCTGTCATCTGTCTCTGGAACACGCTCCCCATCAGGCAGTGCATCTGTGAGGGATTACACGCCTGTGTGCGGTGTGTTCATCAGTTTGGTCTCACTATATGTTTGTGTGCGAATGGCTGTTTGAGATCATTTGAACTCATGACTGTCATTAATGGAGATCTGTGGGTTTGTGGCCCATCATCTTGAGACACATCCAATTGTGTGAAGTGAAGTGAAACAAGAGAGGCAGTGCTGTAACTGCCTGGTGGTCCTTCTCTCTGTTGGTTGTTGGGAGTTGGGAAGTTTCCATCACAAGTTCAGTCTGTGGTGGTTTGAAATCAAGCCTGTAGTCAGCTCTGTCGCTCGGGGCTAAAGCTCAGTCATTAGATGCCAGCTGGTGACATCTTACAGGGAGGGCGAAAGAACAGGGGTAAGAAAGAAAAGAGGGAGAAGGAAAGAATAGAGAGACACATAGAAAGGTGTTAGAGGAAAGAAAAAAATGTAGTGATGAAAAACAAGGGCAAAACAGGAAGACAGAAAAGTCAAAACAAGATTAAGCTTATATTGTGCAGCTTGTGGACTTAAAACATTTGAGACCGAAATAAACAATTAGTACAAGAGGTATTGAATCAATCCAAAGTATGACCTGTTTATGCTGACAGACCTGAGGCTATGTTGGCTGCTGGTCTTTGGAGGCTGCAGTATCAAGAGTCAATAGTTAGAAGTAGTGACTGTTTATCGGATGGCTGCTGCGCTATGCTAAATTTCCAATAGTTTAGTCTGTAAAGTTTTCTCTGACATCATAGTGACTGGAAGTGGGAACAAATAGCAAAATAAGTAGCTCATAGTTGCATTCTGCTTTGTTTTTGTGACTCAGTGTGTTGAAAGAACACATTTCTGATTCTGTAACAGTGCCACAATTGTGGTTATTTTGTAATAGTGAAGACATGGTTGTGTCACCGTCAAACGCCAGAAATAATGAGACTTTATTTGAAATAAATGGACATTATTATCCTGTCAGAGGGTCAAACCACTTCCTCTACACCATGCTTTCCCTTTTAAAATAGCCAACACATATGGTAATGCAGGAATTAATCTTTCACAAGGCTGCAGTTTCCTGTTTGGGAAAATCTTTCAGGCTGATTTCACCACTGGTGTCTGAGTGAAGCTGGCCAATTTGAACAAATTTAATTAGGGATTTAGATCTGTGTCAAACAGAAAGAAAGGAAAAGCTAACAAGGGGCTACTTCCCCTGGTTTCTTTCCCCTGACTGAAAGAAACAATTCATAAGAAAGAATGTGAACAATTAAATACAGCACATTGTTTTTTTGTATGCAGTGCACCTTTTCAGTTTTGTATTCCCAACAGAGACATACCATATGTTTGCAATCTATTAGTAGTGATGTACTCATACTGAGATAATCACAGAACTCTTATGTTGATGACATATTTAACTACACTGTATTTGTTTGTGCATATGTGTGTTAGAATTGTAAATTCACTCATTTTCCTTAACTCACTCATGTTCCTTTACACATATATGTCTGAAAACCTGTGTGCACCTTTGTTCCGTATGTTAAGTGCTCGACGCTAATTGCACAGTGTGCTGTTTCACATGTGTTTTCTCAGTGGGGCTGATTAAGTGAATTATGCCCCATAGCTGACGGTCGGGATGACAGCCACTCTCACTCTGGCAGATTTTTACCCTGAATCAGCAGAATGACAGAAAGCAGTGTGTGTGTGTTTACAGCCTCTCTTGCCGTTAAGTGTTGTAACAGCTACATGTTGTGTAACTTTACAGAATACATGCATTTGAATGTGTGTATGCGTATGAAGAAGAAAGAAAGAAGGATTTCCATGTTTATTAGGATTTCTTCTGCTGCACAAACAGAAAACAACCTGTTGTCTTTTGTTGGACGAGGAAAAGCATCAAACCTACTTTACTAGACTGTTGTTCAAGTAATCTTACACTAGTCCAACATACGTTGGCTCATTAAATCAATTTGAAAATAATGGTTGCGCATTTTGTTCATAAAAATCTTGAACCATGAATGAACTGGTGACTGTAAATAGGGAAAATAACCCAACCCTTTTTGACTGCAATACTGCTGGTATTGATTAAGTTTCAGTTTAGGAGTTTTTCTGGTTGCCGTTGGTCTGTATTGTCACAGCACTGGTTTTCTGGAGCTCTTTTAGGCTTTTATAAACTGGAGTAATTGCAAGTTAGGAACATCCAGGTTTTTTGCCCTTAAGAAAGAAAAAATGAAAACAAATGCTGTAGACTATACACGTGATTGTTGTCTCTGCTTTATAAACTCTTGTGGCAGAAGGTCTTAGAGGATGCAAGCTTCGGGGGATATAAAGAGCAGAACTTTCCCAAACTGCCAAATCATATCATGGTCACCACTTTGCAGAAAAGGCAGTGATACATAGAACAAATTTGACAATGTTTCTGTCAATTGCCTGTCATGTAGCAGCTTGTGAAACCTTGTGTCTTATATATTCCTGCCAAAGTTCAGAATTTATTTTCTTGGAAGACATTAACGTCTGTGACCTTTCAATGTGATGGCCTTTGAATTCCTCGCTGCTGATGTTTTAAGGAAAGAGACACTCACTCCACAGTGAATGCACGTGTGATTCCCAGCAAATTAGCTTAAGCCTGAATGTCAGAGGAGTTGAAACTGAGATTGCATTTGGACAATTGCCCAGTTTGTTCCATCCCATTAGACCTTCTTTCTGTGTTTAAGCTCACTCGGGATTTGCGGATACATGCTTTAACAGCTGGCATTACAGATGAATGCTTTAAGAATACCAAGGTGGGACCCGGAGTCATTTGTTTGGATGATTTACTTCCAGTCCGCTTGTGTCAACAACTTGTACTACTAACAGATTAAGAAAACAGGAAGAGATGCAGACCTTCGATGTGATTTGTTTGTGGTGGTCATTTTCTGTCTTTTGTTGTTTTGTTCTTCTTGTCAGACTTGCAAGCATTCTTTCACTCTGAGTTCATTCACTTGGCCTTGTTCGTGCCACTTATGTGTTCCTTGTCATCACAGAGAAAGCATTAAAAGTATTTCCTTTGTGGCAGTCGCACGTTTTATCTATAAAACTCAAGATGGAAGATCTTTATCCAGAGCCTACTAAGTTAACCAAAATAAATCTATCAATTTGCCTCAAAAGTTACTGATATTTTGTGCAATGGGGATTTCATAAAATATACAAATATTTTGCGCAAGAAATGAAAGGCAGGGAAAATATGTTTGACAACAAAGTACTGGTGGGAAGCTCCCAGGCATAAATGTTTGTAACTGTTTAATTGGTTAAGTGGCACTGAAAAAGAACACACAGGCTTTTTTTTTAGGTCTCCAAATGTCTATAGATGCACATTTAAAGAGAAAAGTAACACTGAACAGCAGTGGAATCATTATCTTAATACTATGTCAGAGTCAGAGATCATTACACAAGTAGAGTTTAAAGAGATTTATTTCATCTCATAATGTTTAGAGGTCATGAGCATTAGCTATGGTTTTCCACAGTGCTGGTGCAAGGAGGGTGGCTCTGGTTTGGGGCACTGTAGCCAAAATAGTCTAAAGAATACTTACAACAGCCATGGGAACTTCTCCCATAAGGAAAGAGATGTCAGCTTTTCCATCTCTGCAAAGTTTGGCTTGAGATCCGTGTTCCTTTCAGAGCGGCCAAACACATTTCCATGTTAGTTTTAAAAAGCGTCTCTGATCGCTGCAAATGTTCCTTCTCTCCACCTTGAGGATTCACAAGGATGCCAAAATCTGGGTCACTCGGAAAAAAGACTTCTTGCATCTTTGTGCATGTGATTATAGAAATTGGAAGTGCTTGTGGAGTGGTTCTCAAGAAGAAATGTAAAGAAAATGCCTCTGATTCCTTATTGCATGCGGTTATGAGTTATGACAAATTCAAAAACTTTGAATGTTTGATCTTATGAGAGAGAAGAGGAATAAAAAGTTCTCCATGTTAATACTACTAGTATGTTTAAGCAGCCTCAGCACTCCACTTAACATCTAAATTTCTCATTTGGGTCCTGGCCTCAAGACAAAGTTGAAGACTGTTGTAAAGTAGTTTAAACTGTATCCTTTTTCAAAAGTCAGGGATCCTTTGTAATTGCCCTCTCTCCAACAAGGGAACCCTTGTTTTCCAATCTGCTGCATGTGCAGAACTGTAGTGTGTGTGCATGTGTGTGTGTGTGTGTGTGTGTGTGTCTACATGTGTGTGCTTTTGCAGCCCCTCATCAGGCTCATTCCACAGCACAGCTGCAGTGGCTGAAGTCACACAGTTTGACTCAAGAACGGGCTTAGCAGCTCATTAACGGATAGAACAAAGAAAGCTGAGAAACAGCAGTGACTACCAACACTGGCAGAGGTACAGAGCAAAGGCCATGTTGTTGCTCTGTGGTGGTGGTGTGATACTTTTATAATGCACTACAGACAAAGATGGCTTTACTTAGGTCAGAGTCTGGGAAGACATTGACATGAGAATATAACAGTATCTAAGTTGAAACGTCTTCCTGAGAGGAACCAGAGAGGAGCCAATAGGAGAGGCAGGAGTAGAGAGGGAAAACGATTGAGGAACTTTGATGTTGCTTTTATGGAGCATTAATGTGGTAGGTGCAAAGGTGAGAGGATAGGTGATATAAAGGAATATACAGAAGGACCACAAGATTCCTTAGATGTAAACATAATATATGAGTCCAGACACCCAGTTGAAGTCCGTTCTTCTTCATATATACTGTATAGTTTGGTTTATTCTGTTTGAATGTTTGCCACAAGTAGGCGCTTGAGTAATCTCAGTGGGATGGTAAAGGGGTCAGTATGCTTCACACAAAGTGCTTGTACGATCGTCAAACAGCATCTGAAACTTCCTTCCACACTTTCTGATGTTTTCATTTGGGGAGACTGACAATTTTTAGAACTTTCCATCAATCAAACATTCAATCCAGTTCAGTCGTGCCATTACTACATAATCTGTGTTTTATTTACTGCAGCGTTTTTAACTAATCATTTTTTATGCCCAGTCAGTATGGACTTTATCAGTTGTGCCCTTTATCTGCTCTGTTGTGCAGTATAATATATCTTATCTACATTCCTATTCAAGCTGTAGACAATAACACTTTGGAACATCAGTGACAGAAGGGATTGAAGTCTTTCCAGAGCTCAGTTTTCTTATCAGTCCAAAAGCAGCGTGTAGTGCAACTGATGTTTGAACAGGAGAGGGAAATATAGACCAACACATCTTCAAAGTCATTATATCTGATCTGTATTTAAAACCATTTCATCATTGCTTTAATATTTTCCTTTATCACTTGTTTGACTGCTCTTTCTCACATTTCCTTCTCTCCCATTCCATGTTTATTAAATATATCTCCTTTCCTGAAGCTCTCTTTACTGCAGTTCATATTGTGACATTTTAATCTGAACATCCGTAAGCATATGCCAAAACTAATATTTGGCTCATGAGAAGAATTTAGGCAACAAAAGTGCTTTCAGTTTTTCATCTGATGCAGACTTCAGCCTGTGGCCTATTAATCACAGAGCTTCTTTCTGTTGTTTCTTTGCAGAGATTGGACCTGTAACAATCACAACAGACCCAAAGAAGTTCCAGTATGAGCTGCGAGAGCTGTATGTTCAGGTGGGTTCGGCAGGTCACGTTCATCAAACCGAGGGAACAGCAGCAGTAGCCTGGACGCTAAGGTCATCTGGCATTGATAAAAGCATCAGATTGTAGCCACGCTAGTCAGTTTTACATGTGTCTCATCAGTTAGTCTAAAATAGATGATGAAAGATGCCTCAAACAATAATTTAATTTTCTCCACTTTTAGACATGCAATTATTGAATTTCATCCTCCATGTAACGTAACCAGGGGGGTCTACCGTTCAAGACCATGGCCATATGTTGACCTCAGTGTTGCTGATGATTATGCTCTTCTTCATCCCATGTTTATTTTCCTTCCTGCACCATTACAAACAAATGTATAAACAAAAACACACAATGGCAAGACAGCTTAATAAAGTGCTGCCAAGTTCAAATTTTTGTTTAATCACTTGGCAAGAGAAAGGAAGTTGCGCAGGACTCTTGTTGTGTACCACATCAGTAATGCAGAACTAGTGCAAAACAAGTACTCTTCATGCGTCAATATGACAAAGAGACAGACAGAGACAAGAATCCTTCAGAGGTCTGTCCTTTGAAGAAAGACTTTGGCAAGTGTCTGTGCATCCTTGGCATGTGCTCCTGTTAATCTGGTGCGTAGCATGGAAGAGATCCAGTTTCCTCTCGCTCGCTGCTTCATTCCTGAGTCTGTTTTTCCTCACCTCACCTCCTCACCTGCACAACTCCTGGAGAGGTTTTGGCCAGAGTGGATGGAAAAGATTCTCGTTTGACATCAACGCCATTGTGTTTAAAGGAGGTGCTGTTAGGCAACACTTCATATTTTTGAGCCACAAGAACAAAAGTGCTCAGGGGAGTTGTCAAGGTTAGTACTGGGGGCAATAGGGGAATGGGGGAGTAGATTTTTGGCAAGAGGGGAAATGATGGGGTACAAGAAGAGACAGGATGCCTGTCTCTTCCATCTTCCTTGGCCTAAAATCATGGGTCACTCCATTCCAGATGTTTCTCTTGATGTATCCAAGCTAACTATTGAACCCATCAGATGGACAGACATGTGCCTGCTGGAATGCTTCAGACGACATCTCTCTTTGACCCCACCAACCCAATCCTGCCTCCTAGAAATTACCTTTATATACTACTAAATTGGAACAGCAAGTATGTTTCGCTAGAAACGTAATGCTGGCTGAATTATGTTTTCTCTCAACATAATGAGAAAATGTTGTAAATTAACCTATTAGGCAAATTGCAGAAATATTGATACTGAACATATGAGTGAAATGTTCAGAGACGATGTAGTTCTTTTTTTCATCCTATCTTGCTTTACAGCATCAACTTTTTATGGTTTTGTTTAGGCAATGGCAGCACTTGGTTATGGTAGAGAAAGATGGTCTTGGATTAATACAGTAAAAAAAAGTCCACAATGATTTGAAGCACAACATGTTTTTTTAACATTTAAATGATCATTAACCTTAACCAAAGTGTTTTTGTTGCCTAAAACTGTTGCCTAAGACGTCTTGTACGTCCAACTTCCCTTGTGTGATTTTGGAGTAATATTTTATGTAGTGCTTCATTCATTTGAAAAAATGTTGCCTGTGAACATAATCTAGGCAGCGATTGCCAAAGCAACGCAGATTACTTGGAGACAGTCACACTGTCAGACATACTTTCTTGAGCCTTCTATGTTTGTTTTCCCTGTCAGTATTGTTGGAACAAAATGTATTTATGATTTCCACCACTAGACAGGTTTTTTCAACTTCAAACTATCAGTAACATATTTACTGGAACATTCAGAAAACTGTGTTGGTGGCTCACACACACACACACACACACACACATATGTACATGTACACCTTTTGCTGATGATGCCATTCTCATTCTCAGGGAGGTGGGGACTGTCCAGAGATGAGCATTGGTGCCATTAAAATTGCTTTGGAGATCTCCTTGCCAGGATCCTTTATTTACGTCTTCACAGATGCCCGTTCCAAAGATTACAAGCTGACCCATGAAGTCCTTCAGCTCATTCAGCAGAAACAGTCGCAGGTTTGGATATTACTTTCTGCAATCTGTTGGACACAGATTCAGAGTCAGAGGGATCACATTTTTATACGTGTGTGTGTGTGTGTGTAGGTGGTGTTTGTGCTGACGGGAGACTGCGATGATAGGAGTCACATCGGTTACAAGGCCTATGAAGAGATCGCCTCCACCAGCTCTGGGCAGGTCTTCCATCTAGACAAGAAACAAGTCAATGAGGTAAGAGCAGACTGAACAGAAATTTGGAGCTACACTTCTATGCTCTTTGCTGTTTTTCAAGCACAAGTTCTCATGTTTCAGAGTCAGGAGACAAACGTTTTGATTTCAAAAGACACGCTTTGGTCACAGTGATCAAATTATTTGAACTTGGGCAGGGGTTTACCCCTAAGCTGTGTAAATAAAATGGTAGAGAGGGTTTTACAGCCTCTCATGTCTTTTGCTGTGCCCACATTCAAGTCTGGACTCCAAATCAAATATGCTGGAAACATTTAATTGTTAATTGATTGATGCAAACTCTTTTTAACCCTTCCAAGAAATGTAAATCCGTCTTGAAGCAGTGTTGGATTGGCGGAAAGTCAAAACTTGAGGTTTGAATAGTTGCTGTTATTAATTTTCTTTCAAGAAAAGAAAGGAATTCTAGATTTTATTGTTAATTTTCTATTAAGACTGAGTCAGAGTCCTTTGCTCTTTCTGCCTCTTTTTTTTTTTTAGAAATTCTTCAATATCTCTGTTTCTCTATTTCTCATCATCAGCATCATTCTTACCATAAACATTGTCAGCCTTACTTGCAACAATCCTTTTGTCTGTGACACCTTGACAAATTTCAGAGGAAGCAAGGATGTAAAATGGAAAAGTAGTTTTGTAGATAGAACTACAAATAAACCTTACCCTGGTTTGTTTGCAGTGCTTATTCGAAAAAAATGAAATGACTGTAAATTGTAATTGATATACTATAGTTATGTACAAAAATGCTAGTGACTTTATAGTACAGACGGATGAAAATTCATGACACATGAAGAATTTACACACTTTCATTTCACACAGTAACTTATTTTATTTGAGTGTGACCATTCCTTTGCACCCAGCTTTTACCTGAAACTTTTTGAGATGAATTCAACATATCATATCACTCTCATGTCGCAGATGCCTGCTCTTTCAAATATTCTCGGTTGAAAAGCATCTGGCTCTGAAACAGTAGCTGTTGGATTCTTCATGGTGGTGGTGGTGGTTGTGGTGGTCACGGGGGGAAGGGGGGACTGTCGGGACATAGGGGGACTTTTAGAAACTTCCCGATTAAAGCTTTGCACATGTTGAGGGGATGACCTTCTATGCAGCTGAGAGGGTAAATGTGTGTGTGTGTGTGTGTGTGTGTTGGTAAATTATTGATGTTTTAATGGGCTTCCTGTGACAATGTTGTTTTTAATTTTTAACACTTAAAACTATTAGAATACCACACCTTATCTAGCTGTTTTACCATTATACAGAGAGTACATTTTCCACAAAGTAATTTCCGCATTCTTTACATTTCCTTCCCATCGCTGTAGGTCCTGAAATGGGTGGAGGAGGCCGTGCAGTCCTCGAAGGTCCACCTGTTGTCCACCGATCACTTCAGTGGGGTCAGCAACACTTGGCAGATGCCCTTTGACCCCAGCCTCAAGGAAGTCACCGTGGCCCTCAGTGGCCCAGCACCAAACATTGAGATAAAAAACCCACAGGGTATGATAAGTGTGACCATACATTGACATAATTGTCAGTTGGTCTATTTATTGATTATACTGACATTTTGAATATTAGGAGGTGTTTTTTTCAGTTATGTAAGAGACAATACACTTAATCTGTGGCAGTTAAATTACATGAAGAAACTAATACTGCCATTTCAGTCATTTTAAACCATTTTTCACATGTGAAGATACCACAAAACATTATTAGAACACACAATGAGACCATAAAAAACACCAATGTGTTTATCTACCATTTACTGGGTATATCTTTGTTTGCATCGATAATGGCAAAACATGATAATATGATTCAGTATAAACATACTTCCAGTGCCGCTGGATGTTGTTTCATATAAGAGCTGATAAGTTATCAACTATCTAAACATCAACTATGAACAACAGATTTTAGTGTCACTCTCTTGAAATCAAATAGCAAACACTTTCTTAGATTATTTTGAATCAAGGTTCCACAATCCTACCAGAAGAATTTGAAGAAGAGAAAGAAAGTTTTAGGAAGTAATTATAATTGAAAATCAGCTAACTGTAACATTAACGTACGGAACAAAGGATTAGGGTTAGAGATAAATCATAGTCATCTATCATAGGACTGTTTCCATCACATTACATCATCTGGGATCCACACAGTCAGCATATGTTGTTTCATTCATCTACAGTATGCTGGTTAATGCTGCATCTTTTTATTTTGGCAATTTATGTCAGTATTTTATATGTAATTCTCAACCATGCAAGTGTGTGTTAAGTTCTAAGAATTCATTTGTATCAGTCAAAGCTGCAGAAAAGATGAATAATTGCCTCAGTTTTTGTGTTTTTCCTCCAGGGAAGCTCGTGGGGGAAACTGATGGCCTGACTGAGCTCTTGCACATTCCCAACTCTGCCAAAGTTGTCAACATCAAGGACCCACAGCCTGGGATGTGGACTATCAAGGTAAACAATTCATTCTTTACCTGGAAATGTGTGTGAAATTACAGGCTTCCCCTAACAATTCCCAGAGCTGAGCTGTCTTTTTAAAAGACTTACTGCAAATAGTTCAGTAGTATAACCTTGGAAAGAGGTCACAACTCACACCCCAGGAGGGAGTTGTGCCTTTGAGGAAGGTCCTTAAGTTGAATTACTGCAGTAATATATCAGCATGTTCAGATACAGTGATAAGTAATCAATTCAACATGCATGTTGCCTGGTGAAAGCATCTCAAAGCAAATAAAAAACATGATCAGAAAGATACATTTAAAGACTGAAATGATCATTTTAAAGACCACTGCTGTCAACACAACCTGTTGCTTTTTTGTGTGAGCACTCTTGCTGTTGTATTCCCCTTTGTAGACTTGAAACTGCTGACACCCTGCTATCAAGGTAATACAAAAAAGGTCACACATTTGACTGCCCACACTGTTAGTGCCAGATGTTGGAAAATGACAAACATTTTTACCTGAGTGATTTGTTGAGGGGCCCATGATGGCCCCTGTATTCTCTGAAGGCCTGTGCTGGGACACTTTCCCTCATGTCTGCATAGCTGTGTTATATGTTAGTGCCCAAATGATTTACAGGAGAGGATGTTAGACAAAAAACTGTCATCTCTACGTTTCCTCTCTAAGGACAGTGCTCCAGATGAGCAGATTAGCATTAAAATATAGGGATTCTCATTAGAATTTGATTTCCAATGATTTCCACTCCTACGTTTATATCATGCTCTTTTTATTCTTGTACAATTATGATTTTTGGTTTTTGTTGTGCCTCTTCTTATCTCCTTTTTCATCATGCCTTTTTATTCCTCTCTAATCCTCTTCTGGTAGGCATTAATGATATTATTGGCCACTATTACACTTTAAATGCATTATAGTGTATTCAAAATGTAAATCCTCATTGAAGATAATACTGTTTTTCATTTTTGTAACTTGTACGTGGGACATACACTCTACCGGTAATACATTTTTTTTGTTTTTGGACTGATTTTGATTTACATTATCCTGTATGATGAAACAAGGCCTTTCTGGCTACGTCTGCACTTAACCCTCAGGTTAATCTCTTGCTGGGCTCTGTCACTAAACACCAGTGTAAGGAGCCTTTTCTCTTTTCGCACAGGAAAGCTGGCAGGCGCTCAGCATGAGAACACTCCCCGGTATGCTGCGTTACCTCTGGCAGACCTCTTTCAACTTTTGATTGATTGTTTACATGTGATTTATTTTTTGGCTGCGTAACGCTCTGTTTTCTCTACTGGGGCTACTTGTTAAATTAAACTTTATTTGCTCTAAGGTGAACAGTTCTGCATCACTTGGTCTTCTGTTTAATATCAGCTTAATCACCATATCAGAAGGCTTTCTATGAACGCTGTCCATGGAAGTGATGAGGGATATCAAACAGACATTATAAGAGAGGGGTTATATCCTCCTGTCTTACTTCTGTCCCATGGTTGCCTCTGTTTTTCTTTCAATTCAATTTTATTTATATAGCACCTAATCATAACAAAGGTTATCTCAGGGCATTTTTCACATGGAGCAGGTCTAGACTGCACTCTTTATTTTGCAGAGACCCAACATTCCCCTATGAGCAAGCACTTGGCGACAGCGGCAAGGAAAAACTCCCCTTTAATGGGAAAAAACCTCGAGCACAACTGGGCTGTAGGTGGGCGGCCATCTGCCTTGACCGATTGGGTTGAAAGAGAAAGGAGTGGGAGAGACGGAGTTTTTTTCTCTACTCCCTCTCAGTCTGTCTTCTTTAATCACTTTCTGTCACTTACTGTATCTTGTTTTCTGTTTCCTAATGCATCTTCCTCAAAACACTATATACTCCTTCTCCTTCTATGACGCACAGGAGGACCTGCTGTTCTCAGTGTAATCCCAATACAGTACATCTTGTTTTCCCGTTTCTTCTCTTGGTCACCGCCTTTTCCAACCTCAGTCCCCCCTACACCACTCTATATGGCTCACAGACTAAAAATATCTCCATGTCATATGTAACTGTGTTTCCCAGGACATCCAAAGAAATGTGGGTAAATACTTCAGGGGGATTTCGCTGTTCTGCCATGCTGGGTTTCAGTAACGCTAATGGCCTGTGACACCCCAGTGTAAGGACCAGGCCATAGATTGTGTGTGAAAAGGAATTTGATCCTTTTTAATCTGCCTTTAATTGGATATTGTGGTGGAGTGTAGAAGGTGGGTTCACCCCGCTATCACCCCCTGCTTCTTCAGTTTTACGTTCTTGCTACTTTACCCTGACTATGTGCTAATTTAATCCCATATTCTACTACTATAAAGTATAATTCAGTTACAAATGTTGACAGTGCACAGTTTTTGCAATTAGAAATAAAATAATTTCCAGTTTGCACTAAAAGGTAATGATAGCAGGTGTGTTGTACCTCTGCAGCTGCTTTATTTGTGTTTTGTTGGGAGAATAGTGTCTGTCAACGACACATTAAAACATCTAGTAATTTTAATTTGCTTGTTGGCATGGCTAGGTGCACACATTTTTTTTCAGTGTGAAAAACACTACATTCGCAACACATAGTTAGAATATATGTTAGAGTGTCCAAGTGGGCAGTTCCCAGGGGCCCTTTGTTGCGTGACACCTCTTTCTCTCTCCTTGTTTCCTATCTGTTTCCACTATCTCTATTAATAAAGGCAAAAAGGGTCATCTTGAAAGAATAAAAAAGAATAAGTGTATGTCTTGTAATTGGGTTACTCTGTCAAATCCACATTGTGTGTGTGGATGAATGAGTGTGTGCACATGTGCTGTACTGAGAGTCATCCATGTGAGACTCCTTTGTGCTGCGTTGACCCCCGTATTGATGAGTGCATTTTAGTGTCACACTGAATTTTATAGGCCATGATGACAGTTTAGGAAGGTTTTAATCAACTGATCTTCAGTGTAAACATCTGTATCACTTTTCTCACCACTGCAACCCAAGAGCTGATTCAACTGAGTGAGGCTGTTTCCCTGGTCAGGGAGCTGGTCAATCCATCCGAGTGGGTGGGTGTGAAATTGGGAAATGAGTTGTTTTAATGACAGGGGCTCTTCTTGTCTTTGGTAAAAGCTTGACCTTTAAAGGACCTCTCCCCTAATTATGGTCTAATTTACAACCAACTAAAGACCCAAGATAATTCTATTGCAGCCATTAGAGCAGGTTTGATGGCCACAACATGTATTGTGTTTCATGATGGCAGGCATTAGCATTTAAGGCTGTGCCAGATCCCCTTTGTCCTTGTCTTACCTCATTGTTTAGGCAATTTCACCCCTAGCCTAGCAGTTATAATCTACCTGCCTGTATGCACCACACCATCCTGTTTCTTAGTTTCACATGGAATTTAAGTTTATGTCAGGTATAGTAATACTTAATTGTATTACTATACCTGTAATTGTAAAATACAGTAAATCCACACATTCTCTTTCATTTCAGTCAATTACAAATGACAATTTAGGTTTGCATGCCTCACTCTGCATTATGAGTCAATGTCTGAGACCTGAAGTGAGGAGTTTCCACTTCTCACCAACCTATACTTCATCATAATTACTCTGTCTCTATTTCTGCCAGGCTTCAAAGGACCTCCACGTGACGAAGACCACATGAGTCATTAGCTACTCTTTGATTATAGTGGTCGTGTTTGTTTAATTAAAGTATGAATGTCAGACTGAAAAGGTCATTTCTGAATTGTTGATGTTTTATAAGCTGAGGTGTAAGATATTTGACTACTCAAACTGGCTTGTCTATACTTGTAAGCATTACAAAAGGTTGTTACACAACAATCCCACAGTTGTGACTGTTATTTAAAGCACGCAGAGCTGCCTTTGATGCAACAACTCTTCTTTCTTTTGTTCTCTTGAGTTAGATAAAATCATCATCATGTATTGCCAGGGTTTTGAATCAAATCCACTCAAACCAAAGATCTAATAATATTTATCAAACAGCTGTTTTAATTTGATTAATAAGATTTTACCATAAAAAGCACTTGTTTTATATAGGAACTGATCTCGCACAGCATATTAAGACATTGTCATGAAGAAAAAGTTAGAAGCACAAATCTACTAACCAGTAGTTCTGAGTCACATCAGTCCTGGACATACATTTCTATATATTATCTCCTCTTTTTACTGCAGACCTCTAGTGAAGGAAGACACTCAGTCCGTATCTCAGGTCTCAGCACCATTGACTTCCGAGCCGGGTTTTCCAGGAAGCCCACACTGGACTTCAAAAAGACCCTCAGTCGGCCAGTTCAAGGTCAGTGAGGTCAACCTTTCCAGACTGTAAAAAAAAAAGGACAGCACAGCTGTTGTATGTTTTCACTTTCACCTGTTGCCTTCTCTTATATCTTGTAGCTTTGGGACAGCAGTATATATAGTATTATGTTATATCAACTTTCCAGGTATTCCCACCCACATCCTGCTGAACACCACTGGGCTTTCTCCTCCTGCTCGGGCTGACAGGCTAGAGCTCCTGTCAATTATGGGGAAAGTGATCAAAACCTTGCCAATCCGCTATTACCCTGAGCGCCAGCCGCACAACCTCTGGAACATCACAGAGTTTATTCCACCAGACGAAGCTTTCTTCCTGCGGGTGACAGGATATGACCGGGATGGTTTTGTGTTCCAGAGAGTCTCCAGCGTTTCCTACTCCAGCATTGTACCCGGTCAGTGATGCAGCTTGCCTTCTATATTTCGATGAAGACGTTAGGAGTTGCTTACTTATTTGATTCTATCTTTACCGACTAACTCCCGGAGAGATTAACTTTCTTTGTTGCAATTTCTTCCTGTTAGATGCCCCCAAAGTGCTGATGCCAGCCACCAGTCATGGTTACTACCTCCAGAGAGGGGCTGTTAACTGCCAGGTGGAGAGCCTGATCCCCTTCACACTGCGATTCAGCAGAGATGGGAAACGCCTTGGGGTGGATCAACTGTTCAGGTGAGCAGGGCTGTGGAGGAGTAACAGGGACTGTTGCATAAAAGTAAAAATCCCAAAAGACAAATATCATGAGGAAAGGACATGCTGTAAAGTGCATGCTTTGACCAAAACTTAGCAATTCTCAATATATGCCTGATCCAAATGATGGATTTTCACCAAAATCTCATTTCATCCATGTCCCATTACCAACCTGTTAAAAGTATATTTCATATTTCTTTATGTTGGACAAAAGCTCCTCTCCCCATCTTGTGGAATGACAATGAAAGTTACAACGATGGAAATAAATCCAGGACTTTATCGTTGTATCACAAGTCACAAAATATAATGGAGTGTTGTCAATAAACCTAAATCTAAAAATCAGGAAGTTTTATAATTCTACCTTAACTGTGACCTGGGAAATGTCTATTAAGGTCCCAGATGTATTTTATGCATTTGAACAGATTATTTTAGCAACACTTGGCAAGTCATAACTGTATTTGCATGGTGTCTATATGAACTTTATCAGATGAACTCCATCGATGCACTATGTTTTTGGATTGGGCAGATGATAAAAGGTTTGGCCCTTCTTCTCTCAACTGATAAATGCACAAAGTTTGATGATGTTACATGAGACTGTTGAGTCATTATATGCTTATGCCTCATTGTGAGAAACTTTTCCAATTACCCTTATGGCCAATCAGCAGACATCCATAGAAATCAAGAGATTAGCTAGTAGCAGATTGAATTGCTTTAATATTATTCTAACCAGTGTGGATAATAGTATCAAATATTCTCCCTTCTCCTCATGTCCTGTTAAATCTTTTGATCCCAGTGAGTCTGACAGGGCATCATGGGAAATACCCCAAGTGACTTTGAAGGATGAGGGCTACTATGAGTGCATTGCTATCAGCAGTGCTGGGACGGGACGAGCTCGCACCTTCCTGGATGTATCAGGTAAGCACAGATCTCAAGACTCATGCACTCCGTCAGTTTGATAACAGGCCATTTTCTCAACATACTTACATTTGTAAGTATGTTGAGAAAGTTTCTCAAAAACTCTGCCCTGTATAGTACTATATATTATTAACAATGTAAACTGAATAAAAGGAACTTGCAGAATATGTGATATGATGGATTAAGACGCTATTACAACATGTCAGAAGCACTGTTTGTCTGTGGTCTGTAATACTGTAGTTTATATTCATTAATAGTGCATGTTGAGCTAGTCTCCATCACTGCGTGTAATGAGCCAAGACTGTCAGACAGGAATGCGTAAGAAGAGCTGGCAAACATTAGACTGTTGACAAGTGCAATTGGTGTGTGATAAATCTACTTACAGAACAGTGAGCAATTTAAAGTATCACGTCTTTAATGTCCTGTATCATGACATAGACAACGACACTTAAAACACACACACACACACTCACACATACTGTAAAGAAACAGAATACCTTGAGTGAAATGGTGCAGCAAGATGAAGTTTGTGTCATGCTCAACAGTTTTAAACGCACACACACACAAACACATGTACACACAACTTATAGACATACGGTGGGGATATAAGTACCACTCAATGTGGGTTTGAATTTTATAGGGTTCAAGGTCTCTTGCTCTTGATCCTATGCAGAAAACCGTCATGATGGCAGAATTAATTTAACTTTATGGAAAATTTGACCCGAGCTTACAACATGATGTTGTATTTCATGCTTCGCAGCGATCATGTCATAGGCTTTATGGCACGGTTTGTGTGCCTGATTTGTAAAGCAATGGACTGTAGCTATGGTGTAACATGAGAGAGTACATATTAAGTTGTAAGTATGTTGCAGGCTGTAAGCATATAAAGCATGATGATGAAAGTTTTGGTGGGTATAGTTACTGCAAAAGCAGACCACAAATACTCGTCACCACAATAATAGGTGCATAATTACTTACAATCTCAGAGAAAATCGAACTAGTCTATAATCTAACTGGTAAGTTACTTTAATGATGATATACTGATCATATGTTCATCATCATAATGTTAAAGCTATGAGCCCAGACCAAACCAGAGGGATCATATGATTATTTATACCTTCAGTTTCACCACTAGGCAAAATCATTTTTGCCTATTCATAAATCCTCTGTGGTGCATTTATTTTTCAATCTGCACCCTCTCAATTATGGGAGACCAGAGCTGACACCACATGAGTCCCAGTGCAGTCAGTAAAAGTCTCCTTGCCCATACTTTGCTTTCAAAACAACTTCCTGCTTCATGGAAGTCACTGGAGCTTCATCAACTTGATGAATGCCAAGCAGAGGGGAAGAAAGTGGAGCGCGCTGAAAAAGAGCGAGAGGTAGTTGAAAGACTCTTTGTGAAACAGAAGAAGGAAAGAGGGAGCCAGGCAGGGATCTGTGTAATATATGAGCGTAACTCATTACTGTAACTCACCCACTATGTTCACTGTCCAAAAGTGCCGAGGGGACTTAGCTTGTCCAACTGTTACCTCTTATGACATCTCTAAAATTAGGTGAAATTAATCCTCCTCAGCCACATCCCCAACCTTTGCTACTGGGCCAGTTATAGTCTTAACAGGATGAACAGGATGACAGGCCCCCGCATTTTACACTTTTACACACACACACACACACACACACACACACACACACACACACACACACACACACACACACACATACACTCACATAATAGCCATTCAGCTGCCAAATTTGTGTCATCCTAATCCCAAGGAGCTGTGCTGAAATCCCCAGCATCCACCGTCTATCAGAGCCAAAGCCTCCGCTACCTCTCCCTCATCTTCCTTTTCCCTCCCTCTTTCTTCCCCTTCCCCCTTTTCTCTGCTTAGCTCTGGCTTACCTCTGAAAAAATGATTGACGACACACCGAGACTCAAGAGATGAATGTTTTCGAAATGGTGATGGGAGAAAAGACAGAGATAGAGGAAGAGAAATACGATAGGAAGGGAGACCTCCATGTCTCTGATTAATGGCGAACTTTATGTTGATAGGTGGTGTTTTCAAAATTCAGTTTCTGTGGCGCACAGCTAAACAAAGCTAAATGGAATATCTTCATACAACGCTGAGAAACACACACTTAATTTTGCCATTTAATATCATATGCATCTTAGAGTTTCCCTTCCTACTGAAAACATTGTCATCGTAAGTGTTAGTGGAGAGCCCATGGTCTAAATCATTGGATCCCAATCTTTTTGGCTTGTAACCTAAAAAGCTTTGGCTTGTCAACTCACAACCATTTGTCTATGAGTTTAGTCAGCAGTTCAATCAAAGATTTTCCCTTCTCAGATTGTTTAATTTGAATAGTTTTTAGACACTTGAAGAGGTAAAACTAGACTTCACGGTAAAAAAGAAAAGAGAAAAATGAGAAAACTCAGTTTGTGATGCAGAAATATGTTTTTTTCTCACTACCTATCTTGTTAATCATCTCACAAACCTTTGGGTTTAGCTTGGGAACTCACGCACAAATTAAGGTAAAAAAATAACATCTGTCTAAAAATCAGTAGGTCTACAACATCGTTCCCAGTATAAAATTCTGCATCTCACTTCATACATAAGTGTCAGTAAGAAAATAAACGTTGCTTTCTTCATGATGTGAAGTTCCCGACAGCTGCCAACAACATTATGCCCTCATCCTGCAGAGCCGCCTCCCGCTGTCACAGTCAATGGCAACGTAACCGTTTCTCCTGGCTCCAGTGCCGTCCTCACCTGCCATGTTGTCAGCACAGTCAGTTTCAACCTCACCTGGCTGAGAGGAGGCCATGATGCCCGTCTGGACCCACAGGTGCAAGTCTTGACCAACCTTTCTCTACAGCTGTCCGTTGTGACTCCAGATCACTCAGGATGGTACGAGTGCATCGCCATAAATGAAGGAGGGGTGACAGCAGAGCGAGTCTACCTGGTTGTGCAAGGTGAGGAATGTGTGTTTATAAATATATGTGTTCAGGATGAGTCTGTGTAGTAAAAACTTAGGCTCATTGGAAGAGACATTGGAAAGAAATAGTTGCCACGTATTGGAATACCAATAGAAACACAGATACAGTATGTTTCCAGAAGCAGTGGCTACTAACTAAAGCTGAAGTTAGTTTTTGTCACTGGTGTATGTGTGCGTGAGAGTTGGTCTTTGGTATGTTTTTGTCTGTTTTTTCTGTGTGATTTACATTGTGGGGGAACGAGACTCTTGGCAAACACAACAAGATCATCTCCCAAGTGTTTCCGCCCTTCTTCACTCTCCTACTCTCCATAATTCACCCTAATGCTTTATGGGACGTGTGAAAATTATTTATGCCTGACTCTCAAGCAATGCTAAAGTAGAGTTTTCCATCTCCGGACAGCTCTTATAGTTCTGTTCCTAACACTTCACTGACACTGAATCAGGAGCACGTTGTTGCACAGATGGAAGAGAGTATCGCTAGCTATCTGGCTAGCACCACAGAGCATGGGCCTGTGCCTGGCCAGGAAATGGTGATTTAATACAGCTGCTTAAAGCTGCCATTAGCAGATGATCTCAACCAGAACCTGTTAAGGAGAATCCAGGAGGTAAAGTCAGAAGAGAGAGAGAGAGCAAGTGAGAGAAGCAAAGAACTTTGTTTTACATAATCCAATCTGTCCAAACTAACATCCTGTATTCACTTTGTTATACAACCATCAACCTCAGGAGATGTTAATTCAAAGGCCATATGCTGCTTGCTGTTGCCTAAATTCCCCCTTGTATGTGTCCTGCCAGGTAAAAGTTTAAAAAAAGTATTCTTTCTCTTTAAAATCAAAAGCAATTGTTATATAAATACTGTAAACTGAGTTGTCTCTGCGAGGAAAAGCTCAGTGACGTAGATGGAGATGCTGAAGGTTTAATACCAGTGTTGCAGACAAGCTCGGAGAGGAACTCTGTCATTTCACTCATCTCACTGAGTGATAAGTGCTGAGTTGACAGTCGACCGTAAAACATCTTTTTCTTTGGCAAACTCTTCAGCTGTATGTCTTTTTTCAGGTTATTCTGTCGAGATTTTCTTTGTTATTCTTTAAAAAAAAAAACTATTTATTACTGCTTCTCTGGGTTTTTTTTGCTGTGCCTCATTTTTCTCTCAAACAGCTGTCAGCAAGCCCTGAGGGTTTCCTAATTACCCCCTGGTCAGTCCCATCCTAGTTATTAGCTGCACTTTGAAGTAAGTCAAGTCTGACTTCTTACGACACTTGGATGGAATACAATTGAACTGATAGCGTCCAGCTGTATTTATGTTGATTTTGTTAGACAACTCTGTAATCATAAAATAGGGATTTGATTGACGTCTCAGCACAGCAGCGCAATCATTATTTTCTACTCTTTCTGTTGTCGGACACAGAAATAGAAAAAATATGTGTAAATATGCAAGTAAGAACAGCAAATTGTGAGTTCAGCTGTAATAACACACAGCACAGGCTATTGCAAAGAGCAGTAAGGGACAGAATGAAGGTTTTAGAAGCCAAGAGCTATTGTTTGCCAATGAAAGTAAAATGAAAAAAGAGATTTAACTGTTTAACTATTTGTGCTTTAGCGTGGACAGATGTCCAAAACAACATTTAGCTAGCTTAATGTGGATGAATGAAGGAAAAAAGGGGATGAGGGGAAAAGAGGTTGAAAAGTGGGGCAGTAGAGATAGAAGGAGGATGCAACGTGAGAGGGAGTGAAGGTGGATGAGCGAGGGAGGAAGAAAGAAAGAGAGCAGGTGATGAAGGGTCTGCTAAAGACAGGCTTCTTCCCGACACATAAAGGCTGCTGCTGAGTCAGAGCAGAAGAATGTGTCTTCCCTCTCAGGAACCTCCTAGTTCCTGAACTCAGAGGTGTCCCTGCCCCCCTCTGGGCAGGGTGACCTTGCACATTGAAAGAGGCAAGTGAGGAGAGAGTCTGACTGGGCTATAAACAACAAGAAAGGGCCCATTCTCAACGCCCTTACTTTTGACCTTGTCTTGTCATACAAGTGATGCCGCTAAGATTAAGATCAATAGGTTCTCAGGTTGAGGTATTTCAATTTGTTTCAAGTCAAGGTTGTAAGATATCAAAAGTGTTGCCTGTAAATTTATTGGCAGCATCTGGTAAATACGCAGTATATCTGTCAAAACGTGGCATCACTGATGATTGAAGTTGGAGCATCAGTGCAAAACTCCATACATTCCTTCACACCTACTGTACTCGTTTGCGCTCAACCTTTTGAACTTGTGACTGCTTGCCCTCTATCATCCCTGTGCTTCTCCTTCAGCCAACGCAAGGACGCTGACATACAGCAGATTATCAATGGCATGCAAGCCATGACAAGCTACTGCTTTCCTACTGACTACAGAAAAGAATAAATCCTTCTCTGGCGTCTTAGATGGACACGTGAATCAGAATCTCGTTGTTTTGGAATTGTCACCCCATGTTCCCTCTCTCCATTGAGAAGACTATTTCTCACACTGCACATTCTACAAGTTGGAAAGTTCGTGGACTCTGGAGATGATTCTGGCAGTGGGAATAAAATAGAGAAAAAACGCCCTTAAAGTGATGAGTTACACATCATGAATCAATTGGAAAATCTCTCCAGATTCCACTGCTTCTCCGGGTTGAATCCTGGATTCAGTATTCCTCCCTGTTTTACCAATAAAGAGGAAATGAGGGTGAAAGATACGGGTGAAACATTATTAGTTGTTGTAAGAGCCATCACTCTTCCTGCTACACTGACAGTAAAAGTTTATGCTCTCAACTTGTGGAAAAGCCTAAATTCATTCAGGGTTATGGAAGAAGTTCTGACATATAAAGGTCCAAAACATCAACAGTATATACATAGTATATAACAGTATACAACTGTATGTATGTACATGTATGTATATGTATATTAGATAAGTATTGATGTATTGATTGATTGATTTGGTGTTTTTTTTAATTCCCCTAGAGGTGCCCAAGGTTTCAGTGGAGCCCCGGAATCAGACCTTTAAAACAGGAGGAGAACTGAGGATCAGATGCTCAGCTAGTGGCTACCCTCCACCCCGCCTCGTCTGGACACACAATGACATGTTTATCATGGCATCAAGCAGGTGAATTCATCCCCTTTAACATGAAGAAATTTGAGGACGTTAAACTCTATTCACAGATGTTTAAACTTTTCAAAACTTAAATCTGTATCTTTCAAGACATAGCGTGAAAATGCATCACTCAATCACAAATCTCACTCCCTCTCTCCCATTTTTCCAGCCTTTCTTCAGTGTGCATAAAATGCTATGGGAATACTGAATTGTGTATCTTGTGTGTTCAGACTCAGGATGACTCCTGATGGCACGCTGTTGATAAGAAACATGGAGAAGAAGGATGGAGGGGTGTATGGCTGCCTGGCCAGCAACCAGGCTGGAACAGACACAACGACCTCCATTCTCACTTACATTGGTGAGTGTCACGTCACAGTGCACACACAGACACATGGAAAAGAACAACACAAGCAAAAACACAGACATTTAGATACAATAAGCAGTATTGAGTGTATGATTTCTCTATCATACTGATGTTCTGTCTATCCTTAAATAACTCTGCCTCCCCAGAATCTCCTGTGGTCACAGTGGCTTTGAGTGAGATTCTCATCGGCATTGGAGAAACCACTGTGATGGCCTGTTCTGCATCTGGAATCCCTCAGCCTGAGATCCATTGGTATAAAGGTAACACTTCAGAGTCAGAAGGAAGGCCAACACATACAATTTAGATAGAAATTAAAAGCTCAGCGTGGAGCTAAAACACACCCCATTCAATTACAGCTTAAACAGCCTGAACATATCACATATTTTGTTAACTGTTCACACTCACGCTGCTGCATTTCTTCTAATTATTAGGGGATGTCCAGCTGCGTTCATCGTCGTTGTTGGACATAGACACATTAGGAGGGACACTAACCATCAAAGGGACCCAGGATGTGGATGCTGGAGACTATACCTGTGTGGCTGTCAACGATGCCGGCACCTCGTCAGGACAGATCTCTCTCGATGTAGGAGGTAAGAGTGGCACCAAGTTTAGTCAACCTTGGAAGAGCAAAAAAAAAATGTAAAAGTAAAATTAACCAAAAATAAGAGCAAAATTGAAAGCAGGAATACCACTTGTGTAGCCTTACCATAGCTTTGTATGTGCAGACCACTAAATTATCCGGATTGACAGGAAATTAAACAGGGTGATGTAGTCTCGTTAGGCTTGGCTCGTTTCTTGTGTTGCAAGGCTGCAGCTGTTTTAGGTGATTATTGTGGTTTCATGGTATGCAGCTTCAATGTTTAGCCCAGCAGGGCATCCCAACACTAACATTTACTGTCTTTATTCTAAACTAAATGGGTACTACTGTACTGAACAGTAAAATTTGGTTTTGACAAGTTGCTGAGTTTTTATTGTCCAGTTGAGTAGGAGATATTGACAGTATCTAGCTTAGAATATAGAAAGCCCTAATATTATCTTTCAGTTTTTCATAGGAAGCACAAAAGTAAGGCCTTTATGATACATTTATTTGTCATACATTTATAATACATTAAGAATTGATAGCTGTTAAACAGAAGCTAACCCAGAAGTGTAATGGGATTTTAGCTCTCTGTAGTAGCTTTTTAGTCCCTGGTAGTGACTTTTGTTCCACAGTGAGCATCTCAATCTACATCACTGTGAAACCTAGTCCTGGGGCCAGATGTGTAAATTATACATAGCAATGTCCACTGAATGAGGTCACATTATAATATTTGTAGCTCCACATATGCTCTGCACTATGCATACCTTTTTATAAGTCAGCGGAACTGAGTGAGATATGTATGAATGAAGATTAGAAGCAGAAACACTTTATTTGGAGCCTTGCACCTTAAATCATCAATGAATTGGCTGTTATGGCTCACAGTATATACCAGTGTGTGATGGCTGTGCATAAAGATACAAAGACTGCTTTGGTCCTGTTAATGAAAGATTCCTTTGCCAGACCAAGGACAAAACGTGTCTGGTTTACGTCAAAATACGGTTGCGTCAATATCCATTAATGAATGAATGAACAAGCTGGAGTTTTGCACGTGCACACAATTTAAAAATGACTGACATGTCTGGCACAGAACAAGGCATACCCAGAGGTCAATAAATCTGGTATTAATTCTATGTTTGCATATTTTTGCTGTTGTGCAAATAAATTCCTCTATACATCTGGTCCTAGAATCAGTAGTGAACAACCCAAGCTTACATGATGGACAGCTTGATTGTCTGTAGAATGCAATACAGATGGATGGGTGTCCCCTAAACTTTATGACCCCTGCCATCTTCATCCTTGACCACTCCAGCTGCACCCAAGTTCACACGAGAGCCGTTAGACGTGGCGGCGGATATCGGCTCCAACGTGACCCTGCCGTGCCACGCCGAAGGTTACCCTGCACCAAAGGTCACCTGGAGGAGAGAGGACGGTTCGTCCCTTTTCAACAGGCCCCGCGGACACAGCACTATGACTCAGAACAGGGGAGGTCTACATATCACCAGTGAGTTTATTAGTTAGATATGTGCGTACACATTACACATATGCAGTAAATGCTCTGGGTTTAAACTTTTCTGTTCCTCTCTATGTCAGACCTGTGGGTTGAAGATGAGGCAGTATATGTCTGTGAGGCTCATAATCACTTTGGCAGGATCCAGACCCAGGCCAGCATCACTGTGACTGGACTAGGTAGGTGCAACATTTAAAATGAAATGTCTTGTCTGTCTGGATGGTTTCTCTCCCTCTATGAACAAAAAGTAGAGGTTTTTTATCTTGAAATAAAAGCAAGTATTAACAGTGTGATTATGTTAGACAGGGAGCTGGCATAGTGATTTTTATTTGCATATGATTGATTGTTTCAATGTATAATCTCTAGGGGGGATTTGGTAATGGTGTGCATGCATTAAGTTAAATGGAGAGTGAAGGAATACAGAACTGTAGCTGAACAGAAAAAGTGCCTCCTTTGAAGTTCTTTTGCACTTCAAAGACCCATGGCTTTGGATCACAAAATGCATACACACACTCACATATGCTTGCATTCCTTTTTGTAAGATATGCGTTTTTGTGAGCCTTTTCATTCGTTGACATAGATCATATCTCCATTCCATGTCCAGTACATTTTCTAAAACAACATACAGTACGTACGAGTGCCTATATCCATCTGTAGGTCTTCGTGCATGTGTGTGGGTTTCTGTTTCAGTCTTTACACGTGAGTGTAAGTTCATTAGCACATTTCGGTGGGTGTGTTTGAACACATGTGCCTTGTTAACCACTGTTTCTGTTTCACTGTTTTTCTACAGTGGAAACACTCTGAGCTCTTATATGTGGGCCAAAGGTTAAAAAGTACAGACCCACCCAGATGTCATATATTACTGCCCCACTGCCCCAATTCCCTACTGACAGCGTTGTCTCATAAGACACACGCCCAATGCAGAAGCACATGAACAGTAGTTTCTTTTCGACAATAATGGAAGTAGAGTGCAGGGAAGTTGGCGTGTCCATGGTGTGTGTGTGTGTGTGTGTATGGGTGTCTGTGTGTGTTTTTGTGTGTGTGAGTATGTAATCCCAGTACAGTCAGGGTGGTCATCACATTTCCCGGGCCAACACCCTGTTGTCTGTCACAGCCCCCGCAGATGATATCACCATTGTCCATGTGAACACAGCCAAACCATTTAGGCAAAATGTGTTGTCCAAATGTAAGCGTGTGTGTGTGTTCATGTATGTGTTGTGTAAAAGTATGCATATGTGAGGGAAGAAAGGAGTGTGTCCAAACTTTAAGCAGCTGTGGAAAATGTATACTGTATATGCTGCATTGTTAATGTGTTTATAGCAACCAAGCATTCTCTATTCATCTCACTGTACACACACAAACAAACACATATGTGCTTCCAGAGGTAAAAGCCTTTGCACACCAGTCCGTTATGTCCAGTCTGTTATGTTCATTATATTTACACACTCATTTTTAAAGGTTAGGTCATCAAAGGTCAGGTTAGGTCATCAAAATGCTGAACACTGAGGCTGTTCTGCATTTAATAATGAAATTCAGCAAGAGAGAATTCTGGTTGAAGGATGATGTGTTTTTGTGTGAAGGAAGAACTGGATTGCAGTAATTGTTTGGATTGTGCTCTCAAAGGCACTTGATCTTTGTGTGCATTTTCTTTTCATCTCTGTGCAGAGAACAGGCTGTTACCCACATGCTGTAATTCTCAACTGTATCAAATAGCTCCTCACTGCTGACATGAATATACTTAATCATTTTCTTGAATACTTTTCTATTGTTCTCTCAGCCTGTTTTTCTGACTTAAGCTCTGTATAATTGTTTGCATGACATCCGCAGTCTCTCCGGTCATTGCGATGAGTCCGACTGTGCTCAGTGTGATCGAGGACCAGCAGGTGACTTTGCCCTGTGTGCTGCTGGCTGGGAATCCATTGCCTGAGAGGCAGTGGCTGCACAACTATGGCATTGTAAGAACTCAGACACGCAATGGATAGAAGTCACAGTTTTTACATGTCCTACAATGGATTTACTCTGCATTTGAGTTAATAACCATGATTTCATTTAAACCTATTTAATCTACAATTTGTCAGGTGACTTCCGACCAGTATGTGACCGTGAGGAGGGATGGCAGTCTGCACATCGAGAGAATTCGGCTGGACGATGCAGGTGACTACACTTGCTTGGCTGAGAACGTCGTTGGGGCCACCAACCATACCACCACTGTCAACGTCCATGGTAATGTATAAAACATACATACAACTCAACTACACACAGACATGTACAGTATGTGCACAAATCTATTGAATAGTTTTTAAATGTTTATAGGTACCTTGTGGAGGATTTTTAAACACCTGTTGAACCCGTATTTCTCATGTTCCAGTAAACACACACACAAAGATGTACACACTACAAGCTTTGGCAAGGTGTCAATGTATGGGGTAGTAATGCAAATGTAGAGGACATGTTAGTGTTAAGTTGGAATATCACAGCTAATAAGCTAATCCAACATTTTTGGAGATTTTACTTCTCAATGGAAACATCTCATCAGTTGGCAGTGACGCCATCACCTCTAATTGTCCAATGTGCTGGTAAATTAAACTCAAAGTTACTCAGAAGGCTGGCTTTATCTGTCAGATTAAAGGTGCAAGAAGAATATTTATGACATCCCATGGTTTTACACAATTCCACATATTGGCAATTGAAGGCAATAATTCGCCTTTAAAAAGTTTCAGTGCGCCAAAAAGAGGAGAAGCAGAGAAGAGAAAATCCCAAGCTTATGCTTTTGTTGAAACAATCCCAGTTAAAATGAAATTAAAATGCCATAAACCCTTTTCACAGCAGACATTTTGACATGTCATAGTAGGAAAATAACAGGTGCAATTCATAACATTAATGATGGCTGCGTTACACTTCCACAGCCATTTCCAGGGTCCTGGTATTGTGCATGCCGACTCACTGGGACACTAGTACTGAGCCATCGTTAACGTTATTGATTACATCTATGCTTTTCCTGCTATGACAAGTCAAAATGTCTGCTAGTGTTTTATGGGATATGAAATGTCTCCTCTCTCTTTTCCTTCTCTTTTTGGCTCTTAACCTCATAAATAGGATTATATTTGAGGTTGCACTAAAACCAGGAGCAGCTGAGGGTAATGACAGAGTTTGGAGCACAGTGAGAAGGAAAAATGTGTTCTCCATTTATACTAAAGTCAGTCATTGCCAGATTCTACCAACACAAATAGGAATCATCCATAGCGTGTACGTAAAAGGCAGTGGCTCCCTCACTTCTTGAAATTAGGCCAGTCCATTTTAGATGTAAACACACAGAACACTGAACATTTACACTATGTAGATCAGTGTACAGTTCAGTTAACCATAACATTAGAAATACTTTGCATGGAAGCTACATAATCTGAATCACATGCAAGAAGTGCTGACAGAAAACCTCCATGCAACAATCACTTGAATATCCAAACCCGTTTTTCAGTGATGTCTGTCATAGTTCACGAGATTTTCAGTTAAATCACTTTTCTTTTTCTTTTCCACAAAGATGCTCCAAGCCTCAAAGGGCTGATCTTTTCTGCAGAGACAGAGGTCATAACAAAGCAAAAAAGACAGATAATGAATAAGGGAGAGAAAGAACAAGAAAGGGAAGAGTAAGATAAATGCAATACCCATACAGAATACTGTATCTTCAGTTAAGTACAGGTTTTCTCCAGATGTTTTTGAGAGACACAATCCAAAAAGAGGCAGATTTTGTAAACACTTAATGAAAGTACAGTATGTACGCACAAAAACATTGGAATAACTGTTCTGTGTTTTGTATTGTACTGTTTTCAGTGATTCCTACCATTCAGTATGGTCCTCAAGTGTTCAGCACCATTGAGGGAACACCCATCTCTCTGCCCTGCCGAGCCAGTGGAGAACCGACCCCTGAGATCACCTGGTCTAAGGTCTGTATTGGCATAACCCCTCTGAGTATAAAGTAAGCCAATGTAAGAGCCAGTAATCTGGTTGCTGCGGTGTACTGTTTTCCTATCCCTGAAGACCTTATTTTTCCCCCTATGAACATAGAAATAATAAAAAGGGAATAGAAGGAAAACCACATGAGACGAGGGTGTAAGCGAATCAATAAAAAAAATGCGGGCCAAAAGTAGAACAGCCAAGATTTCTGGCCACATCTCACCTGGTGAAAGTTAAATTTGATTTGATTTGAGATGAGACTCCACATCAAGCAGTATTAGAAAATATCTATCGCCAAAGAAAGCAATGTCATGCCATTCCAAAATCATGATTTTTCTTTGAGATGTTAATACATCCAAGAGCATTTTAGGACTCCTGACTCCCATGTGGGTTAGTGATTGCTGTTATGAAGCTCATTCAAGCAAGCAATGTGTAGTATTTGTGCAGTGTTTATGTGTGGTTGTGCAGTTTTGGGCTTGATTGAAAGACTGCAGATGTGGATTCAGTATTTATCTTTCTCCAAGGCTACATGTCCTTGTGTTGTTTTGTGTCAAAGGTCAGGTAGCTATATAGATTTTAGTACAATGCGGACTCCATTGAACACTGGGAAGACATTATCACACGGGAAAATACCTGTGTGAGGGCAAATCTGTGTTCCTTATGTGCTCCTCCATGAAATCAGCTCTACCTGCGTCCATTGGCTTGAACAGTGTTCTCAGCGTTTACATGAGCATTTTTGTGTGTTAGTGTGTAGTATAAGCCAGTGTGTTTATGTGTACGCTCCCTCCCTCTTTTCCATCTTTTACACTAGTTTCTCGGCGTTGTAAAAGCGATGCTGTTAAAGTGAACAGGACTACAGGGACATATGAAACTAGATCCAGCTAAGTTCTGCACCAGCTGTTAAAATGTGATTCCCTGTGATTTCTTTTCTGTTCTCTATAACATCAATCATGTCAAATCAAGTTAGTCATGTCAAATCTGAAAGGACAGCTAAGAGATGACACATCCCTGATGCACCAGCATCACATTTGCTTCGTGTTTTGGTTCATTTGATTCATTTTGTCTTTTTTTCGTTTTGCCTTTTTTTTAACAGCAGGGAAAAAATTCAAATAATAAATTCGAGCACACTTAATAGGCCAAACCACACATCCTTTTTGGTCTTAACTCTCTCCTGGACACCTTGTCAAGTAAAGTTAAGTTATTGAATTGAGCTCTGGCCCCTGCTCTTTACCCGTTATGATTTGTTTTGTAGGGTGGGGAGCTGCTGAACTTGGGTGGTCCAGCCTTCGCCCTGGATTCTGACGGCAGCCTGCTCATCACCTCGCCCTCTGGAAATGAGACTGGAGAGTTCATTTGCACAGCTACCAATGCTGCCGGCTATGCAACCAGGAAGGTTCAGCTCACTGTCTACGGTAAAGACAGAGGCTGGATATAGTTTGTAGAAAGAAGCAATATTTTAGTGTCAGGGTTTACCTTGTTCATGTGCAGAAGCAGTTTCTTAAGGAGTGTTATTTAGGAGTGTTATTATTCTCTATGTCATATTATAACTCTATGTTGGCAATGATGGAGAAATGTGTTTGCAGAAAATCTTTGTTTCTTTCTTTTTGTCATTAACTCACTATCTGGCCTGCCCATGTATGTAAATCCAGTCCGCCCGAGATCCGGTGCAAATGCTGGAGGCGCCGGAGGCTCCACGGAGCCATCAAGGATGTCAGTGATTCAGGGTGAAGATGCCATTTTGCCATGTGAGGTCCACAGTGTCCCCCCGCCCACCATCAGCTGGGCCAAGGAGAGGCAGCTCATCTCCCCTTTCTCCCCGAGGTGAAACACACAAACTCAACCACGCACAATGATAATGTTTTCTGTGGCAATCTCACAACCCCTTGTACAACGCTGGGATATTTCTGCTATTTTTTCACTAACATTGGCGCTATATTTTCTCATTCTTAATTAAATGCAGCAGTGCAAACACACACCATAATTCAAGCTGAGAGCCCCAGCACAGACAAAATACCCCCCTATGAAATCTATTTTCCATTAACTCTCAATAAACATTTAGCCAAATCTTATGATCTTGTCTGCAACCTCGAAATAAGAGTTATATTTTGTTATTCTAAAAGACAGCCTCTATGTTGTCTATGTCTTGATTGCTGTGCTCTGTGCTCTTTGAACTGTTCATTACCTCAGGGTATAGTTTGTGGTTTTATAAGATGACTGAGTAATCATACTCTTCTCTGTGATCTGTTGTACCTACTGTGCGTCTGCCACAGAAGCTATAAATGCGGTTGATGGTGGATTAGTAGGAATTACTGAGTATCTGTTTACAGTGATGACTGAATAAGTCATTGAGTGGAAAAAATCCAGGAGTATGTGTTCTTATTTTTCATTGCCAAGAATGATTGCCAGTCACACTATATCACTTTACGGTTTCATTTATTTCTGTTTGTGTATGTGTGTGTGTGTGCGTTCCTCCCAGGCACACTCAGCTTCCTTCAGGCTCAATGAAGATATTGGAGACCAGACTGTCAGATAGTGGACTGTATGTGTGTGTTGCCTCCAACATTGCCGGCAACCTGACACAGTCCATTCAGCTAAGTGTTTTGGGTAAGTTCAAAAGATCACAAATACTAACAAAGAAGCAAACATTTCATAATGTTATCATGGGTTACTGGTCAGCATTATGCATTTTTTCTATCAGGAATGTAAGAACTCCTGGGGAACTGGTCAACAAACAACATTTCTAAGTAGGTTTTGAGGTACTATCGAAAGATCACATTATGAAAGATGCAATAATTTGGATCAGAGTTGCTGACTGAATGCATAAAGTTTATTATTTTCATCCATTAGCTTTCATGTAATTGACTCTGATGTAGCTGAACAGCATTTTAAAGTCAAAATGACTTATTCAATACTCGTACATTACTAAAATGAGAGGTGCAGCCCAGACATACTCTCATTTGGGATGACATAGTTGACAGCAGCACACCAATTTATTCTAACTAAACTTCCAAGCTGACGCCCTGTGTGATGAATAACATGCAGGTTCAGATGAGGCACTCAAGGCTTAGTAAATCTTGATTTCTGTCATCTGACCTTCAGTGCCACCTAGTATCCAGGCTGGCCCCAGGGTCATGAAGGTACAGGTGGGTCACCATGTGGAGCTACCATGCGTAGTGCGAGGGGTCCCAGAGCCCACCATTGCCTGGACGAAGGATGATAAGAAGTATCCGGTGTCACCTGGCGGCAGCCTAGCATTTAGCCACGTGCGGCTGGATGATGAAGGAACCTACACCTGCACTGCATCCAACACTGCAGGCAGAGACGAAGCTCGGGTTCAGCTTCAAGTGCAAGGTTGGTTTCAGTTAACCTCTGTGTGTTTAATGCACTCATGTTGTCAAACTGTAAGAGTTGTATATGTCTGCTTAACGGAGGACAAAAATGAATGTCCCAGTCTAACTACCTTGTTCCTTTAGTTTCTGGTTGTTTAGTAGGTAATGATTTTCAATTATTTGAAAGCATTGCAAGGCACCTGTACTGTATTGATTGGGTTTGCAGCACAGCTTCTATTTTCATTAAAAATGCTAAAGTAAGAGCTCAGTTTGCAGTTCTTTATTTGAATGAAGACCGGTACAATAAGGTGCAACTATTTTTAAGATACATGCCAAATCTGTTACAGTTGCATAGTAGTGTGTATTCATCATTGATTATTTATGTATGTGTATTTTCAGTGCCCCCTGTAGTCGAGGTACTAGAGCCTCCTTTCAATAGTCCCCTGCAGGAAAGAGTTGCAAACCAACGTATTGCTTTCCCCTGCCCTGCCAAAGGTACAGTAGTGTTTCCACATATGCTTTAATATCATGAAGAAGAATTCACGGATTTCATTATCCTGTTAAAGCACTTCTATTGAAAGATATACTAAATATTCTTTTACATACAAGCACATACTATACTTTCACAAACAATGTTGATTATATCAAGTACAATACAGTTTCCTCTAAATGCTCTCATGCTAATGGTTTGGGCTTCTTTTCTCTTTTTCCTGCCTTTTTCTCCCTCCAGGTCTTCCCAAACCAGTGATTCGGTGGTCGCGTAATGGCCAGGAACTGACGGGTAATGAGCCTGGTGTGTCCATCCTGGAGGATGGTACACTGCTGATTCTGGCCTCAGTGTCACCGCTGGACAATGGAGAATACGTCTGTGCTGCTGTCAATGATGCTGGATCCACTGAGAGGAAGTACCAGCTCAAAGTCAATGGTGATTGACCTGTTAAATGTGCTCAGAGTCATCTTCTGACACGTATGTGCATCTCTACTAAAACATCACCTGCTAATATTATATATAATAATAACATTCGATGCCTCCACAGTGCCCCCAGATTTCCGTGGCAGTGATACATCAGGCAATGTGACCGTGGTCCTGAGCCAGCCTACCAGCTTGGTGTGTGATGTCACAGGAAGTCCAACCCCAGTTATCACCTGGTACAAGGATGGGATTCCTGTAGGTGAAATCACATACGACTGCTGCTCCTAATATAAAATGTGACAGTTGTCTTTCATGTTTATAACTGAGTAGATCTTTTTTTTTCTATTTCTAGTGTGTGTTGAAATGTTTATTCTTTTAAATGTAAATACATCAAAGACATGGGGAGTAACAGCCTGCCTTATAATACGCATAACATAAACTTAAACTGCAGTCTAATAAGTCATCTACAAGAATTGGATCTCCACTGGGGTGAATCGACATGTAGCCTAATGCATAAAAGTAAGAAATTATATTGATCTTTCCTTTCATTAATGGAAATAATCATAAAGTTGAATGAACTCTGATCACAGGGTACACCGTCCAAGAGAACAGACTTCAAACCACTATGGATACTGTGTGTGTGTGTGTGTGTGTGTGTGTGTGTGCAGGCTCGTAAAAAAGACCAACTTAATAAAAGGCCAGCCATGGTGGCCACATGCTCAAGGCTGTGATGACAGAATAATTATGATTAACTGATATGAGAACAGAGCATTAGCACATTTTGCATCTCAATTAACTGGCTGCTTTTTAGGTCATGCTAGCGGCTCTAGAGATGGCAACTTAAGTTGGTTGGTGAATCCTACCTAATTTCCTGTAGCGCCACCAGGAGGTTGAGATTTTTGATTTTTAGTGAAATAGCTCAACAGTAACAGGATGGATTGCCATGAAATTTGGTACAGATATTCACAGTTCCAATAAATAAATTCTAATGACTTTGATGATCCCCTCACCTGCTCTCTACCACCAGCAGGTCACATATCCAGTGAATATATCTCAGCATCTCCTGGATGGAGAGGCACAAAATTTGGTACAGTTATTCATGGTCCCCAGAGGATGAATCTCACTGACTTTGGTGATCCCCTGACTTTACCTCTTGTGCCACCATGAAGTTGACATTTATGATTTGAAGTGAAACTATTGGATAGATTGCCCTGACATTTGGCATTTTTATGCCCCCTCAGGATTAATTGTAATAATTTTGATCTTTCCATCTAGCACCTCCATCAGGTGAAAAATTAAATATGTCTAATTGCTTTATTTATGGCCAAAACCCTGCAAAACTAATTCCTATCAACCTCAGTGGTGCTTTGCATTTAGTGCTAGTGAACAAATGTTAGCATGCTAGCACACTAAACTAAGATGGTCAACATTATACCTACTTTGCATGTCGTCATTGTGAACATGTTTGCATGCTGACGTTAGTGTTCAGCTCAAAGCACCGCTGTGCAGAAGTATAGCCTCACAGAGCTGATAGCATGCCTGTGGACTGTTCTTGTTGTTCTCTATGCCGCCTTAGTAATTGTTCCTGTGAGGCACAGATGGGAAAATCAGACCACTTACTTTAATCTGTTAATTATGAGCAATCTAAATATAGATTCTCTGCTCTCTTAATCTTTTTGGCTCTCAGCTACAATTGAAAACACGTTTTGTACGCTTTTAAAATTTTATTTCTCAGCTGAATATATTTTTCAGCACGGTGTAGACAATGGTTGTTTATCAACTCTGTTTGAATTGCAGAGGTGCAGATTTTTAAAAGTAGATGCTTTTATCATGATGTCTTCCAGCTTGCTCCATAATAACTGTCATGCAGCATTTCCTAAAGTGTAACTTATGTTGTTGTTTTTGCTTTTGTGTTTGATATATGTTGATTGACAGGTAGTTGCTAGTAACAGTGTCCAGATTCTTGATATGGGGAAAACCTTGAAACTACTGAAGGCAGCCACAGCAGACGCAGGCAGCTACAGCTGTAAAGCCATCAATATTGCTGGCAGCACAGAAAAAGACTTCTTCCTCGATGTACTGAGTGAGTAAAGGCAATGAGCAATCATTTATGGCAACTCCAGAAATTACAGGGAAACAGCTTTGTGGAGCCTTGTGGACATAGAGAACCTTAAATCAATTCCACATTCATGGAAAACACTTTTAATGAATGAAAGCAGCCAAATAAATAGGATTTTTTATCCAAGAGACATTCTCATTATTATTATGGGAAAGAGTTACAATGTTTTCATTATACTGCTTCAGTAACAATAATTTTCTCCTTCTCTGCCTCAGTCCCACCAACCATTGAAGGGTCAGGCTCTTCCCAGGATGTTTCAGCTATTCTCAAACAGGAGATCAGTCTAGAGTGCAAGGTGCAAGGAGTGCCCTTTCCCACAATCCAGTGGTACAAGGACAGGAAGTTAGTGCCTTTTCACATTATAATGATCAAATTAAATGAATTAACAGGGTAAACAGTCTTCCTTCAAACTTTTCCTTTTATTCTGATTTCTTTCTAGACTGGTGTTTCTTGGTGATCCTAATCTGGAAGTCACCAATAGGGGTCAGGTTTTGAGAATAAAAAGTGCCCGTCTCGGGGACCAGGCCAGGTACCAGTGTAGTGTCATGAATACAGCTGGTAAACAGTCCAAGGACTTCAACCTCAGTGTCTATGGTGAGTGTGGATTTTGACAAAGCGTTGTATTGTAAATATATAGTATATAAACATGTTCACACACCTAACATGACCAAATACAGCTGGACTGCAAATTTGAGCCACATGATCTTACTATTTTTTTTTACTGTTGTTCCAGTTCCCCCCTCCATCAAAGGTGGTAACTTAACTACAGAGGTCACAGCGCTGCTGGACACAGTAGTAACGCTGGAGTGTGAGGCACGCGGAGTGCCACTTCCCACCATCACCTGGTACAGAAAAGGAGAGGCTATCCTGTCCAACCGACAGGCTCAATACGTAGATCGAGGCCATTACCTGAAGATCCCTCGGGCTCAGGCATCAGATGCCGGCCAGTACACCTGCAAGGTGACCAGTGTGGCCGGAACTGCTGAGAAGAGCTACGAGCTGGACGTCTACTGTAAGAACCTGACATCTTACATCTGATATCTACACACATTTTCATTGTGCTGCATGTCAGCTGAACACAAATGCTATGAGAAACCTATCTTACAAATGTGATTTAGAAAATCTAGATCACGTTTTGAATCTAGAAACCACAGCTGAGGAACTCTATGAGCTTCAGCTCGTGTTGTCTCTGCATTTGCAATCCTTCTCATATGGTATGTGCTGTGCTCTGAAGCTTATTATTGTATTTATCAGAGCTTTGAAGGGAAACCTTATTATTTTTCAACGTGGACCCTATTTTCCCATCTTTTTGTGCCTAAGTGACTAATGGGGACAACAATTTTTGAAATTGGTCCAGTATTGAGCGAAAGCGCTTCAGCTGGCAGCTGCTAAACAGGCTGTAATGTAATCCGATGGAGCAATAGCACATGTACGTTTAGTGGATGTACGTCCACTAAAAGTGCTTGTTTTTGCCACTGACAGGATCAGATTGTTATTATAAGTGTCTGAAAACGTTATTCAATGGACCATACAGAGAAATAAAACTTTTTTTTTTTCCTTTCGCAAAAAGATGGGAAAAAGAGGGTCAGGTTCAAAAAGTTTCCCTTTAAGTCATTTGGTTTCACTCACAAAGCTTAAATACATTTGTAACTGTCAAGAATAATTTCAAACAGCTGTGGATCAGCAAACAATTTCATTAAAAAAAATCCTTGATCCTTGAAAAGCACCAAAAGTGGATACAGAGTTGAGGATTTGAAGCGTAAAACTATTTTACATTTTGTTGAATAATGAAAGGCTTAAGTGTTAGATTTAAAAAAAAAAAAAAAGATATCAGTCAACCAGAAAAGTCCTCCGAGCTTTAACTCTTCTTTTGTTCTGTTTCTTTTTTATGCGTCTTCCACCCCCAGTGCCTCCTACCATTACAGGGGGAGATGACGGGCCCACTGAGAGGAAAGTGGTCCTCAGTAAGCCTCTGATCCTGGAGTGTGAAGCTGGGGGCTACCCTCCCCCGTCCCTCACCTGGCTGAAGGATGGAGTTCCTGTGCGTGACGGTGAAAGTGTCCGTGTCATCGAGCAAGGGAGGAAGATTGAAATCCTCTCAGCCACAGTCTCAGACTCAGGACGTTACGTCTGTGTGGCAACCAGCATCGCTGGGGAGAAGGAGGTCAAGTACGACGTCAGGGTTTTAGGTATGTAAGCACACAAAAATAACTGTTTGAATTGGTATAGCCATGTACTATACTGAGACTGAAATGTATAGCACACATGCCTCATGTGGGATTATTTAAGTTTTACATTGTCACTGTCAGGCAGACCCAAATTAATTTCATGGGAAAACAAGTGGACTATCTATGCATCCAAACATACATACTTTTTAAATTTGTAAAATATAACATTTCAAGGAGGTTGGCCTGCTTGTGCATTTGCATGTTGTGGCAATATAACAATTCTACATCCTTGGAATGACCTTACTGTTATCTTCACATCAATTTATTTTTAGTTATTGCTGAGGTGCCCCGCTTCCCTGTTCTACTTCGGTGAACCTCAGTTCTAGTTTGTTTTTGAGTCAAACTGTTTTCAGTAATGAAAATACAAAGATATTAGTCTTCCTGCATAGTAAGTGAACAGCAATTGAGCATTTAGTTTATCAGCACTACTCACTAAACAGAGCAAGTTCAAAAGCAATTAAGCCAAATATTTGATTCAGCCCTTGATAGTTAGAATCACATAAGAGAGGAAAGATTTAATAGAAAGTTGTTACCTGAAGTGGCCACCCTGCTTTAATAGCCGTTTAGAGCCAGGATATTTGTTCAGGACTGAGCCAAACTGTAATATGTAGCATCATGTGACTTGAGCAGTCATTCGACATCAGACACTATCCTTAAAAGCACTCTGAATATGGCTCCAAGTTGGACTTTTTAAGAAAACTAGTGTGAGTAAAAATACACTATGAATATTTTGCTTTATGTATGTTTACCTCTAACTCTTCCACTGTGCTTATCAGTAAATGCCAGAGGAAGACGCTATTTTCTGGTTATGTTTTTTTGAATTTGCCTCAAATGGCACAGTGGTTATGTAACATTGAGTGTAGGTAGGAAGTAGCCTCTCTGATATTTTAGTCTCTTTGAGCACAGCTAATCACTCTAACAACTACAGCCTGGCATATGTAGTTCATTCTTTTTACAATTTGTGACAGCTGGGAAAACGTTGTGCCGTTGTCGGCAGGATTCGAACCTGCGCGGGGAGACCCCAATGGATTTCTAGTCCATCGCCTTAACCACTCGGCCACGACAACTCATGTGTAACATGAGCTGATACTGTTGCTCTCCGCCGGTGCTGTGGCTATCTACACCATGTGTGCATTCCACATGGGAAACTGACACCTGCCATTTCACTGTGGCTTTGCATATCTGACTGCTATACTCACATGTAGAGTAAGACCTCTTCACAAATACCAGAGAATCTAGTTCTATACATTTGGGAGCAAGAAGGGACCCCAGCCACAGGATTTTGTCTTTAAAATCCTCATTTTTACTGATCTTCTCTGATATTGATATTATCTACAGCAGAAAAAGAGGGATGATAGAGAAGTTATTGAAAACTCATGGACTGAGGTTTTTTCAGTGTTAATTATATGTAAATATAACTTCAAAATAACAAAGATTTTTTTTCGTTCCTAGTGCCTCCTTTTATTGATGGAGGAGATGATGTGACAGACAGCACGGTGATCATCAACAGTCCTCTGGAGCTTGAGTGTCAAGCCACTGGAGCACCTGCACCTGTAATCACGTAAGACCTCCGTCTCCTGTGTGCTTGCAAACACACATAAACACATGCAGGCATACAAGCAGAGTCACTGTAACGATATCTAAATTGCAGGTGGTATAAGGATGGAAAACCAGTCAGGCAGGGTGAGGGGTTGCGGGTTGCAGCCAATGGGCGGCGACTGATTGTTTCCCGCGCTCAGGTCTCTGACACAGCTCGGTTTCAATGTGTGGCCACCAATGAAGCAGGAGACCATGAGAGGGACTTCAATGTGGTTGTCCATGGTAATGCTTTGTCATGTACTTTGTAGTTAAATGAAGCAATTGTTTTCTGGCTACAAATGAGGAATCATCTCAGTAGTTTTGCATATGTTGTAATTGTAATACATGGAATTTATACTCTCTAAATGCAAGCCACAGAGAAGCTCCCACTTTGGGTAAATATTGCTTTCTGCCTTTTTGTAATTTGCTTTTTTCCTAACTTCCTGTTGTAAAGTGTTTCTAAGAAAGTAAGTCTATCCTCGGCACCTTTCCAGTTCCTCCATCCATTCGTACCAGTGGGCCTGCTGAGCGTGCAGTGGTTCTCCACAAAGCCATCAGTCTGGAGTGCATCTCCAGTGGAATCCCCCCTCCCAGCATTACCTGGCTTAAAGATGGCCGACCTGTTGACACAACACAGGAGCACCTCAAGGTTTGTTTACTGATTGGCTGAGTATTAATTCGTTATTTCTATTCTTTTATTTTTTGGCATTTTAGCCTTAATTTGACAGATTAAAGTGTAAGGAGACAGGAAACATGGCTAGAGAGAGGAGTAAGACATGCATCAAAGGTCCGCAGCAAGAAATTGAAACACAGATGTTGCAGTTATGTTCTACGTGTGGTGAAGTAGGCAACCGGGGCACCCCATTAATTCATTATTTTGATAAGATAATGCCATTGGAGTAGGTACAGCTTCAGTGCCATACATGCAGACGCTGCTGCTGAAATACACAACAAACATTACTGAATTTCACCTGGATTGATAAAAAAAATAGTATTTTGTTGCAGGATCCAATTAGATAGTTGCATTGCTACAACACAATACAAAAGAAAAAAATAGGGCACTGCTCTATTTTCTAAAATTACAATATGTTTACAATGACAATGCAAAACAGATGTCTTCTGATATGTAGAATATACTTTTATACTCACATTTTAACATGAAAAGTAATTACCAGTCTGTGTTCCATGTGTCGTGTGTGTATGTGTGCGTGTGTGTGTGTTTGGTCACAGCTGGAGTCGGCAGGCAGAACGCTAAAGGTCACCGATGCAAGACTAGAGGATTCTGGGAGATACACCTGTCTGGCCACCAATGCAGCTGGCGAAGCTCAACAGCACATACGGCTCAGTGTCCATGGTAACTTATTAGATACACACAGGACTCTCTCTGTCTGTCCGTGTCTCACTCATCTTAATCTCTTCACTGTTCCTTCTTCTTTCTGTATCAAGGGGACTAAGTGGAAATATGAGAATATAACCAGATAAATGATTGCTCTTGTGTATAATACTATGTGTGTCCCTCAGAGCCTCCCAGTATCCACAACTCTGGAGAGATCATCAACCAGACCATCTTGTCGGGCTTTCCGACAGAGCTTGAGTGCAAGGCCACAGGCAGCCCATTACCTGGTAAGACAGCTCACAAACTTCCTCCGCCATCCCGCTGTGCTCACTCATAAGTTATAGTGCGTAGTTTCCTCTGACCAATGAGTCCGAATTGGCTTCGCTGCCACTTTTCTTATCTTTACCCATTAATGGAACAGCAGAAAATTGATCTCAGATGACTCCCTACAGGCAGCTTTTCTCTCTTCCCATTGCCTTGCAGATAAGCGGTCACATTCCAGTGTAATTGAAGACTCTTTTCTTGGGATGTTACTGTATTTTTACAGCAGTTGTTTCACTCCAACGGTCTGAAATATGTGAAATCATGTTACATGTGAAAATATTTTACTAGGAATTTATTTAAATTCTATTTAAACTCCTAGAGGTCTTTGCTTTTTGACTCTTTGCATGATTTAACAATAAAAAACAAAAACATGAAGAAAAAAAAAACACATAAACAATACTCTCTTTGTGTCTTTGTGCCATTACCATGTCCTCACAAATTTTACAACCCTAAATACAAAATATTATTACTTGTTTTTGAAGAACTAAATGGTAAAATAGGGCAAAATACGTCTCTCTGATCTGCCTCCCTCCTCACCCTCCAGACATTTTATGGTCAACTGGGAATCATATGTTTACTATTCTTCTAGGGTTAAAACGAAATATTGTGAAGCAGCTTTTAGTTTTTATGCACATATGTCTGGAACAAATGTTTACAAGGTCTGAGATCTGCTCCCTTTTAATTCTTTTTAGATCAAGGCTACAACATCTCTGCTTTTTGTTAAATTTGGTGTTGTATCTGCACTGCAACCAAACTCCAACTCTTATTCCTTTGTCTATTATTTTTCTTTTC